>NC_136914.1:185491634-186691634 GCF_949752795.1 Hyperoodon ampullatus
TGTAGAGATCTGGAATGTGATCTTTACACGCGTTACTCTTATGGTTTAGCTTGTTTGTTTTCTCTTTAAGCAAAATAAAAAGGATAGATGATGCTACATTGATGAGGATGCACTTCTCCATTTAGGATATTCCCTGGAAAGTCTTTTTTCTGGAATGTAGGCCTTTTATAGAGAGACATTTCTGAGCATATTTCACAACGAATACTCTTTTGATACTCCTGCTATATCTATAATATGGTCTTTCTTGGATCTTTACAGTGATAACCTGCAGTGATAACCTGGTGGGCTTCCTGGAGGTAAAGCTCATGAAAGTATGGGGAACTTTCTGAGCCTGCAATCCCTTAGGAGTTTCTCACTTTCACACTAGTCCATATTCAGCCTCCAGCAATTCATTAAAATTACCATTTAAGTGTATTTACCAATTTATGTCTCCAGTGAGTTCTGCTCTAGGTAAGGAGATCTTGGTTGAGATTCTCTAGATTCATCTATCTTTCCAGGCTTTAGTGTCGCAGTTTACACTGCAACTTTAGTTCTTTAATGGGTCCAAGAATAGTTGTGAGATGTGTGAGATTAAAGAGAGGAACTTAAGGCAACTTTAGTTTTGGGATTTGAGAAACTGGATGAAACTGGGGAAAATTGGGACTGACAATCATCAGCATGGAGAGGAGAATATCAGGGGTGTGTTGTAGACATGTTAATTTGAGATGTCTGTTATACATCCATATGAAGATACTATGTATGCAATTGAGTATGTAAGTCTGAAATTCAGGGAAGAGGGTAGAGCTGGAAATGTTAATTTAGTAGCCATAAATTTAGAGATAGCTTCAGAAAAAAAAATCCATGGACGGGCTTCCCTTGTGGTGCAGTGGTTAAGAGCCTGCCTGCCAATGCAGGGGACACAGGTTTGAGCCCTGGTCTGGGAAGATCCCACATGCTGTGGAGCAACTAAGCCTGTGTGCCACAACTAGTAAGCCTGTGCACCACAACTACTGTGCCTGCACTTTAGAGCCTGCGCGCCACAACTACTGAGCCCATGTGCCACAACTACTGAAGCCTGTGGGCCTAGAGCCTGTGCTCTGCAACAAGAGAAGCCGCCACAATGAGAAGCCCACGCACCACAAAGAAGAGTAGCCCTTGTTCACCACAGCTAGAGAAAGCTGCGCACAGCAACAAAGAACCAAAGCAGCAAAAAAAAAAAAAAAAAAAAAAGAAAAAGAAAAAGAAAAGAAAAAGTCCATGGAGGAAGTCTTCTTTGATATATACAGAAACAATGTTAAAATAAATCATGCCTTTCCCTTGAAAGACAAAAAAAGAAAAAGAAGCTCATCACGGTAGCAGAAATCATTTAGTGTGCAGGATTCTATACTGTAAAACAAACGGGAAGTTATAAACCTCAAAGTATAGCTCAATGCTGGATAAAGGGTTTCAGGAAGGATTTTCTTCCCTCTTGTGAGTACGTGCTATCTATCTTCTTCCACAAAGAACATATTCCAGGGAACGTCATTTCCACTTAATTATATTAGAATACAAGGAGGGGCAAACAGGGAATTGAAATGCATGCACTTCAGAAAAGGCACATAAAGCAGAACAATTTTTAACTTTAAAAGAGCAATTCTCATCTGTGGCACTAATGTTTATTCAATAATTTCCATTTTTACCTCCTGCAAGACTGAGGTCACCTTATTTGAAAAGATTAGGAAATAAAGGAAAATACAATATCAAGAGACTGAGTATATCTATTGAAACCAGAAGAGGAAAACACAGGGAAATGCAAAAAGGACCTTTAAAAGTCATTTTCTTTCTATGCAGTTTTTTTTCTTTTTAATGGAATTCATCCTTTACAAGAGCTCTTCGGTTTGGCCTACATATCTGAATGGTAGTAAAGTAATTCTAAGTTCTAGGAGGTTCAAGTTGCCATAATTTCTGACTTGGTTTTTTAAATTTTTCTGCCATGTCTGGAATTATCTTTATGCTCTAGACCAGCTACTTTTCTTGCCTGTAAAATTGTGCTATAGTCCACAGTGGGTCTTGACCAATTTAAGTGAGTTCAAGAAAAGGGAAAAAGATTCTTTCTGATTATGAGGAGTAGTCACAGGAGAAATTCTAATAACTAAGATGTCCAGGATTTGGGGTGTGTGATGAATAAAGGGTCAGTGATCTGAAGAGTTGTAATATTATTTTGTTTCACTCTAAATAATGTGAAAGGAGGAAAACCCAACTTTATGGGTATATTCCCTTGTGCTCCCAGCCCTGGAATCTTAAACTACACAAAGAGAATCAGCCCTGGATATTCACCAGCCCCCTCACCATTTCACCCACATTTCTGCAAAATCCATATAGAGTACATATATAGTCAGGAGAGACAAAGGAGAAAATTACAAAGACATGTACGTAGTTTGCCTCTCTTCAGTCTAAATGGTTGTCTGTGAGAATAATTTTTGGGAATTACAGATTTACAGGATTCCTAGGTTGTGGGTCAGAGCCACACTCTATATAGATCCAGAATCTGTTTTATTCCTTACTTTCTATTTTGTGAATTTTTGTCATCAGAAGCGTCCCTTTTGCTTATAGGTTGCTGATGCGTAAATTTTTAACTGATTTTACTCTTATTTGTTATTTTTTTTAGATATTAACATGTTAGATTCTGAGGGGGGTTTTTAAATCACTCTGTCATGTTTAGTCTTTATTTCTCTTGCAACTGTCTGTGAAGATAACAGTTGCTGTAAAACAAATGTCAGAAAATAGAAGTCCTTGAAACTGCAATACTGGAAAGTAAGGTGCTGTAGAAGAAAGTATAGTGGCTTTAGAGTCAGCCAGGTTTGAATCCCAGACTTTTCTAAATATATGATTGTGTGATTTTGGCAAATAACTGAAACTTTCTGAGCACAGACTTTCTCAAAGTGTTTATAAAACAACCAAATGAATTATGTATGGCATCTAGCGCAGTGATGGAGACATTAAGTTTCAAGAAAAGGTAAATACTATATAATTACTATGTAAATACATTATATTTAGCTTTGCCATCATTCTATCATTGTTTTACCATGTGAGTAATGAGATGGGGTATTCAACTCACTTTAAAGGTTTAAAAGAACTTCAAACGAACACCAAATTAGAAACTGACATTTATTTTTTTTAACACCTTTATTGGAGTATAACTGGTTTACAATAGTGTGTTAGTTTCTGCTGTATAACAAAGTGAATCAGTTATACATATACATATATCCCCATATCTCCTCCCTCTTGCAGCTCCCTCCCACCCTCCCTATCCCACCCCTCTAGGTAGACACAAAGCACCAAGCTGATCTCCCTGTGCCATGTGGCTGCTTCCCACTAGCTATCTATTTTACATTTGGTAGTGTATATACTGACATCTATTTTAATAAAGATCAGCTTTCTATTCCTATCAGATACATTTACTACACTGCCTCACTTCAACTCAACCTCATCTGTAATTGCAGTTGTAGCTGCAGAGGACATAGTTGATCTAGGTTTTGGCTAATATAGTAACTATGACAGTTGATACATAGTTACCAATCAGTAGAATACTTTCCCTTCAATACCCACTATTAAGCAAAATTAATCGAATTCCTTATTACATGAGAAGGACAACAGTAAACACTTACTGTCTTGCCCCAGGCTATGTTACTGTCATGATTTTGGTCACAATATGGTCTACAAGAGGATAACATTAAATTAATTGGTTCTAGTGATCTGGCAATCTCTTATAGATAGACGCATGACTGAATTTGGGAGAAAAATACTACGGTAAGTTTAAAGTCTTGCCTCATCAAAAAAGTATTTAGGGATTCAGTATTTTGAAGCATTATCAGGACATTCCCTTAAAGGTAAAGAGCAAGTGTTGCATCTTGAACCTCTACAAAGGAAGCATAATTCTTAGTAGGTTTCTTTGGATTTGGGAAATAATAAATACTGTATTTGGGTATACTACTGAAAACTATTAGATGATGCAGAAAGGTATTAGTTTTGAGTGGGACCTAGATCAGGTTCAGAATACAGTATAAGCTGTTCTTGACTTAAAACATATTACTCACAGCATCTAAATTACTCACTATCTTGTTACAGATATCCATGTTGGATATGGTAGCTTTGTGGAGTCTGTCATGCCTCAAAAGGATTTCAGAGCAAGGCCACATCATTTGTAACAGAAAACTACTTACCATTTGCAGAATAGTTCTCTTGGTGAGCTACTGGACCCTAGTAGCGTTCCGAAGTTCTGATCATGTTACATTCAACCAAAGCTGCATGTAAAATGTTAGGAAACACAGATACTCTAGGACTTAAGGGAATGCAGTCACAATAACAAATTTTTGTACAATAGAAATTGTCCATTTTGTATTAGGCTAAGCAGATAACATGTTTACAAAGATGTTACATGACTAGATAGTATAGATTCTCATATAACTTGCCTTTTTTTTTTTTTTTTGCACTGATGCCTTTCCCTTTTCTACATCTTTGTCCTCGTAGAGAATTCTCTATGACTGCTTAATAGAAGTGGAAAATATCTTAGACCTAGATAATAGATGGGTTTGCCTGGTATGTTGATGTGAGCTAAAAATGGAATATTACACAGTATATACTCTATCAGAAGTCACCTTAAAAGATAGCATGAAGGGGCATATCTTTCCAAAGAGCATTTCTGTTAGCAGTTTATTTGGTCTTTCACGTTGTCTAAGGTAAAGATACACATGGACTCAGGCAGTGGTGAATGACTTGATTAGTTGGTCATGAGTATAAAATTGGCAAGATTGAAAAATCAATAACAAGGAAGTCTACAAAGAGGAATATGGATAGACCTATGGGAGGGAATACAAAGCATGTAGATCTTGTGTCTCCTGCAAATTCCCACCACAGAGCATCCACTGTATAGAAGTTACTGAAATAATAGGTGGGCATAAAGACAGCTAGTCTGTTTCCTCCATTACTCCTTGTGCAAAAGTCCGATGAATGCATGGGTCATGGTAGCAGGCAGGATTATGTAAGGCTTGGTCCAAATAGCATAAGCACCCTCTCATTAAGAATGATCTAGGTAATGCCATGACTGATTACTGTGTCTGCTAAGGGCAACTACTGATGATGAACCTTTAATAGGATACCATAGTTTGAGGAGACCAGCCAGCCACATACTGAGAGAAGTTAGTTCCATCAGACTCATTTCACACTGGAGGCAACAGGCATTCCTCTTTTGGCAATTTCCTTAACTTCTGTACCTCTGCTTGTACTACTTTGTAAGGCTTGTGGATTTTTTTATTTGCCAACAAGGGATACTAAAACATCTTCCATACCTAGTGACTCATTTTATGGTAAATGAGTTAGTGATCATAGGCTCTACCTATTATCTCATATCCTGTGTCATCAGGAAAAAAAATGGCCTTACAGAACAATATAGTGATCTATTAAGAGCTTTCTTAAACTATTTTAGAAACAGCACCCAAAGTATGGTACACTACATGTACCAAGCCAGTAGCCAACATAATGAGTCTGTTTCCTTAGTGTCTAAAACAACAGGTAAAGGAACAAAAGGCTTCAAGTAAGTTTGGTTCTTTCTAGCATTACTTCCAGAAACTTACTGGAGAATTTATGCTTCCTATCTTGTGAATTTATACTCTGTTGGATTAGAGGCTCTGTGTTCCAGCAGGTGACAGATTCTTCCAACAGAAGACAGTGAGATTTTCATTAAACCTGGAGTTATGACTACTGTCTGGTAGTCATAACATAATCCAAATTAAGGCATACTTTTTATTTAGTATAGTGTCAAAAATATATGTCTTCTTGAAAATATTCACGTTTCAAGAAGGCTTACAGTGTCAAATCACATTAAAATATGTTGCAATTTCCATAATCAGACTTTAAGTATCCACACAATAAAATATTTTTTGAAGTCATCACACACGTAATAAAAGTGTAACAAATAACGGATCAAATTGAAGAATGTATTTTATTTTATCACTGAGAAAAGATGGCAATAGATGTAAGTGGAAGATTTAGTTAATTTAATATTAATTAATTAAGACAATTTTTATCTTATTTAGATGGTGTTATGTTGCTATTATTCATAATTCTATGGCATAACACATTTTGCCAGCAAAATCTCTTGTTATTCTAATGATATAAACCTAAATTAGTGACTTTCCAACATTCTGACTATAACTCACAGCAGAAAATATATTTTATGTCTTTAAAACACACAGAGACACACACACACATGATAAATTTCTTCAAGTAGTCCTTACCTTTTCTACTTTGCAACTGGCAGCAGAAATCTGGAATAGACTATGAGATTAAATTCAACTATTCAGTCAGTGACTTCCTTTCTAGTACTGAGTCTAAAACTGTGGAACAGAATGCCCTGCTCTCCCCACTTTCCCCATGAAAAGGAATTTCATATTAATCAGAAGATATAGGGGAGCCATTCTAGAGACATATTGCCTTCATTTCCAAAGACACATGTAGCTCGTTCATGGAAAAATTAAATAACTTATCCCCTGAGGATATAACTTTTTTAAAGCCTGTGCCCCCTGTGTTAGGGTTCTCCAGAGAAACAGAATCAATAAAAATTAGCTCATATGATTATGGAGGCTGAGGAGTCTTACAAGATGCCTTTAAGCTGGAGAACCAGGAAAGCTAGTGGTATAATTCAGTTTGAGTCTGAAGGCCTAAGAACTAGGGGAGCTGATATCTGAAGGCAGGAGAAGATGGACGTCCCAGCTCAAGCAAAAAGAGTAAATTTAGTTCCTCTTGAAGTGATATGACACAATGTGGTATTTGTGGCATACAACATGAACAAGTCTTCTTTCTCTACATTCTACCATGCCTTGTATTAAAGAAAGCAAATATTCCTTGCATAAAATAATTCTATGACAGCCATGCAAAGCAGATTTTCTTCACCTCCTCTTCTGACAATTCATTTGCTAGTCAACAAATGGATTTATTCTGGTGATAGATAAAAGGATATGCTTTCCTTCTATATTGCTTTCCTCCTCTCTAAGATTTTATATTTAATTATTCATTTATTGAGTCTTTTATTTCATTTGAAAGGCAATGGGTAGATACCATAAATCCTAATCAAATTAAAATTATGCTACAATATAATTAAACCAGTTTGAAAATTGTTGCCTCTAGAAGACATTTTTGTGTAATGGGAGCAGTAATCAATATTCTGAATATGAACACCCCAAAAGAGGTGAATTACAATTATTTTGACAAAGCATTCTTTTATTCATAGGACCCTCATTAATCACCTAGCAAACAATGTCACTGACAATTTAATAAGAATGCTTAATAGATATTTAGGTAGAAATTATTAAATCATTTGTATGCTTCTTTTTGTGTGCACTATGTTAATTTCACAAGGTAGCTGAGTGTCTATGAAAAGAATGTCTTTATAATTTAAAATTCTGACAGCTACTTTTATTATGAATCTTTCATCAGTGACCCATTTGTAGTGTACATAGATCAGGCCAGTGTGTTAATGTCTCTTTTAACTAATTTCGGGGCAAATGAGTAATCGAATTCCCTGTTTAGCCACATCTCCCCCAGAAAAGGTGTATGCACATTTAAATTTACCTCCTGCAAATCCCTCTAACCTAAAACTCACAAGTACATGCAAGTATACATAATTTTCTAGCATAGTTTTTTGTTTGCATTTAATTTTCTACCCTCAAACTATTTTTTGCATTTTTATCTTTCCAAATAAAATATATTTAGAAAGAGAAAATATATTTACCATTCCTTAATTTTCATGTGGTTATCTGTATATTAAATGGTAGCTATTATGTATTAGATAATAAATGTATATTGAATAAATTATTCAGGCAGTAAATGTGAAAGAACTGGATTATTTTATTTATTTGCTCAGTCCCAAAATTCATTGACAGTAGCTTAAAATTTTTCCTCATATCAGCTGCTAAAAAAGAATAAAAGAAAAGGAAAAAAGACAATTTATCAACTCTGAATCAATATTTATGTAATTATTTTTGTTTTTAGTCTGCAAGCATTAACCCAAATGTGTTCAAAAGTTACTTGGATAAGCCCCACTCTTACTTTGGTTAATTTTTGGTTAATTATTCATGTACTATTCTAAGTATATAAATAATTTATATGGTTTTAAAAGATAGCAATGTACCACAATGTACACACTCTTACCCCACTATTTTTTTTCCTCAATTGCTGCCACTCTCCATTTGCCTATCCAGTAGGTAATCAATCTCATTAACTTCTGATTTTTTTATTCCTGTGTGTCTATGTATGTATGTATTTTCCCTCCCTGTTTGCGTGAAAAGAGCATCGTATAGATATTCCTTTCACTTTGCATATTTCACTTAACAATACAGCCTGTAAATCATGCCATGTCAGCTCTTAAGGATCTTCTTTCTTGCTTTACAGCAGGACAGTACTCCATTATATGGGAGTACCAAATCTTTTTCAGCTGCTCTCCTATATATGAGCATTTAAGGTGCTCACAACAGTTTGAAATTATAAACTTTTTCTGTTATGAATAACTTTGTGCAGATGTGTTTTTATATTATTGGAGTTACATCTTCATGATAAATTTCTAGATGGGGGTGAGAAGCTAAGTCCATATGTATATTTATTAGATAATGCAAAATATCCCTTAAGAGGGTTTTCAAATTTCTATTACCACCAGAAATGTATGAGAGTGCTTTTTTCCCTCAGCTTCAAAAACAGGGTTTTTTAACCATTTTTTTAATTGAAATATAGTTAATTTGCAATGTTGTGTTAGTTTCAGGTGTACAGCAAAGTGATCCAGTTGTTCACATATATATATTCTTTTTCATATTTTTTTCCATTATAGGTTATTACAAGGTATTGAATATAGTTCCCTGCGCTATACAGTAGGTCCTTGTTGTTTATTTTATATATAGGAGTGTGTATATGTTAATCCCCAAATCCTAGCTTATTTCCCCTCTCCTCCACCCCTGCTATCTCCTTTGGTAAACATAAGTTTGTTTTCAATGTCTATGAGTCTTATTTTGTAAATAAGTTCATTTGTATCATTTTTTAGATTCCACATATAAGTGATATCATATGATATTTGTCTTTCTCTGACTTCACTTAATATGATAATATTTAGGTCCATCTATGTTTCTGCTAATGGCATTATTTTATTCTTTTTTATGGCTGAGAAATACTCCATTGTGTGTGTGTGTGTATGTGTGTGTGTGTGTGTGTGTGTATATATATATATATATATATATATATATATATATATATATACACACACACCATATCTTTATCCATTCATCTGTCCATGGGTATTTAGGTTGCTTCCATGTCTTGGCTATTGGAAATAGCACTGCTCTGAACATTGGGGTGTATGTATCTTTTCAAATTAGAGTTTTCTACAGATATATGCCCAGGAGTGGGATTGCTGTATCATATGGAAACTCTATTTTTACTTTTTTGGGGGATACTCCATACTGTTCTCAATGGCGGCTGCACCACTTTACATTCCCACCAACAGTGTAGAAGGGTTCCCTTTTCCCCACACCCTCTCCAGCATTTATTATTTGTAGACTTTTAGTGATGGCCATTTTGACTGGTGAGGTGATACCTCACTGTAGTTTTGATTTGCATTTCTCTAATAATCAGTGATATTAAGCATCTTTTCATGTGCCTGTTGGCCATCTGTATGCCTTCTTTGAGAAATTTTTATTTAGATCTTCTGCCCATATTTGGATTGGGTTGTTTGTATTTTTGATATTGAGCTGTAGGAACTGTTTGTATATTTTGAAAATTAATCCCTTGTTGGTAGTGTTGTTTGCAAATATTTTCTCCTGTTAAGTAGGTTGTTTTTTTGTTTTGTTTATTTTGTTTATTGTTTTGTTTCCTTTGCTGTGCAAAAGGCTTTAAGTTTACTTAGGTCCCATTTGTTAATTTTTGTTTTTATTTCCTTTGTTTTAGGAGAGGGGTCCAAAAAAACATTGTTGTGATTCATGTCAAAGAGGGTTCTGCATATATTTTCCTCTAGGAGTTTTATAGTATCTGGTCTTACTTTTAGTTATTTAGCCCATTTTGGGTTTACTTTGTATATGGTGTTAGAGAGTGTTCTAATTTCATTCTTTTTTGTAGCTGACTAGTTTTCCCAGCACCATTTATTGAAGAGACTGTCTTTTCTCCATTGTATATTCTTGCCTCCTTTGCTGTAAATTAACTGACCATAAGTGCATGGGTTTATTTCTGGGCTTTCTATACTGTTCCATTGATCTATATGTCTGTTTTTGTGACAGTACCAAAGTGTTTTAATTACTGTAGTTTTGTAGTATAGTCTGAAGTCAGAGGATGTGAGTCCTTCAGCTCTCTTCTTCCTTCTCAGAATTGTTTGGGCTATTGAGGGTCTTTTGTATTTCCATACAATTTTAAAAGTTTTGTTCTAGCTGTGTGAAAAATGCCATTGGTAATTTGATAGGGTTTTATTCAATCTGTAGATTGCCTTGAGTAGTATGGTCATTTTAACAATATTGGTTCTTCCAATCCAGTAACACAGCATATCTTTCCATCTGTTTGTGTTGTCTTCAATTTCTTTCACTGGTGGTTTTTTTTTTTTTTTTTTTTTTTGGCCATGCTGCACAGCTTGCAGAATCTTAGTTCCCCAACCAGGGAACCCAGGTCACGGCAGTGAAAGTGCCAAGTCCTAACCACTGGACTGCCAGGGAATTCCCTCATTGGTGTCCTAGAGGTTTTGGAGTGCAAGTATTTTGTCTCCTTAGGTAGGTTTATTCCTAAGTATTTTCTTCTTTTTAATGTGATGGTAGATGGGGTTGTTCCCTTAATTTTTCTTTCTGAGAGTTCATTGTTGGTGTATAGAAATGCAACAGATTGCTGGGTATTAATTTTGTATCCAGCAACTTTACTGAATTAATTGATGAGCTCTAGTAGTTTTCTGGTAGTGTCTTTAAGATTTTCTATGTATAATATCATGTCATCTGCAAACAGTGACAGTTTTACTTCTTCTTTTCCAAGTTGGATTCCTTTTATTTCTTTTTCTTCTTTTTTTGCTGTGGTTAGGACTTCCAAAACTATGTTGAATAAAAGTGGTGAGAATGGACATCCTTGTCTTGTTCCTAATCTTAGAGGAAATGCTTTCAGCTTTTCACCACTGAGTATGATGTTAGTTGTGGGTTTGTCATATATGGCTTTTATCATGTTGAGGCAAGTTCACTCACTGCCCACTTTCTGAAGAGTTTTTATCAGAAGCAGATGTTTAATTTTAACTAAAGCTTTTTCTGCACCTATTGAGATGATCATGTGTTTTTATTTTTCATTTTGTTAATGTGGTGTATCACATTGTTTGATTTGTGGATATTGAAAAATCCTTAGCTCCCTGGGATAAATCTCACTTGATTATGGTGTATGAGCTTTTTAATGTGTTATTGGAGTCCCTTTGCTAGTATTTTAACGATTTTTGCATCTACATTTATCAGTGATATTAGCCTATAATATTATTTTTTGTGCGTGAAATCCTTGTCTGGTTCTGATATCAGCATGATGGTGGCCTCATAGGATGAGTTCAGAAGTGTTTCTTCCTCTGAAAAATTTTGGGAATATTTTCAGAAATATAGGTGTTAACTCTTCTCTAAATGTTTGGTAGAATTCTCCTGTTAAGCCATCTGGTCCTGGACTTTTGTTTTTGGATGTTTTTAAATTACTGATTCAATTTCATTACTGATAATTGGTCTGCTCATATTTTCTATTTCTTCCTGGTTCAGTCTTGGGAGATTTCACCTTTCTATGAATTTGTCCATTTCTTCTAGGTGGTCTATTTTATTGGCATACAGTTGCTTAGAGTAGTCTCTTATAGTCCTTTGTATTTCTGTGGTGTTGATCATAACTTCTCCTTTTTCATTTCTAATTTTATTGATTTGGGCCTTCTCCCTGTTTTCCTTGATGAGTCTGGTTAAAGGTTTATCAATTTTGTTTATCTTCTCAAAGAACCAGCTTTTAGTTTCATTGATCTTTGCTATTGTTTTCTTAATCTCTATTTCATTTATTTCTGTTCTGATCTTTACGATTTCTTTCCTTCCACTTACTTTGGGATTTGTTTGTTCTTCTTTCTCTAGTTGCTTTAGGTGTAAGGTTAGGTTGTTTATCTCAGATTTTTCTTGTTTCCTGAGGTAAGCATGTATTGCTATAAACTTCCTTCTTAGAACTTTAGAACTGCTTTTGCTGCATCCCATAGGCTTTGGATCATCATGTTTTTATTTTCACTTGTCTCTAGGTGTTTTTTTAATTTCCTCTTTGATTTCTTCAGTGATCCATTGGTTGTTTAGTAGCATATTGTTTAGCCTCCATGTGTTTGTGATTTTTGCAGCTTTTATTCTTGTAGTTGATTTCTAGCCTCATAATGTTGAGGTCGTAAAAGATGCTTGATATGATTTCAGTTTTCTTAAATTTGCTGAGGCTTGTTTTGTGGCCCAGCAGGTGATCTATCCTGGAGAATGTTCCATGTGCACTTGAAAAAAAATGTGTATTCTGCTGCTTTCAGATGGAATGCTCTATAAATATCAAGTCCATCCTGTCTAATTTGTTATTTAAGGCCTATGTTTCCTTATTGATTTTCTGTCTGGATGATCTGTCCTTTGATGTAAATGAGGTGTTAAAATCCCCCACTATTACTGTATTACCATCAATTTCCCCTTTTATGTCTGTTAACATGTGCTTTATATATTGGGGTGCTCCTATGTTGGCTGCATATATATTTACAATTGTTATGTCTTCTTCTTGGATTGATCCTTTGATCACTATGTAGTATCCTTCTTTGTCTCTTGTAACAGTCTTTATATTTTAAAGTCTATTTTGTCTGATGTGAGTATTGTTACTTTGGCTTTCTTTTGATTTCCATTTGCATGGGAATAGCTTTTTCCATCCCCTCACTTTCAGTCGGTATGTGTCTTAGATCAGAAGCGAGTCTCTTGTAGGCAGCATATGTACAGGTCCTGTTTTTGTTTCCATTCATCCAGTCTATGTCTTCTGGTTGGAGCATTTAGTCCATTTACATTTAAGGTAATTATTGATATATGTGTTCCTATTGTCATTTTGTTAGTTCTTTTGCATTGGTTTCTGTAGGTCTTATTTTCCCTTTTTTTCTTTTGTTTTCTTCTGTTACGATCTGATGACTATCCTTAGTGTTATGTATGGATTCCTTTTTCATTTTTATGTGCATATCTATTATAGATTTTTGTTTTGCAGTTACCATGAGGTTTTTGTATATCAGTCTCTCTATATATATATGTACTTATTTTTAATTGCTGATCTTTTAATTTCAAATGAATTTTAGATACCTTGCATTTGTACTCCTCCTCTCATGATTACTGTTTTTTATATTATATTTTACATAAAATTGCTTTGTGTATCCCTTAACTGCATATTGTGGATACAAATGATTTTACTACCTTTGTCTTATAACCTCCTTACTATCTTTGTATGTGGATGATTTCCTAACTTTATCTTATGTTTGCCTTTACCAGTGAGGTTTTCCATTTCATAATTTTCTTGTTTCTAGTTATGGCCTTTTCTTTGCCATCTGGAGAAGCATTCCACCTAGCATTTTTGTAAAGTTGGTTTGGCACTCCTCAATTCTTTTAGCTTTTGCTTGTCTGTAACGTTTTTGATTTCTCCATCAAATCTGAATGAGTGCCTTGCTGGGTAGAGTATTCCTGGTTTTAGGTTTTTCTTTTTCAGTACTTTAAGTATATTATACTACTCCCTTCTGGCCTGTAGAGTTTCTGCTGAAAAACCAGCTGATAGCTTTTTGGGAGTTCCCTTGTATGTAACTTGTTGCTTTTCCCTTGATGCTTTTAATATTAGCTTTAATTTTTGTCATTTTGTTTACAATGTGTCTTGGTGTGTTCCTTTGTGGGTTAATCCTGTATGGGACTCTCTGTGCTTCCTGGACTTGGGTCACTGTTTCCTTTCCCAGGTTAGGGAAGTTTTCATCTATTATCTCTTCAAATATTTTCTCAGGCCCTTTCTCTCTCTCTTCCTTTTTGGGGCTACTATAATGTGAGTATTCACATGTTTGATGTTGACCCAGTGGTCTCTTAAACTGTCCTCATTTCTTTTCATGCTTTTTTCTTTATTCTGTTCAGCAGCAGTGATTTCCACTATTCTGTCTTCCAGCTCACTGATCCATTCTCCTGCCTCACTTAGTCTATTATTGATTCCTTCTAGTGTGCTTTTCATTTCAGTTATTATATTCTCCAGTTCTGTTTGGTTGTTCTTTATATTTTCTAATTCTTAGTTTAAGACTTCTAATTTATTATTCTCTGCAATCAAGCCTGCTTACATTCAAAGCCAAATGCTCTGGGGACTCCTCTTCCTGGTGCCAGACCCCTGGGCTGGTATCCTAATGTGAGGCTCAGAACTCTCACTTCTGAGGGAGAACCTCTGAATATAATTCTCCAGTTTGGATGTCACCCACCAGGGGGTGTGAGACTAGATTATATCCTGAGTCTGCCTCTCCTGCCATTCTCTTTGTGGTGCCCTCTTTATGTCTTTAGTTGTAGAAGTTCTTATTTGGTAGATTTCAGTGTTTTGCAAAGATGGTTGTTCTGCAGATTGTTGTGATTTTTGGTGTAATAGTGAGAGGAGGTGATCTTAGGGCCCTTTTGCTCCACCATGTTAGCCACTCTCCTAGGTAACTATTGATAGGCTCAACATGGCATCACAACCCAACCTCCTCACCAGCAGTAAATGCTTTGAGAATCTTTTTCTTCCTTTTTGCTTAGTTGAGTTTTACTTGCTCATAGGTTGCCAGTGCAGAGGCCTAGCACCCAGCGGTTCAGACCCAAGTTCCTAATGCAAAAATGGTTGCACCCAACACCTCAGCTTGGGGTCCCTGTCTTACCAACAGTTTTAATCATTTTTATTTTTTAACTGATTATAGAAGTGGGAAGTGATATCTCTGTGTAATTGAAATTAGCATTTTCTACTTGTGTGATTGAACATCTTTTCATATGTTTAGGCCATATGTATATATTTTTATTAATCATCTGTTTACCTTTCTAACCTGTTTTTCCATTTCAAACCCGTTAATTTTTTAAATGTTAAAAGTTTTATTGAGCTATAAATCACATATAAAAATCACCCATTTAAAGTATATAAGAGAGAGGTTTTTAGTATTTCACAGAATTATGTAACCATCACTACAATCAATTTTAGAGTATTTTCATTACCTCAGGAAGAAACTCTGTACTCATTAGTAGTCTTTCCTTATTTACCCTGAACCTCCCATCCCTCACCTCAGTGAGACCCTAGGTCACTATTAATATACTTTTATTTGTATGGATTTGCCCTTTCTAGATATTTCATGTAATTGGAATTTTATAATATGTGTCTTTTGTCACCTGTTTCTTCCACTTAGCATACTGTTTACAAGGTTCATCTACATTGTATCACATATCAATAATTTTTTATTGCCAAATAATATTCTATCGTATGGCTGTACCACATTTTGTTTATTCATTCATCAGTTGATCAGTGCTTGAGCTGTTTCCACATTTTGGCTGTTATGAATAATGCTGCTATTAACATTCATGTATTAATTTTTTTGTGGATGTATATTTTCTTTTGGAGGAGGTATACACTTATAAATGTCATTGCTGAATTGTATGATAATTCTAACTTTTTGAGGAATTCCCAAACTGTTTTTCAAAGTGGCTGTGCCATTTTACATTCCCACCAGCCATATATGAGGGTTCCAATTTCTCAACACTTGCACCACCACTTACTCTTGTTATTTTTTGATTATAGACATCATATTGGGTATGCAATGGTATGTCACTGTGGTTTTTATTTGAATTTCGCTTATGTCCAGTTGTGCTGAACATCTTTTCATGTTGATCATTTGTATATCTTCTTTAGAGAAATGTCTTTTCAGATCCTTTGCCCATTTAAAAAAATTAATAGACTTTATTTTTTAGAGCTTTTTTGATTTCACAGCAAAATTGAGAGGAAGATAGAGAGATTTCCCATATAGTCCCTGCCTTCACACATGTTAGTGTCCCCTAGTCAGCATCCCACATCATATTTTGTTACATTTGTTATGATCAATGAACCTACATTGATACATAATCACAAAAAGTCTATGGTTTACAATAGGGTTTACTTTTGGCAAATGTATAGTGACATGTACCACAATTATAGTATCATATAAAGTAATTTCACTGCCCTAAAACATTTGGTGTCCTCTGCCTGTTCATCCCTCTTTTTCCCCTAACCATTGATAACCACTGATATTTTACTGTCTCCATAGTTTGACTTTTACCAGACAGTCATATACAGGCATACCTATTTTATTGCACATCACAGATATTGTGTCTTTTACAGACTAAAGGCTTGTGGCAACCCTGCATTGTAAGTGATAGTTAGCAATTTTTTGCAACATAATTTTTTTGTTTTGTTTATGATTTTTTGTTTTGATTTTCCATTTTTATTGAGATATAATTTACATACAGCACTGTATAAGTTTCAGGTGTACAGCATAATTATTTGACTTACATATGTCATGAAAAGATTATCACAATAAGTTTAGTGAACATCCATCATCTCATATAGATACAAATTTAAATAAAAAGAAAAAAAGTTTTCCTTGTGATGAGAACTCTTAGCGTTAACCCTCTTAACAATTTTCATGTATAACATACAGCAATGTTAATTGTATTTATCATGTTGTACGTTACATCCCTAGTACTTATTTATAACTAGAAATTTGTACCTTTTGACTACCTTCATCCACCTCCCCCTCCCACTACCCCCTCCCTCTGTTAACCACAAATCTGCTCTCTTTTTCTATGAGTTTGATTGTCTTTGAAGTATTATTGACCTACAGCACTATGTTAGTTCTTGTTATATAATGTAGTGATTTAGTATTTCTGTACAGTTTTAAATGATCAACATGATAAGTCTAGTTATGAAATGTACATCACCGTACAAAGATATTATTTAAGTTACTGACTATATTCCCCATGTTGTACATTTCAGATTCATATATTTTGCAACTGGAACTTTGTACCTCTTAATCTCCCTCACTTTTTTTTTTCTTCCCTCCACCCTCCTCCCCTATGGTAACCACCTGTTTGTTCTTTATGTCTATAACTCTGTTTCTATTTTGTTATGTTTCATCATGTTTTATTTTTAGATTCCATATAAGTGAAATAATATAGTATTTGACTTTTTCTGTCTGACTTATTTCACTTAGCAAAATACTCTTTAGGTTTATCCATGTCATTGCAAATGGCAAGATTTCAGTCTTTCTTATGGCTAGTAGTGTGTGTGTGTACACAATGGAATATTACTAGTCATAAAAATACATCATATCTTATTTACCCAGTTATTTATTGATGAGCACTAGGGTTACTTCTATATCTTGGCTATTATAAATAATGCTGCAGTGAACATAGGGGCTCATATATCTTTTCTAATTAGTGTTTTTGATTTCTTCAGGTAAATATCCAGGAGTGGAATTGCTGGGTCATAGGGTAGTTATATTTTTAATTTTTTTGAGGAATCCCCATACTGTTTTCCATAGTGACTGACCCAATTTACATTCCCTACAATAGTGTGCAAAGGTTCCCTTTTCTCAATATCCTCACCAGCACATGTTATTTGTTGTCTTTTTAACGTTGGCCATCCTCACAGGTGTGAGGTGATATCTCATTGCAGTTTTATTTGCATTTCCTTGATGATTAGTGATGTTGACCATCTTTTCATGGGCTTGTAGTTCATCTGTATCTCTTCTTTGGAAAAAATGTCTATTCAACAGATCCTCTGTTCATTTTTAAATTGGGTTACTTGTTTTGTTTGATGTCAAGTTGTCTGAGTTCTTTGTATATTTTAGATATTAACCAGTAGTATTATGTCATCTGCAAACAGCGACAGTTTTACTTATTTTCCAGGTTGGATTCCTTTCATTTCTTTTTCTTATCTGATTGCTGTGACTAGGACTTCAAATACTATGTTAAATAAAAGTGGCTAGAGTAGGCATTCTTATCTTGTTGCTGGTCTTAGAGGAAATGCTTTCAGCTCTTCAGCAATGAGTATGATGTTAGCTATGGTTTTTATCATATATGCCTCTTATTATGTTGAAATATGTTTCCACTATACCCACTTTGATGGGAGCTTTTGTCACAAATGGATGTTGATTTTTTGTCAAAAAGCTTTTCTTGCATTCATTGAGATGATTGTATGATTTTTGTTCTTCAGTTTGTTAATGTGGTGAATCACATAGATTGATCTGTGGATATTAAACAATCCTTGTATCCCTGGGATAAACCCCTCTTGTCCATAGTATATGATTCTTATACTGTATTTTTGAGTTTCATTTACTAATATTTTGTAGAGGATTTTTGCATCTGTATTCATCAATGATATTGGCCTATAATTTGCTTTTTTTGTGTTATCTTTGATTTTAGTATCAGTATGATACTGGCCTCATAGAATGCTGTCAGAAGTGTTCCTTCCCCTGCATTTTATTGGAATAGTTTCAGAAGGATAAATGTTAACTCTTTTATATGTTTAGTAGAATTCACCTGTGAAGCCATCTGGTCCTGTACTTCTGTTTGTTGGGAATTGTTTTATTACTGATTCAGTTTCATTACTGGTAATTAGTCTATTCATATTTTCTCTTTCTTCCAGGTTCAGCTTTGGGAGATTATACATTTCTAGGAATTTGTTCATTTCTTCTGTGTGTCATTTTATTGGTGTATAATTGTACGTAATAATCTCTTATCATCCTTTGTATTTCTTTGGTGTTGATTGTAACTTCTCCTGTATCGTGTCTGACATTAGTGATTTGGGTCCTCTCTTTTTTTTCTTCATGAGTCTGGCTAAAGCTCTATCAATTTTGTTTACCTTTTCAAAGAACCAGCCCTTAGTTTCAGTAGTCTTTTCTATTGTTTTTGATCTCTGTTCTTTATGATTTCTTTCCTTCTACTAACTTTGAATATTGTTTGTTCCTCCTCTTCTAATTCCTTTAGGTGTAAGATCAGGTTGTTTATTTGATATTTTTCGCATTTCCTGAGGTAAGCTTTTATCACTATAAACTTCTCTTTTGCGTCTAATTTTGCTGCCTCTCATAGATTTTGGATCACTTTGGTTTTGTTTTCTCTCATGTCCAGGTAGTTTTTGATTCTTCTTTGAGTTTTTCAGTGATCCACTGGTTGTTTAGTAGCATAGTGGCTGGCCTCATGTTTTTGTTTTTTGCAATTTTTTTCTTATAGTTGTATTCTGTTCTCACAGCACTGTAATCAGAAAAGATGCTTGATATGATTTTAATTTTCTTAAACTTACTGAAACTTGTTTTGCTGCCTAACGTGTGATATTATCTAGGAGAATGTTCAATGTGCACATGTATTCTGCTGCTTTTAGATGGAATGTTCTATATGTATCAACTTCATTTGGTCTTTTATTTCATTTAAGGCCAATGTTTCCTTATTGATTTTCATCTGGATCATCTGTCCACTGATGTAAGTGGGATGTTAAAGTCCCCTCTATTATTGTGTTACTGTTGATTTCTCTTTTTATGTCTGTTAATATCTGCTTTATGTATTTAGGTACTCCTGTGTTAGGTGCATATATATTTACAATCATTATAACTTCTTGGATTGATCCCTTGAGTATGATTTAATGTGCTTTTTTGTATTTTGTTGTGGTCTTTGTTTTAAAGTCCATTTTGTCTGATATAAGTATTGTTGCCCTAGCCTTCTTTTCACTTCCATTTGCATGGAAAACCTTTTTCCATGTCCTCACTTTCAGTCTTTGTGTGTCTTTATATTTGAAGTGAGTCTCTAGTAGACAGTATATATATTGGTCTTGTTTTTGTATCTCTTCAGCCAATCTGTGTCTTTGATTGGAGCATTTTGTCCATTAGCATTTAAAGTAATTATTGATAGATATGTACTCATTACAATTTTGTTAATTGTCCTGGGGTTGTTTTTGTTCTTCCTTTTTGTTCCTTTCTCCTTTTCTTGATCTCTTCCCTTGTGATTTGATGACTGTCTTTAATGTTATGTTTGGATTCCTTTCTTTTTCCTGTGTGTGTGTCTTTCAAAAATTTTTGGTTTGTGGTTACTGTGAAGTGTGTGTGTGTGTGTGTGTGTGTGTATAGATAGGTAGATAGATGATTATTTCAAGTTGCTGATCTTAAGTTCAAACATGTTTTAACAAACCTGCATTTTAACTCCCTTTCTCCCACATTTACTGTTTTTGCCATCATGTTTTACACCTCTTTGTTTTGTGTATCTCTTAACTACGTTTAGAGGATATAGATAGTTTTACTACCTTTTTCTTTTGAACTTTTTACTAACTGTATACACCGTTGATTTACTACCTTTACTGTATATTTGCCTTTGCCAGTGATTTTTTTTTCCTTTTGTAATTTGTGTGTTTCTATTTGTGGCCTTTTTTTTTTTCACTTAGAGAAGTTCCTTTAACATTTCTTATAAAGCTGATTTGGTGGTGCTGAACTCTTTTAGCTTTTTCTTGTCTATAAAATTTTTGATATTTCCATCAATCTGAATGAAAGCCTTGCTGTGTAGAGTATTCTAGGTTTTATGTTTTCCTCTTTCATCCCTTTAAATATATCATGCCACTCCCTCTGGTCTGTAGAGTTTCTACTGAAAAGTCAGCTGATAGCTTTATGGGAGTTCCCTTGTATGTAACTTTTTGCTTTTCCCTTGATGCTTTTAATATTCTCTCTTTATCTTTTATTTTTGCCATTTTAATTGTAATATGGTCCTCTTGCATTGATCCTATTTTGGACTTTCTGTGCTTCCTGGACAGAAGCACAGGATTTGTGTTTCCTTTCCCAGGTTAGGGAATTTTTCAGCTATTACATTTTCAAATATATTCTCTGCTGTTTCTCTCTCTCTTCTCCTTCTGGGACCCCTATAATGCAAATGTTGATGAGCTTGATGTTGTCCCAGAGTTTTCTTAATCTGTCCTCAATAAAATATTTTTTTTTCTTTTTTTTCTATTCAGCTTAAGTGACTTCCAGTACTCTGTCTTTCAGATCCCTGATCCATTTCTCTGTATCATCTAATGTACTCTTGGTTCTTTCTAGTGTATTTTTCATTTCAGTTATTGTGTTTTTCATCTCTATTTTGTTCTTCTTTGTATTTTTTTTTACTTTGTTAAAAACTTTTAACTTTTCACTGTGTTCATCCAGTCTTCTCCCAAATTCTTTAAACATCTTTATGATCATTACCTTGAAATCTTTTTCAGGTAGATTGCCCATATCTCTACTTCCCTTAGTTCTTCTTTTGGGGTTTTATCTTGTTTCTTCATTTAGAACTTATTTCTTTGTTGCCTCATTTTGCCTAATTTGCTTCCTTTATTTCTATGTTTTTGGTAGCTTGGTTACATTTCTCAACCTTGGAGAAGTAGTCTTTTGTAAGAGATGTCCTATGCATCCCAGTAGCACACTTCCCTCTTATTACCAGAACTGTATGCTGTAGGATTCCTCACTATTTTGCTGTGTGGGTCCTTCTGTTTTGGTGGGCTGACTACTGTGGGTGGTCTGGTATGTGTTTCTCTGGTCCAGTTGGTTGCCAGGCTCTTCCTTGTGTGGAGGCTACTGGTCATTGGTAGGTGCGGCCTGTTCACAAGAATTTTAGCTGAAGTGTCCTTGGGTGTCCTGTGACTTGGGTTGGCCCACTGGTGGGCAGAAGTGGGTCCTGGAATGGGCAGTAGAGGGGTCCCAGATCTAGTTAGCCTGCTTGTGGTCAGGGCCAGATCCTGACATTGCTCTCTGCAGGGTCTGGGGTGTCCTGAAACTGTTGTTGGCCCTATGATGGGTGGAGTCAGGGCCCATGGGGTTCCCAGGACTTTTGTCATCATGCTGGTGGGTGGGCTGGGTCTTGATATGACAGGCTCCAGCACTGCAGTGGTCCTGGGTCTTGTGTCTGCCTGCTGGCTGCAGGTATTGGGGTCCCTGAGGTCCTGGGGTGGGTGTCCACCCATTGATGGGTGCAGCCGTGTCCTGGGGTGTCTGGCTGCAGGGCCCAGGGCTTTACTCAGTCGGTGTTTTGCCCTGCTGGTGGACAGGGTTGAGATCCGGGGGGTCCTTGGGCTACTGCTGGTTCACTGGTGGGTTAATCCTGGTCCTGGGGTCTCTTGCTGCAGGTCACTGGGGGCCCTGTGGCTAGTGACAGTGCACTGGTGTGTGG
The DNA here is from genome assembly GCF_949752795.1 of Hyperoodon ampullatus. NCBI lineage: Eukaryota > Metazoa > Chordata > Mammalia > Artiodactyla > Ziphiidae > Hyperoodon > Hyperoodon ampullatus. Next base: position 185,513,840 of record NC_136914.1, read on the forward strand.
GGATACAAGTCCTGCATCCTCTGGGGGACAGGGCTGGGTCCCAAGCTAGTTGTGGGCTCAGTGGGTCTTAAGGCAGCAGGCCTGCTGGTGGGGCTGTGTCTCTGCTTGACTAGATGCTTGGCTTGAGGCATCATGGAGTGGGTGCTGAGAGGCTGGTAGGCAGAGCCAGATCCCAGTGCTAATACACCAAATGAAGGATTCCAGAATGGCACTTGCCAGCACCAGTGTCCTCATGATAGAACAGGCTCCCCAAAATGGCTGCCACCAGTGTCTGTATCCCCAGGGCAAGCCTCACTGCCTCCTGCCTCTCCAAGTTCAGCAGGTTGGTCTGATACAGGTTCCTTTCAAATTACTGCTTCTGCCCTGGGTCCCAGTGTGTGTGAGATTTTGTGTGTGCTCTTTAGGAGTCAAGTCTGTTTCCCATAGCCTTCTGGTTCTCCCGAAAGTAATCCCTGTTGGCTGTCGAAGCCAAATGTTCTGGAAGCTCATCTTCCCAGTGTAGGACCCCTAGGCTGGGAAGCCTGATGTGGGACTCAGACCCCTTGCTTCTTGGGGAGAACCTCTGTAATTGTAATTATCCTGCTGGTTATGGGTTTCCCACCTATGGGTATGGGCCTTGAGTCTACCACATCTCTGCCCCTTTTACCTGTCTCACTGTAGTTCCTTCTTTATATCTTTAGTTGTAGAAGATCTCTTTTTGCTAGTCTTCTGGTTTTTCTCATCAATAGTTTCTCTGAAAATAGTTGCAATTTTGGTATGCCCAGAGGAGGAGGTGAGCTTGGGGTCTTCCTACTCTGCCATCTTAGCCACTCCCTATAACAAAATGTTTTTTAATTAAGGCATGTACATTTTTTTTAGACATAATGCTGTTGTACTCTTAATAGACTGAAGTGTATTGTAAATATAACTTTTATATGCACATGGAAACTGAAAAATTTGTTTAATACACTTTATTGTGATATTCACTTCATTGCAGTGGTCTGAATTCAAACCCCCAATATATCTGAGATATGTCTTAGTTGAAATCATACAGTATGTAGCCTTTTTAATATTGACTTCTTTCATTTAATAACATGAATTAAAGTTTCTTCATATCTTTTTATGGCTTGACAGCTCATTTCTTTTTAACTTAAATAATATTCCATTGTCTGGATATTCCAATTTATCCAGTCAATCAACTACATAAGGTCAAGTTTTGGCAATTAGAAATAAAGCTGCTATAAATATCCATGTGTCGGTTTTTGTGTGGACATAGATTTTCAACTCCTTTGGTTGAATACCAAGGAGTGAAATTGTTGGATTATATGGTAAGAGTATGTTTCATTTTGTAAGAAACTTGCCAAGCTGTCTTCCAAAGTGGCTGTATCATTTTGCATTTCCACCAGCAATGAAGAAGAGTTCCTGTTGCTCCATATGTTTGCCAGCATCTATTCATTTTTAAACACTAAAATAGTTTATTATACACATGGCTTCCTGTGGATATTTATTTTCTAAAACTGATTATCATCTAGCGTTAATTTACAAAAGTATCTACTATAGTGATATGAATAAGGATAGTTTTGTAGATTTTTAAGAAGTTGTGTGAATTACTTGGTGTCATTTTCACCACTTAGTAGAGCCAAAGAACCCATTATGAGTCAATCTATATTCAAATTTAGAGCTTTCCCAATTATGAAATATTCATATTGCAAACAAACACTCTTTGGGGAGACTAAGCTATTAATACATTATCTCTTTTAGATGGGCAGTAAGACTTCCACATTCCAGTAACTCTTCATCTGAATTAATAGGTATACATATATTAAGGTTAAATCTGAGTGATTGTGTGCATGTTAGAGTTCCAGCTGCATTAAATAAACAAAATTCTGTATGTGATTAGAAGTTCAATTAATCTTTTGAACTATGCTGCTTATGCTGTCATTCACAGTTTAACATTTTTATTAGTATCATAATCTCTGATTAATTATTTACATATTTTCCCTTCTCTGTTCCAATACTAGTAAAATGATATGAATTTATTTTACTAATCTATGAAAATACTGTATTTTCCCATATGCATCCTAAGCTGATTTTCTATTTACTACCTTGAGAAGGCAAAAATGAAAAATGTGTCATTTATGTCTGGAAACTTCTTATCTTTTCCAACATTTGTAAAGACACATAGATCCATATTCTCCAAAATTAAAGTATTTGAAATAACCAGAGCTATTTACAAAGATAAATGTGAGAGTTCCCTCAAGACTTGAACAAATAATACTTCCAGAGGATAAACATATGTGTATTTCTCATAATTAGAGAATGATTATGCTTGTCCTTCTAAGCTATATAATTAAGAAAGCTACTTTTACTTTTGCAAAAGAGGCAGTTCGGTTTTCTGGCCATTGACTCTGGTAGCTGAGCTTCAAGAAAACATGACTGGATTTAAAATTGTTAGATCTGATAGACTCATTATCTGCTAAGAAATTGTTGTGAGTAGTAGTTTGACAGAGTCCTTAAGTTAGGTTCTCTTTCAGTATTTGAATATGGTTATGTGGACAATAACTTTGATTAATTTAATTCCACTATATAACCACAATTATAGTTGCCAGAGAGTGGGATTTAAAATAAAAGATTGTACAGGAAAAACAAACTTATTTAACTATTTTAATTTGTTCCCTGAAAATATTATCACATACTTTATAGTTTTTGGAAGGATTAATTTAGGTAATGTTTTTAATGTGATGGGCACACTGGGAAATAAATGGAAATGACTATCAAGATCATCATTGTAGGTTATATTTTCAGGCATTGCTCTGTAAAGAATTTGGCCTTTATGAAAAATCAAGCAAGATTTATACATTAGTAAGTGTTTATCCCTAGTAATGTATATGTAATATATTAGTATGTATATAGTACATATTCCTTGTGTATATAGCCATGCCTACCTATTTTTACACTATAGTTAATAATTTTAAGCACATCTTTTTTTGGTGGAATAGAGGCATAACTATAAATAATGGCTATAAATAGAAGTATATCTCTTAATAAATAATTCAATATTATTTACAGTTTACAGACAGCTTTTGGGTTTTCCCCCCAAAGCCATCACTTTTGTTTCCTAAATTTTAATGATTAGACATCCTTATATAGAATTTAGCTAATGAGCAAGAAGAGCTCTTCCAAATCTGTTCCTGTGGTGTATTTAGGTCAGGCAAGTACATTTAAACTTTTTAAAATCAGAAAGTCTGCTGGCTGCCAAGAAGCCTGGGCTTTAATATGTGAGGCAGGTAATTTTCTCAATGTGCAGTTCTCTGAGTGCAAGATGGCCTGAGAGGTCTTCTTGGTCTGTTAAACGAGCCTCTTAGGCATGGTCGTTCTGGTCCTGTTCAACCCCTCTACAGAGTTCACTTCCATTAAGTGAAGTGGCTTCTATATAAAAGAAACATTGTGGAGAATATTCAGTACTGTTGGAACTGAGAAGTGCTTTCATTTTTCACCTTCCTCAATTTTTCATAAGGCTCTCCTATTTTCCACCCCATCTCCCTCTAACCCCTTTCGTTCTCCAGCCCTGTCTCAGTTTAGCATTTTGACTTGATACATAAATTGGTGACACGTCTGATTCAGATATTGTCTTTCCTCTATGGTGTGTCATTGTTAAGGACTAATCAGTCATAAGCAGCTCTTCCATTAAACAGATGTTTAGGGCAGTAATGGCTACTGGTCAAAGCTGCCACAAACAGGCATGTTTGAGACTTGTGTTGGGCTTTGGACACTATAAAAGGAGAGAAGGAGATAAGCTTCCCTGTCAGACCTATTTGTAATGTGTCACCCATCAAATCACCTCTTCTTCCTCTTTCGTCATGTGTAAATATTGTAAAAAGTCATTGTGAAAAAATGTTAAAAAATGATAAATTTCTAAATAAAAAATAAAATGTTAAAAAGTTAAATAAATATATTTTCATATATCAAATCATTTTATTGTACACCTAAAACTAATATGTTATATGCCAATTATATCTCAATTTAAAAGACATTATTAAAAAATTTAAATATAAAAGAAAATATATTTATTAAGGCCCATGAAAAATTAGACATCTATGTTAACAGATCTTCTTTGTTCAGGTTTAGGGGAAATTTTTTACTGTCACAATAGCAGTATGAACAATAATAGAAAATCATTCACAGATTTTAAAGCCACTCTCCTACAGGTAAAGCAGTTTTATACACCTTTCTCATATGAACTTCATATGTTGTCTTTTGAGATAAATGTGGTCTCATTTTATATTTCCTAGGAGGGAGTCAAGGTTCAGAAAGTTTCAGAAAGACTTGTCAATGTCAGATAAGAAATAACCAGATCAAGATTTGAGTCTAGGTTTTCTAAACTCAGCAGTGTGAATTTTTAAGTCTACCAAATTATCTCTCCTCAAATGAAGGTGGAAGGCTACTTCTTGGGAATTGGTAAAGACTTTGGTTGAAGGATTTGGTCAAAGGTTAAAGGATAAACACCCATTTATCTAAGTTTCCTTGAGGTGGCCTTAGGCTTTCAATCATCTTATCACTCAAGAACAACCATATTCCAGAGCACAAAATAAATCATGGCAAGAGGTTGGGCTATGACATCCAGGATCACAGAGAACAGAGGCTAGACCTATAAAAGTTGGCTATGTTTCTTGCTTCACACGGGCTTTCACTTCCCAGGGACCAGGACTGAGCTGTCTTCCTGATTACACATATTGACCTAGACTGGCATACCTGTCCACCAGATCTTATCTTTTTGATAATGACATCAGCCCAAATTGCATGTAAACATGCTCTATGACCCTGTTGTTTTTGAACACAAATCAGTTTTCTTGGGTGACAGCATCATTATTTAGTCAGATTCTTTAGCCATGATTATAATGGCGTATTCTAGCTAATACTTTGGACCAAATCTCTTATAGTCAAGCCCAATGGCTTATACAAATATTTATTTTAAATATTTAATTACACATCACTTCTCTATATCATGTATTTTAGTGAGATTAGGCATTATTGTGTTCCTGAGAAAAGGTATATTCAATCGTATTTTAAATGCATTTGAGAAATTTGATAAGGCCATTTGTTAGTCTCATGATACTGTTTTTGTTTGGTTTGGTTTGGGTTTTTTTTTTTAGCAATTTATCATCCCAGAATTACATCTGGCAAGAGAAAATTGGGTTTTCAGGTTAGTTTTTAAATTTACAATGCAAAGTATGATGCGTTCCTCAGATACTCCTATGGTTCATGTGTCAGTCAGATGGCCATGTTCAGTTACTGAGGCTTCATGTTATTTAGTTTTTTTTTTTTTTTTTTTTTAATTTAGCGTTACGCGGGCCTCTCACTGTTGTGGCCTCTCCCGTTGCAGAGCACAGGCTCTGGACGCGCAGGCTCAGCGGCCATGGCTCACGGGCCCAGCCGCTCCACAGCATGTGGGATCCTCCCAGACCAGGGCACGAACCCGCATCCCCTGCATCGGCAGGCGGACTCTCAACCACTGCGCCACCAGGGAGGCCCTCATGTTATTTAGTTTTAAAGATACTCAGGCGTTGAGATTTTTTAAGGAGGGGATTATATTTAAACCAAGGGTCATCAAAACTATTTATGTATAGGGCCAGATAATAAACACTGTAGACTTTGAAGACCTTAGATCTCTGTTAATTTGAAGACTAAATTCTACCAGTGTTGCTGGAAGGCAGCCAGAAAGTTGGCTGTGTTCCAGTAACATTTTATTCACAAAAACAGGTGGTGGGTCAGATTTGTCAAGTTGTTATTTGCCTGATTTAAATGGTTCTGTGCTTTGTAGAAAGTTGATTTCACTAAATATTAGGAAGAGTAAAAACCGAGATGACATGTCTAAGAACCTACAATAAAAAAATATTTTCACAAACAAATCAACCTATTCCTGTTGCAAATCATTATTTGCATTTTTTCTCTTTAAAATTATATTAAAACATCCAAATCATATAATTCATTTAGAAATTTAGCAATCACCATGAAATAATATAAATTCCTTATTTATGATGCTCAGGATTTGAAGCAGTTAGAGGATATTGTTCTCATACCTTCTGCCCAAAGGTAAGGATAGAGAATAACACTTATTCCTCTCACCTGCTTTAGGGCTTAGCACAGAATCCATTCTGCCTCTCAAGATGATTTAGGGACAGGAAAACCCTGAGAAAAATTGTGAAGTAATTGAACTTTTGGTTTCATTCTGTCCACTTTTCCTTTCTATCCTCATCTACTCGTTTTTATTGCATGATTCTTACCACCTGGTATATGTTCCTATGTGACAAGACAACCCCTGTCATCCGGAGGCATTCTGCCACTGCCTGGGAAACATCTCTTTCTATATTCCCTTTTTGTGTCTTAAAACTTTAATTTCCAACACCAGTTTGTTGAGGTGAGTTTTCCAACAGGGCAGTTAGTTATGTGATAAGTACATAACTTATTTACATTTTAATAAGGGATTCCTTAAGTTTCAATGTTTAATTGAGGAAATTAGTCTCTGTTCATTGGCTTTTATAGTACCATGAAGAGAAGGATGTGAAGGTGATTCCTCACAAACCACATAATTTTGCTAGTATACTATTTTATTTACATTTTATGACAGTCCTATTAAGGCGGTTGTTTGAAATCAAACCAATATCCAAGATTCCTCTAACTACCATTCCAGTTCACAGGTAGAGAAGGATATAGGATACTAGTCTAAAATCAGTTTATTTATATATTAAATATTGTATTTTCTGGCCATTTTATAAATGTATAAACTATTGATCATTTGCATGGACTCTGTCTAGGTTCCAGTTTGATTTACTTTGATTCCCACATAGGCCTATCTTTTTTCATTGGGCTTTTTCTGAAAGGACATGTGAATGATGGAGGTAAGAAAAGAGGCAAAGGATAGGTGTATTTTTCAGGCCTTCCAGGAAACCTAAAGGGAAACAATAGCCAGGAGAGGGTACTGACATCAGTTCCTGTGCCACTTAGACTTGTGCAGAACATTTAAGAAGATAAATACCAGAGCAGGAGACAGAAATTTGAGCAATTGCCAGTGGAGAGAAGATTTCTGCATTTTGTGTATCTGCATTTATCTCAGAAAGACTAACCCAATATAAGATTCAGAATCTGAGAATATGGTCAGAGATACAGTACAGTGATAATGATAAGTGGCTATGGACTGGTCCTAAGCAGGGATCACTACTCTAGTTACCTCCAGTTAAGGGCTGAAAAACACCCTAGTGAGGGAGGATTTGTAGTTAACACAAGTATCTCACTCTAGTTCCAACTCCATGTTATTTAATTTCTAGAAACAGCAAAATCCTTAACCTATGACACTGTAATACTTAATTTACATGTATTAATGATTCTTAAGTATCCACTGGCCACTTAAATAAAAATTACTGTGGTTCATGCTTAAAATGCATATTTTTGCACACCACCAAGACATTAGATATTCTGAATTAAAATCTATGGAGTTGTAACCCATGCAGGCTGCATTTAAACATGTCTGTCAGGTGATTCTTATGCATACTAAAATTGGCAAATCACTGGAATGTCATTTCATTAAATCCTTAGAATCACTATGTGAAATAAGCTATGATCCCCATTTTATAGTTGAAAAGTTTAAGGTTGAGAGATAATTTAATTACTCTAGTATCATTCCATTATTGAGAACCAGTGTCAGTATTTGAACATAGGATTGCCTATAAAAACAACCCAAAACACTGTGACATAATTGATGCTATGCAAATTGTATCCTACTTTAGATGGCAAATTACAAAAACACATACTTATTTGAATGCAAAAATAGAGATCATGAATTTTAAAAGCTAATTTTAACTTAATTGTTTGCATATTTTCTGTTTACATTTCACATTTGTATGTTTGTATCTTTATAACTAACGCTTTTGTTGACCTACTGAATTTCAAGTTAAATCTACCCAGTCGGGTATAATTAAATAGAGATTCTTAAAGAGATCCAATTGACAGGCACTCTTGATTCTGAGGCACACATTTCTCATACTTATAAAAGCAGGTCAGAGGTCGATTCTTTGATGTATGTAAATGCACAGAGAACAAAGCTTTCCATCTACTTCTACCATCCTTAAAATTTGTCAGGTAGAAAGGGATGATCAATAATGCTTTGGGAAGACATGGACTTAGTCTTGTAGTTAGCTGCTTAATGAAATTGCCAGAATGCAATCACAGGTGGAACAGATACTTCCTTGCTTTGATTGGATAGAATGCCAAGAGGCAGTTACATTCTTTAGCTAAAAATTAAACAGGCTCTACCACTTCAAATTTGTTCACATTGATATTGGGCAAGTGATATTGGGCAAGAAATTTAGTATTCCAGGCAATACAAATGGTACTAGAACAGAAGAGATGACATTTGTAAACTTGGGTTTAGGCTCCAAAAATATAGGGTTGGAGGCATTTAACTGGAAATGCTTTGGAGACTATGGGACAGAAGAAATATGTTCATACCAGCAAATCTCCACCTCCCCCACCACAGAAGGAAGAGGTTTCAAACAAGGGAATAATTTCCTTTGTACATGGCCCTGTAACTGGTTTAGAGATAAATTATAGTTATGGAAGACTGAAGTTTTCAGAATATGAGTTTTTTTTTTTTTTTTTTTTAAGTACGCGGGCCTCTCACTGTTGTGGCCTCTCCCGCCGCGGAGCACAGGCTCCGGACGTGCAGGCTCAGCGGCCATGGCTCACGGGCCCAGCCGCTCCGCGGCATGTGGGATCCTCCCGGACCGGGGCACGAACCCGTGTCCCTTGCATCGGCAGGTGGACTCTCAACCACTGCGCCACCAGGGAAGCCCAGAATATGAGTCTTTTAACTTCCTTAGCTGAAGTGAAATAGTAATAATGCTTTTGCTTGGGATAAATAAAATAATCTTTGATGAAGTCTTCTAGTTGGCTTGCACTCATTTTGCTTGCTTTGTTTCCAGTTTTGGGGGCTGTCAAGGAAATACTCTGTTTATATGCAACATCAACTTCTTGCTGACAAGAGAAAATTAAATAGGGAAAAAAGAGTTTTTGGTTAAGCCTAATAATCATTGACTGCAACATAAACTCAAATTAAAAAGATCTAGCAAAGAAGGGAAATAGCCCTTCAATCTTAGTAACCATCAGGCATGTAGATTTGTGTTCACATGAATGCTGATTACAGAAGTGAGCTTTTCTGCAGTCACAAAAGGGAAGACAGCTGGATCATTTGCATGCAGTAGATATTTTACAAACTAAGCCATTTGTTTCCTCCTTTTATTCTTAATAATTACATTGTTTATTTAAAATATTAGCTATATAACATCTAATGTTTAATCTATATTTCATTAAATCTTTTTCTCAAACTGAGCTCCTGTTAGTGAGTGTTCTTATGGAGACATCTGCCCACCACTGTGATCAAAATATAGAGCACTGATAGACAAAATATGAATAGATAAAATTTAAAAGGTGGCTATAAACAGAACAAGATAGATATCCCTCGGGCCAGAAATTAAAAGATACAAAATGCTAAAGCTACAGTCTTTTCTTTAATCTATAATAGGGAGAGGCTACCTTCTCAAGTATGGAGCTTTATTTAAATACAAGTAGTAATCTCTGATTTTCAAGGCCTGTATTCACAATTAGGAGAGCCTCTTACAAGGTCCTTTAGAATAAAAGTGCCTCATTCTACACAGAAGCCCTGACCAGGCTTACTTCCTGAAATGGAGTTCAGGCTTACAACTTGAAACACCAGCCAGTGTAGCTTCAAAACAATGGCTTGGGCAAAATCCCCCTTGGCTCATATATTGGCTTTTTTCTTAAACCAATATCCATAAAGAAGAATGAAATTTTGCTATTTGCAACAGCATGGATGGACTTGGAGGATATTATGCTTAGTGAAATAAGTCAAACAAAGAAGGACAAATACTGTATAATATCACTTAGAAATACACCAGATTGAAGTACTATATGTATTTATAAATACATATATATCTCACAAAGATATTAACATAATTTATCATACTGATACAGAATGGTATTTTTCTTTTTTTTTTCCCAGAATGGTATTTTTCATGAGTTAGTTTATATACATGATATTTCCAGTTGAGCTTTTGATAGTTTTGATTGATAATGATAGAGTCCAAGTCATTGTATAAAGAAAGAAACTGCCTACCAAAGTTACTAAGGAATGAGCTCATTTTGAGAAACATATAATGTATTTTTAAAAGTTTAATTTGTTATGGATAGGGGAAAGATACTTGGAATGTCTGATGCTTTTTTTAGTTTCAATTTATTATGAGTAGATTTATTTAATAATCTCTATCCATAATTCACCTTAATCATGTGTTTCTCAAAATGTAATCCCATTGTGATAAATGTATCTCCACATATTTATGTATGCAGTAAAATATTTTCTGTCATTAACCACTTTCACTACGAAGATAATTCTTGTAGTGATGCATAGCAAATCTCTTCATCTTGTTTAATGTGTGATGCCTTTCGAATGGATGAATAACACCAGTAGTAATGATGATGTACACTGCTCTGTGTGTTTACAGGACACCTGTATGTTTATAGGGCCGTCTTTTCCTCTCCATTCTTTTATCATCTGGAAGTTAAATAAGTGTAGTCCTCTGGGGGCCACAGTGGGAGTCCCAGTCTCTTTATGAAAATCCATCCACAATTTCAGAAAACAACCAATCAGGATACAAGATGATATGCCATCTATCATGTGTAAAACTTGCTGAAGACTCATTTGGTCTTTGCCCATGAGACTACAGGCAAAAGGTTACTATAACTGATTCATTTATGCTCAGAGGTTGTAGTCCTGACTCCATGGAAGGTGGCATCTTGCAAAGCTACAGTGTGGTTTTTGTGGAGGATAACATGGAATGTGATTTTTAACCTGATGATATGTTGGTAAATATCCCGGACCGGCGCACGAACCTGCGTCCCCTGCATCGGCAGGAGGACTCTCAACCACTGCGCCACCAGGGAAGCCCCTACAATGTTTCTTTAAATCAGAAAATCACTGATATTATAAAGGGCAGTTTGGTAATTTTCTTTTCTACTTTGACATTCTTAGAAGTGGTATTTTCCTGTACTATTAGGGTAGCTTACCACCCTGGTCTCAAGATGACTTCCCAATTCCCAGCATGACAAAGAGGCCAGAGTGCTAAAAGGGAGTTTTCTCCTCGCACATTTTTCTGCAAGTAAAGGAACTTCCTAGAATATCTTTTCCAGATACATATTTGTCTATCTCTTTAACCAGAAGCTTATTCATAAACTAATCAACATTAAGATGAATTGCATTATAGCATGCATTTTTAGACTTTTTATTAACTTTTTATTTTGAAATAATTACAGATTTAGAGGAAGTTGCAAAAATACTGTTATTTTGGTAATGTCATATAAATGGAATCATACAGTCTGTAACATTTTGCTATTTTTTCCCACTCAGCATAACGCCATTGAAGTCATTCCAAATAGTTGTGTATATCAACAGTTTATTCCTTTTTAGTGCCAAGTAACATTCTGTGACATGAATGTACTGTAATTTGCTTAACAATTCACCTATTGAAGGACATTTGAGTTGTTTCCAGTGTTTGGCTATTACAAATAACATTGTGTACAGGTTTTCATATGGATGGGTAATACCTAGTGAAAAATACTTGTTTGGAGGTAAAGCATATAGGGAATGCCTATAACCTGGTGTTGTGGGAGCACGTAGGAAGAGTCTTCAGTCTCACCAAGGAGAGTAGAAGGTGACATCCTAAAAGGAAAAGGATGATTATTCATAACGACAGTAAGTCCAAATGATAAACAATTCAACTCGAGCTGAATATTCTACTTGGGTAAATTGGAATAGATGATTAGCAGCCTGTAATCGATGATTATCTAGCGTATTTGGGGAAAGAGTCTGACTTTGTTTTGCCTTTTCAGTCTGTAATACAAGGCTCTACCTCATTTGTTTCATTTACTACTTATCAGATAAGGAAAGCACAAACACAGTCAAAACTGTCCTTGGGAAGGCAGATTTCACACATGCTCTACACCAGCAGGGTTCTTCAAGCAGCTTATAAGCCAATTCTGTTATATAATTAGTTTCTAGATTTTAGCTGGACCTTTTAATAGAACTCTAATTTTAAGCTTCATTTCATCCTTTTCTATTGTTTTCCTTAATGTTTAAATCAAGGAACCTTTGATTTACTACTGCCCTGTGCATATGTGAAAGTTAGAAAGCACAGGTCAGATGCTGAGTATTATTTAAAAGTGTTCTCTTGTGTGTGAGAGGAATAATTTTTACATGAATAAAATCAACAAATTATTAAAATCTGTGCCATCAAAATGATAAAATTCAATGGAATAGTTAAATGTTAAAGAAAACATTTGTGCTCAGGCCATAGCATCAAAGACAAAATGAAATGTTACTCTGAAAATTTAAGACTATAATCAAATAAATGCAGTTTCTCAATGGAATGGACTAAAAAATACTCATTATTTTCCCTAGTTAATTTTCATACTTAAAATTCCTTCATCTTAATAATGTAAAAGATATTTTATGGAGTATGTCATATTAAAAAAGCTCATTTGATTTTCCATTCAGTTTAGTATTAATATTTTAGTTGAATACTAGGTAGCTTGTACCTGTTGTGGTAGATATGATTTTGCTATATATGTGTAGATGTATATTTGCCAAAAAATTTGGTAGATGTAAACATCTAGCAGACATCCTTGGTAAACTTCTTTTTCCTTTACACTCTAGCATCTCATCAATCACCAAAACCAGATAGTTCTGCCTCATGAATTTTCCTCAAGTTCAGCCATTTATTTCCATTTCCACTTACAACAGCCTTCTACAATCCACAATTATTCCCTACCAGAACTTCTGTCCCTCTCCAAACTAATTGCTGATGTTGTGAAAAATAGCCCTGCTGGCAGATAGGCTGTGATGGGCCAACTTTAGAATTGAACATAAACCACAACTTGTAAAACATTACTATGAGTCACTAAATAGATAAACTATATCAAACCAGGACATGTAAGACACATTAAACACAAACTCTATTTAATCCCCATATATTAATGATGAGACCTCAGCCAAACTAATCTAACAGTAACTTGGCATTAGGTCTTGTGTTCTAAAGCTAGGAACACTGACTGTTCCAGCAAATCACTTAGTTTACAAATTCTGGCCAAGCCCTGCCAAAATTGTCCTGTGACTAACTGTACATTCAAATTTTTGCAAGTTCACTTAACTCCCCTTTAGAGAAGCTTATGGTTCTGCAGGGCTGCTTTTCATTTTGCTGAAAAAAAGCTAATAAAATGAACTTTACTTTGTTACCAGTGTGTTCTTGGTAGTCTTTCTTTAGTGGGCTTATACAAGTAGATATACAACAAAATTTGGCAAGACCCTCTGTGGACAAGAACACTTGACTTAGTAATAGTTTGCACAGCTGAGCATATGTGAGTTTTTATTCCCTGAAGCCACTGTGGCTGTGACTAGGAGGAATGAATGTGGTTGACTGAACTATAAATATGAATTAAGGTAAAAAATATAGCCAACAATTACTGAACACTTGATACAGGCCAAACTCTGTCCTAAGGACTTCGCATGTATGATATCATTTAAACCTCACCTTATGAGGCAGATACTACAACTAATCCTACAATTTAAAAAAAAAAAGAGATACTAAGGCACAGAAAAATTAATTAACTTGCTGAGGGTCATAAGTTATTTTCTCTTTTATTCTCAAGAAAAACAATTTGCATAATGCTTATGAGCATGGGATTTATAGTCTTACAGATTATGTCTTGCTCCACCTCTTGGCACAGTAATTGTTATTTATCAGAGTATTCCAAACATGGCAGAGAAACAGGGACTAAAAGGAACACATAACTCTCATAAAAGAAAAAAAAAAAAAGATAGTCATTTTTCTACTCTGAAAATATTCTGAGACAATGGGAGTTTGAAGAGTAATAGATGGACTGACACACAGATACATGGGTGGATGGATTAATAATTAAAAGTCATCTTTTTTTTTTTTCTCTTGGTCTATGTGTAACACATCCCAGTATCTAAGCAAGTATTTAAAAGAATCCTTCCTGGGAAGCACAAAGTATTTGCAAATAGTAAATAATAATTAGCTTTTAATCTCAGCCATTGATGGCCACATGGAGATTTTACAAGTTAAAGGTATGGTACAAAATCTCATTTTATTTCTTTTTCCCTGTTTTCCTTATCTCCAATCATATGTTAAATAACTTTATTTTTCTCTTATGTGTACTTTTCAATTAATTGCTACTATGTTTTACTTTTTTTTTTTTTTTTTTTTTTTTTTGTGGTACGTGGGCCTCTCACTGCTGTGGCCTCTCCTGTTGCGGAGCACAGGCTCCAGACGCGCAGGCTCAGCAGCCATGACTCACGGGCCCAGCCGCTCTGCGGCATGTGGGATCTTCCCGGACCGGGGCACAAACTCGTGTCCCCTGCATCGGCAGGTGGACTCTCAACCACTGCGCCACCAGGGAAGCCCATATGTTTTACTGTTTACTAAAGAGTACCATGGAAAATTCAATTTCATGATTATTTCTTATTCCTGAATAGTTATAAGTTAGATTTTATTTTATGTGTATTTTAAAACATTTTCAATGATTATTGTTGGATTTGGATGTATAACATATTGCATCCTTGCTCAAAATCAGTGTGAAAAACAAATAGAGGAGTGAAATGTTAATAATTTGCTTATCCTCTGCAGAACACATTTGTGCCTATTTTGTAGGTGCAGTAATACAGATATACATTTTCATTTATTTGGTTTTGAATAAAATTTTTCAATAACTGCGAAATGTGAGATTAACAAAAGAGTGTAAACTATACTCAAACTGGAAAAATATATCAAAAGGGTATGACCTCTTCTCTGGAATTTATATATGTCCTGGTTTTAAGCATTCAGTCCTTTATAGATTCAAGGCTATTGCTTTGGGACTGTGCCTGCCCATTGCAGAGAGCTAATTTATTTCCCCCCAAAATGGATTTTATTTTTTAAAGTTCTGATGGTAAATTTTATTGTGGAAATGTGCAGAAGATTTTATTTTAATTTTAAGTTCCCAGGTTGACTAGCAATGCTAGTGGGGGTTTTAGGGTTATTTTCAAAAATGCATTACTATTTTAACATAGAAAATATCTAAAACATCAACTTATTTCAGGGGAATGGAGTTAGTGGAAAAGAAAGTGAAAAATAGTAATTCAAAGTATTTTTCTTTGTGCATTTCTAAAACGGAGTGTCTATAGATGTTTTAGATAAATAGTGGGAGAGAATTCAGGTATTTATAAGTAAATCAGACCATGTTATTTTTCTTACATTTTTCCTTTGTTCTCTTTTACTAAAGGAATTATATATACTATCTTACTTTCCAAGGTTTGGGGAAGTTTATTTTTAACTTAATTTTTACATCTAAAGTTATTAGGATTCAAATTCAACAACAATAAAAAATAAGCCAAGAATACAATTTTCTAAAAAATAATACAGAAGCAAGAAAGAAGAAACGTATAATACAATGGAATCAAATTACCCTTTATTGATGAGGGCCAAACATGTGTCTCTACTCCAAGACAATAAATTAACATTATATACATTTATCCTCAAAATAAAGGG
Source organism: Hyperoodon ampullatus (assembly GCF_949752795.1). NCBI lineage: Eukaryota > Metazoa > Chordata > Mammalia > Artiodactyla > Ziphiidae > Hyperoodon > Hyperoodon ampullatus. Next base: position 185,529,490 of record NC_136914.1, read on the forward strand.
AATTATTCCTGTTATGGGAACTTGAGACTGAGGAAGTTAAGGAGCTTTATTATTTCCATATTTACAGGCAGCCAACTATGTGGTATGAATTGCTGGCTACTAAAGGACCCTGCTGCTTGCAATATTCATTGTATGATTTTATCAAGATTTGTACAATGTACACTTTTTAAGTTATAATTTGGGATTGATGTATAGAAAGAGCCCTGTTTGTGAGACAATGAATAAATGTATACTGTAAGAAGGAATATGAATGCTCATCCATTGACTTAATTAATTATCCAGCTTTCAGAAAGAGACTCTTAGGGTATGGAGAGGTACAGAAAAGAACAAAAGTGGGAAATTCTTACAAGTACAGTGTGGAAAATCAGATATATGGTTGGGGGGAACCTGAAAATCCAAGAAAGGCTATCTTGTTCTACTCCCTGGAACTTGTGACTGTGTTAAATTACATGGCACAAGGGAATTAAGGGCATGGGCCTTGAGATGGGGAGACTATCTTGAATTACTCACGAGGACCCAATATAATCACATGAGTCCTTAAAAATAGAAAAGGCAGTCAGAAATGTTGGTCAGAGATAAGACATGAGAAGGACTCTATTTCTCTGTTGCTGGCTTTGAGATTGGAAGAAGAGGCCCATGAACCAAAGAATGTGGTGGCCTCTAGAAGCTGGGAATAGCTCTCATTTTACAGCCAGAATATAGGGACCTTGGCGCTACAACCCCAAGGAGCTGAATTCTGCCAACAACCTGAATGAGCAAGAAACACATTTTTCTGTGGAAACTCCAGAAAGAAATATAGCCTGTTGATTCCTTCATTTTAGCCTTGTGAGACCCATGTTAGACTTCTGACCTACAGAATTGTAAAATACAAATTTGTGTTGTTTTGAGCCGTTAAGTTTGTGGGTATTTGTCATTGCAGCAATGGAAAATGAATACACTGGGTGGCAGATATTTGACAGAGGTGGGGTGGGAATGGGGGAGAGGATATAAAGTAGAAAAATAGACTTCAACATCATTTTGCATTTGGTGTAACAGATGTCAAGCAACGTTCATTGTTATATAGATGGATAAGTTATTTGGTAATAGACAGATCCTGTGATAACACTTAAGCCCAACTACTTAGTTATTCATTAATTTCCTGTATACTTAGAGTCACGATTGCCTTCAGTTGGTACCTCATATGGAAAGGCTCTCATCTGGATAAAATTAGTAAATAACTAGTGCCTTTTTATGTTGTAATTACTTTTTTTTTTTTAACTCCATCATGAATTAGTCTAGCCCTATTCCAGTAAGAACTGACTCTAGAACCAGGAAAACATGCATGTTATAGGTAAGCTAGAGAATGCTTTTAAGGTAAAGTTTAGGATATTTCACAGGCCTTACTTATATCCTTCATTTCATGGGAGTCAAGCAATATCTTGACAAAAGGCAGGATGGGATTTTAATAAAAATTTAAATAAAGGATTTCAATAAAATTTTAAAAGAAATACTATTACAATATTCTTCAAAGTCCTCAGTTACTAGTTATATTTTCCAGCTTTAAGCAGCAGTGCTAGTGATGTTGGCAGGGAGTAGGGTGAGGGAGGGGGATGAAGACTATTAATAGGGAAGGTAGAGCTTGCTTTGTAACTTAAACTCTTTGCTTGAAGTCCAGTCTCATCCTTGTGAACTCCAGCTATTTGGTGCCATTCAGGATGCACCAAAACAATCATATATTTCAGACTTTACTAGAAAACTTAGCACCCAATCCAAACTTCAAAAATGATATTACATATATTATTCAATTTTTATGCCCATAGCCTTCTCCTAAGAGGTCAGCTTTTGTAGCAAGGTCTAGAAAATGATTTGTCTAATACAATCCATCTAAGCTGATTGAAAAAAGAGAGAGAGAAATCATTATAAAGCACAAGGTCATACTAAGGTCTGAAAGGTTTGGTACCCTACCAGGTTAATGATAGTTATATTTTATATTTGACTTCTATGTCATAATTCATATGAAAAGTGAGTCCTGAGTAGATGATTTATTCTGTGCTTCTAAGATAACTTTTGCTCAGTGAATATTCACGTTTTATTGTGCAAGCATATTATTTGACCGTGAAATTTAAGAATTAAAGTTCTGTGTAGGCTTTTGAATCTGAATATAGAGTTCTACCCTATAAACAAGGATTCCTTTGTAATGATTTGATTTCAGTAAAACTATCCAGTATCATTTTTTTCCAAGTATTTTTTTGAAGTAATCTTGAGAGACAGTGTATATAACCAAGTTGTCATTACCCTGTGAGCTGAACCAAATATTGAGCAGCTTGCTTGTAAATAAAAATTTTTATTAGAGCTATGTTTAAAAGAAGGTATTTTTTTGAATACATAGTTTTCTTGATCTGCTAGAATTTCAAGATATTTTCTTAGAATTTTCAAATGCATTGCCATGAATGCATACAAAGTTTATATATATATATTAATTAACATTCTGTATTGCTAAGATTTTCCCCCAGTTTATACTCACTAAACACTCTAGATGCAGCCAGTTTGGATCTTCAGATATTTCCTCTGCTTATCTCCATTGGGAACGCTTGTCACAATATTGACAGACTATCTGTCCTTAAAATCACTGAGAGAGTATTGAGCTGTCATATTTTGAATATGTTTTTAAAAAATAATTTCTGAATTTTAGGAGATAAGTCTACACCTTTCATGCTCTTCCTTTGCTCTTGGCCTTTTAAAAATAAGAGTCATGGTTATTTTGTCAATGTTGTCATCATGCTTTCATATTTAAAAAAAAAATTTCAGCACTGTTTTTCTACCCGGGAGCCATTATTTCAAGAATGTAGACTATTTTTTCCCCAATATAATGAAAAACACATATTGTGTTCTCATTTATACCAACTTTATACTAACACAACTCATATTAAACCATTTCTTTGGTGTTTTGCTGTATAATTTTTATGTTTTGGGTATGGAAAGGAGGATAGGCAGCAAAGCATGACAGCTGAGTTATTTTTGTGGTACTCTTATCTTTCTCTGAAATTATCAATATGTTCTCAATCTAGTAACACTCGGTATTAAAGTGTTCTCAAGAAGATTGGAATCATAAAATGAACAACCTAAACCCTTTTACGTAAGAAAAGGCCAAGTATTATTCTTGAGGAGTAGTGCATTTCACATCTATATAGAGTATCTCTATTTTGAATCTTTACCCCTTAGACCTATGTGAATTTTAGGTCTCTAAATCATTGCATAGCCCTAAGTAATCACAAGATATTAATTTGCCCTCCCACCCAAAATTATTATGTGAAATTTTTGAAAAATGATGATTGATAAACAATGAGACAATATCTTGAAATAGGAAATTTTGTGCTATTTTTCCAAATCTCCTTTTATCTCTAAGTTTATCCTCAGTCTTCCAGAGGCATCCACAAAATTTTGGATTTTATCATTATTTCTAGTCTTTACTTCCAAAGGAGGCCTTAAAAACCCACATCATAAAAATAATTTTCAACGCTAAATGTTATTTGCAAACCAGGGTTGTATTAACAGGACATGTGTCATAGAGTGTATACTATATAATATATAATAGGTGTAAAAAGTAGTAGGGGGAGAAACAGACTACCTCACTCCCAAGGAGACTAGATGAGGGCAATTTAGTGTGTGAGGTGGGTATGAAGGCATAATCTTGGGGGAGAGCAATGGGCAGACTCATCAGCAACATCATGGCTCTGGGGCAAGTGTACGAATGGAAGCCTATATATTGTAGTTTTAAATATTTAAAAAAATATAAATCGAGCAAACAAACTAATTAAAAATATATATGTTCTAACCCATTAGAACATATATATTTTATTACCTATTACCTTCTCAGATCTACCTTCCCAACTGCCAGGGTGTACAAGTTCACATTTATAATTCTCAGATGCCTCAGTAGTTTTCTTTGAAACAAAGATGTTGGCCTGACCAGGCCTCAACATCTGGCCTGCAGAGCATCCTGCTTTTCTTCTCCCTCTTTCCTTTGTTCTGCACTGCAATAATCTTACATGGGTGGACACCCCAGTTTCCACATTCCCGGGAAATAGCCAATTCTTGGCCACTCTTCAAACCTAGGAATAAGCTCAAGCAGACCCTGGAAACAGTCTAAGGGTCATTTGGTCAGGGTCATTGGATTCTGGGTATCTGGAGAATGGTCTAAGAAGGTGGTTCAAGATCCAGGTCAGCCCCATGAACATTTTGTCTCTGGGGGGGAGCTTGCCAGAGCAGGGGCCTGAGTGAGCCCCCTCTAAAGCAATCTCTCTTGTCATATTCTAAAATCTCTGCTGGCAAACATGCCAGAGAGGCATGATATGATCTGTGGTGGTCCAGGAGTAGAGAATCAGAGACAGTTTTTCCTGAGATCAACAGGGAATCCATACTTGCTGCCCTTGTCACTGTCATTTTCTCTAAGATTTGACTGTAAGTTACCCTTGGATTGTTCAGCAAGCATGAAACTTGCCTTCAGTCAGAGATTTAGCCACTTTAAACTTTCTTGAGAGAAAAAATAGCCCCTAATGATTACAAGTATGCTGTTACAGTGATATAGAAAGTAAAACTCATGATAACCTGGATTTCAGTTGAGAAGACAGTGATTAAAATGTATGTATGCTAATTCCCATGCATAACCACACACAAATACATATATGGTGTCAAAATATCATTATTTAGTTATTTAGTTATGATATCTAAACAGGAAATAGTCATAAGGAATAAGTCAAATCTTAGTTATTCTGTGCAAAAAACCTTTTGTATTAGAAAGAGAAACTGAAAGGGTAAGAAAGCTGGAAAAGACAATAAATATTATTTAATTTAGGGGTTCTCAGCACTTAGGACCCAGATTTTGTATGAATTATCATATGTATGTGGGTATGCACATTGTTTTCTACCAAATTCTCCTAAAGATCTATAGCCTGCAAAGGATAAGGAGACTTGATGCTTTCATGACACAAATGGAGAACCTACAGTCTAGACAGGCCGGGGCCTTGCCCAGGGTAACACAGGTCTGTCACTTCAGTTCAGTGCACTTTCAGCTGAGCTAAAGCAGCTGTCTGCTTCTTCCCACTTGGGACTGAATGTTACACTACTTAAGTTTTACCCTCTCTGTCATAGTGAGTTGCCCAGTCTGCATCACCATCCTTTTATTTTTATTCCTTTTCAACTGGAGGTTACCACATTGGCCACACTGGTTAACATCTTTCCACCTGGACTCTGAGCTGAGCTTGAACTCTGAGACAATTGCATGTGCAGGAACTGTTTTTTGAGTTGCATGTATAGAAACAGTTTTTATGAATTGTTTTATTTAGCTGTTTTCTTGTGCTGTGTGCTTTATAAGAACATTTTATGAGCATGTCAGCAGGCAGCTTGGCCTAATAAATGCTTTTAGTAAGCCAAGCACAAGGTGAATTTTCAGCATTCATAATCTTGTTCAGTAAATAGCACTCTTGAAATTAGGTATTCAAGGAGATTTTAACCTCAAGGTGTTGTTGTTTCTCATTTAATCATTATAAAACTCAGGTACAGAATTATTTTGTATTGTTTTTTAAATGATGGCCATGTGGGTTATTTTATTCAAAAATATATACATATATTTTAAGAAAAATATAATAGATATATACATATATTAAGTTCTAGCGGCTCTAGAAAAAATATATTAAGAAAAAATATATACATATATTAAGTTCTAGCATCTCTATAGCTATGTTCATTTCTATACATTTTATCTATAAATATTCATTGAGGGAGAGAGAAAAAGAGAGAGGTAATTTAGTACCTAAATCTCAAAAGACCCATTTTGATCTGTCTTCCTGTATATATATCTTTGTGTGTGCATGCTCACATGTGTGTGTGTACACACTTAAGATCTGTTTCAACCTAAGCATGTATGGCAGGCTGTGGGAAATGCCAGTGATATTTGCATGAAGGTTTTAGCATTAAGGAGCATAAAAGAACAAACAGTTGGGAAAAGGATTGGAGCACAGCATGGTATCTTCCTTGGTGACTGGTAGATTGGCGATTCAGTAAGAATTTTGCTGACCATTAAGTGTGTTGTTTTCTTTTTTCTTGCTTTAAGTTGTATATATTTTAAATTGTATACATTTTTAAAAATTCCAATCAATATTTATTTCTTTGAGTGAATCTGTGAACTATGCTTTTACCTAGAGGAAGTTTTCCAGTTTGAGCTAATACACTGAACTAAGATCATTTCAGCACTTGTTAATTCCTCTGGCATGAGGAAATCCACTTAAAAAGTGAAACAAATACTTTTTAATTTGTTTTGTTTTTTTAAAATTAATTTTTATTGGAGTATAGTTGCTTTACAATGTTGTTAGTTTCTGCTGTACAGCAAAGTGAATCAGTTACACATATACATATATTCACTCTTTTTTAGATTCTATTCCCATATAGGTCATTACAGAGTACTGAGTAGAGTTCCCTATATGATGCAGTAGGTTTTAAAAAATTTATTTATTTTTATTTTTATTGGAGTATAGTTGCTTCACAATGTTGTGTTAGTTTCTGCTGTACAGCACAGTGAATCAGCTATACATATACACATATCTCCTCTTTTCCAGATTTCCTTCCCATTTAGGTCACCACAAAGCACTGAGTAGAGTTCCCTGTGCTATATAGTAGGTTTTTATTAGTTATCTATTTTATATATAGTAGTGTGTATATGTCAACCTCAATCTCCCAATTTATCCCTCCCCCCTTCCCCCTTGGTAACCATAAGTTTGTTTTCTACATCTGTGACTATTTCTGTTGTGTAAATAGGTTCATTTGAACCATTTTTTTAGATTCCACATGTAAGTGATATCATATGCTATTTGTCTTTCTCTGTCTGACTTAATTTACTCAGTATGACAGTCTCTGGGTTTATCCATGTCACTGCAAATGGCATTACTTTATTCTTATTTATGGCTCAGTAATATTCAATTGTATATATGTACCACATCTTCTTTATCCATTCTGCCATGATGGACATTTAGGTAGCTTCCAGATCCTGGCTATTGTAAATAGTGATACAACGCACATTGGGGTACATGTATCTTTTCGAATTATGGTTTCCTCAGGATATATGCCCAGGAGTGGGATTGTTGAATCATATGGTAGCTCTATTTTTAGCTTTTTAAGGAATTTCCATACTCTTCTCCATAGTGGCTGTATCAATTTACCTTCCCACCAAGAGTGTAGGAGGGTTCCCTTTTCTCCACACCCTCTCCAGCATTTATTGTTTGTAGATTTTTTCACGTCGGCCATTCTAACTGGTGTGAGGTGATACCTCATTGTGGTTTTGATTTGCATTTCTCTAATGATTAGTGATGTTGAGCATCTTTCCATGTGTTTGTTGGCCATCTGTATGTCTTCTTTGGAGAAATGTCTATTTAGGTCTTCTGCCCATTTTTGGATTGTGTTGTTTATTTTTTTGATATTGAACTGTATGAGCTGTTTGTTTATTTTGGAGATTAATCCCTTGTTTGTTGCTTCAATTGCAAATATTTTCTCCCATTCTGTGGGTTGTCTTTTCATTTTGTTTATGGTTTCCTTTGCTGTGCAAAAGCTTTTAAGTTTCATTAGGTCCCATTTGTTCATTTTTGTTTTTATTTTCATTACTCTAGGAGAAGTTGTATACATTTTTGAATGAAATGCCCAACTCTTGCAATCACATGCTTAGGAAACAATGATGACAGTGAATCAATTTCAGTTTGTTTCTTGGCTTATTTTCCATGACAAATGATCAGGGCTCACAAGCCTGCAGTTGAGGATTTCTGAGGTTCTCTTTGCACCTAGTTGTAATCATAAGAGTTTGTGCAGTATATATGCTTTTTTTTTTCTAAATATGGATACATGCTAGCCTCTATGAATTAAAATCTTCACATCTCATTGTGATATTAGGTTGTCTTTTTCACTCCTACCTCTATGCCCCTAGAAGAAGATTTACTACCCTTGACTGCATGGCTTCATGGATCCCAGATCCAGAACCTGAAAGGAGAGTTTTGACAAGGCTGAATATGGCAAAGGTTAGAGATTATGTGGGAATAGCATTTGTGTATGTTTTTTCTCCCACACTGATGAGTTAAAATGGTTATGGAATCCCAAGGGTGGCCTAGGCAAGCTCTCCTCCTGGCCTGTGCGTACGTTTTCTCATTCTATTGCTTGAATTTTTGAGCTGGATCTTCTTCTAGTCCTGCCTTGCTGTCCTATCAGATTGGTGGAATCTGAAAGCTGAGTGAAAGTTCAGGTTAAAACGGTTAAAGAATGTTATTCATTTTATATGGTTTCTTTATCTTAGGGCTGTGTCTAACCTGGACAAATTGATGTCTCTTGTGTTTAGGAATCTGGCAGTTAGTTATTTATTTTTAAAATTTATACATTTAAAAATGTTGATTGGTACTTGCTTGTGTCAAGACTTACAGTTCCAGGACCAACAAATAAAATATGTATAAAATTGTATAATACTATGCTCATTTGAGCATATCAACATATTGGATTTTTGAATCACTAATACATTGATAACTAAAGTTAAAATATCCAAAAGTATGGGCTTCCCTGTTGGCGCAGTGGCTGAGAGTCCGCCTGCCGATGCAGGGGACACGGGTTCGTGCCCCGGTCTGGGAAGATCCCACATGCCGCGGAGCGGCTGGGCCCGTGAGCCATGCCCGCGGGGCCTGAGCGTCCGGAGCCTGTGCTCCGCAACGGAAGAGGCCACAACAGTGAGAGGCCCGCGTACTGCAAAAAAAAAAAAAAAAAAAAAAAATCCAAAAGAAGTTTCCGTAAGGAAATCAAATAAAATTTTTTCATATCATTACAAACTTGTTAAAGTCACTAATAATGAATGTTCTTTTACTGTTAGTTTTGCTACGAATGTTAAAGTTTGAAAGCAACATTGCAGGACATAGCTTTGATGTGTGACATCTCTCAGGGTCATCCATAATCCAGCTAACTGTGAAATGGGGACAGTAAACTTTCCACGACATTTTCCTATGGGGCATAGTCTTTTCAGTATTTCATAAATGACTTATTATGCATGTAATTCTAAACTTTTTACATCAAATTCTTTTTCTTTCTGGGCAAATTTGTTGTTCTTAAACATGGTTACAGATTCTGCAGTAAATATTCAACTTTATTTCAACTTCAGTAGCTTTAAAAGACCTTTTTAATTTACAGGAAAGTAAATATTTTTAGTTTTGTGTTCTTAAAGTCCCAACTAGAACATGATTTAGATTTCAATATATGCTGTATAGAATTTTTCTGTTTATTTTTTATTTTAGTCAAATTTGTGTATTCATGAAGTTTAAAGTGTCAAATGGTTCTTGTGCTTTTTAACCAGCCCATTTCCTGTTGTACAGATGCAAACACTTTCAACTATATTAGCTGATTCTTTTAAGATCTCTCCATATCTCTAAATAACATGCTTATATTGCTATTTTTTGGTTTGTTATTAATAAGCTTTATCTCTTGACTTCCTACTGTGGAAAATGAGAATTTAGCTTTCTTTCATCTTCTGGCCCCTATCACACATGTGCACACTTTTGAGCTCCCATCTACTTGAAATAGTATATCATAATTTTGATTAAATGAATATTCATGTTTATTATGACTAAATGAAAGCATTCAGAGCTCAGTCGTGCACTATACAAGAGTTGCTTTATCTCTCCTTCTAGCATTTTGTTTTCTTATGTTAATTATGGGTTATTTTTATTAAGTATTTTTTTATACCTAACACTAATTCAGAGCTTCCCAGTTGTGTAAGGTACCTCAATATTTGCAGGAATTTTATATATTCTACACATTTTATCTTCTTTAAGAAATCTCTCCCAGAGCTCTCTAACCAAATCCCACTGACTGGAGGAGTTGAAGGTGCTACTTTTTAACTCCAAAATTATTGAATTGTTCTTCAGTGGGAAACACAGAAGCTTGTTTGTCATGTGCTCCCTGCAGTTGGGGGACCCTGTTGATTAGTGCCCAATTCACACCAAGGAAAGCAAAAACATTCTGTGCCAGAGGATTACTGGGACATTAACTGCCCATCCAACAATGGCAGGGCAAGGAATGCATGTCATATGTTGACCAGGTGTGGGCCATGTGGGAAAGAGGAACCTTAAGTTATTTTTTTCTCCAAGGGGCTTTTAGAATCAAAGTCTTAAATATTATGACATATATTATGGTAGGAAAGGTGTTAGGGGAAGTTTTTTGCTTGTTTGTTTTATTTTAATTTTAAATGATCTTTGCTTCTTTAAAAACAAACAAACAAAAGAAGCAGGACTGAGAGAGATTCCACCCTTCTTTGACTACTTATTGAGCTGTAGTACAATTGGCAGCTCTCTTCCCACATTCTATAGGGACACAGTCTACATCCTCAGGGCAAATTGGATCTTCTGTAGTCAAGAAAAGGATTGACCAGGACTTTTCCCTCCCCTGTCTCATCTCTGTATTTCTACTGGACATGACAAGAAGATTGGCCACTGACTATGTAAGATGGTGCTGCATACACATAACTGAATTCTATTTTATTTCCAAGGTCATATTAAAATTTGCTTATTGGAATTAGTCCTTTTCCCTACTTTGTCTCTTAAGCTCTTATTGGAAGGATCCATCACCTTCCCAGAAAGTTCAGTTCAGTAAGAGTTTTTCAAAGTTGTACTGCCTAAGTTGGTCCTCTAATTTTCTAATCTTTGTTTTCCCAGTTTCTAAGCCTGTCTTGGTTCTATACTTTAGGTGCTCCCATTTATCTTCTGACTTTTCAATTTATTGTTTCACTTATGCTTTATAATTAAATTCCAATAATGGTGTTTATAATCTAAATATACTTTTGAGCTGGTCAGTTTCTGTAAAAAGAAAACTTTTAAAAACTGCTTGGAGAGTTTTGGTTTTAGATTTTTTTCAGTCCTTAAAACCTTTCAATAAACTTAAAATTATTTTGAAGAAAAAGGACACAGCAAAATGAAAAATTAATGATTCAAAAGGAACTGGGATCTGAAGTAAAAATTTGATTTTTGTGGGACTTTGCACTAACAATTAAGTTGCTATAGAGTAGAAAGAGAGAGAGCACTCCTAGTAGGGCTTGCTGGGAATTACAATTTTTTCATGCAATTTTTCATTTCACAGTGTGTTAAAAAAAAAAGTAGAGGAGTTTGGAGTACATAGAATTTCCTTCTATCACATTCAATTGGTTTTGAAACCTGGAGTTTAATTACAACTTATTTGATTAAGGCTCTGGATTTTCTATTTGAAAATATATGGGAAGCCCTAGCCTACACTAGTTCCTAGCACAGAGTAGACACAAATAAATGTTTGTTGAATAAATGGATATTATATACAAAGTCCTTATCATAGTATTATTTGATGGTAGATTCTACTCATCATTTTTAAAAGATAAAAAAGTTGGTATCTAGGGCTTCCCTGGTGGCACAGTGGTTGAGAATCTGCCTGCCAATGCAGGGGACACGGGTTCGAGCCCTGGTCTGGGAAGATCCCACATGCCGCGGAGCAGCTGGGCCCGTGAGCCACAACTACTGAGCCTGCGTGTCTGGAGCCTGTGTTCCGCAACGAGAGGCCGTGACAGTGAGAGGCCCGCACAGTGCGATGAAGAGTGGCCCCCGCTTGCCACAACTAGAGAAAGCCCTCGCACAGAAATGAAGACCCAACACAGCCTAAAATAAATAAATAAATAAATAAATAAATAAATAAATAAATAAATAAATAAATAAAGTTCTTTACAGTGCTCACATTTAATTAAAAAAAAAAGTTGGTATCTATATACAGTGGAATATTATTCAGGAAATCCTGCCATTTGCAAGAACATGGATGAACTGGAGGACATTATGCAAAGTGATATAAGACAGATGGTTAAAGACAAATACTGTATGGTATTAGATGTGGAAGCTAAGAAACTTGTACTCATAGAAACCGAGAGTAGAATGGTGGTTGCCAGGGGCTTGGGTTTAGGGAAAATAGGGAGAAGTTGGTCAAAGGGTTCAAAGTTTTAAGATGAATAAGTTCTGGAGATCTAATGTACAGCACGGTGACTATAGTTAACAATACTGTATAGTATAATTAAAATTTACTAAGAATAGAGCTTAATTGTTCTCATCACACACAAAAAAAATGGTCACTACATGAGGTGATGGGTGTGTTAGCTTTATTACGGTAATCATTTCACAATGTATACATATGTCAAATCACCACACTGTACATCTTGAATATATACAATTTTATTTGTCAATTATACATCAGTAAAACAAAGGAAAAGCTGATATTAAAATATCCAAACTATTAGTAAATATGCTGTATAATAAGATGCTCAATTGAATTAAAATATCCGATTTATTATGTTAAGACATTTGAACCCTAATTGTTTCAATTAATTAACTTACAGAATAGAATAGGAAGTAACTCAACTGCAAGTCTCTATAGGGCAATGACCTTGCCTTATTCATTTTTTTCCATCACAGAACCTAGGATTGTACCTGGAATACAAAAGAACTCAGTAGATATTTATTGAATGAAGAATTGTAGTGTGAAGGGGCATGTGTGTGTGTGTGTGTGTGTGTGTGCATACAAATGTGTGCAGTACTTAACTAACAAGAAGACAGAGCTTAAGCCTGAGAAAAACTGTTATAAGTACTTTTAATTTCCCTTATCTGTAGCCATTATTCAACTGGGAGAGATGACTAAATGATTTAATCATTTTAAGTGTCTTTTATTGCTATTGTGCACCCAGAACCTCAAGTCATCAATATTCTTTAATAGATGACCAAAAGGGAATTGGAATCATTTTACTAAGATTTGAATACTCAAAACAAATAAGAACACTGATAACAAGATGCTCAGACCCTTCCGAAAATTGCCATGCTCCTCATATTTGATTCTTCTTTATTTTGAATGTTTAATTTGGAGATTATTGATATACAAAGGTTTGCAAATCTCAGACACCATTGTTAACAATATCCTTCTGGCACTTTATGGTATGATCATCAACAGTGATTGACTTGACACTGCTAAGCTCTGACAGCATTAGAGAGCCTGCGACAGAGTTCTACTCATAATCTTGTGTGTCCTATTGAGTGTACAGGAGGCAGGGGACAAGTCTGAACCTGATCCCTTAGAGTAAGGTTTCAATTGCCATCGTTTTCATTTCCTTCTTTTTAAAATATTCATTTATTTATTTGTTTGCCCTTTCTAAAATATCTGTGGGGCTAGAGAAACCCAAAACAATTAAGCTAAGAGACAATCATCTTATTTTCCATTATTTCACCCGAATTGAATTACTTAGCGTATTCCTGCAAGGTAATTCACACTGACAGTTGGCTTTGCTTCTTTCCTTTTGACAGATCATGCAAAAACTTTTTTGAAAAGACTTGGTTATGGTTGATTTTTCTCCATTTCATGGACAGAATAATCCACCTAGATTATTTAGAACTAGGGAGAAATTATAGGTTTGAGAAATGCTGTCCACTTACAAAAGTTCTTCCTGGCACCTTGTGATTTATTTAATAAAGTGATTTTGGTTTTAGTATAAAATATTCATCCAGATGAAATCACATCTCAGCTTCTCAAGCATCCATTTAGACATTAGAAAATTGGCAAATCTCAAACCCACTGCTCCATATTGGCATTTTTTTTTGCTTGAAACTATGCAAATTATGAAAAACATGTAAATCCAGAATCTTGTAATATAATGGGCAGAGGTTCTGACTATTGCAAGCTATTTTCTCTTCCGATGACACTTTTTGTATACAATTTTCCCCTACATTTTAGTATGTTTTTTTCTATTCATATTAATATTAAATGAATAAATAGAAAGCTATGTAAAAGTCCTTTCTAATGAGGAAGAGAGATACTTAAAATATTTTTTAAAAATCCCTGGATTTCATTGAGGCAATTCTCCAAAATAAAGTAGCTATGCTTACTTAATGGTTGCCGTAAATTAGATATTTGGGTTGCCCTTACATTTGACCCCAGATTCTTACCTGACATCTTTCTTATTTAAAAAGTACCAGTCTTCTTGGCTCCCATTCTTCCATCTTTATAGACATTTGATGCTTACAAAGTAAAACATAAGCATGGATCAGATGGAGGAAACACTACTTATTTATTCAGAAAGCCTGAGTTGGAGAGAGAGGCAAATATCACTGTTCCAATCTACCTCTCTGAGTCTAATTTCACAAGCCATCAACACTTTGAAAGAGGAAATTAATTTGAATATTTGTCATATCCTAGAAAGTGGGATGAAGTATTGGTAAATAGTGTCAGTAGCCTTAGAAAAGACAGATTCGTAAAAGATAGGTTCATATTTTTGTTAAAAACGGAGGAGGCCACCCAGAGAGGTAGAATTTTATTCTTTCAGTATTTATTAATAATTTAAATTTGTTTTCCTCATTGTCCTTGGAAAATTACTAAGGCAGTTTTACAAAGCAATGTGGTAATGAACTCAGGGATAAATTAAAATATGTACGAACTGTGGAATGAGGTGCATGTAACTAAGCTTACCTATGGAGAGGTAAATAATCATAGAATTAGTGTCAGTGATGCTAAAGTACAGAAGGGAATGCCCTTTCCAACTAGACTCTTACATGTATCCATTAAATAAAAGTAAGTACTTGATTCTGGTGGTAATTATTCACTAGACAATAAAGTCTATGTATAATTATTTTGGATATTTTGAGTTAGAGTGGAATACATCACGATTTTCCAGTTGAATTTAGTGGCAATTTGTTTTCCCTTAATAGCTTTTCACTTAGCAGCAGTATTTTAATGAAAAAAATGTTAAGCCATCTACCAAAAATATACATGTGTCTGTATAGTGGTATGCTCTACTCTAATGAAAATGAACAAACTAGAGCTACATGTAGCAACATGGATAAATCACACAAACATAAATGTGAGTAAAAAAAACCAAAAGAGGTCACATTGCATGATTCCATTCATATAACTCAAAAAATAGGAGAAACTAATTTTGGTTTTAGAAGCCAGAATAATAGTTAACTTTGAAAAGTTGATAGGAGACAGTGAATGAAAGGGGCTATGAGGGGACTTTTGGGGGACTCTGATAATCCATTTTAAGACCTGTGTACCATTTTACACAGCTGTCATTTTGTGTTATCCCATTCAGCTGTACAGTTATGATTTGTTCTTTTTTCTATATATGGGTCATATTTCAGTTTAAAACTTGAAAAAATATTTAAATTAATAAAATTAGTCATTTAAAAATTTCAGAGTATATATTTGTGATAGTGATAAAAAAGTATTTTTGGGCTTCCCTGGTGGCGCAGTGGGTGAGAGTCCACCTGCTGATGCAGGGGACAAGGGTTCGTGTCCCAGTCTGGGAGGATCCCACATGCTGCGGAGCGCCTGGGCCCATGAGCCATGGCTGCTGAGCCTGCGTGTCCAGAGCCTGTGCTCTGCAACGGAAGAGGCCACAACAGTGAGAGGCACGCGTATCGCAAAAAAAAAAAAAAAAGTATTTTGGCAGAACGTAACTCAATATTATATTCTCACTACTATTATATCCCATCTACATGGACAAAATATTTTACTATAAATGTAAGAATGGTCTCAATTGGCTTGATCTTTTAAAGATGATATATTAATTTACTACATCTTAAATGTTTTCTATTAGCCACGTAATATGCTGGGATTTATGCAAGTCAGTATCAAAGGCTTTTAGTTAAAATTAAAAAATAATTTTTCTGTAATTGTTTTACATCCATTTTGGGCTGTGTGTATATGTGTGTTGGGACATGAAGTTTTTTTTCCTAGGAAAATACTCAGATTATTTATTTTAGTGAAAACCCACAGGTAAAAACATTTAGTGAAGTTTTTTTTAGCTATGTAAAAATAATTTCAGACTATAGAATTGTGAACGATTCTATTAAGCTATCAAACAAAGGTCAAGAACAAATTCTGTACTTAATATATACTCAAGCTTGAGAGAAATAAAAGACCAGAGTATACTCCCTTTATAAATGCAGAGAGCTTATTTTCTTGACTGAATTTATCCATTGCAGTAGAATTTCCAAAAAGTCATATGTGAATTTTCTATTTTTAGACAGAAGATAAAGACCTTAATATAAAAGCTCAGTGCTTTGCATTGAGAAAATTGGGATTTTCACTTCTAAACCTTTGTCTTTAAGCATAATAAAGTTTTGGTAAATCACTTATCATTAAAAAGATCATTTTTTGAGATGTTATGTCTGTGTCAGTTTTCTTGTGGGTGAGAAAAAATACCACATAAAATTGTGACAGGCAGGATAATGGCTCTTGAAATATGTCCACATCTTAATCCTAAGAACCTGTGAATATGGTACCTCACATGGCAAGAGGGACTTTGCATACATGATTAAGTAACTTGACAATATCCTGGATTATCTAGTAACTGGGCCCCATGTAATCCTGAGTTTTTACAATATGAGAACCTTTCCCAGCTATGGTCAGAAAAAGAGAGTTATGACTGTAAAAAAAGAGAAAGATTTGATGTGGCTGCTTTAGAAGATGGAAGAAGAGGGACACAGTGAAGGAATGTGGGAAGCCTCTAGAAGTTCAAAAATATAAGAAAAGAGATTCCAGAAAGGAACACAGCCTTTTTGACACGTTGATTTTAGCCTAGTGATCCCATTTTGGACCTCTCAACTACAGAGCTGTATGATAGTAAATCTATGTTGTTTTAGGCCTCTAAATATGTGGTATTTGTTACAGCAGCAGGAAAAAAGCTAAGAAGAAAAGTTTGGACAATATATTCTAGACATGTAACTGGGTGAATTGTAAAGATAACATTTAGAAAAATTTTAATTCAGGAAGAAAAACGTACTTAAACTTTGACTTTCTACAACTCATGTCTACACACACATATAATCTAGTAATCTCCTTCAGACAGAAACCTGGGAACAATGAGATATTTCCAAATATATTTTATATTCTTCTTTCTTGATATTTTAAAATACTTTATCTTAATATAATTCTTTTCAATATGGAATACTTCCAATATCAAAAACCTATATTTAACGAATATGATTGAATCACTAACATCTTAAACTCAAATGATAAACATTTTTATTGTTTTCTATTAATAGCTTATGCATTAGAATTTGGGTTTTAACTAAAGCCAACATCTTATTCGGATATTTTAGTTTCACAAGGAAGGGTTATACACATGAAAATGTTAAGTGACTTTACTAAATAAGGAGTACCTACTAAAATATCTATCACTTTGAATAACTTATATAACTTCTTAAGTATGTCAATGAATAGGAAATACTACTGGATTTATAACTTCTATAAATCCGTGTTGTTCTTTTCCTTATAGTGAATAAGTGTAAGACATTTGAGAAACAGTTGGGAAAGCTGGGTTCAAATCCTAACTCTGTGTGACCTTAGTCAATTCCATAAGCCTCTCTTATTTAAATTAGTTATCTGTAATAGGAAGGATTATTAGACTACATAACATTTAAGTTTATTTTCAACTTGAAAACAATTTGTGACTGCACATTTTTTTGTGATAGTTGCCATTTAATATCTGGAGACAGTTTTAGTTGTCATGACTGGATGTGTATGTGTGTGGGGTGAGGCGTGTGTGTGTGTGTGTACGTGTGTGCGTGTGCATGTGTGCAGGCAGTGCGGTGGGTTATACTAGCATGCAGTGGCTTGAGTTCAGGGATCCTGCTAAACAAACTGCAATGCCACACACAAAAAAGAATTATCCAGCCCAAAATGTCAGTAGTCCTGATCTTGATAAATCCTGCTTAGAGAAATAAAGTACAGACTGATAGATTCATTTGGACTTCCCAGCATCCCTTTTATTGGGGAAACTCATCTACATCATTCCATTTGGTTCTGGTGAGTATCAGTCTCAGCCTCCCACCCAGGATGCAGGAGTTGTTATGTGATCTAGGCTTGTCATGTCGTAGTACTACATGGCATTGCCAACAGTGTGTGTTTCAAGGAATGGAAAATGATTAAGCAAAGTCAGTTGAAGTACTTCAGTTGTATTGATATACTATCACCAGGAGCAAATTCTTTTTAATGGAAGTTTTAAACTAGTATCTACAACTACTGCTAGTAGCTATCTTCAAGATTTATAAAGCAGTCCAATAGCACAAGCAGAGGTATTGTCATCACAGAGAGGGAAACAGAAAGAAGAAAAAAACAGATGACAAAATGTGAGCCCCTGGATCCAGCTGAACATGATTTCTCAAAGTTCCATGAGCCCAAATATTTTCCTTTTTCCCTTATTTCAAGATGGGTATATATTCCTTGATATTAAAAAAAACAATTTTAAAAAGCCCCACGTATCTTGGCTACCAGTAACATTCTGTCCTCAGTTGCCATGACTGTCCTCTGATGTACTTTTCTCTATCAGTGCTGACTCTTTTCTATTCTTTGAAAACCCCATCAAACTCTTGGCTCACGGTCAGTACACAGGTTGCTGTAGACCGCTCTTCCTCCAGACATCTCCAGATATCTTCACATGCTCTACCTTATCCTTCAGATTTTTGCTCACATTCTGGCTTTTCCACAAGGGCTATCATAATCAGTGTCAGTCACCTTGTATTCTGCCCCTACCAGCATACCCAATCTTCCTTGTCTGTTCTAGGACTTACTGCTTTCTAAAATATCATATAATCTATATATATATTTTGTTATTGTTTTTTTTACATCTTTATTAGAGTATAATTGCTTTACAGTGGTGTGTTTATTTCTGCTTTATAACAAAGTGAATCAGTTATACATATACATATGTTCCCATATCTCCTCCCTCTTGCGTCTCCCTCCCACCCTCCCTATCCCACCCCTCCAGGCGGTCACAAAGCACCGAGCTGATCTCCCTGTGCTATGCGGCTGCTTCCCACTAGCTATCTATTTTACGTTTGGTAGTGTATATATTGACTGTTCTCCTTCTCCATAACACCAACAGCAGATTTAAGACCTATAAAGTGACATTCATCTTTTGTTTTGTTTTGTTTTTTTACTGTTCTAACACCAGTGGTGAAAATAGTGCTTGGCACATAGCATGATCTCAATAAATATTTGATGAATAAATCAAACAAATCATACACACATAAAACTATATTTGACTTTGGCTAAGTTACATAAATTCTCTGAGCATCAGTACTATGTTTTTAAAACATTGACAATGACATCTTCTACTACCTGCTTTCCTTATATTACAGGTCTATTATGTAGATCTCATGTTACTAAGTTTGTGAAAATAGTTGAAAATCTGAAAAATGCTCTAATGATATGAGACAACTTTTTCAGATACTTTTTATAAGTATATATAGAATTAGAAGTACATTTGTTTCTTTAGTTGTGACCCAACTCATTCTTTTTTTTTTTTCATGGAATAGTATAAAATGGTTTGGGATAGTTTGTTATATAGTTATAGGTAACCAAAACATGTTTTTCAGGTACTAAATTATTTACTAATTCTATTTTTTATAAAACTATACTTACCCACACTCTGTCTTTGAGTTGTCAGTGTTTCTTAATGGTTACTTTTGTATGTACAACTGCCATACCTTTATTATATCCCTCAAATGTTTTCACTCTACTGAGGTCTTTTCTCATCCACATGAAAGGAGAAACATTTGTGTAGGATAAAAAGCAATTCTAGAAATTAGAAGTACGACTATATTTTAATTGTGCCACTAGAAATTTAAGTAATTTAAAATTAACTGAAAAGCATATGTAAGTGTTCTGATTAGCAATATGTCATATACAAAATAATTCTTCATTAAATATCTATTGTAAAGAGGTAGAATAAACTGTGAAATATATATAATAAATACTTTGTTACCAATAATTATGTGAAAAGGGGAAAAAGCAAGAAGCAATTGAGAGCTCTATATGTAATTTGAAATCTGTAAACATCGTTAAACTCAAACTAACATGACCATTTAAATTATTCATACATGATTTATTTCTTCACAGTTAATAATAACTCCTTTGGATTTTCTTAAATGGTCAGCACTCTAAGATGTTTATCATACTAAAAATTTCAAATCTTACAACTATTCCAGACTGAGAAGGCAGACTCTATTATAAAGCATTTTCTCATCTTAAAAAGAAAGAATGGTGCCCTGGAGCACATCCTTTCTCTTTAAGTTCAGGAGATTAAAAAACATTCATTTGAATCTCCCTCTCCATTTGAAATAAAGTTTCAATTGTTCAATCAACTCTGGTTTTTGAGATTTTGAACATTCCAAGCCAATTCTATATTTAAGTTTACATTATTTCTAAAGAGTACCACTTTTGTTTACATGAAAACTTTAAAAAAAGATATCTAGCTCTAAATATCTGTTTTTAACATAAAGAGAACAATAACCAAGGGAATGTGAAAAGTAATCTAGTTCTTACAAGAGAAAAAAGAAGCAAGTTAATTAATCCCAACGTACTGGTACAGCCGCCAGTTATTTATTTGTTCTATTAATAATTACTATAATTTTAATTTTGAATATCAAATTATGCTAATTATATAACTAAACCAATCTAGAGAGAACACTTATTTTCTTTTTTGAGCACTCTTTTTAAAAATTATTAAAATTGACATTTTATTCTGATATTATGTATTTTCATTAATTATATATTGATAATATCACAGATATCATGATTTATGATTTAAATTTTGGCTAAATAATACATACACTTAAAATATTTTAGCATGATTTACTAATTTCTGTTATAATAATCTCCAAATTTTCTTTGCTGTCTTATATTGCATACGGGTCGTCATATGCCTCTTTTAAAACAGATTGCTATACCTGGCTGGATGAAAAGTATCTTTTCAAGTACACATAGCTTATGTGTTATGGTTATGAAGAGCCTAGGGGTAGGCCAGGAATAAAGACGCAGATGTAGAGAATGGACTTGAGGACACGGGGAGGGGGAAGGGGAAGCTGGGATGAAGTGAGAGAGTGGCATGGACATATATACACTACCAAATGTAAAATAGATAGCTAGTGGGAAGCAGCCACATAGCACAGGGAGATCAGCTTGGTGCTTTGTGACCACCTAGAGGGGTGGGATAGGGAGGGTGGGAGGGAGACGCAAGAGGGAGGAGATATGGGAACATATGTATATGTATAGTTGATTCACTTTGTTATAAAGCAGAAACTAACACACCATTGTAAAACAATTATACTCCAATAAAGATGTTTAAAAAAGAAAAAAGAAAAGAGCATACCAGAGCCTGTTTTCTCCAGACTATTGAAATGCCCTTTTTAGTCATCCTTAACCATGTGCTTTGGTTTTCATTCTTCTCTAAATTACCTCACATATTTTTTCCCCAAACTCTGGCACGGCAGAATTGAAAAAACATCCATGACTTGGGCAAAAGGAAGGAAAATTAGAGCCAAAGCCAGAATTATCCTTACAATGCAAGAGATAGCATTCATGGGTATTAATATATTAATACTTTTACTTTTATAAAGCTTAACGTTGTTCAAACTTTTATGATTTTTCTGAGAGATTCCTCTATTTATGGTCTTATATCCCTAATTGCTTACCTTATATTTAGGAGTGTTCATCATTTCCCCAGCACTGCTCCTCACGTTCTCTTTCAAAAGTATGAAATATTTATTAGTGATGTGTGTGTTTCTGTGTGTGGGTGTGTTTAAGGGGTAAATTTCAGTATACTATTACTATATTTTAAAACAATAATGTCAAAATAATATTTGCATTTAAGATTATCCTTTAGGTAAACATGCTTTTCTTTTGATTGCTTAATATTAAGATATATTTAAAAGTTACATCTAAATAAAACCTAAGAACTTATCATAATAATTGTATTGAAATAAGACCTAAGGACTTACTACCTGACGGAAATGCAAGCCAAATGTCCACAAGGCAAAGACAAGAGATTATCACTGTGTCATCCAGATACTGAGGGTACATGAGGCTTCATAAACCTTCCAAATCTTTTACCAGTGTCTGCTCAAGTCTTCTGCATGTGATTGCAAAACCTTTATTATTTTATTTAAATATGGATATAATGGTGTGGGATAAATGAGTCTAGGACAGTGAAATATTGTTCTTGGGGGCTTTTAAACCCTTAAGGGCTGGAGTAGCAGAAGCAACACATATTCTCTACATGTCATTTTGAAGTGTAAAAATCAGCCTAATTTTGAAGAATACAAGATTTAGAAATTAACAGAAGGAGAGTAATTCATACCTTGCATTGGAATAATACCATGCAAGAAAGTTATTAGGGGGAAAATTTGCTATTAATCATGATCTTAAAGCGTATATAGTTTCATCTCCCTCTGAACCAGTAGGTTTCATTCATTCATTTACTACTATTAGACAAAAGCCTTGGAAACTCATGATGATAGCACCTTTACAACAGCAGGAAAATTTATGAAGAATCTTGAAAAAAAATGTGGAACCAGTGAAGGTAATTTCCCATCATTCTAACAGATGTAGCTATTGGTGATCCAGCCTCTTTTCTTCCTTCAGTGATGATCAGGGAAATAGTTTAAATCAGATCATGATTGGCCAAGCTAAGGATTTCACACATAGGCAAAAGGGAGATAGTGAGCATTTTTGAGTGAGTACTGATATGATGAGATCTGAAGAGAAGATAACTGAGAGTAATGTATGACAGTAGTGAAGAGGAGAGCTACGGAAGCAGAGAATGACAGAGCAAAGCAGGGAAAAAAACAGCAAGGAGGACTTTGTGATTATTGAGATTGGTTATGTTGATGACTCTCAAGACAGAAACACCAAAATTTATGATGGGGGACAAAAGCATGCATTTAGGAGTATATGGACACTACTAAGAAGGCGCCTAATCTGCTGGCTTTGGTAACAGTAAAATCTACCAGCCAAGGGTAATATAGTCAGAGAAGCAGATTTGGAGAGAAGACGTGAGGAGTTCAGGTTTAAACAAATTGTGGTCGATATCCCCATGGGACATTCAGAGACCAGGCCACCAGGGAATTGAATGTTTTTAGCAAAGGAGAGAAATAAGTAGATTAGCATGTTTAATACCGTTTCTCAAAGGTGTGAAGAAATGTATTTTGTAAAAAAAAAAAAAAAAGTCTTGTTTTGGTTTTATGATCATTAGGGGGAGCCCCAGCGCTTTTAATGCTTCTTTAGTTTATATCCAGATCAGAAATCTTGACAGTTTCAGAAAAAAAAATGTTCTTTTACACACAAAGTTAGGATTTTATAAAAATTGCTGTACATCAGTGACTCATATGTGTCTGCAGGGTTTGTGAAATAGACTCAAAACGTGTCTTTCAAATGGCCAGTTGCACCTACTTTTTATTTTCCAGGGTATATAATGGCAATTAAGTTCCTTGACAACATTAAATATACTACATTTCTCTCACAATACCATGAGTTTCTCAAGGTATAAATCAAAGAACAACAACAACAAAAATCTCCAGTGTCATCTCTCTGTCCCCTCCAAGATGAGGGAGAAGCATAACAGAGTAAAAGAAAATACCTGTCCATTGTCCTCTCAGAATTGTTTATATCTGAGAGCACCATGAATAGCTTACCAGTCCCTTATTTATCCTGATATCCAAGCTATAGCTTTGACATGATTTTCTACTTTTTTGCTCACTAAAATGCTGTAAAAGCTTATGCTGTCAAACTTGAGCCTTTTGCTGTGTATTACCTGTAGGTGAAAGGATCAATTTCCACTTGGATTACTGCCAGTCCCCAGTAGTACAATTGTGTACTGAGGAATGCATGAGCCGCTTCAAAGTCTCCTACACCATTAATGATCCCTTTGATATGCTGGTGATCAAATCTAATGAGTAGCACTAAAGTCTTGGCCGTTTGCCCAGCAGTGTGCATGCTAGAAAGAGCCATGAATGGAAAGTCGACCTGATGCAGTGAGTCTGGGCACAGTGCAAGAGAACAGCCAAAAACACTTAGAGAGGTACATGCAGTGTGTAACAGAGGGCCTACTCAGATCCAAGGTCTGCTTTTGTGATCATCTGTCAGGATATTGTCAGAAAGGAGATTCTTAGTAGAAAGGACATAGACAAGCCTTTGATTAGTCATTTCAAAGAAGAAAGGCCTAGGGAGAAGTAGATTCCTAGGAGGTTGGCAACTTTACAAACTCTGTTAGACTCAAGAAGTACAGCCAGATTATGACTGTTGTTCCTATAATGAAAGCCAGTTACCTTCAGCCAGGTCTTAGAGATATTTTTGCTTGAAAGTGGATGTATTTATTTGCTAGGGCTGCCTTAACAAAATATCCCAATGTGGGTGAATTAAACAACAGATATTTATTTTCTCACAGTCCTAGAGGCTGGAATGATCCAAAATGATCCAAAAATATTAATACTCTTAGAATGTTGTTATTTTTATTGTGATTATTAAAATATATTTCTCATTATCAATATTTACATATTTATTTTGAAAAGAATATTATAAGAAGCATAAGAAATAAGGTCATCTTACATCCCCTTGAAAGGCTATTTTTAATCTTGTTTTTAACAAACTTGATTTTTCTTCTTGTACAAATATGATTTCAGCATAAAGACATTGAAAAATGGAGAGAACACGGGTATTGATGAACTTGGGACAAATAAATTGAGCTTGTTTACATCATTATAAAACAAAATTTAAACAAAACTGTATTTTAAATTTTCAATTGTTGACAGTTTGGTTTGTGTATTCTTTAATAAATAGTGACTGTTTAAAAAGGAACTTAATACACTTTCAAGGAGCATATAATTCATTATGCATTATGCCAATCAATTCTATGGATTTTATTTATTTATTTGTAAATGCCTTTCTATATTTGCTATTGGATCAGAAACCAGAATAGGACATTGGGCTGTAAATTAGGAACACTGAATTTATTTGGACCTACACCTGGTGTAAAAAAACTTTGAAAACACACAGTGCTTCACAAATATATTATTAGTATTATAATCATTATTCAATTTTTTATAAGAACAAGTTCCATTTACCATATTGAACTTTTCTTTTTCTTTTCTTTTTTTTTTTTTTTTTGCGGTATGTGGGCCTCTCACTGTTGTGGCCTCTCCCGTTGCGGAGCGCAGGCTCCAGACGCACAGGCCCAGCGGCCATGACTCACGGGCCCAGCCGCTCCGCGGCATGTGGGATCTTCCCAGACCGGGGCACGAACCCGTTTCCCCTGCATCGGCAGGCGGACTCTCAACCACTGCGCCACCAGGGAAGCCCCATATTGCACTTTTCTTATCATTAGTTCAAAAGTATTTTTTCATACTCAAGCTATATATTGGCATTTTCAATATTAAGCTCAATTTTGGGGGGGTGCTCTGATTGAAGGAATAAGTACTGTTGAGAAACTGTCCTAGGATTTAATTCTCAGCATTCTCTGATGCCAAGGTTCATCTGAAAATTGCAATTCATGAAATCTCAAGTACAAATAGGATCCTTAAACACTAATGGCTTCTAAAATATATTCTATTTTGAGTATTTCAGTATTTGAGAAAAAGGCTAAAATTCTGGAGTTATATTGAGGCAGATTCCTTATGAACAAGACCTAATTACATAGCAACCCTATGTTTTATTGAGACCTAGGTAATCACATACTAACATTAATTCTTTATATAATTCCTTTCTAGCTTATTATATGTGCCAGCCTTCCCTAGATTCCTGCCAGATAACTGAAGCACCAATCCCCAAGTCAGATAACTCATGCTATCTCCCTTAGGTCACTTTTGTTCTCTTCTCTTATTAGCTTTGCACACAGGTGATTGTGTGAGCAAATTTATCAGCATAGTCTCTGAAACGCTGAATGCACAGAGCTAATGTAAGTTATCTCCATTCTGTTAATAAGGCAATGCATTCCAGTTATACAAGTTTCTTGTCCAGTATCTGATAGAACTTTCTTTCATTGTTGTTGTAAATTTTAATGTCATTGTTAGTTGCTGGGATTGTGAATATGTGACAGACATATGAGCCTTAGCAAGACTCTTTTTTTTTTTCAAATTTAATATTTATATTCAATGTTTGTAACTTTTATCTGACATTATACAGATTTATTTTGACAACCTATTTTAATTGTTGACAAATCCATTTTACTTTTTTTTAAATTAGTTTCTGCTTTATAACAAAGTGAATCAGTCATACATATACATCAGTTCCCATATCCCTTCCCTCCTGCGTGTCCCTCCCTCCCACCCTCCCTATCCCACCCCTCCAGGTGGTCACAAAGCACCGAGCCGATCTCCCTGTGCTATGCAGCTGTTTCCCACTATCTATCTACCTTACGTTTGGTACTGTATATATGTCCATGCCTCTCTTTTGCTTTGTCACAGCTTACACTTCCCCCTCCCCATATCCTCAAGTCCATTCTCAAGTAGGTCTGTGTCTTTATTCCTGTTTTACCCCTAGGTTCTTCATGACATTTTTTTCCCTTAAATTCCATATATATGTGTTAGCATACGGTATTTGTCTTTCTCTTTCTGAGTTACTTCACGCTGTATGACAGACTCTAGGTCTATCCACCTCATTTCAAATAGCTCAGTTTCATTTCTTTTTATGGCTGAGTAATATTCCATTGTATATATGTGCCACATCTTCTTTATCCATTCATCCGATGATGGACACTTAGGTTGTTTCCATCTGCGGGCTATTGTGAATAGAGCTGCAATGAACATTTTGGTACATGTCTCTTTTTGAATTATGGTTTTCTCAGGGTATATGCCTAGTAGTGGGATTGCTGGGTCATATGGTAGTTCTATTTTTAGTTTTTTAAGGAACCTCCATACTGTTCTCCATAGAGGCTGTACCAATTCACATTCCCACCAACAGTGTATGAGGGTTCCCTTTTCTCCACACCCTATCCAGCATTTATTGTTTCTAGATTTTTTGATGATGGCCATTCTGACTGGTGTGAGATGATATCTCATTGTAGTTTGGATTTGCATTTCTCTAATGATTAATGATGTTGAGCATTCTTTCATGTGTTTGTTGGCAGTCTGTATATCTTCTTTGGAGAAATGCCTATTTAAGTCTTCTGCCCATTTTTGGATTGGGTTGTTTGTTTTTTTGCTATTGAGCTGCATGAGCTGTTTATAAATTTTGGAGATTAATCCTTTGTCAGTTGCTTCATTTGCAAATATTTTCTCCCATTCTGAGGGTTGTCTTTTGGTCTTGTTTATGGTTTCCTTTGCTGTGCAAAAGCTTTGAAGTTTCATTAGGTCCCATTTGTTTATCTTTGTTTTTATTTCCATTTCTCTAGGAGGTGGGTCAAAAAGGATCTTGCTGTGATTTATGTCATAGAGTGTTCTGCCTATGTTTTCCTCTAAGAGTTTGATAGTTTCTGGCCTTACATTTAGGTCTTTAATCCATTTTGAGCTTATTTTTTTGTATGGTGTTAGGGAATGATCTAATCTCATACTTTTACATGTCCCTGTCCAGTTTTCCCAGCACCACTTATTGAAGAGGCTGTCCTTTCTCCACGGTAACTTCCTGCCTCCTTTATCAAAGATAAGTTTACCATATGTGTGTGGGTTTATCTCTGGGCTTTCTATCCTGTTCCATTGATCTATCTTTCTGTTTTTGTGCCAGTACCACACTGTCTTGATTACTGTAGCTTTGTAGTATAGTCTGAAGTCAGGGAGCCTGATTCCTCCAGCTCCATTTTTCGTTCTCAAGACTGCTTTGGCTATTCGGGGTCTTTTGTTTTTCCAAACAAATTTTGAAATTTTTTGTTCTAGTTCTGTGAAAAATGCCAGTGGTAATTTGATAGGGATTGCATTGAATCTGTAGATTGCTTTGGGTAGTAGAGCCATTTTCACAATATTGATTCTTCCAATCCAGGAGCATGGTATATCTCTCCATCTATATGTATCATCTTTAATTTCTTTCATCAGTGTCTTATAATTTTCTGCATACAGGTCTTTTGTCTCCTTAGGTAGGTTTATTCCTAGATATTTTATTCTTTTTGTTGCAGTGGTAAATGGGAGTGTTTTCTTGATTTCACTTTCAGATTTTTCATCATTAGTATATAGGAATGCAAGAGATTTCTGTGCATTAATTTTGTATCCTGCTACTTTACCAAATTCATTGATTAGCTGTGGTAGTTTTCTGGTAGCATCTTTAGGATTCTCTATGTATAGTATCATGTCATCTGCAAACAGTGACAGCTTTACTTCTCATTTTCCAATTTGGATTTTTTATTTCCTTTTCTTCTCTGATTGCTGTGGCTAAAACTTCCAAAACTAAGTTGAATAAGAGTGGTGAGAGTGGGCAGCCTTGTCTTGTTCCTGATCTTAGTGGAAATGGTTTCAGTTTTTCACCACTGAGAACGATGTTGGCTGTGGGTTTGTCATATATGGCCTTTATTATGTTGAGGAAAGTTCCCTCTATGCCTACTTTCTGCACGGTTTTTATCATAAATGGGTGTTGAGTTTTGTCGAAAGCTTTCTCTGCATCTATTGAGATGATCATATGGTTTTTCTCCTTCAATTTGTTAATAAGGTATATCACATTGATTGATTTGCATATATTGAAGAATCCTTGCATTCCTGGAATAAACCCCACTTGATCATGGTGTATGATCCTTTTAATGTGCTGTTGGATTCTGTTTGCTAGTATTTTGTTGAGGATTTTTGCATCTATGTTCATCAGTGATATTGACCTGTAGTTTTCTTTCTTTGTGACATCCTTGCCTGCTTTTGGTATCAAGGTGATGGTGGCCTCATAGAATGAGTTTGGGAGTGCTCCTCGCTTTGCTATATTTTGGAAGAGTTTCAGAAGGATAGGTGTTAGCCCTTCTCTAAATGTTTGATAGAATTCACCTGTGAAGCCATCTGGTCCTGGGTTTTTGTTTGTTGGAAGATTTTTAATCACAGTTTCAATTTCAGTGCTTGTGATTGGTCTATTCATATTTTCTATTTCTTCCTGATTCAGTCTCGGAAGGTTGTGCATTTCTAAGAATTTGTCCATTTCTTCCAGGTTGTCCATTTTATTGGCATAGAGTTGCTTGTAGTAATCTCTCATGATCTTTTGTATTTCTGCAGTGTCAGTTGTTACTTCTCCTTTTTCATTTCTAATTCTATTGATTTGAGTCTTCTCCCTTTTTTTCTTGATGAGTCTGGCTAATGGTTTATCAATTTTGTTTATCTTCTCAAAGAACCAGCTTTTAATTTTATTGATCTTTGCTATCGTTTCCTTCATTTATTTTTTTTTCTTTTTTTTTTTTTTTTGCGGTACGCAGGCCTCTCACTGCTGTGGCCTCTCCCATTGCGGAGCACAGGCTCCGGACGCGCAGGCTTAGTGGCCATGGCTCACGGGCCCAGCCGCTCCGCCCCATGTGGGATCCTCCTGGACCAGGGCATGAACCTGCATCCCCTGTATCGGCAGGCGGACTCTCAACCACTGCGCCACCAGGGAAGCCCCCCTTCATTTCTTTTTCATTTATTTCTGATCTGATCTTTATGATTTCTTTCCTTCTGCTAGCTTTGGTGGTTTTTTGTTCTTCTTTCTCTAATTGCTTTAGGTGCAGGGTCAGGTTGTTTACTCGAGATGTTTCCTGTTTCTTAAGGTGCGATTGTATTGCTATAAACTTCCCCCTTAGAACTGCTTTTTCTGCGTCCCATAGGTTTTGGGTCGTCGTGTCTCCATTGTCATTTGTTTCTAGGTATTTTTTTATTTCCTCTTTGATTTCTTCAGTGATCACTTCGTTATTAAGTAGTGTATTGTTTAGCCTCCATGTGTTTGTATTCTTTACAGATCTTTTCCTGTAATTGATGTCTAGTCTCATAGCATTGTGGTCGGAAAAGATACTTGATACAATTTCAATTTTCTTAAATTTACCAAGGCTTGATTTGTGACCCAAGATATGATCTATCCTGGAGAATGTTCCATGAGCACTTGAGAAAAATGTGTATTCTGTTGTTTTTGGATGGAATGTCCTATAAATATCAATTAAGTCCATCTTGTTTAATGTGTCATTTAAAGCTTGTGTTTCCTTATTTATTTTCATTTTGGATGATCTGTCCATTGGTGAAAGTGGGGTGTTAAAGTCCCCTACTATGTGTGTGTTACTGTCAATTTCCCCTTTTATGGCTGTTAGTATTTGCCTTATGTATTGAGGTGCTCCTATGTTGGGTGCATAAATATTTACAATTGTTATATCTTCTTCTTGGATCGATCCCTTGATCATTATGTAGTGTCCTTCTTTGTCTCTTCTAGTAGTCTTTATTTTAAAGTCTATTTTGTCTGATATAAGAATTGCTACTCCAGCTTTCTTTTGATTTCCATTTGCATGGAATATCTTTTTCCATCTCCTTACTTTCAATCTGTATGTGTCTCTAGGTCTGAAGTGGGTCTCTTGTAGACAGCATATATATGGGTCTTGTTTTTGTATCCATTCAGCCAATCTGTGTCTTTTGGTGGGAGCATTTAGTCCATTTACATTTAAGGTAATTATTGATATGTATGTTCCTATTCCCATTTCCTTAATTGTTTTGGGTTCATTATTGTAGGTATTTTCCTTCTCTTGTGTTTCTTGCCTAGAGAAGTTCCTTTAGCATTTGTTGTAAAGCTGGTTTGGTGGTGCTGAACTCTCTCAGCTTTTGCTTGTCTGTAAACGTTTTAATTTCTCCATCAAATCTGAATGAGATCCTTGCTGGGTAGAATAGACTTGGTTGCAAGTTTGTCTCCTTCATCACTTTAATTATGTCCTGCCACTCCCTTCAGGCTTGTAGAGTTTCTGCTGAGAGATCAGCTGTTAACCTGATGGGGATTCCCTTGTGTGTTATTTGTTGTTTTTCCCTTGCTGCTTTTAATATGATTTCTTTGTGTTTAATTTTTGACAGTTTGATTAATATGTGTCTAGGCGTATTTCTCCTTGGATTTATTCTGTATGGGACTCTCTGTGACTCCTGGACTTGATTAACTATTTCCTTTCCTATATTAGGGAAGTTCTCAACTATAATCTCTTCAAATATTTTCTCAGTCCCTTTCTTTTTCTCTTCTTCTTCTGGAACCTCTATAATTCGAATGTTGGTGCCTTTAATGTTGTCCCAGAAGTCTCTGAGACTCTCCTCTGTTCTTTTCATTCTTTTTTCTTTATTTTGCTCTGCAGCAGTTATTTCCACTATTTTATCTTCCACCTCACTTATCCGTTCTTCTGCCTCAGTTATTCTGCTATTGATCCCATCTAGAGTATTTTTCATTTCATTTATTGTGTTTTTAATTGATGCTTGATTCATCTTTAGTTCTTCTAAGTCCTTGTTAACTGTTTCTTGCATTTTGTCTATTCTATTTCCAAGGTTTTGGATCTTGGAAATAGAATCTTGGATCATCTTTACAATCATTTTTCTGAATTTTTTTTCAGGTAGACTGCCTATTATCTCTTCATTTGTTAGATATTGTAGGTTTTTATCTTGCTCCTTCACCTGCTGTGTGGTTTTCTGTCTTCTCATTTTGCTTATCTTACTGTGTTTGGGGTCTCCTTTTTGCAGGCTGTAGGTTCGTAGTTCCTGTTGTTTATGGTGTCTGTCCCCAGTGGCTAAAGTTGTTTCAGTAGGTTTTGTAGGCTTCCTGGTGGGGGGGACTAGTGCCTGTGTTCTGGTGGTTGAGGTTCGATCTTGTCTTTCTGGTGGACAGGTCCACGTCTGGTGGTGTGTTTTGGGGTGCCTGTGGCCTTATTATGTTTTTAGGCAGCTTCTCTGCTAATGAGTGGGGTTGTGTTCCTGTCTTGCTAGTTGCTTGGCATAGGGTCACCCACACTGTAGTTTGCTGGTCGTTGACTGAAGCTCCACCAGCCTCTTAAATTCAATGTGTCTGTAACCGACCTGCATGAGCTGCAGAGGAGGCTGGGCGACATGAAGACCAAGATGGAGCTGCTGATCCTGGAGACCCAGGCCCAGTTGTGCCAGGCACTGGCACAGGTGGACGGGGGCCCCCACTTCTGTAAGCCTGAGTGTCTACAAGCTTCAGGATGATGAGACTGCCCGGGACGGCCTGCAAGCCATGATTCTTGCCACGAACCCTGCTGCCGCCGTAGTGGAATCCGGCTTCCCATGCTGCTACCAGAAGAGGGCGGGAAAAGCCCTGCAAGACTCTTTCTATTTATAAAAGTGTAAGGTAAATCTTCTCTACAGAGTTTCCTTTTATTTTTTAAATTTATTTTAGATATTTATTACGTGCCTACAATGTACCAGGGATTATGCCAGCCCATGGCTGTGCCATGTTAAAAAAGAAGGAACAGCCTCAGCTCTAATAGAGTTTATAGTCTAGAGGGAGTAACAGACAATAACCCAGCAAATATCAAACTGGTGAAACACATTTGATATGTGTTATAGAAAGAATAAACAGGATGCTGTCTCACATATAAGCGTTAGTGTAGTCAACTGCAAAAATGGCCACAATTCCCCATCCTTTCTCTCTCCACACCCTTGTAATGTGACACAGTAGCTTCTACCACCAAACGCTGGGGTCTATTTCCTCTCCCCTTGATTCTGAGGTGCCTGGTTACTTCATCTGACCAGTGGACTGTGGTAGATATGACAGTGTGCCTGCTCTGAGCATGGACCTTAAGAAGCCTAGTATGCTTCTGAGCGCTTCTCTCTCTCTCTCTCTCTCTCTCTCTCTCTCTCTCTCTCTCTCTCTCACTCTCTCTCTCTCTCTCTCTCACATACATACACACACACACACACACACACACACACACACACTTGCATAATAACCTGTCTTTTCATCATGTGAACAAGTTGGCCTATGTTTCTAGAATGTAATAAACCACATGGATCAGAGGCCAGTATTCCTAGCTCCTAATGACACACACTTGAATGGGCTGAATGAATGATCTGACCAAGACCAGAAGAACTTGCCTAGCTGAGTCCAGCCAAAATTCTTTACTGAAAAAATCATGAACTACAAACAGTTATTGTTTCAAAATATCATTGGAGTAGTTATTATGAAGTATATCTAACTGATCCAGTTAAATAGAGGATACCTCAAGAAAGGCCTTAGAAGATGAGACTTTAGCTCAGATCTAGAGGATGAGAAAGTCAGTCATGTGAAGAGTGGTTGAAAGAGCACTCCAGGCAGAGGGAACTTTATGTGCTGAAGCCTTTTGGCTGAATTAAGCTGGTGTAGTATATGAACTCATGGTAGGACCACATGGATGAAATATATTGAACAAAGAGAAAAAAGGGATAAGACAAAATTGGAAATGTAAACAAGAGCCTTATTATATGCTAGGCCTTGTAGGTTATGAGCAGAAGTTGGCTTTTATCCCTAAGGCCAGAGGGAACTATTGAATGCTTTTAAGCAAGGAGGTAATACAATTTAATTTATATTTTAGAAAAATTAGTGTGGCAAAGACCAGATGGGAGACTATTACAGTAGTTTGGGAGAGAGATGGTAGTAATTTATAATTACCTTCCATTTTCTTCCCCTTAGTAGACATGGGGGTTATCTGGGGTATCCTCAGATCATTTTAGGGGAGTGCTAAACTCTGGGTGTGCCTACTTCTAGAGCTGTCCCTAAATAAATCCATGATGTTTTGCATATTCTCCTATTCCTGCATCTATCTCCATTAACAAGGATGTTGATGAGGACAGCAGAAGTCCTTTGTAAACACAAACTTGTACTTTTAGTTATAT
This sequence comes from Hyperoodon ampullatus, assembly GCF_949752795.1. NCBI lineage: Eukaryota > Metazoa > Chordata > Mammalia > Artiodactyla > Ziphiidae > Hyperoodon > Hyperoodon ampullatus. The sequence goes on from NC_136914.1 coordinate 185,563,080, forward strand.
GAATAGTCATGTTTTTAAATAGCAACATAATGCATTTCCTGACTTTCTGTTTTCTACTTTAAACACTTTTCCCCCTGACATTTGCTTTATTCTTTCATGGATCTGATTTGTAATTTCAATCTAACATTATCAATATTTTACTCAAAATTTTCCATTCACTTACATTGTTTCTTTAGACGTTCATTCAAAGAAAGAAAAACCCTTGAGATACTAATGAAATTCTTTTTAAATTTTTTTTTAAAATTCCTGTTGTTTTCTATTCAATCTGAATTAACATGTTCTTCTATACGTTGTTTCTTGACTCACATGAATTATATCTTACTCTTCATTTGCCCAGTATTTCAACAAGACCCATGACTATATATATATATATATATATATATATATATATATATATATACACACAATCTTCAATCTTGCCAAATATGGATCTGAAAATTTTTTCATTTCTTGTTCTTTTGAGCTCTATCTCCTGTTCACTTGGAGTTTAAAGAAGAGATGATAATGATAATAACAAAGATAATGGCACATTAATTCCTTTCATTGAGTTTGCTTTTTAGTGAACTTAGCTAGACATTTTGTGCTTAAAAGAGATACCATTTTCCTATGAGATTAAATTAATTGAGACACAGAGAGATTAATGATTACCTGTAGTGACATTATTAGTCAAAGCAAGATTCAAAGTCTCTTTCGTTCAATCATAGGCTGTTTCTGTTGAACCAAAAAGATTTCCCTAGGGGTGACAAGGCTATCTGAATAACTATCTGATAAATGTTTCTCACATTTGTGAATTACATCTGCTTTAATGGGAACCTTGAAAGTAATCAAAAAAAATAAAGACAAAAATACAAAGGTCCTATAAGAGAGCACCTAAAGAAATGACAAGAGAATAGTGAATATTTTTCTCAGTGATTTAAAAAAAATGCTCTATTTTTTTCCAATTAACAGTAGGCTCAGAGAAAACTAGAAACTTAAATGAGACATGACAGAGACTTTTATTTTCTATTTCTCAAAGCACATAGAAATAACAGGTAAAAGATCATTCATCTGGTTTTAAAATAATTTGTTTTCATTTTTAAATCAATCAATAAACTCAGAACAGTGAACTAAGATTAATGAGACATGCAAAGATTATTGGGGCAAAACGGGCTAGAAGTAAAGGGGATTGTAATACATGAGGAAGAAGCATTTCTCTATATCACAGTCTCTGACCTTGAAACAACTAGTAACATGCTTTATAAAATTTCTAATTAAAATCTCTTGGGCTTCCTTAAATTTAATTCCCTTGTACTTAATTAAGAGCTTTCAAAACCTCAGAGAAAAATATTTGACACTAAATTGTGTCTGTAGTTTAGGGAAATAGGACTACCCATTTCCTTTCAGTTTTACTTAAATGTGTGATTTAAATAGATCTGTTTAATTCAGTGAAGGAAATTACCCAACAAAAAGAGTTTTCTCATATGTTCTAACTTAGTGCAAAAATATTCCCCTGAAGCCTGTCTTTGCAACTCACCCGTGTATTTGCTATTTGTATGCAGAGCAACCTTGTGAGAGCTTTTCTATTATTAAATGAGCATCACACAAAATGTAATAACTGGTCTCCCTAACTAGACTATAATCTTATTGAAGAAATGATTAGGGCTGGTATTTGTATCCTCCATAGTCGTTAGTAAAGTCTTAGCATGAAGCATTAATAAATTCATTATTCATTATATGGAAGGCTAACAATTTAAAAAAAGTCAAACCGTGTTTCTTATTCTTGAAAGATCAAAACTACAAAGAGTAATATCAGCAAATAATTCTTTAAAATATTGTATTTATTATTTTTGTCAATCTTATTTTAATAGGAAATGAAAGATAACTACAAAAACTGAAACTTCTCAATTTTTGATATACTTTCTTTTGACACAAAGTTAATTAATTTCATAGAGAAATATCTCTATTGTACTTATACTTGTTAATGAGTATTTTTGTTCCCTTAATAGATACAAAGTGCTGGTAAATGAAATAGGAAATTGGCCTTCATGAATCCCTTCTGTTTGTTTGTGTTTGGGAGTGGGGGAAGAAAATAATTATTTAAAGAAATATATATATATATATATCTCCTTATAAAACAAATGTAAATATCTATTTATATATGTATATACTTATACACATACATGCATATGATTAAAAATTATGGTAAGTGCTGTAATTCAGTAGAGTTCTATCCTAGATACGAACAAGAAATAACCAACTTTACATAGGGTCATCAGAGAAAGATGCTGTTTAAATTGTACCTGGATGCTACTGACATGATTTATGCAAGTGCATGCCATGATTAGAGCTGTGTATTTCACAGTTCATCCTGCTTTCTGTGGAGACATTAGGTTGGTCTGAAGCAAAATTAGAAACTGTAACTGTATTTTTAGAAGCCATCATAATGACCCATTGAAAAAGCCATCATAACAAAAATATGGAGATAGAAGAAGATGGATTTATAGTATTTTTAGAGTATTTTGGAGACCCCAGAGGTTCCGGTAACCACCAAATGATTTTTCTCTCTGACTTCTCAGTACATTTGAAATTATTTTAATATTAGTCTGTGAAAAAATAAGATAAATGTAATAAATAAAATTAACTAAATTGTAGCATTGGTTAAAAACAAAACATGTAATGGATTGATTTATACATGCCAGGAAAACTTAGTAAAATATGTAATGAAGAGCCAATAATTGAGATAGCTGGACCTCACAAAGTCACATAATACTGACATTGAATCCTAAAGCCATTAAGTAGATAAAAAAACTATTTCAATTCAAACTCCAATCTCAAACTTCTTTTCTTTCCTCTATTCTATCAGTCTGCTGCATCTTTGTATTTGTAATAATTATATCAGAAACATTTTTCTATTTCTGATTATCTGATAGATACTCTACAGAATAATACTGCATTATCTCAAGAGAACAACAGTTCATGCTGGCCTATTGAACCTGAAATGTTCTTAAAAAGAACAAAAAGAAATGAGAGCATAGATGATATTTTCACCCCAAACACCAAGTCAGTTGTATCTTTATCCTACAGTGGGCAACAGAATAAAGATAACAGCTAGATCACACAGTTATTTTGGAAAAGAAGCATTAACTGTGCCATCTCAGATTGCTGGAGTGTTTTTGTTTCTCAAACATAGGTGCCAAACCAAATACAGGTAACCACTTTTTTATTATGTCATACGACTGATAACAGAATAAGTGTCTACTTATATTTCTATTTAAAAACCATGGTAACTCAAGGAGAAAAACCTAAGACATTACAGTTGTGAGAAAAGTGATTTATTCTCTATCCAAATCCCAATTGCAATGGAGATCTTGTTTTCTATATCTCTTGTAACATGAATAAATGGGTCGAGGGATTGTACCTGAATGTCTCTTCTGAGACCAGTGACTGATTTTAAACAAAGATTGCATTAACTCTAAGAACATAATATGTAAAATTACAACCTGAAGAAAAATTTAATGTTTATCTGAAAAAGTTACCTTTCAAGCTGTCATTATAGCAATGATATTTCATATTGTTGCCTGACTGGACCCACAGAACTTCTCTAGTATTCTTTACCTCCTTCAAAAAAATCTAAGGGCCAACTTACAACATAGATTTTTTTTTTAAGTGAGACCTTAGGCATAATGGGAACAAAATTTTCTGTCAATACAATGGTGAACTAATCTCCTTATTGCAAAATCATCAGTCACACTGGGCTGCATTTATTATCTGATATTAAGATTATCAGAGATATGAATGGTTGGTAACTCATTTGGCTTGCAGAGCCCTCTGGTCATAAAATATAAAAAGTAAGTAAAAAAATTTAAAGCTCAATTGTAAAGGAAAGACAGTCTGCAGATGATTTTGATTCTCAGTAATGTTTATAACATTTATTATGCACTAAAGAGTTCAGTGGTAGTATTCTATTACTGTTGAAACAGCTTGGAGCATATAATATATACTTACAACATTAAGCAGCCTGTCTTGGAGGCATTTAGACAATCAAATATTCTTGATTAATGCACTATCCCTTCTTACTCTACCTTTCACTATAAAATATTTATAATATGTCTTGAAGCATATACAAGTTCACTTTATAAAATACAGATATGTCTACCTGCTAAATGGTATTTAAAGCCTTTGGTTAGACTTTTGTGATGATTTCAGCTATCCAAATGCATATTTTTCCTTCCAAGAAAGATGATTCATTGCATTTTTTTAATTTTTAAATTAAAACTCTGGGGCTTCCCTGGTGGCGCAGTGGTTGAGAGTCCGCCAGCCAATGCAGGGGACACGTTTTCGTGCCCCGGTCCGGGAAGATACCACATGCCGTGGAGTGGCTGGGCCTGTGAGCCATAGCCACTGAGCCTGCGTGTCCAGATCCTGTGCTCTGCAACAGAAGAGGCCACAACGGTGAGAGGCCCACGTACCGCAAAAAAAACAAAACAAAACAAAACAAAAACTCTACCTCAGAATTGCATTATAAATTATCTCTTAGGGCAAAATACAGTATATCCTAAGGTAGGGGTTTACATGATAAAGCCTTTAGTTTCTCTTCATTTCAAATATGTGATAAGCTTTCTCTAGAACACAAAGACTTGCCAAGAATTATGCCTACTGAACTGACTACTCATAGTTGGTTCATCCATAAGGATGGCATCTTTGGTGGTCTATTGCAGAAGTCCATGGAGAGCCTCTCTAGAATCTCTTCACATAATATGAGGTTGATGGTTTTGATAAAATGAGAGAGGCAAACTGTGAATAAAACTCTTTCACCAGTTTCAGATTTATGGTAACTTTTATACAGACCTAGAAGAGGCCAAACTATTAGTGTTGACACTAATTGATAAGGGATATAAAAACAGAACAGAACATTTTATCTTCCTTCCCACAATAGGTGGTTCTATCTGTGGAATAGATTCCACAGTCCTTTATACATGAATGTCTTCCAGGTCTCTTAAGTGCATCCGTAGAGTGGAATGGACAAAAAAGACTACTGTGATTTGCTGAGATAGGCACTTAGAGCCAAGTAGTCAATTTACTTATCTCTGATTTAATAAACTCCATTTCTGATTATTTGACTTCTTTTTTTAATTTAATTTATTTTTTTATACAGCAGGTTCTTATTAGTCATCCATTTTATATACATCAATGTATACATGTCAATCCCAATCTCCCAATTCATCACACCACCTCCCCCAGCCCCCACCGCTTTCCCCCCTTTGTTTCCACACGTTTGTTCTCTACATCTGGATCTCAATTTCGGCCCTGCAAACCGGTTCATCTGTACCATTTTCCTAGTTTCCACATATATGCATTAATATACAATATTTGTTTTTCTCTTTCTGATTTACTTCACTCTGTATGACAGTCTCTAGATCCATCCACGTCTCTAAAAAAGACCCAGTTTTGTTCCTTTTTATGGCTGAGTAATATTACATTGTATACATGTACCACATCTTCTTTAGCCATTCATCTGTCGATGGGCATTTAGGTTGTTTCCATGACCTGGCTATTGTAAATAGTGCTGCAATGAACATTGGGGTTCATGTGGCTTTTTGAATTATGGTTTTCTCTGGGTATATGCCCAGTAGTGGGGTTGCTGGGTCATATGGTAATTCTATTTTTAGTTTTTTAAGGAACATCCATACTGTTCTCATAGTGACTGTATCAATTTGCATTCCCACCAGCAGTGCAAGAGGGTTCCCTTTTCTCCACACCCTCTCCAGAATTTTTTGTTTGTAGATTTTTTGATGATGACCATTCTGACTGGTGTGAGGTGATACCTCACTGTAGTTTTGATTTGCATTTCTCTCATAATTAGTGATGTTGAGCAGCTTTTCATGTGCTTCTTGGCCATCTGTATGTCTTCTTTGGAGAAATGTCTATTTAGGTTTTCTGCCCATTTTTGGATTGGGTTGTTTTTTTATATTGAGCTGCATGAGCTGTTTATATATTTTGGAGATTAATCCTTTGTCTGTTGATTCATATACAAATATTTTCTCCCATTTTGAGGGTTGTCATTTCATCTTGTTTACGGTTTCCTTTACTGTGCAAAAGCTTTTAAATTTCATTACATCCCATTTGTTTATTTTTGTTTTTATTTCCTTTACTCTAGGAGGTGGATCAAAAAAGATCTTGCTGATATTTATGTCAAAGAGTGTTCTTCCTATGTTTTCCTCTAAGAGTTTTATAGTGTCAGGGCTTACATTTAGGTCTCTAATCCATTTTGAGTTTATTTTTGTGTATGGCGTTAAGGAGCATTCTAATTTCATTCTTTTACATGTAGCTGTCCAGTTTCCCCAGCACCACTTATTGAAGAGACTGTCTTTTCTCCATTGTATATCCTTGCATCCTTTGTCATAGATGAGTTGACCTTAGGTGTGTGGGTTTATTTCTGGGTTTTCTATCTTGTTCCATTGATCTATATTTCTTATCTTTTTTTTTTTTTTTGGCCAGTACCATATTGTCTTGATAACTGTAGCTTTGTAGTATAGTCTGAAGCAGGGAGTCTGTTTCCTCCAGCTCCGTTTTTTTCCCCTCAAGACTGCTTTGACTAATCATGGTATTTTGTGTCTCCATACAAATTTTAAGATTTTTTGTTCTAGTTCTGTAAAAAATGCCTTTGGTAATTTGATAGGGATTGCAATGAATCTGTAGATTGCTTTGGGTAGTATAATCATTTTCACAATATTGATTCTTCCAGTCCAAGGATATGGTATATCTCTCCATCTGTTGGTATCATCTTTAATTTGTTTCATCAGTGTCTTATAGTTTTCTGCATACAGGTCTTTTGTCTCCTTAGGTAGATTTATTCTTAGGTATTTTATTCTTTTTGTTGCAATGGTAAATGGGAGGGTTTCCTTCATTTCTCTTTCAGATTGTTCATCATTAGTGTATAGGAATGCAAGAGATTTCTGTGCATTAATTTTGCATCCTGCAACTTTACCAAATTCATTGATTAGTTCTAGTAGTTTTCTGGTGGCATCTTTAGGATTCTCTCTATATAGTATCATGTCATTTGCAAACAGTGACAGGTTTACTTCTTCTTTTCCAATTTGTATTCCTTTTATTTTTCTTCTCTGATTGCCATAGCTATGACTTCCAAAACTATGTTGAATAATAGTAGTGAGAGTGGACATCCTTGTCTTGTTCCTGATCTGAGAGGAAATGTTTTCAGTTTTTCACCATTGAGAATGATGTTTGCTATCGGTTTGTTGTATATGACCTTTATTATGTTGAGGTAGGTTCCCTCTGTGACCATTTTCTGGAGAGTTTTTATCATAAATGGTGTTGAATTTTGTCAAAAGCTTTTTCTGCATCTATTGAGATGATCTTATGGTTTTTATTCTTCAGTTTGTTAATATGGGGTATCACATTCATTGATTTGCATATATTGAAGAATCCTTGCATCCCTGGGATAAAACCCACTTGATCATGGTGTATGATCTTTTTAATGTGTTGTTGGATTCTGTTTGCTGGTATTTTGTTGAGGATTTTTGCATCTATATTCAACAGTGATATTGGTCTGTAAGTTTCTTTTTTTATAGTATCTTTGTCTGGTTTTAGTATCAGGGTGATGGTGGCCTCATAGAATGAGTTTGGGAGTGTTTCTTCCTCTGCAGTTTTTTGGAAGAGTTTGAGAGGATGAGTGTTAGCTCTTCTCTAAATGTTTGATAGAATTCACCTGTGCAGCCATCTGGTCCTAGACTTTTGTTTGTTGGAAGATTTTTAACCACACTTTAAATTTCATTACTTGTAATTAGTCTGTTCCTATTTTCTGTTTCTTCCTGGTTCAGTCTTGGAAGGTTATACCTTTCTAAGAATTTGTGTATTTCTTCCAGGTTGTCCATTTTATTGGCCTAGAGTTGTTTGTAGTAGTCTACTAGGATGCTTTGTATTTCTGTAGTGTCTTTTGTAATGTCTCCTTTCTCATTTCTAATTTATTGATTTCAGTCCTCTCCCTCTTTTTCTTGATGAGTCTGGCTAATGGTTTATCAATTTTGTTTATCTTCTCAAAGAACCAGCTTTTAGTTGTATTGATCTTTGCTATTGTTTTCTTTGTTTCTATTTCATTTATTTCTGCTCTGATCTTTATGATTTCTTTCCTTCTGATAACTTTGGGTTTTGTTTGTTCTTCTTTCTCTAGTTATTTTATGTGTAAGGTTAGATTGTTTATTTGAGATTTTTCTTGTTTCTTGAGGTAGGCTTGTATAGCTGTAAACTTCCCTCTTAGAACTGCTTTTGCTGCATCCCATAGGTTTTGGATCATCGTGTTTTCATTGTCATTTGTCTGTAGGTATTTTTTGATTTCCTCTTTGATTTCTTCAGTGATGTCTTGGTTATTTAGTAATGTATTGTTCAGCCTCCATGTGTTTATGTTTTTTACGTTTTTTTCCCCTGTTATTGATTTCTAATTTCATAGCATTGTGGTCAGGAAAGATGCTTGATATGATTTCAATTTTCTTAACTTTACTGAGGCTTGATTTTTGACCCAAGATGTGATATATCATGGAGAATGTTCTGTGCACATGAGAAGAAAGTTTAATCTGCTCTTTTGGATGGAATGTCCTATAAATATCAATGAAACCTATCTGGTCTGTGGTGTCATTTAAAGCTTGTGTTTCCTTATTAATTTTCTGTTTGGATGATCTGTCCCTTGGTGTAAGTGAGGTGTTAAAATCCCATACTATTATTGTGTTACTCTCAGTTTCCTCTTTTATAACTGTTAGCAGTTGCCTTATATATTGAGTTGCTCCTATGTTGGGAGCAAATATATTTATAATTGTTATATCTTCTTCTTGGATTGATCCCTTGATGATTATGTAGTGTCCTTCCTTGTTTCTTGTAACATTCTTTATTTTAAAGTCTATTTTATCTGATATGAGTATTGCTACTCCAGCTTTCTTTTGATTTCCATTTGCATGGAATATCTTTTTCCATCCCCTCACTTTCAGTCTCTATGTGTCCCTAGGTCTGAAGTGGATCTCTTGTAGACAACATATATAAGGGTCATGCTCCTGTATCCATTCAGTGAGCCTGTGTCTTTTGGTTGAAGCATTTAATCCATTCACGTTTAAGGTAATTATTGATATGTATGTTCCTTTCTACCATTTTCTTAATTGTTTCGGGTTTGTTTTTGTAGTTCCTTTTCTTCTCTTGTGTGTCCCACTTAGAGAAGTTCCTTTAGCATTTGTTGTAGAGCTGGTTTGGTGGTGCTGAATTCTCTTAGCTTTTGCTTGTCTGTAAAGCTTTTGATTTCCCCATCGAATCTCAATGAGATCCTTGCTGTGTAGAGTAAGCTTGGTTGTATGTTCTTCCCTTTCATCACTTTAAATATGTCATGCCACTCCCTTATGGTTTCTAGACTTTCTGCTGAGAAATCAGCTGTTAACCTTATGGGAGTTCCCTTGCATATTATTTGTCATTTTTCCCTTGCTGCTTTCAGTAATTTTACTTTGTCTTTAATTTTTGCCATTTTGATTACTATGTGTCTCGGCATGTTTCTCCTTGGGTTTATCCTGTATGGGACTTTCTGTGCTTCCTGGACTTGGGTGGCTATTTCCTTTCCCATGTTAGGGAAGTTTTCGACTCTTCAAATATTTTCTCGGGTCCTTTTTCTCTCTCTTCTCCTCCTGGGACCCTTATAATGTGAATGTTGTTACATTTAGTGTTGTCGCAGAGGTGTCTTAGGCTGTCTTCATTTCTTTTCATTCTTTTTTCTTTATTCTCTTCTGTGGCAGTGAATTCCACCATTCTGCCTTCCAGGTCACTTATCCGTTCTTCTGCCTCAGTTATTCTGCTATTGATTCCTTCTAATGTAGTTTTCATTTCAGTTATTGTATTGTTTATCTCTGTTTGTTTGTTCTTTAATTTTTCTAAATCTTTGTTAAACATTTCTTGCATCTTGTCGATATTTGCCTCCTTTCTTTTTCCGACGTCCTGGATCATCTTCACTATCATTATTCTGAATTCTTTTTCTGTAAGGTTGCCCACCTCCACTTCACTTAGTTGTTTTTCTGGGGTTTTATCTTGTTCCTTCATCTGGTACATAGCCCTCTGCCTTTTCATCTTGTCTGTCTTTCTGTGAATGTGGTTTTTGTTCCACAGGCTGCAGGATTGTAATTCTTCTTGCTTCTGCCTTCTGCCCTCTGCATCTATGAGGCTTGAGCAAGTTTCCTGATGCGAGAGACTGTTGGTGGGTAGAGCTGGCTGTTGCTGTGGTGGGCAGAGCTCAGTAAAACTTTAATCCACTGGTCTGCTGATGGGTGGGGCTGAGTTACCTCCCTGTTGTTTGTTTGGTCTTAGGCCACCCAACACTGGGGCTTACCTGGGCTATTTGGTGGGGCTAGTGGCAGACTCTGGGAGGGCTCACACCAAGGAGTACTTCCCAGAATCTCTGTTGCCAGTGTCCTTGTCCTCATGCTGAGACACAGCCACACCGCAGCTCTGCAGGAGAACCTCCAACACTAGCACAGACGTCTGGTTCAGTCTCCTATGGGGTCACTGCTCCTTCCCCTGGGTCCTGATGTGCACACTGCTTTGTGTGTGCCCTCCAAGAGTGGAGTCTCTGTTTCCCGCAGTCCTGTCAAAATCTTGCAGTCAAATCCTGCTAACCTTCAAAGTCTGATTCTCTAGGATTTCCTCCTCCTGTTGCTGGACCCAGGTTGAGAAATGTGATGTGGGGCTTAGGACCTTACCTCCAGTGGGTGGACTTCTCCAGTGTGTGAGTCACCCATGCAGCAGTTATGGGATTTGATTTTATTGTGATTGCACCCCTCCTACCATCTCATTGTGGCTTCTCCTTTGTCTTTGGATGTGGGTTATCTTTTTTGGTGAGTTCCAGTATCTTCCTGTTGATGATTGTTCAGTATTTAGTTGTGATTCCAGTACTCTCACAATTGGGAGTGAGAGCACATCCCTCTACTCCTCCATCTTGAACCAACATCCATTAGTTGCATTTTTTTTCCACTAGTGTACTGCAGAGTTCACCATGAGATGAAATTTTAACAGTTATACTGTTACCTGTGCCAGAGATTACCCATGCTCCACTTACTGCTAACAGGGGTTCTTTATCCCCAGCCATCCAACAGGTGATCCAGCTCAGAGTCAAAAATCATATTTTAGCATCTGTTTTCATTGACTACTGCTGTTACAAACTCATAGGGGTTGGTTTACTTGAGAAGTAGACTCAGAGATGGAGATTTGCATAGAGGAAATTCCCTTTAAAGTGTTCTCACAGGAAAATCCTGTGTAAATCACAGGATTTACACACACCTGTGAAGAAAGGGAAACAAGCAAGACTGGGAAGAAGGGGAAGTTGGCTGAAACTTCAACAGTTGCCTCAGCCAATTCCATGGGGTAATATGAAGCTATAAAGGCCCTTTATATTTTCATGTTGGAGGATGAACTGGGCTTTCATACCCCTGTGTTGCCCAGCAGTCACTATAATTAAAAACAACAGTTTATTATGGAAGTGGACAAAATTTTCATACCACAATCTTTTTATCTTCTTTTTAGATGAACACACTTATCTCTAAATTTTCTAACATCTAAGACTGTATGTAAAATGCAGTACTAACTTAAGGGAAAAGACATTGTTGTAAATATTCACTAAAAATAAACATGTCCAATTATACAGCTAAAATTTCTACAGATCATATATCTAGATGACAGTATTTCAATGTTTTGCTAGTCTTTAAAACAACCCAGATTGCCTTTAAGACTTTTCTCCATAAAAATACAGAAATTAATATTTTAATTATAAATTATAACTATATAATTATACATTCTAAATTAATAATAAAACCACATGGTAGTAATATGAAGAGTTATAATTGTTAGGAAAAGCTCATTAACCACCATTTGTTATTTATTTGGAGGTTTTTATGAGAGAAAGTATAACTCATAAACAACATAGTTGAAAAAATAAAAGGTATATTTATAGTGTCTTACATTTGCAATGAATATAGATAGTGCTTTATTTTAAAAATTTGTCTTAAATACCAACCTTTCCTATAGATAATTTTATAAAAATATTATAAAGTTGCTCTAAAAGCTACTGATCTGCTTTAATTTATAATAACAAATATACTTTGCTCAAAATAGAAGAAATTGAATTACAGACACAAGGATATTCCATGATACCAAAATGTACTTCTAGACATAAATTTAAGACAAAATGTATCGGTTCTTTTATTTTTAATAACTGCTGATTATATGTTAAATAATTTGAGTGTCATGGTTAAGTGAGCATGATAAATATTTTATAAATTTAGAATTTGATTTCAAGACTAATCACATTAAATCAAATAACATAGAACACTTTCTGAAGTAAAACTGATACCTGTTTATGCCTGTGAGGCTGTGGGAGATTTCAACTCTTTAAGAACAGTAAATTATAGTCACTACTAATGAACTACTTTAGATTAATTTGTATAAAATTAGGGTACAGGTAATACCTCTAGTTATGATTTGATCATGGCAGTAACTGTCAAAATACCTTGAGTTCAACATTTCTATCAACACTGACTTCACATCTGCCCTGACATGCCTTGACTGCAACAAAACTAAGAAATTTTCATTCTTGCAAGGCACCATCACATAACGTGCCCTTCACCTGTCAAAAAATACATCACTTACAATTTTTAAAATTATTCTGTATTATTTAAAATAGCTTCTTACTGTGCCACAATATATTTTGTCAAATCAATATCTCACGTTATTTAAAAATTAAAGGGAATACCTGTTTTAAAAAATGTTCTTCAGTCATATAGGAATTGTCACTGTATAAGAGAAGAATTCAATTTAACCACACAAATGTAAAACTACTGTAATTTTGACATTACATCATGTCAACCTAAAGGTATCAGACATGTTGGTCTTTACCAACACATTAAGTGTTAAATGTTATCTCTTTAGGGAACTCACCTTGCTTCAAACCAAGCACTGATATCCCATTCTAGAATATCTTAAATGGAGGTCATCAACTTGATCCAAAATATACTCATATTTATTTTTGTTAAGATAGTTATCAATTTGAAATTCACATTTAATATTTGTTTTAGAATTTGAGGAACCCTGAAACAATCTGTTTTTTCCCAGATAACATCAAGCTCCCTCTATGCCCCAGTATAAAATGAAGGCGTCATCTGCCTCTTTATATCTCATATCACTTCTCTATTTTGCATCATGAAGAATTGAGATTTTTACTTTTCATTTAAGGAAATACTTGTCACATTTTTATCTTTTTTCTTCTTTTATAGATTTTATGCTACTAAGGATTGCCTTTCCTTATCTAGAAGAATATTTTCATGGACAAACTGCAGTGACATGGTTGCCAACCTGGTTTAATGGTTCACATTAAGAATAATCATTTCTTTATGTTGATAGAAATGCTCTCAATAAACCAGTACATTTCACCTTATGCCATCAGTATACTTGGTAAACTAAAAGGGCAGAGCCTGGAATAAATTTCAACTCCTAATCAAACAAAGAAAACAGAGAAGTGTTAAAATAATAGATTGATTCATTGTTGATAGAATGTTTTTAAGCACTTTTGAGAGAGACACTGCTCTCTGCAAATGTCAAACCAACTAGCTGCTCCTTCTTGACAAAGTGTATTGCCTACAGAATTGTTAAGAAGGCTACTTGTTTATGGAGCCCCCATGTTTCTCCTTTCAGAGTTTTTCTCTTCAGTCTTATCTCCATACTCCATCAGAAGCTTATATGATGCCTATTCCAGCCATAACAAGCAAAATGACACAAAAGCCAGACATTCAATAAAGGACTTGAGGATACTCTATGATTGTGTATGTGTGTATGATGTATGAGTGTTATAAATTTTTGAGTGCATGTGCTTTTGAAGCAGGGACTCATTCCTTAAGTACTACTAATTTTTGCCATAAGTAATTGTGTGCTCTAGAAATAACATAGAGATTAAATTTTTACTTGGAATCTTTTAATTTCTAAATGTCAGTTTTGGTTATGGGCCAAATTGTGTTTCCTTCAACACCTCCAATTTGTATGTTGAAGTTTTAACCCCTAGTAACTCAGAAAGTGTCTATATTTTGAGATAGGACTTTTGAAGAGGTAAATAAGGTAAAATGAGGTCATATGGATGAGTCCTAATCCAATATAACTGGTGTTCATATAGGAAGAGATTAAGACACAGAAAATTCACAGACTAAGGGGTGACCATATGAGGACCCAGCAAGAGGTAGGCCAAATGCAAGCCAGGGAGAGAGGCCTTAGAAAAAACAAAATCTGCCGACACCTTGATCTTGCATTTCTAATTTCTAGAACGGTAAGAAAATAAATTTCTATGTCGGTGGTATTGTGTTAATGGCAACCTTAGCAAACTAGTGCAGTCTCCTTTTTCAAAATATTTTCCTGGTCAAATAAAACATGTCAATGTGTCATATTTTGCCTGAATTTTGCTGTATAAATTTTACCTCTGCTTTATTTAGTCATTGAATCATAGTTTACCAAACTAGCTCTATAATTTGGTGTTAATTGGTCAAAGCATGCAGTTTTACCTCATTATTTTTTAATTAAATATTTTATTTTAATATAATCGTAGATTCAGCTGCAGATGTGAGAAATAATACAGAGAAATCCTGTGTATACTTTACTAAGTTTCCTCCAATGATAACAATGCAATAAATCTCACACCAGGATATTAGCATTAATATACTCAATATACAGAACATTTCAATCGTCACATTTCCATCACGTTGCCCCTTTTAATGTTTGTTTGTTTCTTTAGCTATTTAATTTAATTAATTTATCTTTGGCTGTGTTGGGTCTTCGTTGCTGTGCGTGGGCTTTCTCTAGTTTGGGCAAGCGGGGGCTCCTCTTTGTTGCAGTGCACGTGTTTCTCATTGTGGTGGCTTCTCTTGTTACAGAGCAAGGGATCTAGGCATGTGTGCTTCAGTAGTTGTGGCATGTAGGTTTAATAGTTGTGGCTCGTGGGCTCTAGACAACAGGCTCAGTGGTTTTGGCACACGGGCTTAGTTTCTCTGTGGCATGTGGGATCTTCCCAGACCAGAGCTTGAACCCATGTCACCTGCATTGGCAGGTGGATTCTTAACCACTGCACCAGCAGCAAAGACCATCCATCATGTTGCCCTTTTATAGCCATACCCACTTCCCTCCCACCTTCATTTCCTTCTTAAACACTGAAACCACTAGTGTGTTCTCCATTTCCATAATTTTCTCATTTCAAGAATGATATACCAATGGAATCATGCTGTACATAACTTCTGGAGATTGGCTTTCACTCAGTATAATTTCTGGGTGATTCATCAAGGTTTTTGTGTATATCAATAATGTATTCCTGCGACTTCCCTGGTGGTACAGTGGTTAAGACTTTGCTTTCCAATGCAGAGGGTGCTAGCGTGATCCCTGGTCGGGAAGCTAGGATCTCACATGCCTCAAGGCCAGGGAACCAAAAAATAAAACAGAGGCAATGTTGTAACAAATTCAAAAAAGACTTTAATAACAAAAAATAGTATATTCCTTTATATTGCTGAGTAGATGTATTTTAATTTGCTTAACCATTCATCTGTTGAAGAACAGCTAGGTTATTTCCAATTTCTGTTTATTATGAGTAGAGTTTCTATAGACAATCAAGTATAGATTTTTGTGTGAATATGTCTTCATTTCTCTGTAATGAATGCACAGGGATGCAACTGCTGGGTGGTATAGTATAGTTACATATGTAGTTATTTAATCTGCCAAACTGTTTTTCCAGAGTGGCTATGTCATTTTATATTCCCATCAACAACGTATGAGCAATCTGATTTCTCTGCATCCTTGCCAGCATTTTGGTGTTGTCACTATTTTCTGTTTTAGCCATTCTAATAGGTGTATAGTGAAATAACATTATGGATTTATTTTGCATTTCTCTTTTATCTAATGATATTGAAGTCTTTTCATGAGCTTATTTGCAATCTGTATATATTCTTTGGTGAAATGTCTTCTTGTATCTTTTGCCCATTTTCTAATTGGGCCATTTGTTGTTTTTACTACAGAGTGTCAAGGGTTCTTTATATATCATAGATATTTGTTCTCTGTCATATATTTAGTTTGCAAACATTCCCTCCTAGTCTGTAGCTTCTCTTTTCATCTTCTTAAAATGTCTTTCACAGAGCAGAAGTTTTCCTTTTTAATTTTGATGAAGTATAATACATAAATTTTCTCCTTTTATGTATTGTGCATTTGATATTAAGTCTGGGAGCTCTTTGCCTAGCCCTTGATCCCAAAGATTTTCTTTATGTTTTTGTCAAAAGTTTTATAGTTTACATTTAAGTCCTTGATCCATTTTGATTTAGTCTTTGTGAAAGATGTGAGACTTAGATTGAGGTTTATATTCTTTTATCTTATCTATCTATCTGTTTATTTATTGCCTATGGAAGGCAATTGCTTCAGCACCATACGTTGAGAAGGCTGTCTTTCCTTCAAGAAATTGTTATTGCCACTTTGTTAAAAATTGCTTGGGAACAGACGGGCGTGAGTCGCGACTGAAAGCGTGGAGCCCAGTGACGGGCGTGGGACGCTGGGGCTGCTGCTGCCACCGCCAAGAACCCTGCGTGCGAGCGCAGGTCACTGTCCACACCGCCCTTCCGGGAGCCTGTGCAGCCCGCCACTGCCCGGGTCCCGGGATTCAGGGGCGGCTTCCCTGGGAGAATGCACGGCGCACCTCGGGCTGGTGCAATGTCACGCCGACCTCTGCCGCTGCAGGCTCGCCCCGCACTCGGTGCCCCACCCTCCCACCCGGCCTGAGTGAGCCAGAGTCCCCGGAGAGGCTGCTCCTTTAACCCTGTACTGTCTGAGTGAAGAACAGACACCCTCCAGCGACCTACACGCAGAGGCGGGGCCAAATCCAAAGCTGAGACCCAGGAGCTGTGAGAACAAAGAAGAGAAAGGGAAACCTCTCCCAGCAGCCTCAGAAGCAGCGGATTAAAGCTCCACAATCAACTTGATGTACCCTGCATCTGTGGAATATAAGAATAGACAACAAATCATCCCAAATTGAGGAGCCAGGTGTCAGTGCTGTGCCTCTGAGGTGGGAGAGCCAACTTCAGGACACTGGTCCACAAGAGACCTCCCAGCTCCACATAATATCAAACGGTGAAAATCTTCCAGAGATCTCCATCTCAACACCAGAACCCAGCTTCACTCAACGACCAGCAAGCTACAGTGCTGGACACCCTATGCCAAACAACTAGCAAGACAGGAACACAACACCACCCATTAGCAGAGAGGTGGCCTAAAATCATAAAAAGTGCGCAGACACCCCAAAACACACCACCAGACGTGGACCTGCCCACCAGAAAGACAAGATCCAGCCTCATCCACCAGAACACAGGCACTAGTCCCCTCCACCAGGAAGCCTACACAACCCACTAAACCAACCTTAGCCACTGGGGACAGACACTAAACACAACGGGAACTACGAAACTGCAGCCTGCAAAAAGGAGACCCCAAACACAGTAACATAAGCAAAATGAGAAGACACAAAAACACACAGCAGGAGAAGGAGCAAGATAAAAACCCACCAGACCTAACAAATGAAGAGGTAATAGGCAGTCTACCTGAAAAAGAATTCAGAATAATGATGGTAAAGCTGATAAAAGATTCTATTTCCAAGATCCAAAATCTTGGAAATAGAATAGACAAAATGCAAGAAACAGTTAACAAGGAACTAAAAGAACTAAAGATAAATCAAGCATCAATTAAAAACACAATAAATGAAATGAAAAATACTCTAGATGGGATCAATAGCAGAATAACTGAGGCAGAAGAACGGATAAGTGAGGTGGAAGATAAAATAGTGGAAATAACTGATGCAGAGAAAAATAAAGAAAAAAGAATGAAAAGAACAGAGGACAGTCTCAGAGACCTCTGGGACAACACTAAACGCACCAACATTCGAATTATAGGGGTTCCAGAAGAAGAAGAGAAAAAGAAAGGGACTGAGAAAATATTTGAAGAGATTATAGTTGAAAACTTCCCTAATATGGGAAAGGAAAGAGTTAATCAAGTCCAGGAGGCACAGAGAGTCCCATACAGAATAAATCCAAGGAGAAATATGCCAAGACACATATTAATCAAACTGTCAAAAATTAAACACAAAGAAATCATATTAAAAGCAGCAAGGGAAAAACAACAAGTAACACACAAGGGAATCCCCATCAGGTTAACAGCTGATCTCTCAGCAGAAACTCTACAAGCCAGAAGGGAGTGGCAGGACATAATTAAAGTGGTGAAGTTGAAAAACCTGCAGCCAAGATTACCCAGCAAGGATCTCATTCAGATTTGATGGAGAAATTAAAACGTTTACAGACAAGCAAAAGCTGAGAGTCCAGCACCACCAAACCAGGTTTACAACAAATGCTAAAGGAACTTCTCTAGGCAAGAAACACAACAGAAGGAAAATACCTACAATAATGAACCCAAAACAATTAAGAAAATGGGAATAGGAACATACATATCGATAATTACCTTAAATGTAAATGGAATAAATGCTCCCACCAAAAGACACAGATTGGCTGAATGGATACAAAAACAAGACCCATATATATGCTGTCTACAAGAGACCCACTTCAGACCTAGAGGCACATACAGACTGAAAGTAAGGGGATGGAAAAAGATATTCCATGCAAATGGAAACCAAAAGAAAGCTGGAGTAGCAATTCTCATATCAGACAAAATAGAGTTTAAAATAAAGACTACTAGAAGAGACAAAGAAGGACACTACATAATGATCAAAGGATTGATCCAAGAAGAAGATATAACAATTGTAAATATTTATGCACCAAACATAGGAGCACCTCAATACATAAGGCAGATACTAACAGCCATAAAAGGAGAAATCGACAGTAACAAAATCATAGTAGGGGACTTTAACACCCCACTTTTACCAATGGACAGATCATCCAAAATGAAAATAAATAAGGAAACACAAGCTATAAATGACACATTAAACAAGATGGATGTAATTGATATTTATAAGACATTCCATCCAAAAACAACAGAATACACATTTTTCTCAAGTGCTCATGGAACATTCTCCAGGATAGATCATATCTTGGGTCACAAATCAAGCCTTGGTAAATTTAAGAAAATTGAAATTGTATCAAGTATCTTTTCCGACCACAATGCTATGAGACTAGATATCAATTACAGGAAAAGATCTGTAAAGAATACAAACACATGGAGGCTAAACAAAACACTACTTAATAACGAAGTGATCACTGAAGAAATCAAAGAGGAAATAAAAAAATACCTAGAAAAAAATGATAATGGAGACACGACGACCCAAAACCTATTGGATGCAGCAAAAGCAGTTCTAAGAGGGAAGTTTATAGCAATACAATCCCACCTTAAGAAACAGGAAACATCTCGAATAAACAACCTAAACTTGTACCTAAAGC
Source organism: Hyperoodon ampullatus (assembly GCF_949752795.1). Taxonomy (NCBI): domain Eukaryota; kingdom Metazoa; phylum Chordata; class Mammalia; order Artiodactyla; family Ziphiidae; genus Hyperoodon; species Hyperoodon ampullatus. The sequence continues at coordinate 185,582,537 of NC_136914.1, forward strand.
AATTAGAGAAAGAAGAACAAAAACATCTCAAAGTTAGCAGAAGGCAAGAAATCATAAAAATCAGATCAGAAATAAATGAAAAAGAAATGAAGTAAACGATAGCAAAGATCAATAAAACTAAAAGCTGGTTTTTGAGAAGATAAACAAAATTGATAAACCATTAGCCAGATTCATTCAAGGAAAAAAAGGGAGAAGACTCAAATCAATAGAATTAGAAATGAAAAAGGAGAAGTAACAACTGACACTGCAGAAATACAAAAGATCATGAGAGATTACTATAAGCAACTCTATGCCAATAAAATGGACAACCTGGAAGAAATGGACAAATTCTTAGAAATGCACAACCTGCCAAGACTGAATCAGGAAGAAATAGAAAATATGAACAGACCAATCACAAGCACTGAAATTGAAACTGTGATAAAAAATCTTCCAACAAACAAAAGCCCAGGACCAGATGGCTTCACAGGCGAATTCTATCAAGCATTTAGAGAAGAGCTAACACCTATCCTTCTCAAACTCTTTCAAAATATAGCAGAGGGAGGAACACTCCCAAACTCATTCTACGAGGCCACCATCACCTTGATACCAAAACCAGACAAGGATTTCACAAGGAAAGAAAACTACAGGCCAATATCACTGATGAACATAGATGCAAAAATCCTCAACAAAATACTAGCAAACAGAATCCAACAGCACATTAAAAGGATCATACACCATGATCAAGTGGGGTTTATTCCAGGAATGCAAGGATTCTTCAATATACGCAAATCAATCAACGTGATACACCATATTAACAAATTGAAGGAGAAAAACCACATGATCATCTCAATAGATGCAGAGAAAGCTTTCGACAAAATTCAACACCCATTTATGATAAAAACCCTCCAGAAAGTAGGCATAGAGGGAACTTTCCTCAACATAATAAAGGCCATATATGACAAACCCACAGCCAGCATCGTCCTCAATGGTGAAAAACTGAAACCATTTCCACTAAGATCAGGAACAAGACAAGGTTGCCCACTCTCACCACTCTTATTCAACATAGTTTTGGAAGTTTTATCCACAGCAATCAGAGAAGAAAAGGAAATAAAAGGAATCCAAATTGGAAAAGAAGAAGTAAAGCTGTCACTGTTTGCAGATGACATGATACTATACATAGAGAATCCTAAAGATGCTACCAGAAAACTACTAGAGCTAATCAATGAATTTGGTAAAGTTGCAGGATACAAAATTAATGCACAGAAATCTCTGGCATTCCTATACACTAAAGATGAAAAATCTGAAAGTGAGATCAAGGAAACACCCCCATTTACCATTGCAACAAAAAGAATAAAATATGTAGGAATAAACCTACCTAAGGAGACAAAAGACCTGTATGCAGAAAATTATAAGACACTGATGAAAGAAATTAAAGATGATACAAATAGATGGAGAGATGTACCAAGTTCTTGGATTGGAAGAATCAACATTGTGAAAATGACTCTACTTCCCAAAGCAATCTACTGATTCAATGCAATCCCTATCAAACTACCACTGGCATTTTTCACAGAACTAGAACAAAAAATTTCACAATTTGTATGGAAACAAAAAAGACCCCGAATAGCCAAAGCAATCTTGAGAACGAAAAATGGAGCTGGAGGAATCAGGCTCCCTGACTTCAGACTATACTACAAAGCCTCAGTAATCAAGACAGTATGCTACTGGCACAAAAACAGAAAGATAGATCAATGGAACAGGATAGAAAGCCCAGAGGTAAACCCACGGACATATGGTCACCTTATCTTTGATAAAGGGTGCAGGAATGTACAGTAGAGAAATGACAGTCTCTTCAATAAGTGGTGCTGGGAAAACTGGACAGGGACATGTAAAAGTATGAGATTAGATCACTCCCTAACACCATACACAAAAATAAGCTCAAAATGGATTAAAGACCTAAATGTAAGGCCAGACACTATCAAACTCTTAGAGGAAAACATAGGCAGAACACTCTATGACATAAATCACAGCAAGATCCTTTAGACCCACCTCCTAGAGAAATAGAAATAAAGACAAAAATAAACACATGGGACCTAATGAAACTTAAAAGCTTTTGCACAGCAAAGGAAACCATAATCAATACGAAAAGACAACCCTCAGAATGGGAGAAAATATTTGCAAATGAAGCAACTGACAGAGGATTAATCTCCAATATTTATAAGTAGCTCATGCAGCTCAATAACAAAAGAACAAACAACCCAATCCAAAAATGGGCAGAAGACCTAAATAGACATTTCTCCACAGAAGATATACAGACTGCCAACAAACACATGAAAGGATGCTCAACATCTTTACTCATTAGAGAAATGCAAATCCAAACTACAATGAGATATCATCTCACACCAGTCAGAATGGCCATCATCAAAAAATCTAGAAACAATAAATGCTGGAGAGGGTGTGAAAAAAAGGGAACCCTCTTGCACTGCTGTTGGGAATGTGAATTGGTACAGCCACTATGGAGAACGGTATGGAGGTTCCTTATAAAACTACAAATAGAACTACCATATGACCCAGCAATCCCACTACTGGGCATATACCCTGAGAAAACCATAATTCAAAAAGAGACATGTACCAAAATGTTCATAGCAGCCCTATTTACAATAGCCCAGAGATGGAAACAACCTCAGTGTCCATTATCGGATGAGTGGGTGAAGAAGATGTGGCACATATATACAATGGAATATTACTCAGCCATAAAACGAAATGAAATTGAGCTATTTGTAATGAGGTGGATGGACCTAGAGTCTGTCATACAGAGTGAAGTAAGTCAGAAAGAGAAAGACAAATACTGTATGCTGACACATATATATGGAATTGAAGAAAAAAAGTGTCATGAAGAACATAGGGGTAAGACAGGAATAAAGACACAGACCTACTAGAGAATGGACTTGAGGATATGGGGAGGGGGAAGGGTAAGCTGTGACAAAGTGAAAGAGCGGCATGGACATATATACACTACCAAACGTAAGGTAGATAGCTAGTGGGAAGCAGCCACATAGCACAGAGAGATCAGCTCGGTGCTTTGTGACCGCCTGGAGGGGTGGGATAGGGAGGGTGGGAGGGAGACGCAAAAGGGAGGGGATATGGTAACAAATTTATATGTATAACTGATTAAATTTGTTATAAAGCAAAAAAAAAATTGCTTGGGCATACTTTCATTAATATGATTTTTAAAACTGGAAATTAGTCTAATTCTCAATTAGTTCTAGATGCCTTCCTGTCAACAGCTTAAAAGTAAGTATTTAGAGAGGTGTGCCCAAGATGGCCAAGTAAGAAGACCCTGAGCCCACCTTCTCCCATGGGCACACCTAAGTTATAACTATTTATAGAACAACTGCCTATGAGAACAACTTAAAGACTGGCAGGAAAGATTTCTCACAACTAAAGATATAAAGAAGAAACCTCAATGAGACAAGTAGAAGGGGCAGAGTTGTCAAGCCCACACCCCTGGGTAGGCAACCTACAAAATGGGAGGATAATCACAATTGCAGAGGTTTTCCCCAAAGAGCAAAGGGTCCAAGCCTCACATTGGGCTTCCCAACACAGGGCTTTGGCACTGGAAAGATGATCTTCTTGAATGTCTGGCTTGCATACAGGAAAGCCAGAGCGCTAAAGGAAACAGAGACCCCACTCTTAAAGGGCACTTGCAAAATCTCACATTCTCTGAGTCTCCAACACAGAGGCAGTAATTTGAAAGGGACCAAATCAGACCCATGTGCTGATCTTGGAGAGCCACCCAGAGAGGCAATAGGCAACTGGGACTAACCCTGAGGGCAGCAGCCATTTTGGGGACCACATCCTACCATGAATATACTGGTGCTGGCATGTACCATTTTGCATCCTCCATCTAGCCATTTTTTGCCAGGGTCTTAGCTGACCACCAGCAGTCTGGTGCCAGCTCCAGGCCTCCCTGGCCCTGTAGCCAGTGTTCCAGGACCCAGCCCCACCAACCAGCAGAATGGCACCAGGCTTGGGACTCCTGGGATCCCTCAGCCATCTACCCCTAGGCTAGGCACCTCCTACCAGCAGGCTGGCAAGAGCCCAGGGCCCCCCAGTCCCCATGACTAGCTGCCCCAGGACCCAGCCCTGTCACAACAGAAGGGGTCCTGCAGCCCACATAGGGTACACACATAGAGTATGTATCTCTGGTGACCAGCATGCTGCTGGGCCCCATAAAACGTCTCCTACTTAAGGTCACTTCTTCAAGATCAGAAAATATAAACAATCTACCTAATACATAGAAATAAAAACAGAGAATTAGACAACTGAAGTGACAGAGGAATGTGTTCCAAATGAAGGAACAAGATAAGGCCCCAAAGAATTATGTAACAGGAAGGAAAGCAGTCAAAAAACAGTTCAATACAATGATCATAAAGACGTTTGGTGAACTTAGAAGTACAATGAATGAATACGGTGAGAAGTTAAATAAAAGTTAGAAAATATAAAAAAGACCCAAATACAAATGAAGAATACAATAATTGAAATTAAACGTACACTACAACAAATCAACAAAAGATTAGACGATGCAGAAGAATGGACCAATTAACTGGATGGCAGAGTAGTGGAAATTAACCAAGCTGAAGAGAAAAAGTTTAAAAAATGAGAATAGATTAAGAGACTATTTGTATGACTACAATGCTATGACTAGATATAGACTACAAGAAAAAAAAACCCAAAAACTACAAAAAACACAAACGTGGAGATTAGACAATATACTCCTAAACAATGAATATGTCATTGAAAAAAATCAAGGAATAAATTAAAAAATACCTGGAGACAGATGAAAACCAAAGCATAACTATCCAAAGCCTAACAGCAAAAGCAGTTCTAAGAGTTTATAGCTATACAAAACTACCTCAAGAAACAAGAAAAATCTAAAAAACACAATCTAACCTAATACCCAAAGTAACTGGAAAAAGAGTGCCCATGAATGGTTGAATGGATAAAAAAGATGTGGTAAGTAAATACAATGAAACATTACTCAGCCATAAAAAAGAATCTTGTCATTTGTGACAATATGGATGGAACTACAGAATTTTTTTTCTTTTTTTTTTTAACAGCTTTATTGGAGTATAATTGTTTTACAATGGTGTTTTCGTTTCTGCTTTATAACAAAGTGAATCAGCTAGACATATACATATATCCCCATGTCTCCTCCCTCTTGGGTCTCCCTCCCACTGTTCCCATCCAACCCCTCTAGGTGGTCACAAAGCACCAAGCTGATCTCCCTATGCTTTGTGGCTGCTTCCCACTAGCTATCTATTTCACATTTGGTAGTGTATATATGTCCATGCCACTCTCTCACTTCATCCCAGCTTACCCTTCCCCCTCCCCCTCCCCATGTCTTCAAGTCCATCGTCTACGTCTGGGTCTTTATTCCTGTCCTGCCCCTAGGTTCTTCATATCAATTTTTTCCTTAGATTCCATATATATGTGTTAGCATATGGTATTTGTTTTTCACTTTCTGACTTACGTCACTCTGTATGACAGACTGTAGGTCCATCCATCTCACTACATATAACTCAATTTCGTTACTTTTATGGCTGAGTAACATTCCATTGTATATATGTGCCACATCATCTTTATCCATTCATCTGTTGATGTACACGTAGGTTGCTTCCATGTCCTGGTTATTGTAAATAGAGCTGCAATGAACATTGTGGTACATGACTCTTTTTAAATTATGGTTTTGTCACGGAATATGACCAGTAGTGGGATTGCTGGGTCATATGGTAATTCTATTTTTAGTTTTTAAGGAACTTCCATACTGTTCTCCATAGTAGCTGTATCAGTTTACATTCCCACCAACAGTTCAAGAGGGTTCCCTTTTCTCCACAACCTTTCCAGCGTTTGTGGTTTGTAGATTTTTTGATGATGGCCATTTTGACTGGTGTGAGGTTATAACTCATTGTAGTTTTGATTAGCATTTCTCTAATGATTAATGATGTTGAGCCTTCTATCATATGTTTGTTGGCTATCTGTATATCTTCTTGGGAGAAATGTCTGTTTAGGTCTTCTACCCATTTTTAATTGGGTTTTTTTTTTTTTTTTTTTGATATTGAGCTGCATGAGCTGCTTGTAAATTTTAGGGATTAACCCTTTGTCAGTTGCGTAATTTGCAAATATTTTCTCCCACTCTGAGCATTGTCTTTTCATCTTGGTTATTATCGCTTTCTTTACTGTGCAAAGGCTTTTAAGTTTCATTAGATCCCATTTGTTCATTTTTGTTTTTATTTCCATTTCTCTAGGAGGTGGGTCAAAAAGGATCTTGCTGTGATTTATGTCATAGAGTGTTCTGCCTATGTTTTCCTCTAAGACTTTTATAATGTCTGGCCTTACATTTAGGTCTGTAATCCATTTTGAATTTATTTTTGTGTATGGTGTTAGGGAGTGTTCTAATTTCATTCTTTTACATGTAGCTGTCCAATTTTCCCAGCACCATTTATTGAAGAGCCTCTCTTTTCTCCATTGTATATTCTTGCCTCCTTTATCAAAAATAATGTGAACATACATGCGTGGGTTTATTTTTGGGCTTTATATCCTGTTTCTATCATGATCTATATTTCTGTTTTTGTGCCAGTACCATACTGTCTTGATTACTGTAGCTTTGTAGGATAGGCTGAAGTCAGGGAGCCTGATTCCTCCAGCTCCATTTTTCATTCTCAAGATTGCTTTGGCTATTCGGGGTCTTCTGTGTTTCTATACAAATTGTGAAATTTTTTGTTCTAGTTCTGTGAAAAATGCCATTGGTAGTTTGATAGGGATTGTACTGAATCTGTAGATTGCTTTGGGTAGTAGAGTCATTTTCATAATGTTGATTCTTCCAATCCAAGAACATGGTATATATCTCCATCTGTTGGTATCATCTTTAATTTCTTTCATCAGTGTCTTATAGTTTTCTGCATACAGGTCTTTTGTCTCCCTAGGTAGGTTTATTCCTAGGTATTATATTCTTTTTGTTACAATGGTAAATTGGAGTGTTTCTTTAATTTCTCTTTCAGATTTTTCACACTTAGTGTATAGGAATGCAGTAGGTTTCTGTGCATTAATTTTGTATCCTGCTACTTTACCAAATTCATTGATTAGCTCTAGTAGTTTTCTGGTAGCATCTTTAGGATTTTCTGTGTATAGTATCATGTCATCTGCAAACAGTGACAAGTTTACTTCTTCTTTTCCAATTTGTATTCCTTTTATTGCTTTTTCTTCTCTGATTGCTGTGGCTAAAACTTCCAAAACTATGTTGAATAAGAGTAGTGAGAGTGAGCAGCCTTGTCTTGTTCCTGATCTTAGTGGAAATGGTTTCAGTTTTTCATCATTGAAAATGATGTTGGCTGTGAGTTTGTCATATACGGCCTTTATTATTTACAAGTAAATTCCCTCTATGCCTACTTTCTGGAGGGTTTTTGTCATAAATGGGTGTTGAATTTTGTTGAAAGCTTTTTCTGCATCTATTGAGATGATCATATGATTTTTCTCCTTCAATTTGTTAATATGGTATATCACATTGATTAATTTCCATATAGTGAAGAATCCTTGCATTCCTGGGATAAACCCCAATTGATCATGTTGTGTGATCCTTTTAATGTGCTGTTGGATTCTGTTTGCTAGTATTTTGCTGAGGATATTTGCATCTATGTTCATCAGTGATATTGGCCTGTAGTTTTCTTTCTTTGTGACATCTTTGTCTGGTTTTGGTGTCAGGGTGATTGTGGCCTTGTAGAATGAGTTTGGGGGTGTTCCTCCCTCTGCTATATTTTCGAGGAGCTTAAGAATGATAGGTGTCAGCTCTTCTCTAAATGTTTGATAGAATTTTCCTGTGAAGCCATCTGGTCCTGGGCTTTTTTTGTTGTTGGAAGATCTTTAATCACAGTCTCAATTTCAGTGCTTGTGATTGTTCTGTATAAATTTTCTATTTCTTCCTGGTTCAGTCTTAGAAGGTTGTGTTTTTCTAAGAATTTGTCCATTTCTTCCAGGTTGTCTATTTTATTGGCATATAGCTGCTTGTAGTAATCTCTCACGATCCTTTGAATTTCTGCAGTGTCTGTTGTTTCTCCTCCTTTTTCATTTCTAATTCTATTGATTTGAGTCTTCTCCCTTTTTTTCTTGATGAGTCTGGCTAATGGTTTATCAATTTTGTTTACTTCTCAAAGAACCAGCTTTTAGTTTTATTGATCTTTGCTGTTGTTTTCTTCATTTCTTTTTCATTTATTTCTGATCTGATCTTTATGATTTCTTTCCTTCTACTAACTTTGGGGTTTTTTTTGTTCTTCCTTCTCTATTTGCTTTAGGTATAAGGTGAGGTTGTTTATTTGAGATGTTTCTTATTTCTTGAGGTAGGATTGTATTGCTATAAACTTCCCTCTGAGAACTGCTTTTGCTGAATCCCATAGGTTTTGTGTCATCGCGTTTCCATTGTAATTTGTTTCTAGGTATATTTTTATTTCCTCTTTGATTTCTTCAGTGATTTCTTGGTTATCAAATACTGTATGGTTTAGCCTCCATGTATTTGTATTTTTTACAGAATTTTTACTGTAATTGATGCCTAGTCTCATAGCATTGTGGTCAGAGAAGATACTTGATTCAATTTCAATTTTCTTAAATTTACAAAGGCTTGATTTGTGACCCAAGATATGATCCATCCTGGAGAATGTTCCATGAACACTTGAGAAGAAAGTGTCTGTTTTGGATGGAATGTCCTATAAGTATCAATTAAGTCCATCTTGTTTAATGGATCATTTAAAGCTTGTGTTCCCTTATTCATTTTCATTTTGGATGATCTGTTCGTTGGTGAAAGTGGGATGTTAAATTCCCGTACTATGATTGTGTTACTGTCAATTTCCCCTTTTGACAGTACTGAGGTGCTCCTATCTTGGCTGCATAAATATTTACACTTGTTATATCTTCTTCTTGGATTGATCCATTGTTCATTATGTAGTGTCCTTCTTTATCTGTTGTAATAGCCTTTATTTTAAAGTCTATTTTGTCTGATATGAGAATTGCTACTCCAGCTTTCTTTTGGTTTCCATTTGCATGGAATATCTTTTTCTGTACCCTCACTTTCAATCTGTATGTGTCCCTAGGTCTGACGTGGGTCTCTTGAGAGACAGCATATACATGGTTCTTGTTTTTGTATCCATTCAGCCAGTCTGTGTCTTTTGGTTGGAGCACTTAATCCATTTACAGTTAAAGTAATTATCTATAGGTACGTTCCTATTACCATGTTTCCTAATTGTCTTGGGTTTTTAATTGTATGGCTTTTCCTTCTCTTGTGGTTCCTGCCTAGAGAAGTTCCTTTAGCATTTCTTTTAAAGCTGGTTTGGTGGTGCTGAATTCTCTTAGCTTTTGCTTGTCTGTGAAGTTTTTAATTTCTCCATTGAATCTGAATGAGATCCTTTCTAGGTAGAGTAATCTTGCTGGTAGGATTTTCCCTTTCATCATTTTAGGTATGTCCTGCCACTCCCTTCTGGCTTGTAGAGTTTCTGCTGAGAGATCAGCTGTTAACCTTATGAGGATTCCCTTGTATGTTATTTGTTGTTTTTCCCTTGCTGCTTTTAATATTTTTTCTCTGTATTTAATTTTTGATAGTTTGATTAATATGGGTCTTGGCATGTTTCTCCTTGGATTTATCCTGTATGGGACTCTGCACTTCTGGACTTGAATAACTATTTTCTTTTCCATATTAGGGAAATTTTCAACTATAATCTCTTCAAATATTTTCTCAGGCTCTTTCTTTTTCTCTTCTTTTCTGAGACCCCTATAATTCAAATTTTGGTGCATTTAATGTTGTCCCAGAGGTCTCTGAGACTGTCTTCAATTCTTTTCATTCTTTTTTCTTTATTCTGCTCTGCAGTAGTTATTTCCACTATTTTATCTTCCAGGTCACTTATCCATTCTTCTGCCTCAGTTATTCTGCTATTGATTCCTTCTAGAGAATTTTAAATTTCATTTATTGTGTTGTTCATCATTGTTTCTTTACTCTTTAGTTCTTTTACGTCCTTTTACCTTTCTCCTTCATCTGCTGTGTGTTTCTCTGTCTTCTCATTTTGCTTAACTTACTGCATCTGGGGTCTCCTTTTCGCAGGCCGCAGGTTTGTAGTTCCCTTTGTTTTTGGTGTCTGCCCCCAGTGTCTAAGGTTGTTTCAGTGGGTTGTGTAGGCTTTCTGGTGGAGGGGACTAGTGCCTGTGTTCTGGAGGATGAGGCTGGCTCTTGTATTTCTTTTCGGCAGGACCATGTCCGTTGGTGTGTTTTGGGGTATCTGTGACCTTATTATGATATCAGGCTGCCTCTCTGCTAGTGGGTGGGGTTGTGTTCCTGTCTTGCTAGTTGTTTAGCATAGGATGTCCTGCACTGTAGCTTGCTGGTCCTTGAGTGGAGCTGGGTCTTAGTGTTGAGATGGACATCTCTGGGAGAGCTTTCACCATTTGATATTACATGGAGCCCAGAGGTCTCTGATCGATCAATGTCCTGAACTTGGCCCTCCCTCCTAAGAGGCTTAGGCCTGACATCTGGCTGGTGCACCAAGACCCTGTCAGCCACATGGCTCAGAAGATAAGGGAGAAAAAAAGAAAGAAATAAAAAAAATAAAAGTTATTAAAATAAAAAATAATTAAAAATAAAAAATAATAAAAGAAAAGAAAGAAAGAAGAGAGCAACAAAACCAGAAAAACAAATCCACCAATGATAACAAGCACTAAAAACTATACCAAAAAAAAAAAAAAAAGGACACACAGAACCCTAGGACAAATGGTAAAAGCAAAGTTATACAGACAAAATCACACAAGAAGCATACACATACACACTCAGAAAAGGAGTAAAAGGAAATAAATATATATATATATATATATATCTATGCTCCCTAAATCCACTGCCTCAATATTGAGGTAATTCATTGTCTATTCAGGTATTCCACAGATGCAGGGTACGTCAAGTTGATTGTTGAGATTTAATCCATGCTCCTGAGGCTGCTGGGAGAGATTTCCCTTTCTCTTCTTTGTTTGCACAGCTCCTGGGGTTCAGGTTTGGATTTGACCCCGCCTCTGCATGTAGGTCACCTGAGGGCATCTGCTCTTCGCTCAGACAGGAGGGGGTTAGAGTAGCAGATGATTAGTGGGCTCTGGCTCACTCAGGTCAGGGGGAGGGAGGAGTACTGAATGCAGGGCGAGGCTGTGGTGGCAGAGGCTAGCGTGATGTTGCAACAGCCTGAGGCGGGCCATGTGTTCTCCCAGGGAAGTTGTCACTGGATCATGGGACCCTGGCAGTGGCGGGCTGCACAGCCTCCCAGGAGGGGACGTGTGGATAGTGACCTGTGCTTGCACACAGGCTTCTTGGTGGCTGCAGCAGCAGCCTTAGCGTTACATGCCCATCTCTGGGGTCCGCGCTGGTAGCCGCGGCTCGCGTCGTCTCTGGAGCTTGTTTGGGCAGTGCTCTGAATCCCCCCTCCTCGCGCTCCCTGAAACAATGGTCTCTTGCCTCTTAGGCAGGTCCAGAGTTTTTCCCGGACTCCCTCCCAGCTAGCTGTGGTGAACTAGCCTCCTTCAGCCTGTGTTCATGCAGCCAACCCCAGTCCTCTCCCTTAGATCTGACCTCCGAAGCCTGACCCTCAGCTCCCAGCCCTCAGTCATCCTGGCTGGTGAGTGAGCAGACAAGCCTCTCGGGCTGGTGAGTGCTGGTCAGCACTGATCCTCTGTGAGGGAGTCTCTCCACTTTGCCCTCTGCAATCCTGTTGCTGCGCTCTCCTCTGTGGCTCCAAAGCTTCCCCCCTGCCACAACCTGTCTCTGCCGGTGAAGGGGCTTCCTAATGTGTGGAAAATTTTCCTCCTTCACAGCTCCCTCCCATTGGTGCAGGTCCTGTCCTTATGCTTTTGTCTCTGTTTTTTTTGTTTTTTCTTTTGCCCTACCCAGGTACATGGGGAGTTTCTTGCCTTTGGGAAGTCTGAGGTCTTCTGCCAGCATTCAGTAGGTGTTATGTAGGAGTTGTTCCACGTGTAGATGTGTTTCTCATGTATTTGTGGGAAGGAAGGCGATCTCCATGTCTCACTCCTCCACCACCTTAAAGATCTCTCTGGTACTACCGAATATTATGTCAAGTTAAATAAGAGAAAGGCAAATACCATATGATTCACTTATATTTGGAATCTAAAAAGAAACAAACAAACAAACATAAGATAGAAAGACTCATTGATACAGAGAAAAAAACAGGTGTTTGCCAGAGGGAGGCAGGTGGGGGATGATTGAAATTGGTGAGGGAAATAAAGAGGTACAAACTTCCATTTACAATCAATGAGTCATGGGGATGAAATGTACAGCATGGGAAGTATAGTGAATAATAATATAATATCTTTTTATGGTGACAAAGATGGTCAAATGGTACAAACTTCCAGTTATAAGATAAATAAGTACTAGTAATGTAATTATAATTAACACTGCCCTCTGTTATATATGAAAGTTAAAGGAATAAATCTGAGTTCTCATTACAAGGAAAAAATGATTTTTTCTTTTATGTCATATCTATATGAAATGATGGGCATTCACTAAGCTTGTGGTACTCATTTCATAATGTATCTAAATCAAATCATTTTGCTGTATACCTTAAACTTATACAATGCTGTATGTCAAATAAATCTCAGTAAAACTGGAAGAAAAGAAAAGAAAAAAGAAAAGTCCATATTTTGGATTCAGCTAGATTCTTCAAAACTTTTGTAAACATAATCATGGCATAACAGTCCTATTAATACTTTTAATGAGTATATACTTTTTATGCCTAAATTCCCTGAGCAGAGGTCTTAATAAAAGAAAAAATATTAGATATGGGACAAACTTAAGAATTATGAATATAAAGCTGTCAATACTTTTGACATAGAAATGATTATTTTAATAACATAATAAAATCCTTCAAGATCTTTATATATTAGAAATAGACATGAATCTTCTTCCTTGAATTCTTTGAATATTATTTTATATCACCTTTGAGTGAATGTTGAACCATGATTTAAGCATCCCATATAACTTGATTTTAATTGAAAGTATTTTATGTCAACATCTAGTATGGTATTTGTATTTTCAATAAAATAATTTTATTATGTGAAATTATTTCTATTTTGCTTAAAATTTACTAGTAATGACTACAATCTTAATCATTTCCAGTATTTATTATTATACTAGCATTTTACATTTTATTACTTATGATGAAACTGTTTATATTGATTAATATATTTAGTTTTTGCATCACTGGAATATATGCAATTTGGTCATAAATTATTTAGATGTACTGTTAGTTTTTTAGTAGCTAATATCTTATTTAGAATTTTTGTGACTGTACTTACTAAACCTATAACTCTTTCTTAGTAGTATTTATCAATATCAGATAGTCAATTAATTCTGGCTATGGTCTCATTTATATAGCATCAAAATTACATAATTTTGGAGAATCTGATGACATTACAAGTCTATATTATTTTTGTTTTTTTTTAAAGAATTCTATACAAGGATACCAAAGATGCAATATATAAAGTGATCACAAACATAAGAGATAGAGCTAAAGTGTTTCGAGTAGTGGAAAAGGGTAACACTTAGTTTTAACAATGCATGGATCATTCACATATTGTACATTTGATCCTAAATAAATGTTGAATGCTAATCATTTCTTTTTAATTGGCGTGTAATTGCTTTACAATGTTGTGTTAGTTTCTGCTGTACTGAAGTGAATCAGCTATATGTATACATATATTGCCTCCCTTTTGGACCTTCCTCCCTCCCATCCCACCCATCTAGGTCATTACAGAGCACTGAGCTGAGCTCCCTGTGCTATACAGCAGGTTCCCACTAGCTATCTGTTTTACAGATGGTAGTGTATTTACGTCAAACCTAATTTCCCAATTCATTCCACCCTCCCTGTCCCCCAGTGTGTCCACACATCGTTTTTACATGTGCATTTCTATTCCTGCCCTGCAAATATGTTCATCTGTACCATTATTCTAGATTCCACATTTATGAGTTAATATACAATACTTTTTTGTCTCTTTCTGACTTACTTCACTCTGTATGACAGACTCTAGGTCCATCCACCTCACTACACATAACTCAATTTCGATTCTTTTATGGCTGAGTAATATTCCATTATATATATTTACCACATCTTCTTTATCCATTCATCTATCGATGGACACTTAGATTTTTTCCATGTCCTGGCTATTGTAAATAGTGCTTCAGTGAACATTGGGGTACATGTGACTTTTTGAATTATGGTTTTCTCAGGGTATATGCCCAGTAGTGGGATTACTGGGTTGTATGGTAGTTCTATTTTTAGTTTTTAAGGAACCTCCATATTGTACTCCATAGTGGCTGTATCAATTTACATTCCCACCAACAGTGCAAGAGCATACCCTTTTCTTCACACCCTCTCCAGCACTTACTGACTGTAGATTTTTTATGATGGCCATTTTGACTGTTGTAAGGTGATACCCCATTGTAGTTTGGATTCACATTTCTCTAATAATTAGTGATGTTGAGCATATGTTCATGAGTCTCTTGGCCATCTGTATGTCTTCTTTGGAGAAATGTCTATTTAGGTCTTCTACCCATTTTTGGATTGGGTTGTTTTTTTGATATTGAGCTGCATGAGCTCTTTGTATATTTTGGAGATTAATCCTTTGTCCAATGATTCATATGCAAATATTTTCTCCCATTCAGAGGGTTGGCATTTCATCTTGTTTCTGGTTTCCTTTGCTGTGCAAAAGTTTTTAAGTTTAATTAGGTCCCATTTGCTTATTTTTGTTTTTATTTTCATTATTCTAGGAGGTGGGTCATATAAGATCTTGCTGTGATTTATGTCATAGAGTGTTCTGCCTATGTTTTCCTCTAAGAGTTTTATAGTGCCCAGTCTTACATTTAGGTCTTTAATCCATTTTCAGTTTATTTCTGTGTATGGTGTTCAGAAGTGTTCTAATTTCATTCTTTCACATGTAGCTGTCCAGTTTACCCAGCACCACTTATTGAAGAGGCTGTCTTTTCTCCACTGTATACTCTTGCCTCCTTAATCAAAGAAAAGGTGACCATATGTGCGTGCGTTTATCTCTGGGCTTTCTATCCTGTTCCATTGATCTATATTTCTGTTTTTGTGCCCATACCATACTGTCTTTATTACTGTGGCTTTGTAGTATAGTCTGAAGTCGGGGAGCCTGATTCCTCAAGCTCTGTTTTTCTTTCTCAAGAATGCCTTTGCTATTAGGGGTCTTTTGTATTTCCATACAAATTGTAATTTTTTTGTGCTAATTCTGTGAAAAATGCCATTAATAATCTGATAGGGGTTGCATTGAACCTGTGATTGCTGTGGGTAGTATAGTCATTTTTACAATATTGATTCCCTCAGTCTAGGAGCATGGTATATCTCTCCATCTGTTTGTATCACGTTTGATTTCCTTCATCAGTGTTTTATAGTTTTCTGAGTACAGGTCTTTTGTCTCCTTAGGTAGGTTTATTCCTTGGTATTTTATTCTTTTCATTGCAATGGTAAATGGGAGTGTTTCCTTCATTTCTCTTTCTGATCTTTCATTGTTAGTGTATAGAATGCAAAAGATTTCTGTGCATTAAATTTGTATCCTGCAACCTTACCAAATTCATTGATTAGTTCTAGTAGTTTTCTGTTGGCATATTTATGATTTTCTATGTATAGTATCATGTCATCTGCAAGCAGTGACAGTTTTACTTCTTCTTTTCCAATTTGTATTCCTTTTATTTCATTTTCTTCTCTGATTGTCATGACTAGGACTTCCAGTAGTATGTTGAGTAAGAGTGGTGAGTGTGGACATCCTTGTCTTGTTCCAGACCATAGTGGAAATGCTTTCAGTTTTTTATCATTGAGAATGATGTCTGCTATGCGTTCATTGTATACGGCCCTTATTATGTTGAGGTAGGTTCCTTTCATGCCCACTTTCATGAGAGTTTTTATCATAAATTGGTGTTGAATTTTGTCAAAAGCTTTTTCTGCATCTATTGAGATGATCTTATAGTTCTTATTCTTTAATTTGTTAATATGGTGTATCACATTGATTGATTTGCATATATTGAAGAATCCTTGCATTCCTGGGATAAATATCACTTGATCATGGTGTATGAGCTAATCTTTTTTGAGGAAATAGGTCAGGAAAAAAATAGTGACATGTAAGCACAAAGGGAGTTTGTCCTTGGCCTACTTTAAGTTTGAAATTTATCTACTTTGCTACTGTATGCTTCTGCCAAATTTTTGTATTCTAATGTGCACTCTGACACTAGTTATTTGGGGTCAAAACTCGCCTAGTTAGAAATAAAGGAAATAGCCAGTTAGCATCTCAATATACCACACTTGCATGATTTGCTTAAGCAGAAGAGACAAAGAGCATTTATTACCAATTGGAAATTTGCCATGAAGTTTCTCAAGTGTTCTAAATCCCCATGTTAATTAAATTTTAAGTAAGGAAATTGCATTAACTGTTTTATATCATAAGGACACTGTCCAGCCCACCCAAAGGCAGTAATTTTTTAACTTAGACCCAAGTGACCTGTTAGAATTAGTGACATTTACCAAAATTGATTATTTTCTCCCTGCAAGTTTACAGGAATATTGCCTGGATAATTATCTAAATTGTATCAGATGACAGTAGTAACGTAAGTGAGAAAAATTCCCTGAGAGATTAGGCAGAAATAATTAATTGTAGATTAGAATAGTTGGCTGTATCTTTTCAAAAGATCACCATGTGTAAGTTTTCCCAATATAGATAATTTGTCCTAGGCCAAATAAATCCTGATACCAGAGCTAGTTGAGTGAAATAGTCACACCCACCTTTAATGAAAGAGTTTTATGTGGAAGGAGTATGATTTGGGGTTTACCTATAATACAGTAGAACAATTTAAAATGTAATTTCAGAGGAAACAGCAACAACAAGAAATGATGTACCAAGCAACCAATCCATGTCATGACGTATCCAAGCCCCTACTCTTGCACCTATTTGCATCAACTCATAACTGAGCCCAAGGAAACAGCTGGTTCCTATCAATGCTGAGTAATTTTTTATAAGTAAGCCAAAATTGTAATAAAACATAGATTATAAACAAACAGGAAAGCATTCAAACAGCAAAGTTTTCTTATATATATATATGTCACCTTTTTCTTTATTCCTCTGTCAGTGTACATGGGTTGTTTCCATATCTCAGCTATTGTAAATAATGCAGCAGTAAACATGGGAGTGCAGATAGTTCTTTGAGATCCTTATTTGAATTATTTTGTATACATACCCATAAGTGGGATTGCTGGATCATTTGGTACTTCAGGTTTTTTGAGGACTTTTCTTTCTGTTTTCCATAGCTGTGGCACCATTTTACATTCCCACCAAAAGAGTACAAGAGTTGCAATTTCTCTACAATTTTGTCAACACATTATTTTCTATAATAGCTATCCTACCAGGTGTGAGATGATATCTCATTGTAGTTTTGATTTATATTTTCATGATAATTAATGATGTTGAGCATCTTTTCATATACCTGTTGGCCATTTGTATGTCCTCCTTGGAAACATGTCTATTCAAGTCCTTTGCTTATTTTTTGTATGAGTTTTTTTCTTCCTTATGGAGTTGTAGGAGTTCTGGAAATTAAATACTTATCAGATACATGGTTTGCAATATTCTCTCCCATTCCATAGTTTGCCTTTTCACTTTGTTGACTGTTTCCTCTGCTGTGCAGAAGCTTTTTGGTTTGATGTAATCCCCCTTGTCTATTTTTTATTTTGTTGTCTGTGGTATGATAACAAAGTGTCTTGGGTATGATACCAAAGTATCATATCCAAGAAATCATTGCCAAGACCAATCTCAGGAAGCTTTTATCTTTTTTCCTAGTTTTACAGTTTCAGGTCTTATGTTTAAGTATTTAATTCATTTTGAGCTGAATTTTGTATATCATATATAGTAGGGGCCCAATTTTATTTTTTGCATTGGATATCCACTTTTCCAAACATTATTTGTTGAAGAGATTCTCCTTTCCCCACTGTGTTATCTTGGCATCCTTGACAAAGATACAGTTGCCTGTATATGCAGAGCCTATTTCTAGGCTCTCTATTCTGTTCCATTGGTCTTTATTCTGTCTTTATGCTAGTACCATACTGTTTTAATTACTGTAGCTTTGTACAGTAATATATTTTGAAATCAGTAATAGTGATGCTTCCAGTTTTGTTCTTCTTTCTCAAGATTGCTTTGGCTATTATGAGTATTTTGTGGTTCCGTATGAGTTTTAGGAGTGTTTTTGCTATTTCTATTAAAAAAATGGCATTGAGATTTTGATGTTGCTAACATTGACTCTGTAGATTGCTTTGGGTAGTACAGACATTTTAACAGTATTAATTCTTCCAGTTCATGAACATGAGATGTCTTTCCATTTATTTGTTTCTTTTAATTACTTTCAACAATGTTTTGTAATTTTCTTTTTTTTTTTATAACATCTTTATTGGAGTATAATTGGTTTACAATGGTGAGTTAGTTTCTGCTGTATAACAAGGTGAATCAGCTATACACATACATATAGCCCCATATCTCCTCCCTCTTGCATCTCCCTCCCACACTCTCTATCACATCCCTCTAGGTGGTCACAAAGCACCAAGCTGATCTCCCTGTGCTATGCAGCTGCTTCCCACTAGCTAGCTATTTTACATTTGGTAGTTTATATAAGTCCATGACACTCTCTCATTTCATCCCAGCTTACACTTTCCCCTCCTCCTGTCCTCAAGTCCATTCTCTACATCTGCATCTTTATTCCTGTCCTGCCCCTAGGTTCTTCAGAACCTTTTTTTTAGACTCCATATATATATGTGTTAGCATACGGTACTTGTTTTTCTCTTTCTGACTTACTTCACTCTGTATGACAGACTCTAGGTCCATCCACCTCACTACAAATAACTCAATTTCATTTCTTTTTATAGCTGAGTAATATTCCATGGTATATATGTGCCACATCTTCTTTATCCATTCATCTGTTGATGGACACTTAGGTTGCTTCCATGTCTTGGCTATTGTAAATAGAGCTGCAATGAACATTGTGGTACATGACTCTTTTTGAATTATGGTTTTCTCAGGGTATATGCCCAGTAGTGGGATTGCTGGGTTGTATGGTAGCTCTATTTTTAGGTTTTTTCATTATGCAGATATTTCCCCTCCTTGGCAAAATTTATTCCTAAGTGTTTTATTATTTTGAATGCTATTGTAAGTGGGATTTTTAAAAATTTCCTTTTCAGATGGTTTGTTGTTAGTGTTCAAATTTGCACTTGATTTTTGTACTTTGATTTTGTAACCTGCAACACTATTGAATTAATTTATTAATCAATTGATTAATTCTAAGGTTTGTTTTCTTTTGTACAGTCTTTAGAGTTTTCTGTATATAATATAATGCCATCTGCAAATAGAGGCAATTGTATATCTTTCTTTTCAATTTGTATAATTTTTTTCTTTTTATTGCCTCGTTAATTTGGTTATGACTTCCAGTATGTTGAATAGAAGGGGTGAGTGTGGGCATCCTTGTCTTTTCCTGATGTTGAGTATGATGTTAGCTGTGGGCTTATCATATATGGCCATTATTATGTTGAGATACATTCCTTCTACACCCAGTTTGTTGAAAGCTTTTATCATGAAAAGGTATTGGGTTTTAGCAAATACTTTTTCTGCATCTATTGAGTTTATTATGTGATTTTATCTTTCGTTCCTTTAATGTGGTACATTTCATCAACTTATTTGTGTATGTTGAACCATTTTCACATCATACGGCTAAATTCCACTTCATTATAGTGTATGATTCTTTTAACATGCTGGCGAATTGAATTTGCTAGTATTTTATTGAGGATTTTTGTGTCTTTTTATATGAAAGATATTGGTCTGTAATTTTCTTGTAGTGTCTTTGTTTGGCTTTGGGATCAGCATAATGCTGGCCCCATAAAATTATTTTGGAAGTGTTCTCTCCTGTTCAATTTTTTGGAAGAGTTTGAGAAGAATTGGCATTAATTCCACTTTAAATGTTTGGTAAAATTCACTAGTGAAGTCATCTGGTCCTGGACTTTTCTTTATTGGGCAGTTTTAATTACTGATTAAATCTTTCCAAGTTTCTATTTTTCATGATTCAGTCTTGGTTGGTTGTGTGTTTCTAGGAATTTATCCAATTCCCTAAGTTATTCAGTTTGTTGGTGTATAAATTTTGATAGTCTCTTATGCTCTTTTTTATTTCTGTGCCATCAGTTGTAATGTTTCCTCTTTGATTAGGCAAGTAGCAGGCTGAGAAGCCTTGTCATCTATGAATAGGAAGAAGGAAGACGACTCAGAAGTGGGCACAAGAGCCCAGAGAGCAGAAAGATTCATGTCAAATAATTCCAAGGGAAAAGTACTGGACTATAACCAAGGAGCTGATGATATTTGCCTGTGGGATTTCAGAATTTCTATATCAATTACTGTGTGCCTACCACCTTCCCCCTTATTAAATGGAAGTGTTTGTTGCTATTGTGCTATCTTTGACTTCCATTGCATGTGAAGTGTATGTGAGGAAAAAAAGATGTCTCTTTAGTTAATAGGTATTTAGATTGAAAGGAACCATACCTGAGAAACTGAACTTACAGAGTCCCACTAAACAACGAATGTCAATGAGTTTCAAAAACCTGGACCTTGCGCCCAAGTCTGATACCATAATAGGTAAGATTTTAGGAAGTGTTGAAAGGGGTGAATGTATTTTGTAATAATTCCTTTCCCTGCAGGCAATTACTTCCTTTTTCTATAGTTTTGTTTTATCTGATATTAGAAATTATATAAATGAAATCATACAGTGTCTGTTCTTTTGTGTTTGGGTCCTTTATTTTATAAAGATTGATTTTTGTTGTTACATATATCAGTAGTTTGCAATTTTGATGGCTGAGTGGAATTCCATTGTATTAATAAATTACAGTGTGTTTCAACCATTCTGCTCTTGAGGGACATTTGGTTGCAAAGAAGATAACTCCTAGGAACATTCTTTACAAGTTTTTATGTGAACATATGTTTATATTTGTTTAGTACATATTTAGGAATCATAAGCATCAGTTTGAATTTGTAAGAAATGAACAAAACTTTTCCCTAAGTGATTGTTCGTTTTATGCTCCTGGAAGCACTGTATGAGAATTTCAGGAGCTCCATATTCTTGCCCACATTTGATCTTGCTGTTAACTTTAATTTTTGCTGTTCTAATAAGCATATAATAGTATCTCACTATGATTTTAGTTTGTGTTTTCCTGTTTCATGTGTTTACTCTCTTGCACATATCATGATTTATAAATTTAATTTTTTTCTGAGAACCTGCTCTCTTGTAGCAGCAGGAATCATGCCTACTTTGTTCACCTATTTGTCCACACACTTAGGACAATACCTTAATAGTTAAATGCTGAATGACCAAAGGAAAGTTTTAAAGTAAGATTAATAGAAGAGTCCTTAAATTTTTTAATGTACTCATCCTGGATTCAGAGATTTTTTAGTGTTAAATTCCAGTTCTGCCCATTTGCAAATGTGCAACATTAGGCAAGCCCTTATTTTGGCTCAATTTCCTCATATTTACAATGGTTATGTCTTCCTTATTCTATTCTTCCTTATTCTATTGCTACAAAAAAAATAATATATCTATATTCCTTATTCTATTGCTACAAAAATATCAATAATATATCTATTTTCTTCCTTATTCTATTACTACAAAAAATAATATAATTTTTTTTGAACAGTGACTGAGATTTATTTAGCACTTAACAAATGTTAAATTGTTTTAAAAATGTATTTATATTTTCTGTATTAATTCTTATGGGGGACAAAAGAATGAGTGAACAAGGAATACCTAATTTTAGATACCTCCCAGGCCCAGAATTAAGTTTCTATGAAGTGTAAAGCTGACTTTCATTTTCTCAGCTACCACTGAATAGAATATGTACCATGGCTGTCAGTCCTGTTGCTGTTATTGCTGCCAGGATTCTCATTTTCCACTTACCAGTATTCATAATAATTCTAATGTGACCTTGGAACGTTTTCTCTTCCTGACTCTTTCTTGATAGCCATTTGTTCTCCATCAGCTCAGTACAAAGTAATTGTTGCAAAATACCAATTTTACCACATCACCTGCCTCATCAAATCACTACTATCAGTAGGAGCATTTTTTTTTAGCTTGTTAGTAGTTTTATTGTATTGATTACATGTTGAAATAATATTTTGGACATATTAGGTCAAGTAAAATATAGTACTAAAATAAGTTAACCTGTTCTTTTTATTTATATTTTATTTTACACATTTAAATGTAGCTACTAGGAAATTTATATATATGTGCTTTGCATTATACTTCTGTTGGGTAGCACTATTTTAGACAGCCCAGCCAGCTGCGGCTTATTCTGAAAGGTTACTGTACTTTGATTTATCTTTTGACCCCATTCTTCAACCCCCTGCCCCCCACCTCTGGCAACCACCAATCTGTTCTCTTTATCTGTGAGCTTGTTTGGTTTTGCTTTTGTTTATCTTTTTAGATTCACATATAAGGGAGAGCACATGGTGTTTGTCATTTTCTGCCTGACATATTATTAGTATAATGCCTTCAAGATCCAACCATGTGGTTGCAAATGGCAAGATTTCATTCTTTCTTATCACTGAATAATATTACTCTCCATGTGCCAGAGTTTCTTTATCCAGTCATCCATCGATGTATACTTAGGTTGTCTCCATATTTGGCTGTTATAAATAATGCTGCAATGAACATGGAGGTGCATATACCTTTTCAAGTTATGTTTTTCATTTTTGCATAAATACCTGTAAGTGGAATTGCTGAATCATGTGGTAGTTCTATTTTTAATTTTTTGAGGAACCTCGATAATGTCTTCCATGGTGGCTGTACCAATTTACATTCTTGTGCACCAGCAGTGCACAAGCGTTTCTTTTCTCCACATCCTCACCAACACTTGTTATTTCTTGTCTTTCTGACAATAACCATTCTAACAATTGTGAGCTGATATCTCATCATGGTTTTGCTTTGCATTTTTCTGATGATTAATGGTGTTGAGCATCTTTTTATGTACCTGTTTGCCCTCTGTGTGTCTTTGGGACAGTGTGTTTTCAGATCTTTGCCCATTTGATTATCTGATTTTTTTTATTTTGCTATTGTATGAGTTCTTTATATATTTTATATATTAACCATCAGATATATGATTAACAAATATTTTCTTCAATGCATTTAGTAGGTTGCCTGTTTACTTTGTTTGGTTTTCTTTGCTGTGCAGAAGCTTTGTAACTTGATGTAGTTCCCCTGTTTATTTTTGGTTTTGTTGCTTTTGCTTTTGTTGTCAGGTTGAAAAAAATCATTACCAAGACCTATGTCAGGAAGCTTACTGCCTTTGTTTTTCTTCTAGGAGTTTTATTGTTTCAGGCCTTATGTTCCAGTCTGAGTTGAGTTGATTTTTATGTATGGTATAATACAGTGATTCAGTTTCAGACTTTTACAAGTGGCTGTCCACTTTCCTCAACACCATTAGTTCATGAGACTGTCCTTTTCCCATTGTATATTCTTGGCTCCTTTGTCATAGATTAATTTACCATGTATATCTTTTTTTTTTTTTTTCTGGGCTCTTTATTCTGCTCCATTGGTCTGTGTGTCTGGTTTTGTGCCAGTAACATATGGTTTGCATTACTATACTGTTGTTACAGAGTTTGAAATCAAGAAGTGTGATGCCTTCATCTTTGTTCTCTTTCTCAACTTATCTTTGGCTATTCAGGGTTTTTTGTTGTTCCATACAAATTTTAGGATTGTTTGTTCTAGTTCTGTAAAAAATGCCATTGGAATTTTGATAAGGATTGCATTGAATCTATAGATTGCTTTGAGTAGTATGGACATTTTACCAATATTAATTCCTCTAATCTATGAGCACAGAATATTTTTCTATTTATTTGTATCTTCTTCAATTTCTTTCCTTAATGTTTTATAGTTTTCAATATACAGGTCTTTCACCTCCTTGGTTAAATTTATTAGTCAGTATTTTATTCTTTTTGATGCAGTTGTAAATAGGATTATTTTATTTCTCTTTCTGATAATTAATTATGAGTGTATACAAACACATGTGGATATGCATATAAATGAAAATACTTGTAATATAATAACCAATTTTCTATGATAGTAAATTTAATTTTCTAAACAGAAAGTTTGACTAATAAAGGTAATTATATTTCTTTTCACAGTGTTGGTTATAGTAAAGGCAGTCATTCCTGCACTCCCTCTTGCCAGATTTTAGATACCTCTTCATATTTTGCTAAGTCAAATTATTCACTTTCTCCTGAAAGGAATCAAAGTCTTCTAGGCGGTAGTCATGTTTATTTCAAAATTCTCTTTTCTAAGAATGGATTGACAAATAGAGATTATAATAAGGACTAACATTAGCAAAAGCCTATCATGAAAGATTGGAAAAAAATAAAATTGTTGCAGGAGCGTCATGAGTTAGTTGAAGATGGCAGCTCTGTAGTAGGCCCTGTGCTGGGTACTGGTATCTGGTACTCACAAAACAGATTCTATCTCTACATTGTCCCTATCCTCACAAAGCTTACAGTCAGGTGAGCAAGACACAAGTGTGATAGAAGTTAAAAATGTTAAAATAAATAAATGTCGTTGTAAAAATTGAAGTAAATATTCTGACTCTAAATATATTTCCTATATTTAATATGAGCATATTTAGTTTATTAACCTAAACTAATCTTATATATAATACACATGTTCTATATTCTGCTCCAGATAGTTTTAGAAATAATCATTCTAATGTCTAAAACAAGGTTTCTTAACCTTGGCACTAGTGACATTTTACATTGGGTAATTCTCTGTTGTGGGGGGCTATCCCATGCATTGTAGATAGTTAACAACATCCCTGGCTTCTACCTACTAGATGCCAGTAACATTCCCCTCAGTTGTGATATCCAAACATGTCTCTAGACATTGCCAGATCTTCCTTGGTGTGCAAAATTGCCCCTGTTGAGAATCATTTATCTACAGGATTTTAATAGATATATTCGTGGTATATTAAAGGTGATCATGTTCACATTTCTTTGGGGGTTCTTTTAGTCATCAAAGTAGCCTAAGAGCTGCCTATCAAGAGGTCAGGTTCTAGATCTATTGCTGAAGACATAGCCTGAGGACATATCTCTTCCAGCCTCCTTGTAGACCAGGGAATCGTTTTGATGACAGACACAGGAGGAATTGATCCCAGGATGATCACCTTAATATGGAACACAACATGATAAGGTGTAGAACTGTGAAGTGAATAGTAGCTCTAGGTGAGAATAGTAAACATTACACTTAATGTAAGATTGTCCTATTGAAAATTATTTTCTTATCAAACATTATATCAAAATTACTTCCAAGTAATAAAATTAAAAACAATAAGCGTTCTTTAAAATGTAAGAACCAGTTAAGTCTATAAGATAAGAACAGATCTTGATAAACTACATGGCCAATTTTGGCTCTCTGTCTGTCTCTCAGCATTTCTTAGAGACTTTGATTTATATCTTTCACTTTGTTATGAAGAATCTGCCTAAAAGTTTAATCAAAGTGAATTCATGTTGCTTAGAAATATGTGAGAATTTTCTTACATTAATATTCATTTCAGTGTGTTAAATGAGCATCAACAGAGTGCTTTATAATTGCTAACTATATATTCAAAAACTATAACATGGTTCAAATTCCTTATATGAGAAAAGATTCCCAATTTTATTGTCTTTTACTATCTATCCTCTTTATTTAAGTATGGGCTAATAGCAGGTGGCACAGTCTTTTTGTTAGCATTTGGTGACAAAATAAGAATTGGGAAATTTTAAGGGTTATTGAGCACCACAGGGAAATTTTCATCCTGGCACATGGGCAATTAGCATGTAGAACCATTAACTTTAATGGGGTTGTGTTGCTAATCTGGAAATTTTCACAATGTATCAGCACAAAGTTATGTAGTACAGGTGTTTAATTTTTGTTGGAACTAAAACCAGAGCTGAACTAATTAAAAGATTAAAGAACAAAAACTTATCAATTGCTTGCAAAGGAAGGAAGGTCTAGAAAATAAACTCTTAGGTTATATTTGGCACAGATGAAGTTATTTTATTAAAAGAATGAGAAGAATCTAAACAGTAAACTTTCTTACTTAATATTTTCTTAATAAAGTGCAACCAATACACCTAGGGATATGCCTCAGTGAGAGCCAGAAACAGAGCTTCTTAGAATGTTTAGGTCATGTTTTGTAGTTACTCTTATCCAAGAGTTATTGCTGTTAAGAAAAAAACTCTAAGTGAATGTGCATATATCAACTGGTAAACTATTATTACATTTGGTTTCTCTAGATAGACACTTTCATTATTTGCCATTTTTCAATTTCTTACTTAGGTACCTCATAAGTAAATACAATTTCTGAATGCGTTGCCTATATTATCATATGATGACAATGGCCAAACTTTTGCTTTTAGCATTTTAGAGTTTATTTCACTGTTCTGTGTTTCTTAATTTTCTGGGAAAGTATATTCACAACTGATTTTCTAACAATAAGAACAACTATGTCATCATGTATTCAGTATTTCTTAAAAGGACATTTGTGGATTATGTGATTTGTAGATTATACAGCCTTCATGGGGATGTGTGATTCCAGTTGGTGGGACAAAGATAATCTGGTTATTCATTCAGATGCCTGCACTCTGAAAATTCCTCTAAGTATGTATCAAGTAGGAGATAACTTCTGTGCTAGATTACTTATAGAATGTTGAATACTTACATATCCTCTTACAAATCTTACATAATCTTAAATTCTCTGAACCTCTGTTTCCTAGTCTATAATATAGTGGTAATACTATTTAAAATAATAACAGTGGGACTTCCCTGGTGGCACAGTGGTTAAGAATCCGCCTGCCAATGCAGGGGACAGGGGTCCATCCCTGGTGCGGGAAGATCCCACATGCTGCAGAGCAACTAAACCCGTGCGCCACAACTACTGAGTCTGTGCTCTAGAGCTCACGTGCCACAACTACTGAAGCCCGTGAGCCTAGAGCCTGTGCTCCTCAACAAGAGAAGCCACTGCAGTGAGAAGCCCACGCACCACAAAGAAGAGTAGTCCCTGCTCGCCACAACTAGAGAAAGCCCGTGTGCAACAACGAAGACCCCATGCAGCCAAAAATAAATAAATTAAATAAATTAATTTAAAAAAAACAAAATATAGTAATAGTATTCAGGGTAAAGGGAGGTAAAGGATGAACTGTGTTTGCCATTTAAACCAAATCAGTAAATGCTGGAGCCTCTTCTTCTTTTCCTCATACTTCAGCATAGGAATAACTGGGATGAAATAAAGGGCTGTTAAACATACACACTTTAGTGTCTCAAACCCATAGATTTGATTTGTCAGATTAGGGCTGATGCACTTGGTTTCTGGACCATAAATTGAGAAATTTTACCTTGGAAATGAGATGTTGTTTATATTTAAAGACAAAATAGATGACTAGCTTTGTATAGTTACTATGTAGATGAGGAAAAGTCCAATACTCTGTCTGTTATACTAATAGCACATTAAAATGGATATTTAAAAAATTCATTTTATAAGGATCCATTGTTTTCCATAACAATCTATACTCTGCCCTTATTTTGCTATGTAAGTAATTTTTTCTTCATATCCTTCTTCCTAACATCATTTTTTCGATCAATAAAGTAAAACAAATCACCTTTGCACAGAAACTTATGTACCTCAAAGACATTTTTTCAAATTTAACTAAATATTGGAAAAGGACTAAATTATATTTCTATACTTTTCACGTATAGCAAGGTCCAAAAATTTGTTTTCAAAAATATAAATAAATGAAATATTTACTTTTATGTTCTTTATAATACATTTTTGTTATTCAAAGAAACAGTTTAGGCAAAACAACGTCTCTACTAGAAATTATTAATTAAACCATGGAAAAAATATTTAGGTCACAGAGCAATTATGGCTCTTTATGCAATCACATACACACACACACACACACACACACAGTGAAGACAACTTAAATAATTATCCAAAAATGTTTATGGTAACATGTCCCCTTATTATATTAAAAAAAATCTTTCCACTAATTTACACTGCTCTGTCTTTGCTTTATCACAGATACATCTTTTTTGTATAAAAAAATTTTTTTATGTGCTATCTTTGGGATTAATTTAATAGAAATATCAAGAACAATAAGTTCAATAAGATATAAATAGTCTCCTAATAGCAAGATATAGTGTTGAATTAATGAAATGGTGTATGTCAAATTTTATTCATTTATTAAAAATTTTTTAAACACTATGCAACTCTGAATATATGAATTATGTTTTCTTGCTTTCACAAATTATTATAGAACAATTAGTAATTCGAATCATTCGTGATCCTTGGCACTAAACATCTGCTGCTATTTTTTTGTTGTTGTTGTTGTACGCGGGCCTCTCACTGTTGTGGCCTCTCCTTTGCAGAGCACAGGCTCCGGATGCGCAGGCTTAGAAGCCATGGCTCACGGGCCCAGCCGCTCCGCGGCATGTGGGATCTTCCCGGACTGGGGCACGAACCCGTGTCCCCTGCATCGGCAGGCGGACTCTCAACTACTGCGCCACCAGGAAAGCCCCTGGTGCTATTTTTGATAGCAATATTATGCAAAACAATGCTGAACTTAGCTGAGTAGAGTACTCAAAAGTATTGTTCATATTGAGAGAATTAGCAAGGTTTAAGTGTTTGACACATGGTTAATTAATGGTGTTAAAAATAACTTAGAAGTGTCCTTTTATTTTGAAGTAGTACTGATTGTTTTACATTTATTTCCACAGAATGAGTAATTTTATACTCTGCCTATCCACAGGTTTAGTTCATATTGAGTATGTATATGTGCACGCACGTGCATGTGCACAGTGCATCAGCACTTTATTTTTCATGTATTACTAAAAAATAATTCAGGCCTTTGAAGCAAAATATCCTAAAAAGGAAATAAAACTATTTTTTTGCCCATTCACACCACAGTATTCATTAAAGTCTCAGAAAATACATGTTTTAATTAAAGTTAAATGTATCTACAGACTACATTTATGTAGTTGGATTGGCCAATTCTTGGATTGGCCTCCTACTCATAAGAAATATGTTTACCACAATCTAACTTAAAACTAACTACTCCCTAAGTTGTTGCGTGTTCTTTTTGCATGTTAATAGAGCTAATAATGGTCACTGTCCACTACTTTACAACATAATTTTTTCTCTACTGTATGCAGTTTACTAAAGCCTAAGAAACACTTTATATTTTCACTTTCTAAAAACATATGCAATGTCCTTTATTCCCTTCTACATTGGTTTCAGATTTTCTGAAGTAAATGTGATGCATTTAGACAAGGACAAAAAATAGATGCATATTTATCTATCCATCTATTACTTCCATTCAGAAAGGGTTCTGTAGAGAATCTTATAACCACTCATTTAGAGTCAAGTGTTTCTACTGGCTGAGGTTGTTCCTTAAATTTCTATTTCTCCTCCTGTAAAACAGTTAGGAGAAAGGAACATTTGTGATTACTTGACACCATGAGGAATTAAAGTATGTTTTACAATTCTCTCTTTCTTTTAAATGTAAGTATACGTCTTTTTTTCTAAAGCTACGTGAAAAAAAAAAAGGCTCAGGGCACTTCTGTTTTCATTATCCTTTCTACCTAAGTCTCTTAAAGCAGTTTTATTTTCATTCTCTCTTCCTCTTAACAGAGGCGGGGTTCAGGTGTTCATTGGAGTGAACTGATTGCTAGAAAATTAGTTCAAGTTTAAAAGAGTATTACTATTTTTTTTAAACTTTATTTACTATTGGGATGTTATTTGCATATCATAAAATTCACCCTTTTAAGTGTAAAATTCAGTGAGTGTTAGTATATTTACAAAATGTGCAACCATTACTACTGTCTAATTGTAGAACATTGTTATCATTCCAAAAAGAAATCCTGTACCCATCAGCGTTCAACCTCAATTTTTCCCTCCCCCAGCCCTTGGCAAACACTAACTGACTTTCTGTCTCTATGGATTTGCCTATTCTGAATCTTTTATATAATTTGATTCATACAATATGACATTTGTGCTTGGATTCTTAAATCTCTGATATGTTATAGCCTGGATCAGTGCTTCATTCTTTTTATGATATATTCCATTGTATTGTACTTATCAATACCAAATTGTATTAAACCATTGATGAACATTTATGTTATTTCCATGTTTTGGATTTTTGAATAATGATGCTGTGAACATTCATGTACAAATTTTGTGTGGACCTATGTTTTCAATTCTCTTTGATATTCATCTAGGAGAGGGATTAGCTGGGTCATGTGTTAACTCGATATTTAATTTTGGAGAAACTGCAAAACCATTTTTCAAAGCAGCTGTATCATTTTACATCCTGTCAGCCATGTATGAGGGTTCCAATTTCTCCAAATCCATGCTCAGACTTTTTATTTTCTGTCTTTTTGATTATAGCCATCCTAGTGTGTGAAGTGGTATCTCGTGGTTTTGATTTGTATTTCCCTAGTGACTAGTGATGTTGAACATCTTTTCTTGTGCTTACTGGCAATTTATCTTCTCTGGAGAAATGTTTATTAAAGACATTTGCTCATATTTCCCATTACTCATTTTTTAAATTGAGCTATTTGTCATATATGGCTGAATTGTAAGTATTTAAAAATTTTTAAAAATTTTACACAATTTTTAAAGGTTACTTTCCATTTACAGTTATTACAAAATATTGGCTATATTCCCTGTATTTTATGGTACATCCTTGAGCCTATCTTATACCTAATAGTTTGTGCCTCCCACTTGCCCACCGTATATTGCCCCCTCCCTGCCTCTCCTCACTGATAAACCCTAATTTGTTCTCTATATCTGTGAGTCTGCTTCTTTTTTGTTATATTCACTAGTTTGTTGTATTTTTTAGATTCCACATATAAGTGATAACATACAATATTTTTCTTTCTCTGTCTGACTTATTTCACTTAGCATAATGCCCTCCAAGTCCATGCATGTTGCTGCACATGGGAAAATTTCATTCTTTTTTACAACTGAGTAGTACAGTAAGTCCCCTACATATGAACCTTCAAGTTGCAGACTTTCAAAGATGTGAACATGAGATTGCATGTCCAATCATGTAAGTTAGTTCATGTGTCTGGAGCACATTGTCACGTGTGTGCATTCTCTATAAGTGGTTGTGCTTTTGTGTACTTTATTGTACAGTACTGTGTAGAGTACAGTAGTACAGTATCTTTATTTCAAGCTCAGGATATCCAGAAGCAAGCATAAAAGCAGCAGTGATGTAGCTGGTACTGCTAAGAAGCACCAAGTGATAATGATGGAAACAAAGGTGAAAATAATAGAGAGAGTGGATCAAGGCTTGTGAAAAGTATTATAAACCTATTACAGTACAGTACTATATAACTGATTGTGTAGTTGGATACCTAGACTATCTTTGTTGGACTTAACGAGCAAAGTAAACTTTGAAACGCACTCTCATATCAGAACTAAATTGTATGTAGGGGACTTACTGTATTCCATTGTATATGGATACCACATCTTCTTTATCCATTCATCTGTCTATGGACACAAAGTTGTTTCCATATCTTGGCAATTGTGAATAATGCTGCTATGAATATTGGGGTGCATGTATCTTTTAGAAATAGTTTTTATGTTTTTTTCGGATATATACCCAGGAGGGGAATTGCTGGGTCATATGGTAGTTCTATTGTTAGTTTTTTGAGAAACCTCTATACTGTTTTCCACAGTGACCGCACTTATTTATATTCCCACCAACAGTGTACAAGTGTTCCCTTTTTCTACACATCCTCATCAGCATTTGTTATTTGTGTTCTTTTGGATGATAGCCGTTTTGACATGTGTAAAGTGATATCTCACTGTGGTTTTAATTTGCATTTCCCTGAAGATTAGTGATGTTGAGCATCTTTTTGTATGCCTGTTGGCCATCTGCATTTCTTCTTTGGATAAGTGTCTATTCAGTTCTTCTGCCCATTTTTTAACTGGTTGTTTGTTTGTTTTTGTTTTTTTGATATTGTGTTGCATGAACTGATTCTATATGTTAGATATTAAGCCCCTATTGGTCAGATCATTTGCAAATATTTTCACCCATTCAGTAGGCTATCATTTTGTTTATGGTTTCCTTTGCTGTGCAAGACCTTTTAAGTTTAATTAGGTCCCATTTTTTTGTTGCTTTTATTTTCTTTACTTTTAGAGATGGATCCAAAAAAAATATTACTGCGATTTATGTCAAAGAGTGTTCTGCCTAATATTTCCCCTAGGAGTTTTATAGAATCTGGTCTTACATTTAGGTTGTTAATCCATTTTGAATTTATTTTTCTATATGGTGTTAGAGAATGTTCTAATTTCATTCTTTTAAATGTGCCTGTCTAGTTTTCCCAACACCAGTTATTGAAGAGACGGTCTTTTCTCCATTGTATATTGTTAGAAAGGTATGTTTTAGTTCTTATTAAAAATACAACTGCATTGCTATTAATTTTATCTCCCTTTAGTCATATCAACTTTCTAACATCTTTTCCATAACTAAAAATGTCACTAATAATGTTCTGAAATTGAATGATAAGCTAGATATTCAAACCCATTCTTTCACAGGTGAGATTAACTAAATGCAAATCCATGTTCTCAGGGGGAATTTATATCTTACCCATTCTGGTAATTCTTACTGTATTGGGAAGAACATGGGAACATCCAGTTGGCCCATTGGTCTGTGGTATGTTTGTATTTGGCAAGTTATTATTAAGAAAACTGTATATTCCTGTGATTGTCTTAACATCTAGTGGTTTTTAATGGTGGTAATATGCAGAACATCATATTGAGTGTGCTAGGCTGAACACAGATAAACACTAATAAGTCAGTAATTTGAAGAAATAAATACAATTTTTTATTCTTTTAACTAGAACACATGATTTGAAACTGTTTTTATTGCTGGGTGATCACAGAGGGGAAAAAAGTGTTGTCTGTGTTATTGTTTCAAATCTTTTAAAAGTTAATTGTCTGGCAAAACAATGTAAAATAGAATTTCTCTATCTCAAGTTAGAATAGGGAGGAAAAGTGTAAATGAAAAAAATGCATTTTACTTAAATGAATAAAAATGATTTTTTTGTTTGTTTTTTACAAATACTGATAAAAGCAAAAGGCTTCTTTCTGGTCATGAAACACAAACTACTATACAGTCCTTAGCTTATCTCTCACAATAATATCTTCCCTAGTTTACTTGTGTATTTGTTCATCATTTGTGTGTTATTTTTACTTATCTATGTAAACGTGGATGCTCTTTGGTGGAGAGCTGCACAGTCAGGTTAATTCATTTTGAACAGTGCCATAGAGTCAATTTTTGCAGGTAGGCACTCAGCAAATGGTTTTAGTAAAATGTGGCACTCAGTATTTTAATGTGTTGTTGTTTTCTTTCAGAAGTTCAGAGTCACACCATTTAAGGTGATCTGGATTTATTACTTATGTTATATACATAGTAAAAAGCCTAGGTTATTGTAAAACATTCTCAGCTACTAAGAATAGATTTTTTTTATGTAGCAAGTTACAGAGTTACCTTTAAATAAAAATCTCATCAAGGTATATATTTAACTCCAGAGAAATATGTAGAGCCATTGTCAAGTTAAAAAGTGGTTTTAAATTGACTATTAAATTCAGTATATTGATTTAATAAACTTGGACCTTTCCATTTTCTTAACTAAGAGGGAGACTACAGCCAATTAAAGTTGAAATATTAGGAAGTGACATTAAAATTGAACATAAGGCAGTGAAACAATATCTGTAAAAAGCAAGCTCTGCTTTTCAGCAGCTGCTGAGCATATAACCAACATACAGCTCCAGATAATATTTAACATTTCTAATGACACATACCTCCTAAGATAAAGTTATGTGTTTTATCTCTCATCTGCCTCTCTTCACCTAGAGATAAATATAAATATGCACATACATAGATTTTTATAGAATGCACACATACAGACTGATACCTGTTAAGAACTGATGAAAAAAGCAAATCCATATTCCTCCTCCCCAGAGTAAAAACCAGAGCATTACCAGTAACCTTGAGTTCTCCTGAACGTCCCTCCACAAGTTTATCATTTCTCTCCTTCCAGAAGTTAACCACTCTTACAAATTTTGTATTAGTAACTGGTTTTCACATTAAATGTTGTGCTATATTAGAATTTTATTCCTAAATACTTTTATTAATTTTATCTGCTTTTGATCTTTATATGAATAGAAACATAATTTGTGCATTTCTCCATGACTAGATTTCTTTTTTGCTCAAAGTTATGTATTTGCTGACATTGTTGATGCATGTAATTCTAGTTCATTTATTTTTTTTCACTCTGTCATTTTCCCATTGTACTACTGATACACAATTTTCTTCCTGTTTTCTTCACTTCCTACTATAAAATACTGCCTAGAACAGTTTTTTCCATGTTTTTCAAAGTGCTTCTTTCTAGGGTATATTATTCATAGTTACAAAGTGATGCCAACAGTTTTCCAAAGTGGTTATACTTATATACACATTCACCAAGATGGTCATTAAAATGAAAATTTTAATGAGTAGTTAAACATTAGATAATAATAAAATGAAAAAAAATTGGTAAACTGTAAAATAGATTTGATGTGAAAAAGAAGAATTCAGTTCAAATGTTAAAGAGATGAAAGATATTAATGAGAAGGCTGAACATGCCTGTGATAAAATTGCAGAAGTACAAATTAGAATGAATAAAGAAATGTAATATTAAAGAAGATAATGTTGGAGATTTTTCACAAATTGATGAAAGACATAAATCCTTAGATTCAATAGAGGAGCAAATCCTGAAATTTTTATCTTGATAAGTACAAAATAATATTCCACCAAGACACAATGGGGGGAATTTGCACCATCAAAGACAAAGTAATATCATCATAATTAGAAAAAGAAAGATAACATACTAGGAGGAAGCAATTAGGAATTATTAGAGATAAAAAATATTGGAATAATGCCTTCAAAGTGCTGAGTAACAGCTTACCTGGAATGCTGTACTGATCTCAGTCATCATTCCTTTATAAGGATAAAATAAAAGCATTTTGAGAAACAAGAAGAAGACAGAGAAACTTAAATTTTGCTAAATAAACTAACAGAGAATTTCCTCATCAAGAAAGAAATAAGAAATAAGTGAAAATAAACAGTGGCAATGAAATTTGTAACACGAACGTCTCTATAGAAGTCATAATTAAAAAAAAGATAAAGAACACATGTGAGTAACTTAGATATAAGGTAGCATAAATTATAGACAACACCAAAAGCATGACAATGAAAGAAAAAAGTTAGAATTAATTAGAAATTTTTTAAAAACTTCTCTGTGAAAGATATTGATAAGAGAATGAGAAGACAAGCCAAAAGCTGGGGAAAAATATATTCAAAGATATACATGATAAAGAACATGTATCTAAAATATACAAAGAATTTTTTAAAACTCAACAGTAAGGAAACAACCTGCTGGATCAAGATATAGAGTAGGAGGATTTTGAGCTCACATCTTCCCATGGGCATACCAAAATACAACTACTTACAGAGTAACTATCTCTGAGAACAACCTGAAGACTAGCAGAAAAGAGTTTTCACAACTAAAGATATAAAGGAGCCAAAACAAAATAGGCGGGACAAGCAGACATGCATTTTAGCCAGAACCTACATCCCCAGTGTAGCAACTAACAAGTGGGAAGGATATTACAACCATGGAGGTCCTCCCTGAGGTGTGATAGGTTTCAGCCCCACATTGGGTTTCTCAGCACAGGGTTCCTGTACCAGGAAGATTGAAAGTTGCCTGGGTCAGACCCACATTCTGACCTTAGCCTCCTGAAGAGGAAGATGACAGCTGGGACTCCCCCTGGGGACTGAGATGCTGGCAGCAGCCATTTTTGTGATACAGTTTTACCATGCTGACGTCAGCACTGTCAGATGCCATTTTGAAATTCTCCCTGTAGCCTAGTAGCACTGGGAGCCTATCCTGCCTATCAGCACACCTGCAGCAGTCTCGTGCTCCAGGCCTCACACCCAGCTGTGCTGGGGTGTGAGCCCTGCCTATCAGCATGTCCACATTAGTTGGCCCTGCCACAACAGGAGAGAGTACACTGCCCACATGGGTAACACACCTGAATCATCTGGCTCTAGTGGCCAGAGGGGAGAAAGCTGCTGAGGCCTGTATGACATCTCCTATAACCCCACTTCTCCAAGATTGCGAAATGCAATGGATGTACCTAATACAAAGAAATAAAGACAGAGAATTAGGCAAAATGAGAAGATAGAGAAATATATTCCAAACAAAAGAACAAGACAAAACCTCAGAAAAAGAAACTTAAAAAAAACAAAAAAAGAGATAAGCAAGTTCACTGATAGTTCAAAATAATGATCATAAAGATGCTCATTGAGCTCAGGAGAAGAATGGATGTTAAGCAAAGAGTTAGAAAATATAAAAATAACCAATAAGAGCTGAAGAATACAATAACTGATATGAAAAATACACTAGAGAGGATCAACAGTAGATTAGATGATACCGGGAAACAGATCAATGATCTGGAAGACAGAGTAGTGGAAATCACCCAAGTTGAACAGAAAAAAGAAGAAAGAATTATAAAAAATAAGGACAACATCAAGCATTTTAACATTCACATTATAGGGTTCCATAAAGAAGAAAGAGAGAAGAAGCAGAGAAATTATTTGAAAAAGATGATACCTGAAAACTTCCCTAACCTGGGGAAGGAAACAGACATCTAGGTCTAGGAAGCACAGAGAGTCACAAACAAGATGGACCCCAAAATACACCAAGACACATTATAATTAAAATGTCAAAAATTAAATACAAAGAGAGAATCTTAAGAGCATCATGGGAGCATCATGGGAAATGCAACTCTTGTATTCAGCTTATATGTGAGTTTCCTCATATATAGTTACGTATGAGGGAACTCCCATAAGAATATAAGCTGACTTTTCAGTAGAAGCTTTTCAGGCCAGAAGGGAGTGATATGATATATTTAAAGTGCTGAAAGGAAAAAACCTACAACCAGGAATACTCTACCAGTCAAAGCTATCATTCAGATTTGAAGGAAAAATAAAGAGTTTTACAGACAAGAAAAAGCTAAAAGAGTTCACCACAAAACTGACCTTACAAGAAATGCT
Source organism: Hyperoodon ampullatus (assembly GCF_949752795.1). Taxonomy (NCBI): domain Eukaryota; kingdom Metazoa; phylum Chordata; class Mammalia; order Artiodactyla; family Ziphiidae; genus Hyperoodon; species Hyperoodon ampullatus. The sequence continues at coordinate 185,619,806 of NC_136914.1, forward strand.
AAAGGGAGTTCTCTAAGTAGAAAGGAAAGGCCATGACTAGAAACAAAAAAAATTATGAAAGAAAAAAAGCTCATTGCCAAAGGTGAACATACAGTAAAAGGTAGTGAATCAACCATTTACAAAGCTAGTAGGAAGTCTAAAAGACAAATTTAGTAAAATCATCTATATCTACAATAAGTAGTTAATGGATAAAAAAGATGTAAAATATAACATCAAAACATAAAAAATAAAACATGGGGAGAGAGTAAAAATGTAAGGTTGGTAGAATGTGTTTGAACTTAAGAAATCATCAACTTAAAATAGACACCTATATACCTAGGTTGTTGTATATGAACTTCATGGTAACCATAAACCTATAATAGATACACACAAAATAAAGAGAACAATATCCAAACTTAACAAATCACAAAGGGAAGAGAGCAAGAGAAGAAGAAAGGAACAGAGAATAAGTACAAAAACGACCAGAAAACAATGTTTAAAATGGCAATAAGTTCTTACCTATCAATAATTACTTTAATTATCAATGGACTAAATTCATCAATCAAAACACATAGGGTGGCTGAATGGACAAAAAAGAAAAAACAAAACAAGTCCCATGAATATCATGCCTACAAGAAATTCACTTCAGATAAAAATACATACATTGAAAATGAGGGGATGGAAAAAGTTTCCATGAAAAAAGAAACAAAAATAAAGCTGGAATAACCCAAATAAATAAAATCAGAAATGAAAAAGAAGTCACAACCAGCACCACAGAAATACAAAGGATGATAGCAGGTTACTACAAACAATTATATGCCAATAAAATGGACAACCTAGGCAAAATATATTCCTAGCAAAGTACAGTCTCCCAAGATTGAATCAGGAAAAAGTAAAAAATGTGTTCTAAAATCTGAGCTAAAATTTGCATTTGTGAATTAAGAGGCATGCAGAATAAATATGGTCATTGTGACGTGTTTTATAATACCAGAGAATTTAGCAATGGAATATCATTATTAAGTGAAAAATTTTTCAAGTTTCAGAATATTGTATATACTCTAACTCATTTACATAAGGAAAATGTTTATCACCTCTAGAAACAGAATGGGAATGTGTTAGTTGGAAAGAGATATTGTCTTAATTTTTGATAACATGACTGATGTTTAAATCATTTATAATAATACATTCATATATTACTTTTGTAAATTTTAAAAGGAAAAATCTTGCATTATGAAAAATATATAGCCTTGGTATTAAGTTTGAAGGCTGAGAAACAACCTTTTCTCACTGATAATAAATTAAAGCTGCAAGAATGCACATTTTTTCTTAGGTTCAGTTAAGGTTTTATATTTTGAATGACAAAAAGACATGAGTGGACTAATTTATTTTCCTGAATTTTTCTCTTAGAGAACAAAAAGCAAAATTAAATTAAAATCTGCATGTATAAAGCCCTGCCCAGTGATGATCTCAGTAAATGGTGGAAAGTCCTTGGTCTGACATACAGCGATTTGCATATCTGGACTCAAGTTAACTTGAATGCCACATGCATTGCAGTCAGTTTTCACCAGACTATTATCTTCTGCATCATATTACACATATATACACATATTTCTCTAATTTTAGAAGTCTCTTCTCCTTTCCTACCTGCTAAAATGCTAATCATTAGAGCCCCACTTTCATAATTATTCTGACTCTGAGCCTCCACTAATTCCTCCCTCCCTTGCACATTTACACACACTGTCTTCTATTACAGATAATAGTGCATATTTCAGTCTCCAAGACTAGACCCTATCTTTTCTTTTTCTTTTTTTTTTTCTTTTCTTTTGGCTGTGCTGCACAGCATGTTCGGTCTTAGTTCCCTGACCAGGGATGAAACCCACACCCCCTGAATTGGAAGCGTGTAGTCCTAACCACTGGACGATCATGGAAGTCCCAACCCTATCTTCTTTAGGCCAGAGGTTACATCTTACTTTTTATTGAATCTATTATTGCTCCTAGGAAAAGACCTTTGCATAGCAGATGTTAGATTGACCTGAAAGTTATTATGAGATGTTTTCACTTCACCGTGTCCCACAACACTGGTTTTACAGGAAGGTTGGTGATGATAGGTGGTGATTTTCTGAAATTTCTTAATGCCGCATTGTCACAGATAAAATGAGAGCTATGATCAGCTTTTATGCAGCAATTCAAAGTGTGTTTGAAAATAATCTCCAAATGTGCATAATTTGCAATGTAATATCAAAAGTCATTAACTGGGAACATACCCTGTAAAAATGTTTACAGATAGCACTGTGTTAATAACTTTTACTCTAGATACTAAACTAAGAGTTTTATTTCATCTGTACTGCTGTGTATCATTACTCATCTTTATTTTTTGACACCAAACTTTATGGTTATATAACTCTTTTAATTTGTGCTATAGAATAAAAATCCCTACAATTTTTTAATTGGATAGGGAAGGAAGAAGGGAAAGACAGTTGCATGGAGAACAGAGACTGTAGATCAGTGATAGAATCTTTGGTTTAAGGAGAAAACAAGACCTGGAACTATGGAGTCAACTTATTTGGAGAAAAGAGGAAGTCCAAGACTTGGGGTGAGAAATGAAGAGAGTTTCTGGTTTAACATGCAAGTTACATGCCTTCTGAACAATTGAAGATGGTATGTCATACTCTAAATTGATTCATTAAAAAAAGAGAACATTGAAATTCCTTATGTACCAGGCTTCAGTGACATAGATACCTACTTTCTCTTACTAGCTGTCCATAAATGATATAGAGAAACTCAGAATACTATCAAAGAACTTAATGGTCTCATAGTCAAACCACACTTAGGAGATGGACATGGTAAAGAGATGTGAATAGTTTTACTACAATGTCACCATCTTTACTGAAAAAAAGCTCAAAACACATGATGTAATAATGTTGGGTTAGTAACATCATTTTCATATGACATGGACCACCCATATATATCATTTATTACATGAAGGATTAAGATCTCTATTAACATATATATCAAAAATTACTTATATATATATATACTTCTACAATAAACCTGACCTGGTATGATTCACAATTCTACTTTTGATTATCAAGTAATAAACTATACCTTTATCTCTTGAACCTCTCTCAATATTGCACTTCATAGGTTCATAGATTAGTGATAACAGCAAATGTATACTATGATGGCATGAATAAATGAATTTATACATGTAAGGCAGTAGGCTAACTAACTGGGATATGGGAATGGTTAACAAATATTAACTATGAAAAAGAAAGGATGTATTTAACCAAGAAATGAGACTATTGTGAATCCACCCTTTAATATGATTAAAATAAATCATGTAATTATAAATTTTGGAAATTAGAGAAATTTAAGACTAATTTAACATGTATATTCTCCCCAAATTTGCAAACATAGGACAATAAAAAAAACTGTAAGGCAATTATAATTAAATTATCAGGTTTTTGGAATTTAACAAATTTTATTACTAAACATTAAATTTTCAAATAATTTATAGTCAGTTCACAGTTAATAAAGGAAGTATATAAATCTATACATTTAATTCTATTCTGTTCACAAGCCTACTTTAAGAAAAAATGACCACTTTCATTATTCAGCTAAAAGTACTGTTTTGTTTTTTATTATTATTTTTTTAACATCTTTATTCGAGTATAATTGCTTTACAATGGTGTGTTGGTTTCTGCTGTATCACAAAGTGAATCAGCTATATGTGTACATATATCTCCATATCCCCTCCCTCTTGAGCCTCCCTCCCTCCCACCCTCCCTATCCCACCCCTCAAGGTGTTCACAAAGCACCAAGCTGAGCTCCCTGTGCTATGCGGCTGCTTTCCACTGGCTAACTATTTTATATTTGGTACTTTATATATGTCCATTCCACTCTCTCACTTCATCCCAGCTTACCCTTCCCACTCCCCATGTCCTCAAGTCCATTCTCTCTGTCTTCGTCTTTATTCCTGTCCTACCGCCGGGTTCTTCAGAACCATTTTTTTTTGGAGAGTCCATATATATGTGTTAGCATATGGTATTTGTTTCTCTATTTCTGACTTACTTCACTCTGTATGACAGTCTCTAGGTCCATCCACCTCACTACAAACAACTCAATTTCATTTCTTTATATGGCTGAGTAATATTCCATTGTATATATGTGCTATGTCTTCTTTATCCATTGATCTGTCGATGGACACTTAGGTTGTTTACATGTCTTGGCTATTGTAAATAGAGCTGCAATGAACATTGTGGTACATGACTCTTTTTGAATTATGGTTTTCTCAGGGTATATGCCCAGTAGTGGGATTGCTGGGTCATATGGTAGTTCTATTTTTAGTTTTTTAAGGAACCTTCATATTGTTCTCCATAGTGGCTGTATCAATTTACATTCTCACCAACAGTGCAAGAGGGTTCCCTTTTCTCCACACCCTCTCCAGCATTTAATGTTTGTATATTTTTTGATGATGGCCATTCTGACTAGTGTGAGGTGATACTTCATCATAGTTTTGATTTGCATTTCTCTAATGATTAGTGATGTTGAGGATCCTTTCATGTGTTTGTTGGCAATCTGTATATCTTCTTTAGAGAAATGTCTATTTAGGTTTTCTGCCCATTTTTGGATTGGGTTGTTTGGTTTTTTGATATTCAGCTGCATGAGCTGCTTGTATATTTTGGAGATTAATCCTTTGTCAGTTGCTTCATTTGCAAATATTTTCTCCCATTCTGAGGGTTGTCTTTTCATCTTATTTATGGTTTCCTTTGCTGTAAAAAATTTTTTAACTTTCATTAGGTCCCATTTGTTTATTTTTTTTAATTTCCATTTTTCTATTGCTGTGATTTATATCATAGAGTGTTCCACCTATGTTTTACTCTAAGAGTTTTATAGTGTTTGGCCTTAAATTTAGGTCTTTAATCCATTTTGAGTTTATTTTTGTGTATGGTGTTAGGGAGTGTTTTAATTGCACTGTTCTACCTGAAGCTGTCCAGTTTTCCCAGCACCACTTATTGAAGAGGGTATCTTTTCTCCACTGTATATTTTTGCCTCCTTTATCAAAATAAGGTGACGATATGTGCATGGGTTTATCTTTGGGCTTTCTATCCTATTCCACTGACCTATATTTCTGTTTTTGTGCCAGTACCATACCCTCTTGATTACTGAACTTTGTAGTATAGTGTGAAGTCCAGGAGCCTGATTCCTCCATCTCTGTTTTTCTTTCTCAAGATTGCTTTGGCTATTCAGGGTCTTTTGTGTTTCCATATAAATTGTGAAAATTTTTGTTCTAGTTTTGTGAAAAATGCCATTGGTAGTTTGATAGGGGTTGCATTGAACCTGTAGAATGCTATGGTTAGTATAATTATTTTAACAATGTTAATTCTTCCAATCCAAGAACATGGTATATCTCTCCATCTGTTTATACCATCTTTAATTCTTACATCAGTGTCTTATAGTTTTATGCATACAGGTCTTTTGTCTCCTTGGGTAGTTTTATTCATAGGTATTTTATTCTTTTTGTTGCAATGGTAAATGGGAGTATTTCCTTAATTTCTCTTTCAGATTTTTCATCATTAGTGTATAGGAATGAAAGAGATTTCTGTGCATTAATTTTGTATCCTGCTGCTTTACCAAATTTATTGACTAGCTCTAGTCATTTTCTGGTAGCAACTTTAGGATTCTCTATGTATAGTATCATGTCATCTGCAAAAGGTGACAGTTTCACTCTTCTTTTCCAATTTGTATTCCTTTTATTTCTTTTCCTTCTCTGATTGCCATGGGTAGGACTTCCAAAACTATGTTGAATAATAGTGGTGAGAGAGGACATCCTTGTCTTGTTCCTGATCTTAAAGGAAATGGTTTCAGTTTTTCACCATTGAGAACGATGTTGGCTGTGAGTTTGTCATATATGGCCTTTATTATGTTGAGGTAAGTCCTCTCTATGCCTACTTTCTGGAGGGTTTTTATCATAATTGGTGTTGAGTTTTGTCAAAAGGTTTTTTTTTTTTTGCATCTATTGAGATGATTATATGGTTTTTCTCCTTCGGTGTATCACATAGAATCCTTGCATTCCTGGGGTAAACCCAAATTGATCATGGTGTATGATCCTTTTAATGTGCTGTTGTATTCTGTTGGCCCGTATTTTGTTGAGGATTTTTGCATCTATATTCATCAGTGATATTGGCCTTTAGTTTTCTTTGTGACATCTTTGTCTGGTTTTTTGTATCAGGGTGATGGTGGCCTCGTAGAATGAGTTTGGGAGTGTTTCTCCCTCTGCCATATTTTGGAAGAGTTTGAGAAGGATAGGTGTTATCCCTTCTCTAAATGTTTGATAGAATTCGCCTGTGAAGCCATCTGGTCCTGGGCTTTGGTTTCTTGCAAGATTTTTAATCACAGTCTCAATTTCAGTGCTTGTGATTCATCTGTTTATATTTTCTGTTTCTTCCTGGGTGAGTCTTGGAAGGTTGTGCTTTTCTAAGAATTTGTCCATTTCTTCCAGGTTTTCCATTTTATTGGCATATAGTTGTTTGTAGTAAGTGTCATGATCCTTTGTATTTCTGCAGTATCAGTTGTTACTTCTCCTTTTTCATTTCTAATTATGTTGTGTCTTCTCCCTTTTTTCTTGATGAGTGTGGCTAATGGTTTATGAATTTTGTTTATCTTCTCAAAGAATCAGCATTTAGTTTTATTGATCTTTGCTATCTTTTCCTTCATTTCTTTTTCATTTATTTCTGATCTGATCTTTATGATTTGTTCCCTTCTGCTAACTTTGGGGGTTTTGTTCTTCTTTCTCTAATTGCTTTAGGTGCAAGGCTTAGGTTGTTTATTTGAGATTTTTCTTCTTTCTTGAGGTAGGATTGTATTGCTATAAACTTCCCTCTTAGAACTGCTTTAGCTGCATTCCATAGGTTTTGGGTCATCATGTTTTCATTGTCCTTTGTTTCTTGGTAGTTTTTGATTTCCTCTTTGATTTCTTTAGTGATCTCTTGGTTATGTGGTAGTGTATTGTTTAGCATCCATGTGTTTTTATTTTTTACAGATTTTTTCCTATAATTGATATCTAGTCTCATAGCACTGTGGTCGGAAAAGATACTTAATATGATTTCCTTTTTCTTATATTTACCAAGGCTTGATTTGTGACACATGATATGATCTATCCTGGAGAATGTTCCATGAGCATTTGAGAAGAAAGTGTATTGTGTTGTTTTTGTATGGAATGTCCTGTAAATATCAATTAAGTCCATCCTGTCTTATGTGCCATTTAAAGCTTGTGTTTCCTTACTTATTTTCGTTTTGGGAGAACTGTCCATTGGTGAAAGTGGGGTGTTAAAGTCCCCTACTATGATTGTGTTACTGTTGATTTCCCCTTTTATGGCTGTTACCATTTGCCATATGTATTAAGGTGCTCCTATGTTTGGTGCATATTTACAATTGGTATATCTTCTTCTTGGATTGATCACTTGATCATTATGTAGTGTCCTTCTTTGTTTCTTATAATAGTCTTTATTTTAAAGTCTATTTTATCTGATATGAGAATTGTTACTTCAGCTTTGTTTTGATTTCTATTTGCATGGAATATGTTTTTCCATCCACTCACTTTCAGTCTGTATGTGTGCTAGGTCTGAATTGCATCTCTTACAGACAGCATATATATGGGTCTTGTTTTTGTATCCATTCAGCCAGTCTATGTCTTTTGGTTGGAGCGTTTAATCCATTTACATTTAAGGTAATTATCGATTGGTATGTTCCTATAAGTATTTTCTTAATTGTTTTGGGTTTGTTTTTGTAGGTCTTTTCCTTCTCTTTTGTTTCCTGCTTAGAGAAGTTCCTTTAGCATTTGTTGTAAAGCTTGTTTGGTGGTGCTCATTTTTCTTAGCTTTTGCTTGTCTGTAAATGTTTTAATTTCTCCATAGAATCTGAATGAGCTCCTTGCTGCATAGAGTAATCTTGGTTGTAGGTTTTTCCCTTTCATCACTTTAAATATGTCCTGCCAGTCCCTTCTGGCTTGCAGAGTTTCTGCTGAAAGTTCAGCTGTTAACCTTATGGGGATTCACTTGTATGTTATTTGTTGTTTTTCCCTTGTTACTTTTAATATTTTTTCTTTGTATTTAAATTTTGATAGTTTGATTAATATGTGTCTTGACGTGTTTCTCCTTGGATTTATCCTGTATGTGAATCTCTGTCCTTCCTGACCTTGATTGACTCTTTCCTTTCCTATATTAGGGAAGTTTCCAACTATAATCTCTTCAAATATTTTCAGTTCCTTTTTTTTCTCTTTTTCTTCTGGGACCCATATAATTTGAATGTTTCTATGTTTAAAGTGTCCCAGAGGTCTCTGAGACTGTCCTCAATTCTTTTCATTCTTTTTTCTTTATTCTGCTCTGCAGTAGTTATTTCCATTATTTTATCTTCTAGGTCACTTATCCATTCTTCTGCCTCAGTTATTCTGCTACCGAATCCTTTTAGAGAATTTTTAATTTCGTTTATTTTGTTGTTCATCATTGTTTGTTTGCTCTTTATTTCTTCTAAGTCCTTGTTAAATGTTTCTTGTATTTTCTCCATTCTGTTTCCATGATTTTGGATCATCTTTACTATCATTACTCTGAATTCTTTTTTCACGTAGACTTCCTTTTCCTCTTCATTTTTTTGGTCTGGTGGGTTTTTCCTTACTTCTTCATCTGCTGCTTATTTCTCTGTCTTCCCATTTTGCTTAACTTACAGTCTTTGGGGTCTCCTTTTCACTGGCTCCTTGTTCCTAGTTCCCAGTGTTTTTCGTGTCTGCCCCCTATGGGTAAGATTGGTTCAGTGGCTTGTGTAGGCTTCCTGGTGGAGGGGACTGGTGCCTGTTTTCTGGTGTATGCAGCTAGATCTTGTCTTTCTCGTGGGCAGGACTGCATCCAGTGGTCTGTTGTCATGTCTCTGTGAACTCATTATGATTTTAGGCAGCCTCTCTGCTAATGGGTGGTGTTGTGTTCCTGTTTTGCTAGTTGTTTAGCATAGGGTGTCCAGCACTGTAGCTTGCTGGTCATTGAGTGGAGCTGGTTCTTAGCATTGAGATGGAGATCTCTGGGAGAGCTTTCACCGTTTGATATTATGTGGCGCTGGGAGGTCTCTCATGGACAAATATCCTGAACTTGGCTCTCCCACCTAAGAGGCTCAGACCTGACACCTGGCACGACTCTGTCATCCACATGACTCAGAAGAAAAGGGAGGGGAAAAAAAGGAAGGAAAGAAAGAAAGATAAATAAATAAAGTTATTAAAATAAAAAATAAGAAAAATATTAAAAACAAAAAAATTTTTAAAAAAGAAAGAAAGAAGAGAGCAACCAAACCAAAAACAAATCCACCAATGATAACAAGCACTAAGATCTATACAAAAGAAAAAAAAAAAAAGACAGAAGCCTAGGACAAATGGTAAAAGCAAAACTATACAGACAAAATCACACAAAGAAGCATACACATACACACTCACAAAAAGATAAAAAGGAATAATATATATATATGTGAAAAGAAAGAGCACAGCCAAATCAATAAACAAATCTACCAATGTTAATAACCTCTAAATACTAAACTAAGATGAACATAAAACCAGAAATAAATTAGATGCAGAAAGCAAACCTCAAGTCTACAGTTACTCCCAAAATCCACCACCTCAATTATTGGATGGTTCATTGTCTATTCAGGTATTCCACAGGTGCCGGGTACATCAAGTTGAATGTGCAGATTTAATCTGCTGCTTCTGAGGCTGCTGGGAGAAATTTCCATTGCTCTTCCTTTTTTGCACAGCTCCTGGGGTTCAGTTTTGGATTTGACCCCGCCTCTGTGTGTAGGTCACCTAAGGGCGTCTGTTCCCTGCCCAGACAGGACAGGTTTTAATTAACAGCTGATTGCTCACTCAGTCAAGGGGGTGGGAGGGGTATGGAATGCAGGGTGAGCCTGTGGTGGCAGAGTCTGATGTGACGTTGCAACAGCCTGAGGAGGGCCTTGTGTTCTCCTGGGGAAGTTGTCCCTGGATCATGGGACCCTGGCAGTGGCGAGCTGCACAATCTCCTGGAAGGGGAGGTGTGGATAGTGACCTGTGCTTGCACACAGGCTTCTTGGTGGCTGCAACAGCAGCCTTAGTATCTCATTCCCCTCTCTGGTGTCTGCACTCATAGCTGCAGCTTGTGCCCTTCTCTGGAGCTCGTTTAGGCAGTGCTCTGAATCCCCTCATCGCACCCTCTGAAACACTGGTCTCTTGCCTCTTAGGCAGTTCCAGGCTTTTTCCCGGACTCCCTCCTGCCTAGCTGTGGTGCACTAGCCCCCTTCAGGCTGTGTTCATGCAGCCAACCCCAGTCCTCTCCCTGAGATCTGACCTCTGAAGCCCGATCCACAGCTCCCAGCCGACACCTGCTCCAGCGGGTGAGCAGACAAACCTCTCAGGCTGGTGAGTGCTGGTCAGCACCGATCCTCTGTGCAGGAATCTCTCCACTTTGCCCTCTGCACCCCTGTTGTTGCACTCTCCTCTGTGGCTCTGAAGCTTCCCCCCCCCCCACTCCCCATCTCCATCAGTGAAATGGGTTCCTAATGTGTGGAAACTTTTCCTCCTTCATAGCTCCCTCCCTGAGGTAGAAGTCTCATCCCTATTCTTTTGTCTCTTGTTTTTTTCTTTTGCCCTACCCAGGTATGTGGGGGAGTTTCTTGCCTTTTGGAAAGTCTGAGGTCTTCTTCCTGCATTCAGTAGGTGTTCTGTAGGAGTTGTTCCACATATAGATGTATTTTTGATGTATTTGTGGGGAGGAAGGTGATCTCCATTTCTTACTCCTCCACAATCTTGAAGGTCCCTCCAGAAGTACTATTTTAAAAAGTTGCTAACTATGGGAGTTTTGAAATGGGCCCAGTAGGCATCTAGAGAAGGTGTAATGATTAGAAAGAAATAAATGACATGATCCAACTGTTTCAAAAATTGACAGTTCTGTTAATAGGGATAAATGATGCTGTTTTTTCCTTTTCCTTTATACTTTGTCTAGTTTCCCTTGCTCATATGGTGCTTTATGCAGACGCCTCACACTGGGCACTTCAGACCAGGTTTCCCAGTGTGAAACAGCTGCACTGATGCCTCACATCTGCGGGCAGCCACGTGCAGAGACACTGTGCCTGGCACTGAAATCTGGAGGATGAGCCTATCAGTTATTCTTGATTCCAAAAGTAGAAGGGCTTATACTGTTTTATTTTCATAGTTGATTAAATTTCACCTCTTATGAAGATCGATTTTCTTTTCTAAGTGAAAAGCATATACAGGGGCTTCTTATTTGCCATGGAAAATCAATTTCCTTTATTACCTACAATGTAAGAGATGATTGAAAGGTGATCAGGACAGAGAATATAAGCACTCTATGGCACATTCATCGTCTCATTATACATAGCAGATATTTCTTGTGAAATATGTCATGTAATCATTGAATTATACAACTAAAACATAACTTTTCAGTTGAAATATCTACCATTAAAATTGTCTCAAATTTGAATGTAAGTCAGGTAAAATTCCCATTAAAGTAGAAGCCTAAGAATTCTGTATGGAAATAGTGATATGTGATCATAAATCTGAAATACCTGAAGTCTTCTTTCTGAAGTGTGATGTTTACACACTTCATCATCCATACACGGGAAAGAATGTATATTATTTTTAGTGGTGAGGTGATAGAAGACACACTTGCTTATTTAATAAGCTTTTATCTTTCCCTTTCTAGCTCTTATTTGGGTAGCTTCATTTACAGGAATTTTCTCACTCTTTTTCTAAAATAAACCTTACATTTAAAATATTACTCTCTATACAGTACCCAAAATTTTTTATGTATTTATGAGAACTGTAATTTTACATGATGTATTTGATATTATTCCTAAAAGATGGTTGAAAGGAGACTCTCTGGGCAAAATGCTCAAGAACAAACAAAATCAAATAGACCACAGATAATTCAGTAATAAAGGGAAATATTGCCATTTTATTCTATTTAAAGGTAGCTGAGATCAGGACAGGAATATAATCATAACAAGGTGTTTTTTACTTTAAACTCCTGTCAACTCCTTTCTTCTACTAAGACTCCTGTAACCATACAAATTATTGTTGCCTTCTTCCTAGGTAGCAATATTATGGGATTGTCATTGTAGAAGGAAAAATACCTTTCTACAATTATACTGGGAGGGATTTGGCAAGACTCATGAAAAACAAGGTTGACTTGAAAATATTTAGTCAACTTAAAAACTGGAACATTTGTTTCAGATTTCCCCAAAGTTCAATATCTTTTCTATAAAGGATAAATTTCTAAATATAGGGCAGATACTCTCATTACAGAGTACTCACTGCCAGTATTTCCATCCTAATGCAACTATAGGAAACCACATTCCATATCCTTTGGTAAGCAATATGTAAACATTATTTAACTAACAGAAAGCCCAACATTACTGGCATTTTCTTTGTTTATGAACTATTTACATTGTCTTTATAGGTGTACAGAATTCTATAATAATGTAAACAGTACTGGATAGATTATTTGGAACACAATAAACAACTTGCTAAAATAGAGATAATCAATTTGTTCCAGGAAACATTATACATTTTTTTTTTCTGTGTGGTATGCGGGCCTCTCACTGTTGTGGCCTCTCCTCTTGCGGAGCACAGGCTCTGGACTCGCAGGCTCAGCGGCCATGGCTCATGGGCCTAGCCACTCCACGGCATGTGGGATCTTCCTGGACCGGGGCACGAACCTGTGTCCCCTGCATCGGCAGGCAGACTCTCAACCACTGCACCACCAGAGAAGGCCTAACCTTATAAAATTTAAATCAACAGTCCACTATAAATATATTTGTAGCTGTTATTAAATGACAAACATCTTTATCTTTTGTTCTCACCAACTTGGCCATCTTTGACTAACACTTAATAAATCCACAAAGAAAACTGCATGACATTGAGAAGTTGGATTGAATAGTATGGGATTGTAAGGTTTTCTCTTTTCTCCCAGAAACACTGATACATCTGCTGAAGCCTATATCTAATAGGAATTTTAGTGTTATTTTAGCCAGCAAAGATATACTTTAAGAAATCATATCTCTGGTGAGCCATTTCTTGTGTAAGTAATCATTGTGATAGGCAAAGTTCTAGAGACCATGAAACAAAATAGGAGATCATAACATTATTCTATTGAAAACCAACTCTCTGAATGCTGGAACAGCTTAACTAGGCCTCCAATTGTGAATCTTTTTTTTTTGTTGCTTACTCCAGAGTTGTGTTTCTAGCTATATTGATCTAGCTTAGTAGGAGCAAGAGTTAAATAATTGATTGGATATTTATGTGAACTATAAATGTGCATGATGTGCATGTGTGTATTTGTGTGCCTGTGTATTTTTGTGTGCATTCCTTGATACATGGCACTACTCCCAATCTTAAATTTTCCCAAATATATTTAAACTTAGTTATATTAACCTTTTAAAAACAACATACCATTAGCAAATTATAAACTTCAGGAAGGCAGGTGATTTATCTCCTACATGACCTATAAATATTAGGAGGACAAGGAGAAATACATAGTATAATGTGCTAACATTAATTGATGATCCTGCTCTCACTCAGAAGGCAATAGGTGGAAAGTTAGAGATTGTATTGATAATTCATCTTTGTAATCTATTATAAGGTACACTTTCTTTTCTTGGTGTTTTTAATCTTATTCCCATCCCTCACTTCCATTTTCCCCATAATTAACAAAGCTTTACGATGGTGGGTGGTGTGGAAGACAAAATCATGTTCATTCTACCTTGTTCCCTGGAAACCTACTAGAAATTTCGTAAGTAAATTTCTATAGTGAGTTAGTGCTTCAAGAAATTCTGTGAAATTACACTTTCTATTTGAGCTAATAAACAAATTTGTAATTGTGCAAAACAATTATTTATCACTGAACTGAGCCCTCATATGATTTTTTAAAATCAATTTAATAAATTTTGAAAAATCTTGAAAATTTAATAATGAGAACTAAGGTATTCTTTATTTAAAAAAATATGAGGAAAAATAGAATATCAAACTATGCACTCAATGAACCCAAATTTGGTTGTTTTGTGTTTGATTTTATATGTGAAATATTTATTATGGGGAAACAAAATTGAATTATTTAGCAAATACTTTATTCTGAATCATTATTAAAGAAAGGTATTGAGGGCTTCCCTGGTGGCGCAGTGGTTGAGAGTCCGCCTGCCGATGCAGGGGAAATGGGTTCGTGCCCCGGTCTGGGAAGATCCCACATGCCGCGGAGCGGCTGGGCCCGTGAGCCATGGCCGCTGGGCCTGTGTGTCCGGAGCCTGTGCTCCGCAACGGGAGAGGCCACAACAGTGAGAGGCCCACATACCGCAAAAAAAAAAAAAAAAAAAAAAAAAAAAAAAAAAAAAAAAGAAAGGTATTGAATATATAATATTTAAAGGAGTACATTTTTGTTATATATATATGTGTGTGTATATATATATATATATATATATATATATATATATATATACACACACACACATATAATACATTTAGGTCACAGTTGTAGACTCATTGTTTTTAAAAAGAAATGTGAATGTGTTATAATCATATGAAAAATTTGTAAGAACATGTTTAGATAATGCTTTTAAACTATATTTCAGTATGTTTCCAATACAGAATTACTTTATTTTGCATACTCTTTTATTCTGTAAATCTAAGGTGAACTTTAGTTTGGTTTTCCAGATCATATCACTGCAATTAGTTGCTCTGAAGTAAATAATGATTTTGTTTGTTTGTTTGTCAACTGAAATACGATATCTTTCTGATTGTAACTGCATCCCTACCAACAGTCCTGATTTATCACTGCGGTTAGGGACATAGTCCCTTCTAAAATCCATGGACACTACTGATTTATACCCAACCTCTTTAAGAAATTTTCAACCTGATGAAGAAAGCATCAGGTTTCTTTTATTGCTTTGCTGTTGCTGCCTCTACTGATTGGGAATTTCTTTCCTTACACCCTGCCCTCCCAAACTATGCTATTTATTTAAAGCCCAGCATGTATATCATTTCCTTAGAAAGATTTCCATACTTTCACTCAATCTGCAGGCTATTGTAAAGACTTGTGTACATATCTGTCTATATATATATAGATAGATATAGATATCTATATCTATATCTATATCTATATATACACAAGAGAGAAGGAAGAACACTGCATAATGATCAAGGGATCAATCCAAGCAGAAGATATAACAATTATAAATATTTATGCACCCATTATAGAAACACCTCAATATATAAGGTGAATGCTAACAAACATAAATGGCAAATCAACAGTAACACAGTAATAGTAGGGGACTTTAACACCCCACTTACATCAATGGACAGGTCATCCAAACAGAAAATAAAAAAGGAAACACAAGCTTTAAATGACAGAATAGACCAGATAGATTTAATTGATATTTATAGGACATTCCATCCAAAAACAACAGAATACAGTTTCTTCTCACGTGCTCATGGAACATTCTCAAGGATAGATCACATCTTGTGTCACAAATCAAGCCTAAGATATTTGAAATTGTATCAAGCATCTTTTCTGACCACAATAGAATGAGATTGTAAATCAATTACAGGAAAAAAAACTGAAAAACACAAATACATGGAGGCTAAACAGTGCACTGCTAAATAACCAAGATATCAATGAAGAAATCAAAGAAGAAATAAAAAGAATACATAGAAACAAATGACAATGAAAACATGATGACCCAAAACCAATGGGATACAGCAAAAGCAGTCCTAAGAGGGAAGTTTATAGCAATTCAGTCTCATGTCAAGCAACAAGAAAAAATCTCGAAAAACCTTACACCTAAAGCAACTAGAGTAAGAAGAACAAAGAAAACCCAAAGTCAGAGGAAGGAAAGAAATCATAAAGATCAGAGCAGAAATAAATGAAATAGAAACAAAGAAAACAATAGCAAAGATCAATAAAACTAAAAGTTGGTTCTTTGAGAAGATAAACAAAATTGATAAACCTTTAGCCAGACTCATCAAGAAAAAAAGGGAGAGGATGCAAATCAATAAAATTAGAATTGAAAAAGGAGAAATCACAAATGATACTGCAGAAATACAAAGGAATATGAGACTACTACAAACAACTATATGCCAATAAAATGGACAACCATGAAGAAATGGACATATTCTTGGAAAGGTACAGTTTTCCAAGGCTGAACCAGGAAGAATTAGAAAATATAAACAGACCTATCACAAGTAATGAAATTGAAATTATAATTAAAAATCTTCCAACAAACAAAAGTGCAGGACCAGGGGGATTCACAGGCGAATTCTATCAAACATTTAGAGAAGAGCTCACACCAATCCTTCTCATACTCTTCCAAAAAATTGCAGAGGAAGGAACATGCCCAAATACATTCTATGAAACCATCATCACCCTGATACCAAAACCAGACAAAGATATCACTAAAAAAGATAATTACAGATCAATAACACTGATGAACATAGATGCAAAAACCCTGAACAAAATACTAGCAAACAGAATCCAACAGCACATTAAAAGGATTGTACACCATGATCAAGTGGGATTTACCCCAGGCATGCAAGGATTCTGCAAATCAATCAGTGTGATACACCATATTAACAAATTAAGGAGTAAAAACCATGTGATCATCTCAATAGATGCAGAAAAAGCTTTTGACAAAACTCAACACCCATTTATTATAAAACTCTCCAGAAAATGGGCATAGAGGGAGCTTACCTCAACATAATAAAGGCCATATATGACAAATTCACAGCAAACATCATACTCAGTGGTGAAAAACTGATCATCTAAGGTCAGGAACAAGACACAGATGACCACTCTCGCCACTCTTATTCAACACAGTTTTGGAAGTCCTAGCCACAGCAATCAGAGAAGAGAAAGAAATAAAAGGAATACAAATTGGGAGAGAAGAAGTAAAACAGTCACTGCTTGCAGATGACATGATAGTATACATAGAAAATCTTAAAGATGCCACCAGAAAACTATTAGAACTAATCAATGAATTTGGTAAAGTTGCAGGGTACAAAATTAATGCGCAGAAATCTCTTGAATTCCTGTACACTAACAATGAAATATTAGAAAGAGAAATTAAGGAAACAATCTCATTTACCATTCCAAAAAAGAAAAAAGAAAAAAATACCTAGTAATAAAACTACTTAAGGAGGCAAAAGGCTTGTACTCAGGAAACTATAAAACACTGATGAAAGAAATCAAAGATGGCATAAACAGACAGAGAAATATACCATGTTCTTGGATTAGAAGAATCCATATTGTGAAAATGATTATACTACTTAAAGTGATCTACAGATTCAATGTAATCCCTATCAAACTACCAATGACATTCATTCACAGAATAGAACAAAAATTTTACAATTTGTGTGGAAACACAAAAGACCCTGAATAGCCAAAGCAGTTTTGAGAAAGAAAAATGGAGCTTGAGGAGTCAGGTTCAATGACTTCAGATTATACTACAAACCTACAGTAATCAAGAGAGTATGGTACTGGCACAAAAACAGAAATATAGATCAATGGTGAAGGATAGAAAGCCCAGAGATAAACCCACATGCATATGGTCACCTAATCTATGACAAAGGAGGCAGGAACATACAACGGAGAAAAGACAGCCTCTTCAATAAGTGGTGCTGGGAAAACTGGACAGCTACATGTAAAAGAATGAAATTAGAACACTCCCTAACACTATACACAAAAATAAACTCAAAATGGATTAAAGACCTAAACGTAAGGCTGGCCATATAAAACTCTTAGAGGAAAACATAGGAAGAACACTCTGACATAAATAGAAGCAAGATCTTTTTTGACCCACTTCCTAGAGTAATGAAAATAAAAACAAAAATAAACAAATGGGACCTAATTAAACTTAAAACAGTTGCACAGCAAAGGAAACCATAAACAAGATGAAAAGACAACACTGGGAATGGGAGAAAATATTTGCAAATGAAGCAACAGTGGATTAATCTCCAAAATATACCAACAGCTCATGCAGCTCAATATCAAAAACACAAACAACCCAATCAAAAAATGGGTGGAAGACCTAAATAGACATTTCACCAAAGAAGACATACAGTTGGTCAAGAGGCACATGAAAAGATGCTCAACATCACTAATTATTAGAGAAATGCAAATCTAAACTACAGTGAGGTATCATCTCACCGCAGTCAGAATAGCCATCATCAAAAAATCTACAAACAATACATTCTGGAAAGGGTGTGTAGAAAACGGAACTCTTTTGCACTGTTTGGTGGAAATGTAAATTGATACAGCCACTATGGAGAAGAGTATGGAGGTTCCTTAAAAAACTAAAAATAGAACTACCAGATGACCCAGCAATCCCACTACTTGGGCATATACCCTGAGAAAACCATAATTCAAAGGGACACATGTATCCTAAAGTTCATTGCAGCACTATTTACAATAGCCGGGACTTGGAAACAACCTAAATGTCCAATGATAGATGAATGGATAAAGAAGATGTGGTATCTATATACAGTGGAATATTACTCAGCAATAAAAAGGAATGAAATTGGGTCATTTGTAGAGATATGGATGGACCTAGAGTCTGTCATACAGAGTGAAGTAAGCCAGAAAGAGAAAAACAAATATCGTATATTAATTCATATATGTGGAATCTAGAAAATGGTACAGTTGAACCTATTTGTAGGGCAGGAATAGAGATATAGACATAGATAACAGACGTGGACACAGAGGGGAAGGGAGGGTGGGACGAATTGGGAGATTAGGTTTGACATAAATACACTACCATGTGTAAATAGATAGCTAGTGGGAACCTGCTGTATAGCACAGGGAGCTCAGCTTGGTGCTCTGTGATGACCTAGATGGGTGGGATGGGGGGGAGGGAGGGAGGTCCAAGATGGAGGGCATATAGATATACATATAGTTGATTCACTTCACTGTACAACAGAAATTAATACAACATTGTAAAGCAATTTTACTCCAATAAAAAAATATATATATATATTTCCAGTAGGTCCTTGTTATCTATTTTAAATATAGTGGTGTGTACAGGTCAATCCCAAACTCTCAGTCTATCCCTTCCCCCCACTATGTGTTTATGTGTTCATTTTATAAAAGTTTACAGTTATCTTCCTTTTTTTCCCCCATCTTTCTATGCCCTTGACAGCAGTAACTCCATTTGATCCATCATTTGTGTTTCTGCATTTAGCATAGCCACAGGCAGAAAGCTAATGCTTAATTACTATGTATGTGTATATGAATGAAAATGTCTCATATTTCTCTAATTTTCCATGTTCCCACTGCAAACCAGTCCCCTTTATGACAGTCTTGCTCTTCTGTTGGATTTCTTAATTACATTCATTCAGTTCTTTCTCTGGTCTAGGACTTTGCATATCCCCAATATATTGATTTACCTACAATAAACTATGAAAATTCATTATGATAATAAACCCTAGTGTGCTGTTATCTGACAATTTAATTGTATTACCAATGGTAATTAAGTAAAAATTACTACTTTTAACATAATTTTGAATTCTTAATGGAGAATTAAATATTATTTTAACAAAGAAGTCTATGTTAAGGGAAAAATGACTACCCAGTGGAAGGCAGTCATTTAGTGGTGCTGAGAACACTACTCAGATCACAAGACATCTTTTTAACTTCACGAAGCTATTTAACAGTAACAGTACAGTGACCCTAAAGAAGTTAAGTAATCTCTTTTTTGATCCAAAGCAAGGCATTTGGGTTTAATGCTCCCTAGTGGTCCTTCCATTTCAAATATATTTTTTTAACATCTTTATTGGAGTATAATTGCTTTACAATGGTGTGTTAGTTTCTGCTTTATAACAAAGTGAATCAGCTATACATATCCATATATCCCCATATCTCTTTCTTCTTGCGTCTCCCTCTCTCCCAACCTCCTTATCCCACCCCAGACAAAGCTGTCCTTTTGTTACTCCTTTGGAATTTATGAAAGTCCATTTCAACGATTCTATGCTAACATTTCTAGTATCTAACTTATCCCATTCTCTGCTAAAGCTAAGATTTTCCTTTTACTTTCAAGCTGCTTTTTTATAGCTAGAAAGTTATAAAAAGTATGATCTTGTATTAAGTCTGACAAATTCAAGCCTGTTTTCACTGGATATTTCTTGGTCTAAGAAGTATAAACATTTCTGTCGGCACTCATTTGCTTAAAACTCATGGAGCCAACAATAATGGATTACGTTCAAAGTAGTTTTATGGAGTCATTGTGTTTCCTTTAGGTCTGTGATTGATTAAGTGAGCAATAGCCCTGTCATCCCATTGAGTACAATCCTTAAATTAGACCCACATTAATTTCTATTTTAGAGAGCATTACTATGATAGTGGAGGGAAAGAAGTTAGGATACAATGATCCCATTCCTACTCACTTGATGATAGGCAAAATGTGTGAATTGTTTACAGATTATTGGCAGAGACCTCGTATTATAAGTAAATGAGGCCAGAGTAGAATGTGGGGCATTTGATGATGAAGAAACTCTTAGAGACATCGTTTCTTCTTTGTCATCTTTACATTTAATAAAGATGAACTCTATTTATGTTTTGTGAGATCTATGATCTATTGAACTTTTGTAAAAAAAAAATGAGACTTTTTATAGAGCATGACATTCCTTTATTTTTACGTGGATAATTTGGTAATTGTGGTTATTTGTACTTCAATTATCATCCTTTCCAAAATGTTAAATCTTATGAGAGGAGGGATTGTGTTTTTCTTGGTTATATTATCAAGCACAGTAACTGATACATATGAGATGCTTAATAGTTTAGTAAACATTAATTGAGTTAATACTATGTAGTCCACTGATTGCCATTGTTCCTGAGTGCTTACTAGTCTTTGTTTTTCTCATTAGTCTCTGAGTTCAGAGGCTGTCTGGGATTTGGGAAAGTTAATCTCAATTTTCCTCATTGCAGAAAAGATATCTTCCTTAGTGATTTTCAAATGATAGAACTCTTAAGTGTATTCTTGAAATTGTAGGTATTTTCAAAAGAGTCATGTACTATACGTTCTCTTTAGAATCTAGTTTTATTTTGTGTTCATATGATTTTATTTCAGTTATGAGTCACTGATATGTTTAAATGATCTTTATAATTTCGTTTCACCTAAAAATGTCTTTTTGTTGTGGCTGTTTTGATTGTCGGTGTTTCTTCTATGGTTTTGTATTTAAATAAGCTACCTATTAACACTGATAATTTTTATGGAGTTATTATTTGATATGATAATAGTTATTTCACTTGCACCCAACAGTGGAAGTCAGATTACTTCTTTTTTTGAAAAATAATTATTAATAACTTCAGTTATTACAGAAAATTTTGGTTATTTTTATGATTGCATATTATCACTCTGAAGAGCATATATCCATGGAGTGCAAGAAAACTTGAGGAGTAAATGTGAGCTCAGGATAAGAAATACTTAACAGAGAAAATTCTTTGTAATGGAATTCATATTTGACAGCATCTCGGGCAAAGTATGAGTAAAAATACAGATGTATGTCTACTAAGCAACATAACTGCTTTTGTAACTATATATGGACATTTGTTTAATATTTTATAATTCCATACTTAGGACAAAAATTAATCTGCAATACTACATTGACAAAGTCTTTGAGATGAACTTAATACTACATCTAACTAATATAAGTACAATTATTTCAGTTAGGCACTATACTATACTTTTTAGAAATAGGTGGGGAGAGTGGATACTGAAAACAAACCACATGAACAGTGTTTTCTTTCAAAGAGCTCTACTGTGAAAAGAACAGTATCAACAAAAATGCAAGGCATAAAATTATAAAATATTGGGCTTCCCTGGTGGCGCAGTGGTTGAGAGTCCGCCTGCCGATGCAGGGGACACGGGTTCGTGCCCCGGTCTGGGAAGATCCCACATGCCGCGGAGCGGCTGGGCCCGTGAGCCATGGCCACTGAGCCTGTGCTCCGGAGCCTGTGCTCCGCAAGGGGAGAGGCCACAACAGTGAGAGGCCCGCCTACCGCAAAAAAAAAAAAAAAAAAAAAAAAAAAAAAAAAAAAAAAAAAAAAAAAATTATAAAATATTGATATAATTTGTACAGTTGTGATTAACAGAGGCAATTACTATTATGGGCAGTATAGAAGAAAAGAGATCATTTTTGGTTCCAGATTTTCAGTCTATAATTCTAATGGCAAGTATTATTTCATGTTGACTTCTTTTTTCTTCATGTCCTGGGACAAGAATGTTCAGTGTCCAACTAAATATAATCAGACACCTCACTTGAGAATAACACATGAGTTTGAATCAAGAATTTTGATGAAAACTTGTTTGGCTAACTTTGATTTAAAGGTTTATTGTTACATGAAACATCTTAAAATCTCAGATTTCCGAGGCCTATGACATTAAGATGGATAAATAACTAAAATTTTAAAATCATATTGTATATAAATCTATGTGTAATAATTTCAGGGAAAATTTTGCAAAATATACTGTAGTTTAAATATTCAATTAAAAGAATATTCTGAAAACCACATTTATTTTTCTAGTTTTGATAAAGAATGCATTCTGAAAGTTATCTTCAACCTATTGTCCTAAAAGTATGATGAGATTTCAATTTTTTTTCAGTTTGCCTAGTATTATTTAAATACCTAGTACCACCAACTATCACAAGACCCATGTGTTTATTGTGAAAATGAAAATTTCTAATAAGATTTCAAAGAAAGTTATGACTTGTTTATAAGTTCCAAAATGAATTTCTTTTGTCTCATTTTTCTAATTTTTGCATTGATTAGTGCAGCATATACCATCAGCTCAAATGTCATTTTAACAAAAAATCTGTTTTGGTGACAGATATGAAGATGAATTAATAATGTTAATTATTTTCATAACTTGTTTTATGTACAAGTGCATCTTGAGTGATGGATAGCAATAAATAATTAATATTCTTAAGTGTATATACACTAGACATTTTAAACCATCCAGTATTTTAGTTCAAATTTGATTATGTACTTCTTTTTCAAACCAGGTCTCACAGAGTCTATACAAAGCACCTCAGTTTTCCAAAGGGAAAAATGCAAATCACATATGGGCTGCAATCTGATATTGAGCTACACATTATTCATGGAAAACTATAACACTTTTTAAACTTTATAAAGTTGGCAAGGCTATGACTCCAGGAGCAGTATTATTTTCTCCTAGATACTATGCACACATTTTGGATAAATTGTCACAAATAAATGCAGTTTATGTCTTCATACCATAAACATTTACTGTTACTTTTTTAAGGTTTGATGACAAAGATGATTGTAATTTTAGCTTGATGCATTTTCTAATGAAAATATAAATCTGTAAAGAATCAAATATTAAAAATAACCTAGGAATGTTTAGAATATTTTACAACATAGCCTAATTCTGAGCACTTCTTCAAAATATACTCAACAAGCATTTGTTAAGTACATGAATTGCACCCAGGTAACATGGCAGAAGCTATGTATACATGACTTATTTTTTTATAGAGCTCAAAGAATAGCAGGGAAAATGGGATGGAAAAATAATTATGAAAAGAAGAATAAACATAATAATGAGGATATGCAGAAATATGTGTGAGACTACAAAGGAAGAAGACACTTAATGATGACAGGGAAGGTTAGGGTATACTTATGGAGAAAGTGACTTTTGAGGTGAGTGTTGAAAATATTTAATAGTTGGACAAGTAAAAGGACAGTCCAAGCAAATGGAATTGCATGAACACTTTTGGAGGGATTGGATAAAACTACAGTGGAAATGAATATGGGGATAGAGGTATATTATAAGGATAAATTTGACTTGAAATTCTTACAAGATAGCTAAGAGGAGATTAAAAAGAAAGAGGCTTATATCCAAGTCTGTTTCTCACAGAAGAAGGCTGGGCAATGTAAATGAATTTGATATATAAAGATGGTATTTAAAGTCTTAGAAATTCAGATCAAGAACTGGCATGAGGCCAGAAAGAGTAAGATTCACTTACAAATTACAGTTTGTTATATAACCAAGTTTTATTACTATTTTATAGGCTACTAACATAACCTTTTAATTTATCTGCCTTCAACATTAGGACTCTCCAGCTTGTCATGGATAAATAGATTTATCTTTCCAACACACATGTAATATACATAAATGTTTGCTTTAATCCTCTGCTCAAAAATCTTTCCCAACTTTTCATTGCCTGCTATATCAAAGTAAAATGTTTTAGCTTTACATTTCAAAGATTTTTTTTTCTGAGTTTCTACTGTATCTTATGAATTCACTTATTATGTTACTCTTATGATACCCCAGTGAAGGGAAAAGGTCACATCACAGGATTTCTCCTTCAAGTTGTAACCTTCCCTGCCCTCTAATCACGTTATTTATTTCTCATTCATTGGGACTGCAGAAACCTGTGTGCAAACCCTAAAATGATATCAACTTACCAGATAGTACCCACAGTTTTTCTGTATCCATATTTTTTATTATAGAGAACAATCTTTTGTACTTAAATTTTCTGAATAGTACCATCACTTATGTTGTACAATTATTTAATTTGAAATCTGTTGTACAATTATTTGAAAGCTAATTTGATGTACTAAAACTGTGTGTGTGTGTGTGTGTGTGTGTGTGTATTTACAAGTATTGCCATATCCCTTTTGGGAATTGAAAATTGAAGAACTCAGATCTGTTTATAAAGTAGATAAGAAACTGTGTGAGATGTCTATGGTAATATTCAGTATGGTCTGGTTATATTCCCATTTTTTCATTTACCATTTTTGGCAACCTTTGATCTCGGTCCTGAGATCTTTCTTGTTTTGCTTTCTTTTCATCAGTGAACCTGTTTAGCCTTGTAATTTTAAATATCATTACTCCATCAACAGTTTTATGTTTAACCCTGATCTCTGCTCTCTGAACTAGAGACTTGGAGAGCAAACAGCTAACTAGACATCTCCACCTTGATAATTCTTACATATTTTACAGTCAACTTCACTAAAATGGAATTCCCTATCCCTAGCTCTTTCATTAATCTGTTTCCCTCTAGTTTTCTCCATTTTAGTAAGTTATCAATCATATATCCTATTGCTGGAGTTTGTCTCCCACATCCCACCCAGCAGCAAACCTATTAGTTTAATTTCAAAATATATTTCACATCTGTCCATTTCTCTCCATCTCACTGGCAACTCTCCTACTATAATCTCCCAGTTGAAATATTTACCTCCAAAGGAGACTGAATATGACCTCTGTACACTCTTACCCTTCTACAACAGCCTCCTGTCTGTATTCTGGTTTCCACTCTTGCTTGCACATTATCTGTATTTATTTAGTAGCCTAAGTAACCAGGCCCTTCCTATCTCCACCCTCATCTCTTGCATTCTTTGATTTCTCATTATGCTCCAGTCATTCTAGTTGTTTTCTGTTCTTTAAACACACCAAGTTCTTTCCTAGTTTAGGCAAATGATGTTCTCCCTGTTGATTCTTAGTTGGCAGGAAATTTCTCATTCTTACACAAGCATTATCTCCTCTGAAATTCCTTTCCACACCATCATTTCAAAGTAACCCCTTTCTTGCCCTCTCCTTGCCCACTGAGTTGGTATGTTAGACTACTGTTCTGAATTTCTTCCATTTACCCCTCCAGATCCACTCTCATTGTTCACCTTGCCTTCTTCTCGTGGAGGCTCGCATGTATAAAATATATCAATAGCCTTCATTGCCCTTTGGGTTCTAGTTGGCTTTAGCTTGGGAGGAGCTTTGGTAGGAGGTCAGAGTAAGAAATGAGAGCAAAGTGAAGGAATTTACAACTCTACCTTCCTCCCTGTGAAGTCTCCTACTTCTTACTCCTTTAAACCTAGGGTGGTAATAACTATTCTTAGCTAATGTATAAGTCACTGCATGATCTCTTGTTAATCCACTAAGCTCAAATCTTTGTAAACAGTCCTTTCTAGGAAACAAAACATGAGAGTGCAAACAAGTTTTTTTTTTTTTGATTATTCTAGTGTAAGTCTGCTAATCTGATTTAAGTATGCTCTTGGTTTTTTTCATGGGACCCTGTTGTCTTCTTGATTTCCATCATAACATGATAATAACGTGTAATAAGATTTTACATTTATTGGTTTACTATTTACTGTGACTCTGTTTACTAGGATATAAACTCTATGAGGGCAAGGAACTTTCCTTTTTTTTTCATTGTTATTTTTGTCAGCTTCTAGAATAGTGTCTAATATAAAGCAGATACCAAATAAATATTTTTAATAACTGACTGAAGAATCAAAATTAGAGTAATTAGTATGTTAACATATAGAGAGTCTAAATGGAAGGATTGAGGTTAAAATTAAAGCCATTATACCCAACAAGTTTTATTTCTTTGAGAATTTTAGTGTGGAGGGATATTCCAGTGATTCTAAATTTATAAATTCAAACAGTTGAGGATAATTTGAATAATGTAGAAAACAAAATCAGATGTTTAAATTTTTATGATGTCAAAAAGGCAAATAGTTTAAAAGAAATAAATTTTAGCAGCAAATATCAGTTTTATGCAGATTTTTTAGCATTATATAGCATATAATTGAAGCATATATGATTGCTTGCCAAGTCCTCTGTTCTCTGTTACCATACTAGTAGAGGTAATGGGTAACCCTCTGTCACTAACTCTTTAATTAACTATACCAGGCCACTTAGGCAGAAAAATCAAATAAATAATTGCTCACGTACATAGCTTTGACTTACTAGAAATGAGAGTTGTAAGCAGTAAGTGACAAGAAGTGACTCTAAAAAACAGAATAAGTTCAGTGAGAAGATGTACTATCTCTTATTATTTTTAATACTTTTTGTGTGTGTTACTAGAGCAAAGAGTTTTCTGACAAGTGGTATACTCTCTATACTCTGACGGACAGCCTAATCTCCAGGGAAAGCCTGAGCTTTTCAGTAGGTCAAAGTTATGCCTTTCACTTTCAGTGGCTGTGACACCAGGAGATAGTGCAGGGTGACTTCTGCCAGAGTGAGGAAATTAGAGATGCACAGAGCATTGTTTTAAAAATATTGGAGGCAGTTCCTCATTGTCCACCTTAATGGACTAAAATCTTCCTTGTTAAATGAGAAGATTGAATTCCCACATCTTGAATCCTAAGTATCATATTCCATTCAATCAGTGTCCCTTCATTTCAATATAATCATTATGTCTCTTCATTTAAATATGAAAACAATTAAATGGTGCTTCATATTTTGTAAGAAGTAGAAGGATTTCTCTGGTTTCTGGACAAATCTATTGTTATAAAACAATATTCATTGGCATAGAAAGATTCTCTTGATATTTTCTTCATCAAGAAAAAAGACTATAAAATAAGAAGTAGATAAAATTTGTATAATATATATAATATCTAATATTATATAATTTTATCTGTATGTTACATATATCTTGTGTAATGTATATAACATAAATACAAAATATAAAAATGTATAATATATTTATAGGTTATAAGTTTATAGATATTTTCTTTTTATCACTATTTTTTGCTCATTTATAATGTCAAATTTTCCTAATATAAAATACATACTAATATTTCCTAATACAAAATATAATACTATATTTTCAGATATTTATTATATATCTACTATTACATGATTTATAGTTATATTCAATGTATTTTACATTATATGTAATAAGAAAAACACTTAATTGTAATTATAATTTTGAAAAGAGCTCATGAATGATATGGAAAAGTTTTGTAGTAACCAATAAAATAGTTTCCACCTGGTAAAGTTGAGCAGTAAAGACAACTTTTAACATATAGTCACTTATTCATCTCTGTACAGTACCTAGAATTGGGCCAGTCTTGGAAGTATACATGTTTTAAAATAAATAAACTAAGGTAGAATTCACAAATAAATTGTCAATTTCATAGAAAAAAATTAACACAATTCAGATGAGTTATTTGAACGTTCATGGGGGAAAAAAAACTAAGGTGTAAACAACAAATTGACAAACATAACCTTTAGATAATAGTAAACAAGCTTAGTTTTTGGTACTTCTGAACTCTTAGTACAGTAGTGAATTAACTTCAGCAAAATCAACAGTGAGTAATGAAGCTAGACCTAAAAATACTACTCTATATTTCTAGTCCAATTAGTCTTTTTCTAAATGTCTACTTTTCACATCCTGGTAATGCCCATATAGAAATGGAAGTTCATAGGGAATTATTCAATATTATTTTAGGAAAGTTAAGCAGATATAACTATCTAGAAGGAGCCTTGGGATCATTTGAATATAATGGAAATCTCAGCAATTAGGATTCTAATTCCAGATTCAAGGCTGAGTCTGAGAACTGGAAAATCCTTTCAAAGATTAATTTCACAACATCTGGGTAGCAGCTGAAAAATCCAGTCTTCAGCAACATTCCATGTGTAGTTGAAGCCATGCATATCCTTGATTACCTGTCATTTACATTCTTATGTGTTGAAATTGTCTTATGGAAACTCACCACCATTTCCAAATCTTTTTTTTTTTTTTTTTTTTTTTGTGGTACGCAGGCCTCTCACTGTTGTGGCCTCTCCCGTTGCGGAGCACAGGCTCCAGAAGCACAGGCTCAGTGGCCATGGCTCACAGGCCCAGCCACTCCGTGGCATGTGGAATCCTCCCGGACCGGGGCACGAACCCATGTCCCCTGCATCAGCAGGCGGACTCTCAACCACTGTGCCACCAGGGAAGCCCCAAATCTATTTTTAATAATACATAAATTAAAGGTGAATTCCATTTATTTCAACAGACAAGGCCTACTCTGTTTTAGGCTTTCAGTTAGACAGTGGGAACACAGTGATAAAAATGATATAGTCCTTGGGTTCAAAGCCATACAGTTCATCCAAAGAGATAGAATTTTATCTTAAGGAATTTAGTGATATAATGAAACAGGGGTAGTTACAAAGTGGCATAGACATGATGATAAGATAGCAGCTAACTGTACTTGATGAGTTTAAAAGACATTTGAGCTAAAGTTTTAGGAGTAACTTTTGAGTAAGCTTTGAACAGGCAAAGAATGCCTAAAAACACTGGAGAATGGTTGGAAGAAGTGGATTTCACATGTTTTCAAAGATGTATCCCCAAAGCCTAGTTAGTACCATTCTTTAGAATGTACAGCAAAATATTGTCTACTGTCCTCAATTTGGACCTCCTATGGAACTCTTGAGACAACAGGGAAAGTCACACTTAGGTGCCTATTAAAGGCGTTCTATGGTTGGTTGGACTTTGCCACTGTTTGCAGGCACATATTCCTTTGTCAGTAGACACCAGAAGAGACACCAGTTGGGCTGTCTCTGTAAGCCCAACTCACAACCTCTTTTCTTCTAATTGTAAGCAAAAATCATTGTTTAAACATCTGCTAGTTTAAAGCAAAATTTTAAGATAGTATTTCTTTTTGAACTTAAAAATGTATAGTAGCTAGAACAGAGATGTGCTTTGCAAGAAATGAAAGCATCCAATATAATTTTTCACTAGAATTAAATTGAAATCTTAAAAAAATGAAAGGATGAAGGGACCAAATACATAGCTTTGATGAGTTTGTTTTATAGTTATTTTTGACTATATGTTAAAGTACGTAAATAATGATAGATAAAAGATACATAAAGAAAAAGAGAAGTTTTTGGTTGCATATGTATGTTTTTGTTCTTCAAAATAATTTTTAAAGTATTCATGATCCACAGTCAAGTGTACTCTGAAGAAAGTAAAATCAGTTACAATTTGTGAGTAGAATTTTCAAATAGCTTAAAATTCTAAAGAGAAATTTAAGCTAACATTTCTACTTGCTACTTGTAAACATTGGCAGTGTTTGTATAAACACTGAAATCAGTACACTGTTTTCAAGAGCTTCTTAACAACCTTACTTTTATTCACCTGGGATTCAAAGATACTAACGAAAATAGCAGTGATATAACCTCTCTTATATAGGTTTGTGTTCTTGAGTGTCAGCTGGTGACACTATGATGATACATGGCACTAATAATTGATTAAAGTGACTTCTCTCCTTGCCCCAGTGCTTACTGATATGTGACACTTGGCAATATATTATTAAAGCCCCATCGTACTGATGATGCACTGGGACAGAATGTCAATAGAGAGTCCTTCCTTGAGTGATATATTTCTCATTCACAGGGCCGTGAAAGTCTAAGGATGCACATTCAAAGCCAGTCTATTTGACTATTTTGATAGTAAAATCAACTTTAAAAATATATCAGTAGGGGCTTCCCTGGTGGTGCAGTGGTTGAGAGTCCGCCTGCCGATGCAGGGGACACGGGTTCGTGTGCCGGTCCTGGAAGATCCCACATGCCGCGGATCAGCCGGGCCCATGAGGCATGGCCGCTGAGCCTGCACGTATGGAGCCTGTGCTTTGCAACGGGAGAGGCCACAGCAGAGAGAGGCCCGCGTACCTCAAAAAAAAATATATATATATATATATATATATATATATATATATATATATTAGTATTTCAAAGATTGCAATGGATGTATTATGGCTGGAAACCCAGACAATCCAAGCTCGTAAATAATGCATTCTGGTAGTATTGTGTATCTATGAAAAGGGGAGCCTTCCTCTTGAGAAAATAAACTTATGGTAAAAGGCAGACATACTGAAGGATGGTTTACAAAATGAATTGTGATTATGGGCCTAGAGGTTTATGGAAAAAGTTCATATGAAGTTTAAAAGAAAAAAAAAAAAAAGACTCCATTAGACTGTAGAATCACCAAGGAACTAGAAATGATAAAGCTGAATGCCTGTGGTTTTAATCCCATGTATTTAAATGCCTATGAACAGCACAGGAGAACAAATGGTCTTAGAGTCCTGTCTGATATCCAAAGATACGGGAATAGGTAGTATTTATCTGCACATTATAAAGAATGGTGCTAGACCTTCTTCAGAGGACTTTCCATAAAGTACACCAAATTGAACATTTAAATATCCATCTTTATCAGCTCCCCAATTTTCAATGTGGGGAGCTAAGACTAAATATCCGTGTAAAATAAAGGAAGGGATTTATAAAATGCCTTCCTTAGCTATCACTATGTACATGAGAAAAAATAAAATTTAAAATGATTACCTAAAAGTTTTCCTATCTTGAATATCAAAAGTATCCTGAATTTGGGGTTATGCTAATACATAGGAGTAAGGAGTAAAAAAGCCAGTAATTTACTCAGATCTGTTATTTTGCTATCATTACATGTTTTTAAATTATTTTCAGTTGAGTAAGTATAGACCAGGAATTCAATTATATATCAATATCTCCAAAAAACAAGTCTCTAAAATCACATTTTTGTACATTTGTTCTTTTGTTTCATACTTTCAAAAGAAACCCCTAAATGACCATGAACTGCAACAATATTTCATTAAATAAGGAACATATTCCTAAATTACAGGCAAGTAAAGGAGAAGGAAAAATATGTGTGTGTAATGTGTGTTTAGTTTTAATTTAAAACAGTAGTATAGTATTTTTTATTGTTATAATAGCCCAACAGTTTGTTTTTAATTTTCTGTTGAAATGTCATCTTTCTTTTTCTCTCCTTAATTCCAGTCCTAAACCTGCATCTGTAAATCAAGTGATAGAAACTTTGGTTTAAATACAGAAAGTAATATTCCAGCAAAAAGATCAACATTAAAACAATTTAAGCAAGTTGTAGAGATGTCTCAAGTCAATTTCTAACTGTTTTAATTAGACAGTAATCAGGCTATCACAGTGTCAACCTTTATGAAAGCCACTCAGGTTGTGTAAAAACAGTTTGGGACAATCCTCATTTGTTGCCTCTACAATGGGAATTCAGAATGAATAAAATAATGGCAGCAATTCAAATGAATCAAATTCTCTAAAACTAGCTGTTGTGTTTACTGGCATGTCTAGCGCATACTATTTCTTTCTAACTTGCATACACCTACACCTACTCCTTCTAGATATATGCTAATTTAATTTAGAGATGACAAGTCATGGTCAGGATTTTCTAGGGAAAACAAAAGCACATATTTGCCCTTTTTTCTCTTGTGAACTTCTACTGTCAATTACTGCTTCTTATGTAGAATTGCCACATGCAAAAGAGGCCCTGTAGTGTGGGATCATCATTTGCAGTTAGTGAGAAATCTAAAAGCCATCATTTTCCTCTAACTTTGGAAATTAATCTTGTCTGTCTATTCTGAGTGTTGTTGCCGCTGGTATTTTCAAATATGCACTGACTTCAATCAGAGATTATATATGATTTTATAAAAGCTTTACAACAGAAGAACATTTTCTGAAATATTTTAACCTGATTAGTTGTCAAGATACATCTACAGACTGAAATCCATTTTTATGTGACATTTGTGTGGAAAGCTATAGCTTCTGCTCAAACTTTATAAATGGCCCAAAATTGTAGGTATGGAGATAGGATTTGAGGAGGAGGTGTGGAGACATAGAGGTAGATACCAAAAAAATAATGAAGATATGGAATCACAGCTACATCTATTTCCCCTTTAGCGGGCCCTGTTAAAATGTGTGGTTTCCTAGCATTTAAGAAGCACTTATAAATATTTAGTAAATGAAGTAATGTTATTTTTAGATAATTTGCAGTTCTTTGATACTTGAATTCTGCTCAGTTATTTCCTTCTCAGTGGTTTGACATAGGAACAGGGAGGGCCTAGGGAAGGGAACCAGGATTCCAGTGTAGAGTAATTTTTATAACATACACTCTGGAATGAGAGACAAGTGAGCTTTGAATCCCAGATTCTTTAGTAACCAGCCACCTAATATTTGGTGAGTTTCTTAAACCTTCTGTGATTCAGTTTCTTCATTTGTAAAATAAAGATAATTCTAACATCTATTTTATAGGTTTCTTATGAATATGTAGTGAGATCATTTCTGTAGATCACATAAAACTGTCCATGGAACATGTTAAGCACTAAGTGTGAGCTGCATAGTTTGGTTGAAACTTGAAGAATTTTCTAATAGATTTCACTTTTATGAATCAAAGGGCAGGGTTGGAACTGAAAGAGGATAATCCCTACTCCTTCCTCTCTTAGAGAGTACAATACAATTTAGTGACCATCTTCCTCCCCAAGGGGGCCAGCACACCCTCTCCCTGGGTTTTCCTCCTTACACAGAGACATTTACCCCTGTAACTTCAGCGTGCTTATCAGAAATGGGAGGTGTCAGAGAAGTATCAGAATCTGAATATGCGAGGAGTTCCCATGTCTCCCATTTTTATAGCCAACAAAAGAAAACAACTAAGGAAATTAACCTGTAAGCTGCATTTTTTTAAAATAAATCGGGCTTATTTATTCTAGACTTCATTGCATTTAACATTAAAAATGTCAACACTAGAACATGGAATCTCCTTTAGAGGTATGGGTTATAAGTGACTGGAATTTTACCAGTAGATAAGATGTAATAAAGATATAGACCAAAGGTAACACCTATAAATTACAGACCCATTCAATATCTTCCATCCCGAAGAAAGGCTAAGGGTGGCCCTAAAAAATTACTTTGAAAGCATTGGGTCAACTGCTTAATACTGTTAAAAGAAACCCACTTGAAAGGGGCAGTGACAAATGCAATTCTCAGTTTGTGTTTATGTATGTTTGATAATGTTGAAGAGGAGAAATTTTACCCCCTACCCCTCTTTAGTTCTTATGGTTGGTCTAATAATAAAATTGACAGAAGACAGATTAATGGGAGAAAAAGAAACAAATTTTAATTCATGAGCATGGAGGTATCATAGCAATGGGATCTAAGAATTGGCCAAAGCAGGAAGATTTTATACAAAGAATAAATTTGTGAAGAATTGACAGGACAAAGAAATTTAGGTTTTGGATACTCAACTAGTGAAGAATGTAAACAGACTTTGGACTTGGTGTAGTAAATTAAAGAAGTAACAAGGTTTGCTTACATAGGCTTCTCAGCCTGAATTCCCTGTCTCTGGCAATAAGGGTGTCCTTCACCTCCAGACGCAGGGAGCACACCTTTCTCATGAGAGATTTATATCCTGCTTTCGGGGAAACATATTAGCAGGGTCAGTGTCCCTCTTGCCTTGGCTGTTTCTTAATTAACTTTAACTCAAAATAATCAACATGCCATTGTGACATATTTGGGGGTGGCCTGCGCTGAGCCAAAACAATAACAGGATAACTTTAAAAGATAAATCATTTATCTCTTCAGTTGAAAACTGCAAGTTCTGTAGGTTGAGAACAATGAGGAAAAAAAAATTAAAGAATTTATTGAAAAGTGTTTGGTAAAGTGTTTTGATTATTGTCTCTATAATTGTCATTTTCCTAAAATCCATTTTTTCATTGTTTTAAGCTAAATATGTGCATGGAGTGTAATCCATCATGCAAGGTGCATATGTTCCAGGGACGCTTACCTCAGGCACACCTGCTCAACTAGTTAACTTTGGGTCAAAAGGCAACCTATACATAAGGAAACTGATTTCTAGCCAGTCACAAATGCAGGTCTGCCTCTTATAGATAAGGATTTTTCTATCTGTTGCAAGAAATTTTCTTCAGTTTTCTTGATTCATAACTGTCTTTCACTCCTGAGGATATTTTCTGCTTTTTCATTATGTTTTACACTCTAAAAGGAGTCAGACCTCAACTTACAGCTATCCCCCATATGGACCCCTCTCTGCTTATATTCTTCCTGCCGTTTTGGGAAGATATAAGACGAAAAATCTCTATCAGACTCTCACAGTACTGTTGATGTTTGCAGCTAGTGATAGTCCTCTCCAGCTACCAGAAAGTGGAGGTATAGCAACAGGGCTTGCCCAAATTGGCAAATGAGTAAGAGCAGCGGTCTTTTCAAAGGATATAGTACAGTGCCCATTAAGCCAGACTTGGAAGATTGTTTCATTGGGGTTTCAATTTAAGATGAATGGTCTGGGTACCTTTAGAAAGCACAGGTTTAGGAGGAGAGTCTTTGCTTTCTAAGACTGGAAATAACTGCTTGGTTTGATTTTGTGACTTAGTGTGTATGTTATTCATTATGTAGAGCATATATCATCAATTGTAATATTGTTGAAGATTTTTTAAAACATCAGGAGGGAACTAAACATATAGCACAGGATTTCACTTGGAAGATTTCCATCAAATGAATTTATAGCTATTCTAAATTATTTTCTTTTGGCTCTTATCTAACATTTGTTTTTTGTTTTGCTTTGTTTTCTTTTTTCCTGAGTTTGTTCTTACTGGCAGAACTCAGCCTCTCTAACCTTCTTCCTTTTTCTTTCTTTTTAAAATATTCATGCAAGTTAGCTAGGGTATTTTTTCTTAAAAAAATGCAAACTATAGAGATTCTGGAGCTTTACTTTAACTTGGAAGTGATTTATTAAAGAATCACAGATTTCTCCCTTCAAGAATATTTTAGTACCATCTGCTACCACCCAATATAAATAATACTTAACATAGGTAAGTGGGACATTTGGGGAATTTTTCAGCTTTTTATTCTGAAAGCTGTTCTAAGAACGTAAATTCATTGTAAAAGTAAGAAAAAAATTATATATATATATATATATATAATTTTATTTTCAGTGAAAAAAGGAATAATAAAGCACCATTTTCA
The DNA here is from genome assembly GCF_949752795.1 of Hyperoodon ampullatus. Classification (NCBI taxonomy): domain Eukaryota; kingdom Metazoa; phylum Chordata; class Mammalia; order Artiodactyla; family Ziphiidae; genus Hyperoodon; species Hyperoodon ampullatus. The sequence continues at coordinate 185,655,392 of NC_136914.1, forward strand.
CTTACTTCCTCATTTATTTATATATTTGATGTATTTCCCCCATAGTCCCTATCCAGAATCTATGATAAGTAATCCTTTTAAGAGGGCAGATTATACAATCTTTATTACTGAAGAAGGAATTAACCTTCATCCTTTCTCAATTCTAATACTATTGAAGAATATAAATGAAAAGAAAAGGAGAAAATTTGTTTAGTATTTCACAGTATGCCATGTATGTAATTAATCTTATATCATCATGGATACTCAATCTTTGCTGTCTCTCTGTTCAATTCTATAATTCATTCCAAAAGGAACTCCTCAGGCATTTGAAATGAATCCAAGGCCAACTCATTTTCATTCTGTTTCTTGGATTTGTGAATGTCCCCTCTTAGGGTTATTTCAGCAAATTAAATATGATAATACTAGGAAGGACTTTTGAGGTTCTAATTATATCTCCTGTGTATCAGTAATATTTGCAAAAACATAAACCAGAAGATGCTTAAAAATAGTTGATTATGAATAGATTTATTGTTGACAAAATTAACTGCCAACTTACACTATTTTTCTGACGATCAGTAATTAAAATTTCAAGTGTTATCTGTCCTTTTTTATTAGAAAATAACTTTGGAAGTTCTACTAATTAAATTTCTTCTGAAACTTGTCAAGAATATTAAAGACACAGGTCAAATGTATGGTAGCTATAATTACCATGCCTGTACTTATCATTTTTAGTTAGGCAGGGTTTTTCTTTGTATTGGCAAACAGACTGTAAGTGTTCTTGTCAATTTCAAATACATTACTCTGAGAAACACTGCAGTTTGCCTCTGGACCAAGTTGTCTTTTTAATTCTAATTCAAGGTCCTGAGAAGGGGTGTTCTCTGACTCCATTTAAACAATATATCTCCAAAGTTTTCTACCTGTTTATCTCTATTCTAATCGTATCTGTGTTGGAATATCATACCGGAATAGACTGAGCCTTTTTTGGCATGGTCGAGACTACTCTTGATTATTTTAAGTTACACAAGTGTGAGAATGTAAATTGAATGTAAAATTGGCCTAAGTCACTGTACTAGATATTAACAGATTGTGTCAACGATAAAATAATTCCAAACTTTGGAGAGTACAAGCCAGGGGCTATTATCTGGATATGAATTGCTGGATAAAGCCTAATTAATCACATCTCTGCCTGTGTAATATTCTTGTAATAGCAAGCATTCTAGAAATTTCAATCTGTCTTTAGTGTACGACTTGATACCTTTGAGACTGAGGGCTTTAATGACGTTAGGTAGCAGTGTTTCTGTAGAGGTGTATGGAAAGATAGTTTTCTTGCTACAACATTACGAATTGATTTTCTCTTTTTAATTTTAATCCCAACACCCTGTCATGGAAGTATTCTTTATTTGGAGAGAGATTTTCATTTGAAAAGAAGAAAGTTGTTTGGAATTATTGAAGTTTCTTATGACAAATCAGCAGATCATCAAATATCAAGGATAATTTAATCATGAGTCAGCTAGCCCAGTATTCTCTCTCTGAGATTCAATAGTTCATCAGTAAATAGTTTTTACCCTCAGTGGGATCTGTCTTAGCATAAGAAAAGAAAATCAAACTTTCTTCTTGGATCATTCAATACTCTGACTTGCTCTTCTTACTAATATAAAATCCATTTTTATGTATGTAAAATATACATAGAAATGGGTTACAGATATATATTTTATATATATACAAACTCTGTATATATAGAATATATACATAGCCTATGTCTATGTAGTGTTTCATTTTATTTAGAATTAACCTTAATTCTCTGATAAAAAACAGAAGCAAAAAGGCTTGCTATTGTTTAAAAATGCCAATACATAATACTAGTTCCCACTACTTCTCACATAAACAGCATGCATAGATATTAGCTATATTAAAATAAAATGTGTCAACATTTAAATCTATATGCCTCATAGTCTTGGTATGAAACTAGTAACATTTACTTCAAAATGAATATTCTTCATTTAAGTTTAGATTCAGTCAGATTTGTTTATTTTATGCTTCACCTGTTAATTCCAGACATTTTGATTATATTAACCAGTTTATATTTCCATTTATTTTTATAAATACTCTTTTTATAAATTTTTGTTTATGAAGAGGACATTCCTCTATATGAACAACAATAACACATTGAATTAGTGTTTGTAATGCCTTGCAATTTAGCCGTTAGAAAATTTAACTCCACCCAGGTTTATAAATATCAGTAATATTTCATTCATTTATTCTTTAATTCCATTAAATGAAGCATCTATTATTAACTTAAGTAAGAATATAGATGTATTAGTAAAAAAAAAAAAGAATATAGATGTATTTTTCTGATCTCAAAAATGGAAGATCAAGGTGACAGATATGTAAACAATTTATTATCATTTAATGTAGTAGATGTCAGAAAAGTGGTCTACCATGGAAGGGAAAGATCCATGGAGGATATTATTAAAGAGTACCTGAAGGAAAGAAAATACTTTTTCAGACAGAAAAGAAGGCTAATGAATTTTAGATAGAGGGAAGTTATGTTATGGAGACATAAAATAATATTGCACAAATAATTAAACAGTAATTAAACTATATGGTCAGTGCTGGTTAGTCTCTTCATTTGATGCTGGCTGTCTTATTTTATCCTCTGTTTATACTCACAAAGAGACAAGGATATTCACAAGTAAAATAAAAATTTTTAATTTTTTTGGTGAATGCATTAAGGAGTAAGGCTGAATCACTCTAATAATTATTATTACTCTCATTTTCCATATATATAACTCAAAAGTCAACAAGCAAATAAATTGTTAGCCATGCTTCAGAATGAGAATATAAAAAGACTTGATATACAGCTGACCCTTGAACAATGCAGGCTTGAACTGCACATGTTCACCTACATGTGTGTTTTGTTTTGTTTTCAATAAATACTTATAGTACTACACAAACCATGGTTGGTTGAATCTACTGTTGCAGAACTGAGAATATGGAGGGTTGACTATAAAGTTATACTCAGATTTTCAACTATGCGAGGGGTCAGTACCTCCTACCCCCACACATTGTTCAAGGGTCAACTGTTTGTGTATGTGTGTGTGTGTGTATATATATATAAAATAGACATTTATAATAAATACATAGTTATATATTCACTATGCATACAAATTCATTGTAACTATATTAACTTCATATATATAATGTATATGTAATTGTATATATATAAAATTGTATATATATTGTGTGTATGTATATATATATATATGTAACCAACCATAGATCAAGTAGTACTATAGTAAGTATTTATTGAAAAAGATCCATGTATAAGTGGACTTGTCAAGTTAAAACCTGTATTGTTCAAGGGTCAACTATATATATATATATTTTTTCATTTCCTGTCTTTATTTTAAAAAGGAGTTAAAGAAAAACCAGTGATTGAAGGAAAAATCACATAAAACTAGAATTAAATTTAACACACAGAGCCCATGTAAGAGAGTCATATAACTTACTAACATGGGTACTTTTACATCTTGTATTTCCCAGCAAGTAAATATGAAAACATGGTTAATTATAGGATCCATGGTGTCCATAAAATAAAAGCAGTTGCTCAGGAGAAGTGAGATTATTCTATTCCTCTTACTAATATCTAAAAGAATGTTCTACCTTAGAATGTTATGTAATGTAGTAAACAATGTATGTATTATACAATGCTATGTAATGTAGTGTGAATTACATACTTACCACAGATACAGAAGCTGGAGTTGAAGAACTCTTTGCCATATCACCCTTCAATATATGCCTTCATTAATACACAAAGCCAAGCTCCTTAAAACTGAACCAACACATTCACTAAATAATATTTTCTGAGCACACAGTTATCACGGCCTGGCATAAGGCAAGGATGAATTTAAAACTATCCACAGAGAAACAGGGAGTGCACCCCATATCACATGATATTTTTAGTATTACATGTTCCCTGACCTAAACTTATTAAGTGGAGAGTTTGAAGTAAGGGTCTGTATCAAATAGCTTTGATTATTATCTATTCCAGTTTGCCAGTTAAGAGTAGAACAGTATCTTTTGACAATTTCTTAAACTAGAGGTGGATTTGACATTGCCTTATGAAAATGAAAACATTTGCCAGAAGAGAGGTCTTAAAAAGAGAAAGAAGTTTGAACTGAGGACAGGAATGCCTAAATTCATTGACAAAACGCTGTCATCCATTAACATATTTTAATCATCCTATAAAGATGACCTTAATCAAGAATTTAACTATTCAAACAAATGGGTAATAAGTTGTGCATCAAGTATTTATTTTGTTCTTTTATAAATTTTCATACCAGTATAAATTTATAATGGATTTGAAACATACAAAGTATTAAAGCCCAGTTCACAATGACAATGCAGGAAGGTAGACATTCCTAGGGAATGAAAACAATCCCCAAGAAGCCTTCACTCTAGTGATAATTATGATCATGCAATAATTATTTTTATTTTTTTATATTTTTGCGGTACGCGGGTCTCCCACTGTTGCGGCCTCTCCCGCTGCAGAGCACAGGCTCCAGATGCTCAGGCCCAGCGGCCATGGCCCACGGGCCCAGCCGCTCCACAGCATGTGGGATCCTCCCAGACCGGGGCATGAACCGGCGTCCCCTGCATTGGCAGGCGGACTCCCAACCACTGCGCCACCAGGGAAGCCCAATAATTATTTTTTTAAAACACTTAGTAGCATATACATCAAACAAGATTGAAAAAAAAGAAACCTTTCTTTCTCATTTTTCCCCCCTCCCACAATCTCTTATTATTATAGAAAATATGGTCTAAACATTATTTGGTCTATTAGCCATAGGGCAATTTAAAGCCCTGGACCCTTGTATTCTTTGAAATTTGGTTTTCAACTCTGGAATTACTGAAGACATGTTAGTGTTTGTTCTCATTAATATGTGTTTGGGCTTCCCTGGTGACACAGTGGTTGAGAGTCCGCCTGCCAGTGCAGGGGACGCGGGTTCGTGTCCCGGTCTGGGAAGATCTCACATGCCGCGGAGCGGCTGGGCCCGTGAGCCACGGCCGCTGAGCCTGCGCGTCCGGAGCCTGTGCTCCGCAACGGGAGAGGCCACAACAGTGAGAGGCCCGTGTACCGCAAAAAAAAAAAAAAAAAAATGTTTGTAGTCAAAATTTCCTTTGATGGTTGAAGGCGACATTTTGCAGAGCAGATCTCATATTTTTTTCTTTCTATTTGCTGAATAAAATAGAGGTAGTGTTGGAGTATGATGTTACCGAATGAATTGGGATCCCGCTGCTCACCGCTTACAAAATCAATACTTACAAATGGTAGAAAGGAAAGGTGCCTTTACTCAGAATGCTGGCAATCTGGGGAGATGGTGGACTCAGCATCCCCCAATAACCCACCTCCAAAGGTTCTGCTCAGCCTTGAAAACTTTTAATGGTAAATAGGGAACTAATCTCAGTTAATCATCGAGATAGGGGTCAGAGTCCACTATGTACAAGCTTCTGTGCAGGCTTGTCGACTTCTTGTGATCTTTCTTTAGTTTTTCACACAGTTTGTTCCTGAGATTACTGCAAGGGAAGCTATGGAAGAGATCTGATCATCTGTTAATTACTTATTCTTCATTTCTACTTCTTTGATCTATGGAAAGAACCAAAAAGGCAAAGTATTGTGTGATCAAAAGATGTGAAAGGTGTGCTATGGCTGGAGATAAGTAGAGCATGGGGGTGCCTGGTTTAAGATTAGTGTCAAGACAAAGGAGTACCTCCTACAGAGAGCTCTTTCCTGCAAAGAGCTTTTTCCTGCCAAAAGCTGCTAACAAATCCCCACTTGTCAGAACATAATCCCATTTCTGTGGGATCATGGGCGAAGGTCTGTCTTCTGTAACTTCTTCATGATGACAAAGGGTGCCATATTCTTAGAGTGGAAGATGTTGACATGGGTCTGTAGCATCTCTTTGCTGACAGTTATAGTTGCCCATTTACAATACAGGCAGAACAAACTACAATTATTTTGATATCCACAAAAATATAGATTATTATGAGCAATACTGTTAATCTCATTCTCTTAAGGCCAGTTCTTGGAACTGTGCTAACCATAGACCCAATACTGGTCAAGATGGAGCAGTTATGTTCTGGCTGAAGTCTGTTCATCATGCAACCAGCCTTTTCCCTCTGGTGGCAGTTACAGTATCTATAAAACAACTCAGGAATGTGCATCAAACACTGAGTTTGTGACTCTATTGTCCCAATCATTAGCTGTTTGAGCCTGCTCTTTTGTGACTTGGGGAGGCCTGGGAGTCTTTAGCTTTTCTATAAACAAGAGGCAGAAGACATGGAGGGGCCTTTGTACTTGGTGGGGGCCACAGGATTCTGCTCAGTTCCAATTTTTTTTTTTTTTTTTTTTTTTTTTTTTTTTTTTGCGGTACGCGGGCCTCTCACTGTTGTGGCCTCTCCCGTTGCGGAGCACAGGCTCCGGATGCGCAGGCTCAGCGGCCATGGCTCACGGGCCCAGCCGCTCCGCGGCATATGGGATCCTCCCAGACCGGGACACGAACCCGTATCCCCTGCATCGGCAGGCGGACTCTCAACCACTGCGCCACCAGGGAGGCCCCTCAGTTCCAATTTTGATAACTAAGATTGATTTTTAAAAATTAATAAACAGAAAAATAAGTATATGAAATTTTACTGGTAATGGTTTTCAGTTTGAATTCATTACTGCTTCTCATTTGTGATTTCAAGTGTCTTTCAAATTATATACCAAATGCTTCAAATTTTGCATTGAAAATGAACACTTGTTTGAAAGTAAGTGCTATGTTTGATTAGTGATGTTTGGTACACGGAGTATATTCCACATTCTACGTGCATGACAGAAAATCTATAAATTCAGAAAATCTATAAATTCAGAAAATCTATATAATAACTGGCCATTTTACAAATATAAATCTTTTATACTCCCTAAGGTATATTATAAATAACAATTATTATATGACACATTGGGTTTTGGCACAAGCACCTGTCCTGTTTATTTCAGACTTATAAAAATTAAAATTCATAAGGCAATGTTAATTTGTTTGAATTTCCATAATTCCATCTATTTTTCACAAAAGTAGCTAAGATGTGAATAATACTTTATATAGAGGTAGAAAAATTTTCCCTTCTTCCCTTCTAGGTTCTTTGGTTGGTCTAATAATTAAATTGACATAAGATAGATTAACAGGAGAAAAACAAATAAAAATTTAATGACATATGTCCCACCTGTATACATGGAAGAGATCCAAGAAAACTGAGTAATTCCTGGAAATGGCCAAAGCCATCACTTTAAATACCATCTTCAACTGAAAACAAAAGAGGATGAGGGGGTTGGGAAGTCAGTTATGGAGGGTTATGAGGAAATGCACAGCAAACAATGATAAGGCTGTTATGCATATTTAGGTCGTTGTCTTTTCCATTGATAAGAGTTTCTAGAGACTTGGTCATTCTCCTCTTCTGGCTCCAGAGAGAGAGAAACTCTTACAAATGGAGATTTCCCTTATGAATATAAATGTTTCTTACAAAAAGGTAATTTCTACTCAGTTTTCAGAGTTCTACCTGTGTCTGTTGTTTCTTAAAAATTAACCATCATAAAATAGTATGCCAAGGAGGCATATTTTGGTGTGGCAAAATCTGCTCCGCTTCATTTATTCTGGAAAGCTTTATCAAAGCTGATAATTATACTGTACCACAGAACTAAAGTAGTGGGTTTGTGTGTGTGTGTGTGTGTGTGTGTGTATTTTGTTTGTTTGTTTTTCATATTGGAGTCTATCTGATTTACAATGTTGTCTTAGTTTCAGGTGTACAGCAAAGTGATTCAGATGATACTTGTCTTTCTCTGTCTGACTTCACTTAGTATGATAATCTCCAGATCCATCCATGTTGCTGCAAATGGCATTATTTCATTCTTTTTTATGGCTGAGTAATATTCCACCGAATATATATATATATATATATATATATATATATATATATATATATACCACATCTTCTTTATCCATTCATCTATTGATGGACAATTAGGTTGCTTCCATGTCTTGGCTTTTTAAATAGTGCTGCAGTGAACATTGGGGTACATATATCTTTTCAAAGTATGGTTTTCTCTGGATATATGCCCAGGAGTGGAATTGCTGGAGCATATGGTAGCTCTATTTTTAGTTTCTTAAGGAACCTCCATACTGTTCTTCATAGTGGCTGTACTTTCCCACCAACAGTGTAGGAGGGTTCCTTTTTCTCCACACCCTCTCCAGCATTCATTATTTCAGATTTTTTGATGAGGGCTGTTCTGACCGGTGTGAGGTGATACCTCACCAGAGATTGAATGCAAGTCATGACAGTGAAAGCACTGAGTCCTAACCACTGGACCCCAGGGAACTCCCTCATTGTAATTTTGATTTGCATTTCTCTAATACTAGAGTAGCGTTTCAACATTTCTTTTATGTGATTTATATTTTTCATTGTTCATCTTTTTCTTTTGCTGTGGCCCATATAATGTATGCTCAAAAACATATTTTTTATGTGTGACTGAGATAGTAAACATTTATGTATGATTTTATTCGCTATTGAACAACATTGATTGAATTGATAAATTTCTAAGTAAAAATAGAAGTGAAATACAAACATAAAAATGTAAACATTAAAATACAAAATTATTTTCATGCCCATACAAATTAAAGCTTATGTAGAAATACATGACTCATGTAAGGTATCATATGATTTTAATGTTGCCCTTAAGAACCTTGCTAATATGGAGAACTTCAGTTACTCCAAAGATAGTTCTTGTCATTTAGAACTTTTACTGGTGAACAAAAGATGAGCAACTCTGTTTGGAATGGTTCTACAAAATAAGAAAATTTCTTATCATTGTGAAACAAAAGAAAAGATTAATCCTAATGCCAGTCTGCACAGAGAAGGCAGGTTATGACAAAGTTTCTACTACCCAGAAGCAAAAGCATCTGAGTTAGGTTAAAAGTGATATGGGCTCTCTTAATTATATAAAATGCTTTTATGTCATTTGTTTTTCTTTTAGAAAATATGTCCTAGTATTCACATCTTTAGATGACAAAACATCTAATTGGCAAATGCTTTGTCTCCATATTTTGGAGAGTTGGATAGAGGTGGATTTTACTGGTTGTGAAATTTCACAATTGAAATCACTGTCAGGTATTTAAAAAAACTATTTAGAGGTTGACTAAGTTCAGTAATTGACATGAAAGACTAGTTTTTCAAAGCATTATATCCTTTTTCATGGCAACTCTATAAAATAAAATGCTTACAAATTATTTTTTCTTTCTGAGTTTGCCAAATCATTCAGCTTAAAAAGAAACATACATAGCTTACACATTTTCCTCATATTCTTCTACTTGTAAGTAATAAAAATATCAAAATGAGGGCTTCCCCGGTGGCACAGTGGTTGAGAGTCCGTCTGCTGATGCAGGGGACAAAGGTTCGTGTCCCGGTCCGGGAAGATCCTACATGCCGCAGAGTGGCTGGGCCCGTGAGCCGTGGCTGCTGAGCCTGAGCGTCCGGAGCCTGTGCTCTGCAACGGGAGAGGCCACAACAGTGAGAGGCCTGCGTACTGCAAAAAAAAAAAAAAAAAAAAAAAAAAAAAAAAAGTATAACTCTCAAATTCTGTAAATAAAAAAGGAAATTACTAAACGAATGAAACATTCTTCCCCCCCATTTGCATGTTCATATATTGTACTGAGTTTGTTAATAATTATGGGGTTTTAGATGAAGTTTTTTATTACATTTTATTATCAATAGCCAGCTCTTCTACTTATTATTTTTCTCATGTGCATTTAATTTTGTTACCCTATTTAGAATAGTTAATACCCAATTGAGTTGACTTTGAATATTCACTCCATACTCTTCAATTATTTATGTAATTGGAACATTTTTATTCCATGCCTACTAGACTGTTAACTCTTTGAGAACAGGCTTTTGTCTGTTATGTTGATCACATATTCCTGGCTCCTGGAACAACACAATTACATGAGAATTGCTCAATAAATATTTGCTGAATTAATGAATGAAAAAAATATAAGTACTTATTCTCCTTCAAGAATTCCTGCCTGACTTTCAATATTCTATGTGTAAGCCTGCACTGAATTTTACTCAGAATTGGTCACTGTCTCCTTGGTTTCACTACTATGTCTATTAGGTCCATGTTTTTGAACAATGTTACTGTTACCAATTTTACTAAATTTTGCAAATTTTAAGAATGAAAACTGGATAAAATCTTACTTAAAGTAAGCCTCTAAAATGGACTAGGTAAAAGTCAAAAATTGAAATTTCACAGAAGAGGTCATATTTTTAGCAAAAGTGCATGCAATTGGGTGGTTTTATAAATTAAATTATTACAATCCTGGTGTCTAAAACTAACACAGATTTATTACTTTATAGTTCTGTAGGTAAGATGTCTGTCACACATATCACTGAGCTAAAATGAAGATGTTGGCAGGACTGCATTCCTTTCTGGATTCTCTAGAGAAGAATCCATTTTCTTGCCTTTGTCAGCTTCTAGGGGCCAGACACATTCCTTGCTTCATGGCCCCTTCCTCCCTCTTTAAAGCCAGCAATGTTGCATCTCTATGACCATTCTTCCTTCATATCTACTTTTGACTCTGAACTCTTCTACCTCCATCTTTCACTTTTAAGGACACTTGGGATTATATCAGATCCTCCCAGAATATCTAGGATAATCTCTACTTTAAAGTGAGCTGATTAACAACCTTGATTCTACCTGTAATGTTAATTCTATTTTGTCAGGTAACATTACATATTCATAGGTCCTGAGAATTAGCATGTGGAGATGTACTTATATATCCCAGATTGTTATATTTGTACATCATGAAATATTTAGCAAGCATTACTGGTACATTTGATATTTGTAATCTATATTATGATTTTTGACTAATTTTAATTGCTTGTTTAAAGATAAGAAGCTCTCAACTAGATTTCATAACAAAATGTTTGAAAATCATTCTCCAAGTTAATTGCTTTAATAGTTGCTAGTAGTTTAAAATGTGTCCTCTGATGATATAACTTTTTTTTGAATTTTTAAATTTTATTTTATTATCTTAAACAGCAGGTTCTTATTACTCATCCATTTTATACATATCAGTGTATTTATGTCAATCCCAATATCCCAATTAATCCCACCACCACCACCACAACCAATTTCCCTCCCTTGGTGTCCATACATTTGTTCTCTACATCTGTGTCTCAATTTCTGCCCTGAAAACCAATTCATCTGTACCATTTTTCTACATTCCACATATATACATTAATATACAATATTTGTTTTTCTCTTTCTGACTTACTTCACTCTGTATGACAGTCTCTAGATCCATCCATGTCTCTACAAATGACCCAATTTCATTCCTCTTTGTGGCTCAGTAATATTCCATTGTATATATGTACCACATCTTCTTTATCTATTTGTCTGTCGATGGGAATTTAGGTTGCTTCCATGACCTGGCTGTTGTAAATAGTGCTGCAATGAACATTGGAGTGTATGTGTCTTTTTGAATTATGGTTTTCTCTGGGTATATGCCCAGTAGTGGGGTTGCTGGGTCATATGGTAATTCTATTTTTAGTTTTTTAAGGAACCTCCATACTGTTTTCCACAGTGGCTGTATCAATTTACATTCCCACCAACAGTGCAAGAGGGTTCTCTTTTCTCCACACCCTTTCCAGCATTTGTTGTTTGCAGATTTTCTGATGATGCCCATTCTAACTGGTGTGAGGTGATACCTCATTGTAGTTTTGATTTGCATTTCTCTAATAATTAGTGATGTTGAGCAGCTCTTCATGTGCTTCTTGGCCATCTGTATGTCTTCTTTGGAGAAATGTCTATTTAGGTCTTCTGCCAATTTTTGGTTTGGGTTGTTTGTTTTTTAATACTGAGCAGCATGAACTGTTTATATATTTTGGACATTAATCCTTTGTCCATTAATTCATTGGCAAATATTTTCTCCCATTCTGAGGGTTGTCTTTTCATCTTGTTTGTAGTTTTCTTTGCTTTGCAAAAGCTTTTAAGTTTCATTAGGTCCCATGTGTTTATTTTTGGTTTTATTTCCATTACTCTAGGAGGTGGATCAAAAAAGATCTTGCTGTGACTTATGTCAAAGACTGTTCTTCCTATATTTTCCTCTAAGAGTTTTCTACTGTCCAGTCTTACATTTAGGTCTCTAATCCATTTTGAGTTTATATTTCTGTATGGTGATAGGGAGTGTTCTAATTTCATTCATTTACATGTAGCTCTCCAGTTTTCCCAGCACCACTTATTGAAGAGACTGTCTTTTCTCCATTGTATATCCTTGCCTCCTTTGTCATAGATTACTTGACCATAGGTGTGTGGGTTTATCTCTGGGCTTTCTATCTTGTTCCATTGACCTATATTTCTGTTTTTGTGCCAGTACCATATTGTCTTGATTACTGTAGCTTTGTAGTATAGTCTAAAGTCAGGGAATCTGATTCCTACCACCCCGTTTTTCCCCTCAAGACTGCTTTGGCTATTCGGAGTTTTTTGTGTCTCCATACAAATTTTAAGATTTTTTGTTCTAGCTCTGTAAAAAATGCCACTGGTAATTTGATAGGGATTGCATTCAATCTGTAGATTGCTTTGGGTAGTAGAGTCATTTTCACAATATTGATTCTTCCAATATAAGAACATGGTATATCTCTCCATCTGTTTGTATCATCTTTAATTTCTTTCAGCAGTGTCTTGTAGTTTTCTACATACAGGTCTTTTGTCTCCCTAGGTAGGTTTATTCATAGGTATTTTATTCTCTTTGTTGCAGTGGTAAATGGGAGTGTTTCCTTAATTTCTCTTTCAGATTTTTCATCATTAGTGTATAGGAGTGTAAGAGAGTACTGTGCATTAATTTTGTGTCCTGCAACTTTACCAAATTCATTATTAGCTCTAGTAGTTTTCTGGTGCCGTCATTAGGATTCTAGACCTATAGTATCATGTCATTTGCAAACAGTGACAGTTTTACTTCTTTTCCAATTTGTATTCCTTTTATTTCTTTTTCTTCTCTGATTGCTGTGGCTAGGGCCTCCAAAACTATGTTGAATAATAGTAGTGAGAGTGGACATCCTTGTCTTGTTCCTGATCTTAGAGGAAATGCTTTCAGTTTTTCACCATTGAGAATGATGTTTGCTGTGGGTTTGTCATATATGGCCTTTATTATGTTGAGGTAGGTTTCCTCTATGCCCACTTTCTGGAGAGTTTTTATCATTAATGAGTGTTGAATTTTGTCAGAAGCTTTTTCTGCATCTATTGAGATGATCATATGGTTTTTATTCTTCAATTTGTTAACATGGTGTATCACATTGATTGATTTGCTTATATTGAAGAATCATTGCATACCTGGGATAAATCCCACTTGATCATGTGTATGACCCTTTTAATGTGTTGTTGGATTTGGTTTGCTAGTATTTTGTTGAGGATTTTGCATCTATATTCATCAGTGATATTGGTCTGTAATTTTCTTTTTTTGTAATATCTTTGTGTGGTTTTGGTATCAGGGTGATGGTGGCTTCATAGAATGAATTTGGGAGTGTCCCTTCCTCTGCAATTTTTGGGAACAGTTTGAGCAGGATGGGTGTTAGCTCTTCTCTAAATGTTTGATAGAATTCGCCTGTGAAGCCATCTGGTCCTGGGCTTTTGTTTGTTGGAAGATTTTTAATCACAGTTTCAATTTCTTTACTTGTGATAGGTCTGTTCATATTTGCTATTTCTTCCTGGTTCAGTCTTGGAAGGTTATATCTTTCTAAGAATTTGTCCATTTCTTCTAGGTTTTCCCGTTATTGGCATAGAGTTGCTTATAGTAGTCTCTTAGGATGCTTTGTATTTCTGAGGTGTCTGTTGTAAGTTCCCCTTTTTCATTTCTAATTTTATTGATTTGAGTCCTCTCCCTCTTTTTCTTGATGACTCTGGCTAAAGGTTTATCAATTTTGTTTATGTTCTCAAAGAACCAGTCTTTAGTTTTATTGATCTTTGCTATTGTTTTCTTTGTTTCTATTTCATTTATTTCTGCTCTGAACTTTATGATTTCTATCCTTCTGCTAACTTTGGGATTTGTTTGCTCTTCTTTCTCTAGCTCCTTTAGGTGTCAGATTAGATTGTTTGTTTGAGATTTTTCTTGTTTCTTGAGGTAGGCTTGTATTACTATAAACTTCCATCTTAGAACTGCTTTTGCTGCATCCCATAGGTTTTGGATTGTCATGTTTTCATTGTTATTTGTCTCTAGGTATTTTTTGATTTCCTCTTTGATTTATTCAGTGATCTCTTGTTTATTTAGTAACATATTGTTTAGCCTCCATGTGTTTGTGTTTTTTACTTTTTTTTTCCCTGTAATTCATTTCTCATCTCATAGCATTGTGGTCAGAAGAGATTCTTGATATGATTTCAATTTTCTTAAATTTACTGAGGTTTGATTTGTGACCCAAGATGTGATCTATCGTGGAGAATGTTCTGTGTGCACTTGAGAAGAAAGAGTAATCTGCTGTTTTGGGATGGAATGTCCTATAAATATCAATGAAATCTATCTGGTCTATTGTGTCATTTAAAGCTCGTGTTTCCTTATCAATTTTCTGTTTGGATGATCTGTCTATTGGTGTAAGTGAGGTGTTAATGTCCCTCACTATTATTGTGTGACTGTTGATTTCCTCTTTTATAGCTGTTAGCAGTTGCCATATGTAATGAGGTGCTCCTATGTTTGGTGCCTATATATTTATAACTGTTATATCTTCTTGGATTGATCCCTTGATCATTATGTAGTGTCCTTCCTTGTCTCTTGTAACATTATTTATTTATTTATTTATTTATTTTTTATTATTATTATTTTTTTGCTGTATGCAGGCCTCTCACTGCTGTGGCCTCTCCCATTGTGAGCACAGTCTCCGGACGCGCAGGCTCAGCGGCCATGGCTCACGGGCCCAGCCACTCTGCGGCATGTGGGATCTTCCTGGACTGGGGCACAAACCCATGTCCCCTGCATCAGCAGGTGGACTCTCAACCACTGTGCCACCAGGGAAGCCCAACATTCTTTATTTTAAAGTCTATTTTATCTGATATGAGTATGTTACTCCAGCTTTCTTTTGATTTCCAGTTGCATGGAATAACTTTTTCCATCCCCTCAGTTTCAGTCTGTGTGTTTCCCTATATCTGAAGTGGGTCTTTTGTAGACAGCATATATATGGGTCTTGTTTTTGTATCCATTCAACGATCCTGTGTCTTTTGGTTGAAGCATTTAATCCATTCACATTTAAGGTAATTATTTATATGTGTGTTCTTATTACCATTTTCTTAATTGTTTGGGTGCTGTTTTTGTAGGTGCTTTTCTTCTCTTGTGTTTCCCACTTAGAGAAGTTCCTTTAGCATTTGCTGTAGAGCTGGTTTGGTGATGCTGAATTCTCTTAGCTTTTGCTTGTCTGTAAACTTTTGATTTCTCCATCGAATCTAAATGAGATCCTTGCCAGGTCAAGTAATCTTGGTTGTAGGTTCTTCTCTTTCATCACTTTAAATATGTCATGCCACTCCCTTCTGGTTCCTAGACTTTCTCCTGAGAAGTCAGTTGTTAACCTTATGGGAGTTCTCTTGTATGTTATTTGTTGTTTTTCCCTTGCTGCTTTCAATAATTTTGCTTTGTCTTTTATTTTTGCCAATTTGATTACTATGTATCTTGACATGTGTCTTCTTGAGTTTATCCTGCATGAGATTCTCTGCATTTTCTGGACTTGGGTGGCTATTTCCTTTCCCATGTTAGGGAAGGTTTCAACTGTAATCTCTTCAAATATTTTCTTGGGTCCTTTCTCTCTCTTCTCCTTCTGGGACCCCTATAATGCAAATGTTGGTGCATTTAGTGTTGTCCCAGAGGTCTCTTAGGCTGTCTTCATTTCTTTTCATTCTTTTTTCTTTATTCTCTTCTGTGGCAGTGAATTCCACCATTCTGTCTTCCTGGTCACTTATCCATTCTTCTGCCTTAGTTATTCTGCTATTGATTCCTTCTAGTGTAGTTTTCATTTTAGTTATTGTATTGTTCATCTCTGTTTGTTCTTTAATTCTTCTAAGTCTTTGTTAAACATTTCTTGCATCTTCTCAATCTTTGCCTCCATTCTTTTTCCGAGGTCCTGGATCATCTTCACTATCATTATTCTAAATCTTTTTCTGGAAGGTTGTCTATCTCCACTTCATTTAGTTGTTTTTCTGGGGTTTTATCTTGTTCCTTCATCTAGTACATAGCCCTCTGCCTTTTCATCTTGTCTGTCTTTCTGTGAATGTGGTTTTTATTCCACAG
Source organism: Hyperoodon ampullatus (assembly GCF_949752795.1). Taxonomy (NCBI): domain Eukaryota; kingdom Metazoa; phylum Chordata; class Mammalia; order Artiodactyla; family Ziphiidae; genus Hyperoodon; species Hyperoodon ampullatus. Next base: position 185,671,720 of record NC_136914.1, read on the forward strand.
GCTGCAGGATTGTAGTTCTTCTTGCTTCTACCTTCTGCCCTCTGGTGGATGAGGCTATCTAAGAGGCTTGTGTAAGCCTCCTGATGGGAGGGACTGGTGGTGGGTAGAGTTGCTGTTGCTCTGGTAGGCAGAGCTCAGTAAAACTTTAATCTACTTGTCTGCTGATGGGTGGGGCTGTTGTCCCTCCTTGTTGATTGTTTGGCCTGAGGCGACCCAACACTGGAGTTACCCAGGCTGTTTGGTGGAGCTAATGGCAGACTCTGGGAGAGCTCATGCCAAGGAGTACTTCCCAGAACTTCTGCTGCCAGTGTCCTTGTCCTCACAGTGAGACACAGCCACCCCCCACCTCTGCAGGAGACCCTCCAACACTTGCAGGTAGGTGTGGTTCAGTCTCCTGTGGCATCACTGCTCCTTCCCCTGGGTCCTGATGCACAGACTACTTTGTGTGTGCCCTCCAAGAGTGGAGTCTCTGTTTTCCCCAGTCCTGTCAAAGTCCTACAGTCAAATCCCACTAGCCTTCAAGGTCTGATTCTCTAGGAATTCCTCCTCCTGTTGCTGGAACCCCAGGTTGGGAAGCCTGATGTGGGGCTCAGAACCTTCCCTCCAGTGGGTGGACTTCTGTGGTATAAGTGTTCTCCAGTGTGTGAGTCACCTGCCCAGCAGTTATGGGATTTGATTTGATTGTGATCATGCCCCCTCCTACCGTCTCATTGTGTCTTCTCCTTTTTCTTTGGATGTGGGGTATCTTTTTTGGTGAGTTCCAGTGTCTTCCTGTCAATGACTGTTCAGCAGTTAGTTGTGATAGAAATATTTTTTTTTAATCCATATAATTAAAACTTTTTTTTTAACATAAATTCTAGTGGTCCCTCCTTATTACTATTCTATCTTTTAAGTTTTTAGAGAAGTTAAATCCATTATATTCAATTCTTCATACTTAGAGTAAGACTGTGCCATCTTTGGAGCAAGATAAGTGTTTATTTTCCATCTAGCATATCACCTAGCTACACAATAGATACATAATGGTTGAACTGCAGAAAAGTTCAATAGGTTATAACATTTTATTTAATTCAAATAATAGAAAATTATGATCTGCTGTTTTCAGCCACATGTAGGAGTTCCAGGATTATAAAGAGAACACATGATTCTGAAATATGTATTTATATGGGCCTGATTACTGGCGAAGAATGTAGAAATGCATTAAATTTAGAGATTAAATGATTTTATATTTCAAATGTTATAGAAATGCCAGAGGATATTTATATTTATGAGAAAACAGGCATGAATCATTTTTTAAAACACTGTCTTAAAACTTTGCTTCCCTTATATAGGATAGCGATTTTATATATTTAACAATACCATGTACATTGCAGTGTTCTGGGTGAATGAGCATAATGAAAGATAGATAAAACAGTAAATGAATTCTAGAATTTTGTGTTTCATGCAAAAAAAAAAAAAGGATCATTCTGGGTTCAGCTAGAATCCTTCATATATATAAGAACAGATTTGTTAGAGGGATTTGGTCTTATTCAATTTTGGGAGCTTAATTAATATTGTAATGGAGCAAGAACCTATGGGGCATTCCCAGGACAGACACACACCCCCCATGTCTTTTGCTTGGCTTTTGTGTGTAGAAAAACTTTAGTCAAAGAATAAATGTAATCAGAGAAGTGAGAAAATGCAGAAGCAAAGAAAAGTGGTGAAACAGGACAAAATAATAATAGTTTGGTCATTAAACAAAGTCAAGGACATTTAGTTCCTCCTCAAGGCTTATAGATAATATTCTGAGCCATATCCCTTGAGTTGTTTTATAGATACTGAAACCCCCACCAGGTGGAAAAAGTTAACTACATGATGACCAGACTGTAGCCATGACATAAGTTGCCACAATTCTTGTAAACTGGCCTTAAGAAAATGGGAACAAACTGACCCTGGAACTGTAGATTAACTGTACTTTAAATGATATTGATGATATTGATCAGACCACCTCATGGCCAGTTTCAAGATGACTGTCAGAGCTGACTGTGGTGTTCTGCACACAGTCCCCTCCTTCCACCTACACAACCCTGAAACTCCCCTTTAAAAGCTCTTGCTCCCTACTCAACAGTGGGGAGTTGGCCTTTGGACACAAGTCTGCCTTCTCCCCAGGCTGCCAGCTTCCTGAACAAAGCAAACTTTCCTTTCTACCAACACTTGCCTCTCAAGTATTTGCTTTCCAGTGGCAAGCAGCCAGGCCTGTTAGGTGACAGGTTTTGACACCCAATGTAGGGCTGCGCTCTTGCAGTGTCTGACCCCTCCAAGTCTCCTGGAGTAGAGCCATCGGCCAGGGCAATGTACTAGGATGGTCATGATGAGCCAGCTGCCTGTGGCTAGCTGGTCCCAAGAAGGGGATTTGGGGGAAAGTTTCCAGTAACTGCTGAAACTATTTGTTTCGGGGATGCTCCCTGTTTCTCCCCTGCTCAGCACTGGCTGCCAACTTTTGCTTTCAGTTGGTGGAAACAGAAACAACAATATTATAAAACCAATGACTTTTTTTCTATCTCAGAAGCCTGAATGTCATATATAGGCCTAAACAAATATGCTTTTACTCTAGAGAATTCATACTCACAGGATCAAACTTGTACCCAACAGATCATGGGTAACTATATCCTGACATCTTTATAGACTAGTAAAATTTTACTGATATCATGGGACTCTTATAGTAGGTATAGGTGCCTTGGACATTCCACTAGATAAATATGAAAAAAAAAATTATCACACTACCATCTTTTACTTTAGGAAACACTAAATTCTAGTTGATTTTATTTGAGCAATCTAGAAAGAAAAATAAAATATCACCAATAGATAATGAAAAACATGTTTTACATTTAGAGTAAAAAAGAGACAATTCATATCTATAAGAGTCAGTATTATGCTGTTTTTCATACATTATATCCTTGCTTTTTTATTTGATCTCTTCTGCCATATAAGTATTTTACTGTTAACTATATAAATATGTCCGATTAAAATGATAAAAGAGAATCATAGTATTGTGTATGTTCATTTCCTTAAGCAGAATGTAGTAGTAAATTTGATGAGTAGTTTAACGCCTGCAGAGTTCTTTGGATGATCCTGCTTTTGTTTATTTATTTGAGCGTGAAAGTGTGCAACAGAAGAAGGTTGAGTTGTTGATGGGGAAATGTTAACACACCTAAGAAGATTATTCTCAAAGCTACATATTAAAGCTTCAAGGCCTTTTTATGGTCTTTATTCTGCACATGACTGAGTAAAGATTTAAGATTTAAATTCCCTTAGGTGTCTTAATGGTTAGGGACCAATTTATTTGACAACTCAGCCAACACAGTGGCAATGTGGGTAGGCTGCATCTCAGCACAAAATTTGGGATGTAGAATTCCAACAAACTAAGAACATGTGTTGTAAACTGGAGCAGTTTAACAGGGCATTTAATGATTATTTGGTTGAAAATCTCTCTAAACGGAACAAGAAATTCACACACCAGGCTGCAATGTTCTTTCTCCTAAATGTTTAAATGAAGTGATTAAGTGTTCATTTGCTTTTTATGTCTGACATTTCACCATTTTAGTTTTATACACTAACTTTTACAGTGAGTGACGTTGGTTCAGAAAACAGGTGTCCTTTTTTTAAGTGCAATTTTTTTTTTCAGAAAAAGGGAGAAAGTAATGTATCAAATGTAAATGTTGTAAATAAGATGATTAATATATTAGCTAGAAAAACAGACTGCAGACATGTAAACCAAGGTATTATTTAACAGTCAAAAACATATAGTGCACCAGTCACAGAAGGACAAATACTGCACAATTTAATTTACATGATGTTTCTAATTAATGAAACTCATATAAGGAAAAAGTTGAATGGTGGTTGCCAGGGGCTGGGGGGAGGAGAAAATGAGGAGTTACTAATCAGTGTATACAAAGCTTCAGTTATACAGGATGAAAAATCTCTCTCTGATGTACAACATTGTGCCTTTAGGCAATGATAGTGTATTGTACACTTAAAAATCTGTTAAGAGGGGCTTCTCTGGTGGTGTGGCGGTTGAGAGCCCACCTGCTAATGCAGGAGATGTGGGTTCGAGCCCTGGTCTGGGAAGATCCCACATGCTTCAGAGCAGCTGGGCCCATGCACCCCAGCTGCTGAGCCTGTGCTCTGGAGCCCCTGAGCCGCCACTACTGAGCTGGCATGCTACAATTACTAAAGCCCTCGTGCCTAGAGCCCATGCTCCACAACAAAAGAAGCCACCTCAATGAGAGGCCCGCCCACTGCAACTAAAAGTAGCCCCCGCTCGCTGTAACTAGAGAAAGCCCGCGAGCATCAACGAAGACTCAATGCAGTCAAAGATAAATAAATAAAATAAATTAATTTAAAAAATCTGTTAAGAGGGTAGATCTCATGTTAACTGTTCTTTCACAATAAAAAATATATATTTAAAAATATATATATATGACTAATATAGGGGGTTATTTTTTCTTCCAAAAATATTAGAAACTATACTTTTAGTTGTATTTAACGTTCAAAGAAAAATCCTGAGTTTCTGAATCAAATATTTGATGTATACCAATGCTTTCCAATAATTTTTAGAGCAACAGGACATTTTTAAAAACATAAAACAGAAGTGTTTGTGTAAAGTGATATTTAGTATAATTTTAAATTATTTGTTATTTATATGAGCTATAGGGAACTAAACAGATAAATCTACAGAAGAATTCTGCTTAAAATCCTTTCATTTTGTGTTTTTTTTTTAAATCACAAAATTCAGAGTTAAATATCAAATGAAGGTTTCAATGAATTTTTTCTTAATCATTAGAAAATGGATCTCAAGTGTGAAAACCAAGTGAGATTCTCTTAAAGATAATGCTCAGCATGAATAGAAGGAACAAGTTGTTGGAGCCCACAGTCTCTATATTTGAAGAGATGGTCAAACATGATCAGATAGAGGTGGGCACCTTTCCAAGGGTGAGTCTTAAGAACATGTGTGGTAAGTGCTTGAAGGCTTAACTATACCCAGTCCATCCCCTACTATTAAAAAGCACAGTCATTTTTGCATGCTTAGATGTAACTGCCTCGTGGCCTAAAACCAGAATAGGATTTCTACTGGACACCTTGCCTGACCATTTAGTGCCAGGATAAGGCCCATCATAAGACATTGACCCATGTATTTCATTATAAGAGGGAAAAAATGCAGATTAGCACATTTTTGATTGATCATAGAAGATTCTGCATCTTTTAGTGTGAGGGCCAAAATAGAGTTATTTTGCCTTAGAGGTCCTTTTATTGGAAGCATTTGATTAACATTGCTTTGAGGAGTTGGTTTCACAGTCTCTACCTGCTAACCATTAAAATCTTTTGGTTTAGTTCTCTTAATATGCTTCCTGGTTAACAGCTTACATCTTCTCTCCAGAAAAATCTCTATCTTTAACATAAGCAGGATGGAATAGACGTGGGCTCTCATTAACTCTGAGTTTTTTTCATTTTTTTTTAAAGGGAATAAAGGACATTTATTAGCTGAATAATGTAAGGAGGAAAAATACAACTTACATAGTACATGATGCTGTGTCTTAACATCCATTGTCCATTCTACACCACAGCTATAGCTCCCATTTCTTATTTTATCACTTTTAAAACTTAATTTGTTGATTTTCATTTTTTTTTAACCTATCAGAGTGCAGAAAAATGAGCACTCTGAGATTGCTAGTAAGATCTAACTTGGAATTCTTCTAGAGAGCCATTTGACAATATGTATGAAAAGCCTTAAATTTTCAGACTCTGACCCTACAAATCCACTTCTAAAAGTATATACTGAAAAAGCACTGATATATACACATACTGATAGATACACACAAAGATATGCACACCAGTGCTATTTTTAAGAGCAAATATTAGAATTAGACAATAGTCTAGAGATCCAAAAGTACAGAATTCATTAAATAAATTGTAGTACAACTAGATAGTGGAATAATATAAATTTTTAAATGACACGGAAAAATAACAATATAATGTTATTTGAAAACAGCAAATTGAAAAGCAGTTTGTATAGTGTGATTCCAATCTTGGAAAAATAATTTCTTATGTGTACAGAAAAAAAAGACTAGAAGGATACCACCAGGTGATGGAATAAGTGATTTTCTTGGATGTGCTTTTCTATATTTGTCAAATTGCTTATAATAAACATCACATTACTTTTCTAATCATAAAACCCACAAATACGTTATTTAAAAATTGATTTCTACAATCCTTTGAGGAGGCAATTTGGAAGTATCTCTCAAAATTCAAGGGCTTCCCTGGTGGCGCAGTGGTTGGGAGTCCGCCTGCTGATGCAGGGGACACGGGTTCGTGCCCCAGTCCGGGAGGATCCCACATGCCGCGGAGCAACTGGGCCCGTGAGCCATGGCCACTGAGCCTGCGCGTCCAGAGCCTGTGCTCTGCAACGAGAGAGGCCCCAACAGTGAGAGGCCCGCATACCGCAAAATATATGCCTTGAAAAATATGTGATACATTGTACAATAAATTGATAAGAGTAGTTATCTTTGATGAACAAGATTAGGGAAGCGGTGAGGGAAGATCTGTACTTGTATATTATTTGTGTTTTCTGTAAAAAGCAAATTACTTTTGTAATTTAAAATGTTTAAAAACTTTTCTTGTCAAAGAACAGAATTTAGTTTAGATGGCTTAAAAAAAGAGAAATATATCCATTAACTTAGCTCTAATTCCACTTAAAAAGTATGGCTAATTCTAGAAGTTACTTAAAATTCTCATTCAATTAATTCAAGCAGTTTAAGATGCTGCTATAAAAACAGTTTTATTAAATAAAAGAAACTGTAAAAATTGTGAGGAAATGATAAGCCAGACTTATATGCCAAACCCCAAGTATCATTCAGCAGTGCCTACGACTTTCTAGGCACTGTTCTAGAAGTTGGGTATACAATGTTGTAACAGACAGATAGGATCCCTGACCTCAAAGAGCTCACAGTTGGGTAGAAGAGACAGACATTAAACAAACACAAACATACACTCATACAATGTAAATGTAAAAAGAGAAATAATGGTGTGTCTGTATGTAGCTATGATATGAAGGTCAGGAAAGGCCTCTCTGAGAAAGTATAATCTGAATCAAAAGAGGAGGAGTTAGTCTAGTAAAAAGTGGGGGAAAGACCATGCCAGAGAGGAGTGGCATGTGTGAAGTCCCTGAGGTTAAACAAAGGTAGAAACTTCAAAAAAGCCATTACAATGGACTTAACTGCCCCAAGGAAGAGAGAGGTTACAAGATGAGAGTGGAGAGAAGGTTACATCACCAGGGCCTTGTAAGCTACATTTAAGTGTTTTATCCTAAGTGCACCGAAAGCCTCTGAAGAGGATTAGGTAGAGAAGTAATATGCGGCCAATTTGTGTTTTAAAAGGATCACGTTAGCTGTTACATGGAGAATATTTTGGAAGGGAGCAAGAGGGGAAGCAGAATGTCTAATTAGGAGGCTACTGAAAATATTGGAAACAGCCCAAGTGAAAGAAGTAGTGGCAGCTGTTGGTGGGCACTAAATTAGCTCTGTCAGATGCGTCTGTGGTGGCACCATGACTAGCTAATCCAACAGGACACGCTCACTGAGCAGGGAAAGAAAAATCTATGTTCAAATGGGAATTTTTGTCTTGATCTCAGGTGTAATGAGGTAGTTTAAAAATATGGTCCAGGGCTTCCCTGGTGGCTCAGTGGTTGGGAGTCCGCCTGCCGATGCAGGGGACACGGGTTTGTGCCCTGGTCCGGGAAGATCCCACATGCCGCGGAGCGGCTGGGCCCGTGAGCCATGGCCGCTGAGCCTGTGCGTCCGGAGCCTGTGCTCTGCAACGGGAGAGGCCACAACAGTGAGAGGCCCGCGTACCACCAAAAAAAAATATATATATATGGTCCACATTTGCGTAGGCCCATCCGGCAGCTTCAATTCAGTCCACAAATGTAGCTTAAACCTTCACCTCAGCATCTCATTCTCAAGCTACAGCAGGAGGACAGGACCACTTGGGGAAGCACATATGGAGCCAAGAAAGCAAGTCCTCCTCCTTGTCACATTCAGTCTTCTGATGCCAGGGTGTTAGGGATCTCTGTAACTATTTTGTTCCTCTGGTTCTAACTTGGGGATTTTGTGTGACTTGCGCTCTTCAGATCCAGATGAATCATGCTTGTTGCTTTTTTTCCTCTTTTCTTTTCTGCTTTCATGCTTTGACTTTGTGTGCTCACTTGCCTGTATTTCATTTAAAAGGTCTCCACAAAGGGAAGACTCAAACAATTCCCTGCCATTCTGGATAGTTTTGGTTATTTTTAGTTTAATTATAGGTGAGCCAGTCTTCTTTGGAATCACAGGAGGAGGTGGTGGCTGTGGAGGAGAAGGTTTTTCCAGAATTTCATGTTGTCTTGTGTTTGGAATTTCTGAATGGTAATAGTCAGTGGGGCTAAAGTTTCTAACTGCACCAAAGCCATTGGCCGACCCACTGGGATACTGGTTATAGGACTGGTATTTGGTTTGAGTTTCGTGCATGCTGATTGATGATAGGTAGCCACTCGTGAGTGGAGGAAGATCTGTTGTTGGTGGGTACTGAAAGCCTTGCTGCAAGGTAGCTTCGTATGGTGTCTGCCCACCATCTTCAACAATGTCACTGTTGTTATCAAAGGCATCCTCCTGACGGATGTTGGCAGAGTCAATGAGTTGAGGTGGTTGCTGAATTGTGTTTCCCATGATCACTTGCATGAAAGAGAAGGAGAAATCCATTGGTCTGCTCCAGCATCCTTAACTTTCCCTTTCTCTCATCGGGCCTTCACTTTGTTCCATTCTAACCCCCCGGCCATGTCAGTACGATCACAGGAGACACACGGAGGCCCCCAGTAGGGCTGGGGTGCAGGAAGCCGCCGGGGCCGCGGGGGAGGAGGTGGAACCAAACTAGGCCGCATGAAATTCCCAGGCTAGATTTCCCCCAAGCCGGACGCCTCTGCCATGGCGGCCAGCACCGAGGAGGGCCACGGCCAGGCCGGGCCGGGCGCGCAGCAAGAGGAGGAAGACTGTGGGCAGTGGGGTGGGCAGCGGAGCCAGAGAGATGGGGGTCGCCGCGCCACTGCAGCTGCCAGAGACCAGCCCGTGGCTGGCGGCCGGGCCAGGGCAGCAGCGTCGTCGTCGGGGCTCGACTTGGCCTCGCATGCCTCTCCGTGGCGACCAGTGGACAGTCCCCCTCCGCCTCCGCCTCTGTCTTGGTCGCTGCCGCCGCCCGCTCCCGCTGCCACAGGCACCTCCACCCAACTCTGAGTTTTATAGGAGCTTATTTTTACATATATTTTCAACCATTTCATGAGTTTTCTATGTGTACATTTTAATTATCTCTGACAGTTTCAGCTCTGTATTCTCCCAAAACTTCCTTGTTGTCATCAGCTATTGTAGAAGAGTCATTAGTTTCTACTGCCTACATGCATCATATTTCTCTGCTTTGGGCTGAAGACTTGTATACATTTCAAACTTGAAATTTATTATTCTTAAACTTTCATATAGGACAATTTTTCTGCTTGAAAATTTGACAAAATTTTTAATGAATTTTGCAATATTTTCATAGTTTTCTGATTTTCTAATACATGTATATATTTTCCTCTTTTTCTAGATTAAACTGCAGATTTTATACTAGCATTTGCTTTGTATGTTCTTTTTTAAATACATAATTATTGGAGTATAATTGTTTCACAATACTGCGTTAGTTTCTGTTGTACAAAAAAAGTGAATCAGCCATATGCATACATATATCCCCATATCCCCTTGCTCTTGAGCCTCCCTCCCACCCCCTAGGTCATCACAAAGCACCGAGCTGATCTCCCTGTGCTATGCTGCTGCTTCCCACTAGCTAACTATTTTACATTTGGTAGTGTATATATGTCGATGCTACTCTCACTTCGCCCCACCTTACCCTTCCCCCTCCCCATGTCCTCAAGTTCATTCTCTACATCTGTATCTTTATTGCTGTCCTGCCCCTAGGTTCTTCAGAACCTTTTTTTTAGATTCCATATATATATATGTGTGTTAGCATACGGTACTTGTTTTTCTCTTTCTGACTTACTTCACTCTGTGTGACAGACTCTAGGTCCATCCACCTCACTACAAATAACTCAATTTTGTTTCTTTTTATGGCTAATATTCCATTGTATATATGTGCCACATCTTCTTTGTATTTTCAAGTCTTGTTATGGTATCTTTAAGCCCCAGAACTTCATCAGAGTGTATATATTTTTTTAATCCTAGGTTACTTTTTTTGTTTGTTTTCATTATTCATTCAGAACCTGGCACTCTAAGACCTTTCTATATTCCTTTTGAGATAGTTTCAAAGTTATTGTCAATCAGTGCACCAATGTCAGCTGGTATCTTTCACATTCTGTCTGGAAATTTCCTAGCTAGTGACAAATTCATTAGGTACATTTCCTATTTGTACATTTTCTAAGTGAAGGAAATCACTGCAGAAAGCAGTACTGTAAACTTTCCACTATTACAATAACAAGGATCCCATATCCTTTAGCTTCCACTACCATTTGTTGCTTGCTTACTTTTATTCCCTCATGAACATAAAGGACCTTTATGTTTCTGCAAACATTCACCCATGTTCTATTTTCTCCTGATACCTGAATTCAAATCAATATCATATGTTCAGGAACTAAATTATTTTTCAGTTAGTGTATGGTATATTAAAAACCAGCCCAAAACTTAGCAGGTTAAAAAAAAAAGAATAATCATTTTATTATTTTTCATGACTTTTGTAGGTCAAAAATTTGGAAGGTGATCAGATGAGCAGTTCAGGTTCATGTTTCACACGTGATTACATTCTCATAGTGACTGGTTGAAACAGCAGAGGACTGGAGCAGCTAGATACTGTTCAGGCAGTCTCTTTTCATGTAGTTTCAAGGTCATTCCATATGGTCTCTCCACATTCACTAGTTTGGGCTTCTTCCCAGAATGGCAGCTGCAGAGCAGTTGTACTTCCTACACGGTAGCTGGCTTCTCTCAGGGCCGTTGTTCCAAGAGAATCAGGCTGTAGGTATATATTACTTTCAGAAGTCAATCATGGCATCACTTATGCCATACTTCATTGGATGAGGTGGTCACAAAGTCTCTCCAGGTACAAGAATAGGGGAATAAACTCAACACTCAATGGGAGCAATATCAAGGTCTCATTGTATGAAGAACATGTAGAATGGGATATATTTTTGGAAACATCTTTAGGAAATTCTTTCTGTTAAAGGCTTTAGCCAAAATATAGGAACAGTTTTACATATCTAATGTACTCTTAAATTTACATTAATCAAAAATTAAGCTCTTCTAGGACTTCCCTGGTGGCACAGTGGTTAAGAATCCACCTGTCACTGTAGGGGACATAGGTTCGAGCCTTGGTCCAGGAAGATCCCACATGTCGCGGAGCAACTAAGCCCTAAAGCCACAACTACTGAGCCTGCGTGCTGCAACTACTGAAGCCTGCGCACCTAGAGCCCATGCTCCACAACCAGAGAAGCCACTGCAATGAGAAGCCCGCGCGCTGCAACAAAGAGTAGCCCCCGCTCACCGCAACTAGAGAAAACCTGAGTGCAGCAACCAAGACCCAATGCAGCCAAAATAATAATAATAATAATAATAATAATAATAATAATAATAATAATTAAGCTGTTCTAAAATGAGTGTTATGGACTGAATTGTGTCCCCCCAAAATTCAGGTTGTGGAAGCCCTAACCCTCAATGTGACCTTATTGGAGATAGGGTCTTTAAGCAGGTAATTAATGTCAAATAAGATCATAAGGGTAGTGTCCTAATTCGAGAAAATAAACTTCTGTTTAAGCCACTCGGTCTGTGGTATCTTATTATGGCAGTGCAAGCTAACAAATACAGAAAACAAAGTGTATAATTGTTTTTTAGTTTAAAAGGTGGAAACTATGTCTTTTCATGTCATTCTCTTGGAGCTCACAATGCAGTTTATCAAATAAAGTTCTCTGAAGTCATGCAATTAAGAGATATGTTCAATTGTATTTTATTCCATTTAACCCATTTATTACCAAACTCATCTGTGCACCAAGTAGCCCCCTTTTTCCCCCTGATGCTTGTGTTGCATCTTGTGGAATAATGTAGTTTTCTGCAGGATGATATTTTAATAAAAATTGAGGATCATTCATTTATACTGGATTTTCTACTTAAAGAAAATGCAGTCTAATCCTGAAATATCTCTTTCTTAGTTACCTAAATGATGATAACATACAAGTGGTGGTCACATTAATTTATACTATTTAGCTTTACCCTAGGACTTTTACATATATTGTGGAAAAAGTGAATTAAAGAGACAAATTAGTAAAGAATTAATATATCCTCTTAACCTCTCTTCAGAAAACATTTATTGAACGCCTATTATCACCTACACACTGTCCTAAATATGTACTTGATGGAGAAATTAACATCTTCAAGGATTTTATAGCTAGAAGAGGAAGAGAGCTTTGTAAAACAAACAAACAAAAAAACCTTAGGAACTATATAGTACCATTTCTTTGGCTCTCAGAGTAATGATAATAATTACAGTAGGCATTTATTGGAAACATACTGTGTTCCAAGTACAGTGCTAAGTATCTCAAAGTATATCATCCATTTAAAAGTCACAACAATCAACCATATGTTAGAGATAATACTGTAATCATTTTTTGCCTGAATTAAGAAGCTCAAGGTCAAAAGAGTTAAGCAATTTGCCTGATAAGTGAGACACTTCTGATAATCAGTACAGTGAGGTTGAGGGGAAGATGCTTTGATTCGATTTTTTTATGAATGAGCAGGTTTGTGCAGAACAGGACAATGCAGAATAAGGTTCTCCTCAGAGAGAAAGAAGTGTTGACGATACCATGAGGGAGTGTTAAGACATAAGGCATCTGAAGACTGCAAGTGGTGTGGTGTGAGTCTCAACATTTTCAGCTGGGTAAAGAAAGGGCCTCAATCTTAGCATTCTCAAGACTGTTCATCTGAGCTACAACAAAAGAAAGAACAAGTACTAAAAAATACCCTCTCTCTTTTCAGTAAAAAACTATATAAGCCAGTAGTTCTTGAGAGGGGTTGTTTAGCTCCATAAGGGACATTTTTGAAGTATTTTAAGTTATTTCAAAGATTGTTGGACATTACTGGCATTTGCTGTGTAGGGACTGGGGATATTAGACAACTGGCAATGTGCAAGGAAATCCCACACAAGAGAGAGTTGTCCTGAGTCCAAGGACGTTTCCAAAGTTCCCTGGGATATTCATTCAGGGGGAGTCCTTGTTTAAAAGTATATAAAATCTAACTCCATTATACATATAAACCAAAGATTTGCTTTTCTCAGGTTTACTATGCATTAAATTTTTACAATTAAAAGACCTCAGTGTGAATCAATAGAGATTACACTTTAATTTGTTGAAAACCAGAGTCAGACTCACTCCAAATTTAGAAAATCACATCACTAATGGAAGCACTGAATATTTTGTTTGGTCACCAATATAGTGCATACATCTGCATTTGTGGCTCTTATATCAGATGTGATTCCGTGTATACGATAAACATCTGACTACTTTGTTATGACTTCTACAGTTGTATCTATAAGTTTGCAAAATTAAATACATGTTATTTTATTATCAATTAATTTTCTCATTCTTTTTAGATTAAGTTTCAGGCATTGCAGCTAGTTTTTTAAAAATATGAATGTAGATATTTCACTATTCTTAATTTCAATTTAAGGTTATAAAGGGGGAGTTGTGTGTGTGTGTGTGTGTACAGACTGAGTGAGGCAGCATTAGATGTGGTAGAGAACCATAGATACTGTCTTAGCATAGATTCAATATGGAAGACAGAATTTATACATCTTTTTCTCCATGGGTTTGCTATATATCTATTTAAAAATTCTCATCTTTCTAAACTTTCTTCCACTTATAGGAGTCAGGTTATATTTCTAACCATTAAATTGTAAATAAGGATTGCTGAATAAGATTTCTGAAAAAGCTTTTTGACAAGGTATTGTCTCTGTTCATATGCTTCTTTTGTCTTTCCACTGTACTGCTTCGTTTTCTTTCTGCCTGGAATGATACCAAGAAATGTAGCAGAAATAGGACAAGTATGACGTAGAAAAGCCAAGTGATAATACTAATGGGGGAGAAAAAGGAGAAGGGATATTTGTTCACAAGATTATCATGGAATCACTATACCTGCCTATATCTTGACATCTCAAGTGAAATCAGTAAACTCCTTTTTTAAGTTATTGTTTGGTGGATTTTCTGTTGCTTATATCATAACATAGTATCAACTGATACAGAATTAGGGTTTGGAAGTAGAGTACTGCAAGTAATAGAACTTAAAATGCAGAATTGCCATGGTTAAAGAGGATGTGTGGTGAGGACACAGATATTGTCATCTAGAATGCTAGTGGCCCTTGTTTTATATTAGCCAAAATTTGGGCAAAATTTCATATGCAGTTCCACATGACATTGACCACATTTTGATCAAGCATTGGGAAAATAAGAAAAATTCAGAGTGTTGACTTGTTTTTGTAAATTTTTACTGATTTTGAAAAAGGAAATGGTGATGTTAGATCAGAACTATCCATTTCACTAGCCCAGAGAGAAGAAAACTTCATTTGCTAAGGGAAGAAAGGTCTCATGGACTGGAAAATAACATACACTGTCATGTATATAAATTTATGTAACTTATAGCTTGCCTGGTTGAAAAATGATTGTTTCTTATCACCAAGCAATAATATCTGTAAGAGGGGGTCAGAAGCAGCAGCCTTAACAGGTGATAAGATGTTTTCCATGAAATGTTTCACTAAGAATTATCTGAAAAATATTAGGGCACTAGCAAAGATCAGATTAAAGGTTCCATTAGAGCCCAGTCTCTGAATTTCCTCAAGGCAGTGCCATTCTTTTAAGGATAGGATCCTGGGGAAAACACAGCAACCACTAGTTTATCACTTTATCTAATCAAAACCTGTGGAAGAAACACAAGAAACTATCCACAAAAATTTTTTTTTGTTGAAGAATCCTTAGGATGACCAACAACAGCCTGTAACTGTCCAAGGAAGTTCAACCTTCAATTAGCAGAGAATCTTGATTTACTAGTATTTCCAATAGAAAATTTCAATGTTCCCAACTTGGCTTTCATCTAAAAGAGATGTTACTTGTTTAGCCTAGTAATAGTCAAAGAGTGATTTCAACCATATATTAGCTAGCACATAATAAATTTGTTCGTATAATTTCTAGTCCCCTTTCAGATATTCTCCATTGCTTGCCTTCCACAAAATAATGTGTGTTCCTGAGACTCTTCACTCATTATTAGGAAAATCACTCAGTAGAATTTTGAGCTCTGTTTCATGTAGATGCTATTCACTTTGGTTAAGTCAATTTCCATCTCATTGTCTTACTTTCTTCATCTTTGCTTCTCAAATTACAGTTCAAGTACTTACAGGGATATGAGATAAGCTAGTAAGGTATCAAGCCATAGGAGACTCAAATGCTTATTAATTTTAAACAAATAATTATTATAAATAAAAAGACATAACAAATTCTATGACTTTATGCATTAAGTTGCCAAAATAAAGAAACCAATGGATTGTTGAGGAAAATTTTCACATCCTGATCCAAGATCAATTAATGGAAAAGGGACATTATTTTTTATTCACAGCACACCCATATATTAACATAATTTCTGGTTTCTCTTATCAATTTCCCTTCTTATTTGGGAGTGCCAAAGGTTAAGAGATATATATTTGTCATTTTCAGTTACTTCTTGAGCTAATTATTACATTGGCAGAGCAGAGGGAATCTACAAAGTGCTTCACCTTTAGATAACTTTTCCTCTCAGCTGAAAGTACCTTTAATACATCAGTCCCTGTGCTCCTATGTCAATATGTTACCTGTTATTACCTGGAACAACTTAAAGAGTCCATGCTAGGCAAGTTTGTCTACAAATGTTTACCTGGAAGGCAACTGAATGATCGATATTCTCATTTCTTCATCCTGTAGTTACAGAACCTGTATAAACAGGGAATAGCTGGGAGATGGGAGTACATCCCTTGCAACACTGACTCAATGTATTAGAAACCTGAAAGGGCTTGTTGGCCATCATCTAGACCAGTCTCCTAACACTGGACAGATGAATGACCAAAGATACTATAAAAGTGGCTGTCTATTGTATGTAAGATTATATTCTCAACACTTTTGAGTATTCTTGGGATCTATAATCATTATCAGAAATTCTAAACCTGAGGATAAACTAAGGTAGTAATTTTGATTTTACTCTAATTTCCAGGCAGCATCCCTGCCAGATAAATAATATCAAATAGATTGTAACTGGAAGGACTTTAACTTGGTATCCCTAGTGTCTGGAATGTCACAAGCACTTAATAAAAATTTGTAATGGTGACAGGATGTATCTACTTATGTAAATAATAGCTGTTTGTATCACAGGTATGTGTGAACTGTGACAGAATTTTCCTTGTGTATTTATGAGACTCAAGGGATAAATTAAATAGTTATTCAGGTAACAAACTCGTATGAATGAAGTAAGATAATAAACGTCCTAATGGAATATTTTCCTCCAGTAACTGACTTGTCTTTTTGTTTTGTTTGTTTTAATTCTATTTACTGTTTAGGTTACAAAACTGAGTAATCACACTGAGAAAGTCACTGGACAAGACAGGCCTGAACTGCCTGCCTTTGGTCACTTACTAATAACAAATAGTATTTTCTATGTCTTTATTTATCTTATAATTTTCTGCTGAGCATGTAAAGGAAAGGATCAGAATGACAATTCAGTGAAATTACAAAACATGGAAAAGGTCAAAGGTATATAATCTAGTATTACCTTTCAGAGAACATGAGGCCCTGAAATTCTGAAACCTAATTCCTGTGACAAAGCTTGTAAAAGGAAGAGAAAAACAGAAAACCATAAATCAGGCCCCCTGCCACTATCTAGAGCAAGAGGAACCATAACAACTTAATCTGTTTGAGTTACAAAGTCAGGAATGTAATCTCTAATTCAGTTTTATAATCAAGATTGACTTTAGTTCCCTTCAAATAAAGAATTTTATGTGGGTACTTTTTAAATAAGCTTTGTATTACCTACATGTTATTGTTTTAAAGGCGATGTTTTAAAAATAGTCTCTGAGCTTTAATGTAGTTTAAAATATATTAAATTTGCCTACAGAAACATAGTTGATTAATTATATAAACTACCATCCATATGCAAAATTCTCCAATTATCCCATTAATATCTTTTATAACATTTTGCTCTAGTCACACATTGCATTTTTCTAAATTTATTTTTATTGAATTAAAATGTTGAATTACAATGTGATGTTAATTACCGCTGTACAGCAAAGTAACTCAGTTATACATATATATACCTTCTTTTTAATATTCTTTTCCATTATGGTTTATCACAGGATATTGAATATAGTTCCCTGTGCTATACAGTAGAACATTATTGTTTATCCATTCTATATATACCAGTTTGCCTCTGTTAATTCCAAACTCCCAATCCATCCCTCCCCACACCCCTCCCCCTTGGCAACCACTAGTCTATTCTCTATGTCCCTGATTGTTTCTGTTTCATACATACGTTCATTTGTGTCATATTTTCGACTCCACATATAAGTGATATCATATGGTATTTGTCTTTCTCTTTCTGACTTACTTCACTTAGAATGATAATCCCTAGTTGCATCCATGTTGCTGAAAATGACATTATTTCCTCCTTTTTATGGCTGAGTAGTATTCCATTGTATATATATGTACCACATCTTCTTATCCATTCATCTATTGATGGACGTTTAGGTTGTTTCCATGTTTTGGCTATTGTGAATAGTGCTGCTATGAACATAGGGTGCATGCATCTTTTTAAATTATATTTTTGTCTGGTTATATTCCGAGGAATGGGATTGCTGGATCATATGGTAATCCTAATTTTAGTTTTCTGAGGAACCTCAGCACTGTTTTCCATAGTGGCTGCACCAACTTACATTCCCACCAACAGTGGAGGAGAGTTCCCTTTTCTTCACAACCTCTCCAGTATTTGTTGTTTGTAGGCTTTTTAATGATGGCCCTTCTGACTAGGGTGAGGTGGTACCTCACTGTAGTTTTGATTTGCATTTCTCTAATAATTAGCAATGTTGAGCATCTTTTCATGTCACACATTGCATTTAATTGTCATAATCCTTTAGTTACTTTCTTTTTTCGGTCTCAATTTTATTTTCTGTAAAATGGATACAAGGATAATAATAATTACAATAAAATAATAGTATCTACCTTCTATTGTCATGAAGATTAAATGAGAAAGAACCCTTAGTGATATGCCTGTCACAGGGAAACATTCAAGAAGTCTTAGCAATTACTAACAATCCTTAACTGAGTATTACATCTTGCGTAAGACAGCAATTCACAGAGACATTAACATGATCCCACCAAGCAAAAGTCTGAGTAACCCTTCTTCCTCTGATTGCACTAATTCCAATCGATGCTGTCAGTCCCCACTCAAGAGGAGGATCGTGAGATGATTCTTTATAAAACCAGTAAATGAAACATCAGTTATCTAGTGACAAGAGCTTGCCTCTAAGGGTTATAAACACTGAGAAATCAATAAATAGCACTGGAAAAGTATTGTGATGGATTCTGCTAGTTTCAAAATTAATCATGTTTAATGTTATTTAATGATGATCTGATTCTCACTGTTGGTTAAATTTCTGAGTGAAACATTCCTCTCTCAAGACTATATTACCCACCAGTCAGAGCTTTGGAATAACAATATATTAGGTTATTATTAGCCTGTTCATTATCTATTGGCTGCTGTAGAAAATAACAGCCTCTGTAATGGCCACAGACTAAGTTCAGCCTGTTTGTGTCAGTAAGAGTTTGAATTATACCTCCTCTCTAGCTTCTGCTCCCACCCTGCTATAACTTGCTGCCACAAAGTAGAAGAGGCAGAAGTATTTTTCTGACTGGTGTTGCAAGATATACTTAGTCTAGAACAAAATGAAACTTTCATTTATATGAGCTGAAAAAAACACAAAGCAAAAAGTTTTCATCTTATTTCTCTTACTTCTTTACTCAATTACCTGGTTTTTCAGTTTTCTTAATCTACCACCTAATTATTTTCATTTCAAATTTTATGATTAGCAGTAAGATGGCTGTTTAATTTTTTTCCAAATTAGAATACTTTTGAGAGTGAAATGGATGCTGTGAATAATTGTAGAGCAGGTGTAACTATGCCTGATGTGGGAAAAACAGGACATTGGATCACCTGTACCTAAGGAACTACATTCCAGTGTTTGACAGTGTGCACATACTGTATTCAGAAGAGCCTTAGAATTCTTTTAAAGCTCGCTTCCTTGACTCATCTACTTAGTGTACCTGCTAAACAGATAAGAGGCTGCCTGTTGTCGCAACTCGGGCTGGAAATGAACAACTAGTCAAGAGGAGTTCAGGACCATTAATTAATCTATTTATCACTCCAAAGAAAGAAAACAGCTTTCCTTTGATACTTCAAGTCATTGCAACATATTACTGAAGCAGCATTAAGGGCGCCCTAATACCATTTCTTTTGAATACTGACACTGTGACTAGGTCTAGCGACATTCCCTTTCAGACATTTAATCTGACAAACATGCACCTTTTTAACATCTTTATTGGAGTATAATTGCTTTACAATGGTGTATTAGTTTCTGCTTTATAACAAAGTGAATCAGCTATACTTATACATATATCCCCATATCTCCTCCCTCTTGCATCTCCTTCCCACCCTCCCTATCCCATCCTTCTAGGTGGTCACAAAGCACGGAGCTGACCTCCCTGTGTTATGCGGCTGCTTCCCACTAGCTATCTGTTTTACGTTTGGTAGTGTATATAAGCCCATGCCACTCTCTCACTTCATCCCAGCTTGCCCTTCCCCCTCCCCTCGTCCTCAAGTCCATTCTCTATGTCTGCGTCTTTATTACTGTCCTGCCCCTAGGTTCTTCAGAACCTTTATTTTTTTTTTAGATTCCATATATATGTGTTAGCATACAGTATTTGTTTTTCTCCTTCTGACTTCCTTCACTGTGTAGGACACACTGTAGGTCCATCCACCTCACTACAAAAATCTCAGTTTCATTTATTTTTATGGCTGAGTAATATTCCATTGTATATATGTGCCACATCTTCTTTATCCATTCATCTGTCAAGGGACACTTAGGTTGCTTCCATATCCTGGCTATTGTAAATAGAACTGCAATGAACATTGTGGTATATGACTCTTTTTGAATTATGGTTTTCTCAGAGGATACGCACAGTAGTGGGATTGCTGTGTTGTGTGGTAGCTCTACTTTTAGTTTTTAAGGAACCTCCATACTGCTCTCCATAGTGGCTGTATCAATTTACATTCCCACCAACAGTGCAAGAGGATCCTCTTTTATCCACACCATCTCCAGCATTTATTGTTTGTAGATTTTTTGATGATGGCTGTTCTGACTGGTATGAGGTGATACCTCATTGTAGTTTTGATTTGCATATCTCTAATGATTAGGGATGTTGAGCATCCTTTCATGTGTTTGTTGGAAATCTGTATTTCTTCTTTGGAGAAATGTCTGTTTAGGTCTTCTGCCCATTTTTGGATTGGATTGTTTGTTTTTTTAATATTGAGCTGCATGAACTGCTTGTAATTTTTGGAGATTAATCCTTTGTCTATTGCTTCATTTGCAAATAGTTTCTCCCATTCTGAGGGTTGTCTTTTCATCTTGTTTATTTTTTCCTTTGCTGAGCAAAAGCTTCTAAGTTTCATTAGGTCCTATTTGTTTATTTTTGTTTTCTATTTCCAGTTCTCTAGGAGGTGGATCAAAAAGGATCTTGCTGTGATTTATGTCAAAGAGTGTTCTGCCTATACTTTCCTCTAAGAGTTTGATAGTTTCTGGCCTTACATTTAAGTCTTTAATCCATTTTGAGTTGATTTTTGTGTATGGTGTGAGGAAGTGTTTTAATTTCATTCTTTTACATAAAGCTGTCCAATTTTCTCAGCACCCCATATTGAAAAGGCTGTCTTTTCTCCATTGTGTATTCTTGCCTCCTTTATCAAAGATAAGGTGACCATAGGAGCGTGGGTTAATCTCTGGGCTTTCTATCCTGTTCCATTGATCTATATTTCTGTTTTTATGCCAGTACCATACTGTCTTGATTACTGTAGCTTTGTAGTATAGTCTGAAGTCAGGGAGCCTCATTCCTTCAGCTCCGTTTTTCTTTCTCAAGATTGCTTTGGCTATTCGGGGTCTTTTTTGTTTCCATACTCACTGTGAATTTTTTTGTTATCATTCTGTGAAAAATGCTATTGGTAGTGATAGGGATTGCATTGACTCTGTAGATTGCTTTGGGTAGTAGAGTCATTTTCATAATGTTGATTCTTCCAATCCAAGAACATGGTATATCTCTCCATCTGTTTGTATCATCTTTAATTTCTTGCATCAGTGTCTTATAGTTTTCTGCATACAGGTCTTTTGTCTCCTTATGTAGTTTTATTCCTAGGTATTTTATTCTTTTTGTTGCAGTGGTAAATGGGAGTGTTTCTTTAATTTCTCTTTCATATTTTTCATCATCATCAGTGTATAGGAATGCAAGAGATCTTGTGCATTAATTTTGTATCCTGCTACTCTATCAGATTCATTGATTAGCACTAGTAGTTTTTTGGTAATATGTTTAGGATTCTCTATGTATAGTATCATGTCATCTGCAAACAATGACAGTTTTACTTCTTTTCTGATTTGGATTCCTTTTATTTCTTTTTCTTCTCTGATTACTGTGGCTAAAACTTCCAAAGCTGTGTTGAGTAATAGTGGTGAGAGTGGACAACCCTGTCTTGTTCCTGATCTTAGTGGAAATGGTTTCAGTTTTTCACCATTGAGAATGATGTTGGCTGTGAGATTGTCATATATGGCCTTTATTATGTTGAGGTAAGTTCCCTCTATGTCTACTTTCTGGAGGGTTTTTATCATAAATGAGTGTTGAATGTTGTTGAAAGCTTTTTCTGCATCTATTGAGATGATCATATGGTTTTTATTCTTCAATTTGTTAATATGGTGTATCACATAAATTGACTTGCGAATATTGAAGAATCCTTGCATTCTTGGGATAAAACCCACTTGATCATGGTGTATGATCCTTTTAATATGCTGGTGGTTTCTTTTTGTGAGTATTTTTTTTTTCTCGGTATGTGAGCCTCTCACTGTTGTGGCCTCTCCCGTTGCAGAGCACAGGCTCCGGACACGTAGGCTCAGCAGCCACGGCTCATGGGCCCAGCCGCTCCGTAGCATGTGGGATCCTCCCAGACCGGGGCACGACCCATGTCCTTGCATCAGCAGGCAGACTCTCAACCACTGCGCCACCAGGGAAGCCCTGTTTGCTAGTATTTTGTTTAGGATTTTTGCATCTATGTACATCAGTGATATTGGCCTGTAGTTTTCTTTCTTTGTGACATCTTTGTCTGGTTTTGGTATCACAGTGATGGTGGCCTCATACAATGAGTTTGGGAGTGTTCCTCCCTCTGCTATATTTTGGAAGAGTTTGAGAAGGATATGTGTTAGCTCTTCTCTAAATGTTTCATAGAGTTCACCTGTGAAGACATCTGGTCCTGGGCTTTTGTTTGTTGGAAGACTTTTAATCACAGTGTCAATTACAGTGCTTGTGATAGGTCTGTTTATATTTTCTATTTCTTCCTGATTCAGTCTCGGAAGGTTCTGCTTTTGTAAGAATTTGTCCATTTCTTCCAGGTTGCGCATTTTATTGGCATATAGTTTCTTGTAGTAGTCTCTCATGATCCTTTGTATTTCTGCAGTGTCAGTTGTTACTTCTCCTTTTTCATTTTTAATTCTATTGATTTGAGTCTTTTCCCTTTTTTTCTTGATGAGTCTGGATAATGGTTTATCAATTTTGTTTATCTTCTCAAAGAACCAGCTTTTAGTTTTATTGATTTTTGCTATTGTTTCCTTCATTTCTTTTTCATTTATTTCTGATCAGATCTTTATGATTTCTTTCCTTCTGCTAACTTTGAGGGGTTCTTGTTCTTCTTTCTCTAATTGCTTTAGCTGTAAGGTTAGGTTGTTTATTTGAGACGTTCCTTGTTTCCTGAGGTAGGAGTGTATTGCTATAAACTTCCCTCTTAGGACTGCTTTTGGTGCATCCCATAGGTTTTGGGTCATCGTGTTTTCACTGTCATTTGTTTCTAGGTATTTTTTTATTTCCTCTTTGTTTTCTTCAGTGATCTCTTGATTATTTAGTAGTGTATTGTTTAGCCTCTATGTGTTCATATATTTTACAGATTTTCTCATGTAATTGATATCTAGTCTCATAGCATTGTGGTCAGAAAAGATACTTGATGTGATTTCAATTTTCTTAAATTTACCAAGGCTTGACTTGTGACCCAAGATATGATCTATCCTGGAGAATGGTCCAAGAGCACTTGAGAAGAAAGTGTTGTTTTTGGATGGAATGTCCTATAAATATCAGTTAAGTCCATCTTGTTTAATGTATCATTTAAAGCTTCTGTTTTCTTATTTATTTTGATTTTGGATGATCTGTCCATTGGTGAAAGTAGGTTGTTAAAGTCCCCTACTATGATTGTGTTACCGTCAATTTCCCCTTTTATGGCTGTTAGCACTTGCTTTATGTATTAAGGTGCTCCTATGTTGGGTACATAAAGATTTACAATTGTTATATCTTCTTCTAGGCTTGATCCCTTGATCATTATATAGTGTCCTTCTTTGTCTCTTGTAACAGTCTTTATTTTAAAGTCTATTTTGTCTGATATGAGAATTGCTACTCCAGCTTTCTTCTGATTTCCATTTGCATGGAATATCTTTTTCTCTCCACTCACTTTCAGTCTGTATGTGCCCCTAGGTCTGAAGTGGGTCTCTTGTAGACAGCATATATATGGGTCTTGTTTTTGTATACATTAAGTCAGTCTGTGTCTTTTGGTTGTAACATTTAGTCCATTTACATTTAAGGTAATTATCGATATGTATGTTCCTATTCCCATTTTCTTAATTGTTTTCAGTTTGTTATTGTAGGTCTTTTCCTTCTGTTGTGTTTCTTGCCTAGAGAAGTTCCTTTAGCATTTTAGGTAAAGCTGCCTTGGTGGTGCTGAATTCTCTTAGCTTTTGCTTGTCTGTAAATGTTTTAATTTCTCCATCGAATCTGAATGAGATCCTTGCTGTTAGGCAATCTTTTTTCTAGGTTTTTCCCTTTCATAACTTCTAATATGTCCTGCCACCCCTGTCTGGCTGGCAGACTGTCTGCTGAAAGATCAGCTGTTAACATTATGGGGATTCTCTTGTATGTTATTTTTTGTTTTCCCTTTGTTACTTTTAATATTTTTTCTTTGTATTTAATTTTTGATAGTTTGATTAGCATGTGTCTTGGTGTGTTTCTCCTTGTATTTCTCCTGTATGGGACTCTCTGTTCTTCCTGTACTTGATTGACTATTTCCTTTCCCATATTAGAGATTTTTCAACTATAATCTCTTCAAATATTTTCTCAGTCGCTTTCTTTTTCTCTTCTTCTTCTGGGATTCCTATCATTCAAATGTTGGTGCATTTAATGTTGTCCCAGAGGTCTCTGAGACTGTCCTCAATTCTTTTCATTCTTTTTTCTTTATTCCTCTCTGCAGTAGTTATTTCCACTATTTTATCTTCTAGGTCACTTATCCGTCCTTCTGCCTCAGTTATTCTGCTATTGATTCCTTCTAGGGAATTTTTTATTTCATCTATTGTGTTGTTCATCATTCTTTGTTTGCTCTTTAGTTCTGCTAGGTACTTGTTAAACATTTATTTTCTCCATTCTATTTCCAATATTTCGGATCATCTTTACTATAATTACTCTGAATTACTTTTCAGGTAGACTGCCTATTTACTCTTCATTTGTTTGTTCTGGTGGGTTTTTACCTTGCTCCTTCATCTGCTGTGTGTTTCTCTGTCTTCTCATTTTGCTCAACTTACTGTGTTTGGCGTCTCCTTTTCCTAGGCTGCAGGTTCATAGTTCCCATTGTTTTTGTTGTCTGTCCCCAGTGGCTAAGGTTGATTCAGTGGATTGTGTAGGCTTCCTGGTGGAGGGGACTAGTGCCTGTGTTCTGGAGGATGAGGCTGTATCTTGTCTTTCTGATGGGCAGGACTGCATCTGTTGGTGTGTTTTGGGGTGTCTGTGACCTTATTATGATTTTAGTCAGCTTCTCTGCTAATGGGTGGGGTTGTGTTCCTGTCTTGTTAGTTGTTTTTCATAGGGTGTCCAGCACTGTAGCTTGCTGGTCATTGAGTGGAGCTGGGTCTTAGTGTTGAGACAAAGATCTCTGGGAGATCTTTCACCATTTGATATTATGTGGAGCTGGGAGGTCTCTGGTGGACCAATGTCCTGAACTCGGCTCTCCCACCTCAGAGGCACAAACCTGACACCATGCCAGAGCACCAAAACCCTGTCAGCCATACGGTTCAGTGGAAAAGGGAGGGGAAATAAAAGGAGAGAAAAATATAAGATGTTATTAAAATTAAATAAATTATTAAGAATAAAAAAATTTTTAAGTAATAAAAATAAAGAAGAGAGCAACGAAATCAAAAAACAAATCCACCAACAATAAGTGCTAAAAGGTATACTAAAAAACAAACAAAGAAACAAAAAATGCACAAATAGAACTCTAGGACAAATGGTAAAAGCAAAGCTATAGAGACAAACTCACACAAAGAGGCATACACATACACACTCACAAAATGAGAAAAGGAAAAAGATATATATATCTATATATATATATAAAAAGGAAGAGAACAACCAAATCAATAAACAAATCAACCAATGATAAACTCGAGATACTAAACTAAGATAAACATAAAACCAGAAACAAATTAGATGCAGAAAGCAAACCCCACGTCTCCTCTTGCTCCAAAGTCCACTGCCTCAATTTTTGGATGATTCGCTGGCTATTCAGCTAATCCAGAGATTCAGGGTATATCAAGTTGATTGTGGAGATTTAATTTGCTGCTTCTAGGGCTGCTGGGAGTAATTTCCCTTTCTCTTCTTTGTTCGCACAGTTCCTGGGGCTCAGCTTTGGATTTGGCCCCACCTCTGTATGTAGGTCACCTGAGGTTGTCTGTTCTTCGCTCAGACAGGACGGAGTTAAAGTAGTAACTAATTCTGGGGCTCTGGCTCACTCAGGCTGGGGGGAGGGAGGGGTAAAGAATGTGGGGCGAGCCTGTGGTGGCAGAGGCCGGCATGATGTTGCAACAGCCTGAGTCATGCTGTGTGTTCTCCTGGAGAAGTTGTCACTGGATCTCGGGACTGTAGCAGTGGTGGGCTGCACAGGCTCCTGGGGGTGTGTGGATAGTGACCTGTGCCTGCACACAGGCTTCTTTGTGGCTGCAGCTGCAGCCTTAGCATTTCATGCCCATCTCTGGTGTCCGCACTGATAGCCACCCTTGTGCCCATCTCTGGAGTTCATTTAGGTGGTGCTTTGAATCCCCTCTCCTCGTGCACCCTGAAACAATGGTCTCTTGCCTCTTAGGCAGGTCCAAACTTTTTCCCAGACCACCTCCCAGCTAGGTGTGGTGCACTAGCCCCCTTCAGGCTGTGTTCACGCAGCCAACCCCAGTCCTATCCCTGGGGTCTGACCTCCGAAGCTGGAGCCTCAGCTCCCAGCACCCATCCAACCCCAGGGGGTGAGAAGACAAGCGTCTCAGGCTCATGAGTGCTGGTTGGCACCGAACCTCTGTGCAGGAATCTCGCCGCCACCCCCTGCCAGTGAAGGGGCTTCCTAGTGTGTGGAAAATTTTCCTCCTTCACAGCTCCCTCCCAGAGGTGCAGGTCCCATCCCTATTCTTTTGTCTCTGTTTTTAATTTTTTCTCTTGCCCTACCCAGGTACGTGGGGAGTTTCTTGCCTTTTGGGAAGTCTGAGGTCTTCTGCCATTGTTCAGTAGTTGCTCTGTAGGAGTTGTTCCACATGTAGACGTATTTCTGATGTGTTTGTGGGGAGGAAGGTGAACTCCACGTCTCACTCCTCTGCCATCTTGAAGGCCTCTCTAGTTACTTTTAAACTTGAATAATTCTTCAGCCCCTATTTGTCTTTCATGACATTGTTTTGAAGAGTCTGAACCAGGTTTTCTGTAGAATGTCCCTCAGATTTTGTTTTCTGATGTATTCTGATGATTAAATTTCAATCGTGCATTTTTGGCATTAATATCATATAAGTAATGTTGTATACTTTTCAGCAGATCAAATTAGGAGGCATGCGTTGTCAGTTTAATCACATTTTGTTGATGTTAAATGCATTTATTTGTTTTCCCCCATTCTCTAACTTAATATAAATTGAACCATGTAATGTATATCTTTTGGGCCTGGCTTCTTTCTATGTATATCTAATAAACATGTTTATTAGATATATTTACAGGGTTGTTTGTTTCCATAATGTGTTTTTCTTACTGCTGAGTAATTACAAGATAGGTAATTTTTTCCTGTAAAAGCCATAGAGTAATATCTGAAGTTTTGCTGGCCACAAATTAGTCTCTATTACATAACTGTCTTAAAAAATGTTTTATAATTCTTTAAATATATAAATACCATTTGTAGCACTCAAGCTGTATAAATAAAAGCCTCAGGCCAGATTTGTCCAGTTGGCTCTAATTTGCCAACCCTTACTCTTTTTTTTTTCTTTTTTGCGGTACGCGGGCCTCTCACTGTTGTGGCCTCTCCCATTGTGGAGCACAGGCTCTGCACGCGCAGGCTCAGCGGCCATGGCTCACGGGCCTAGCCGCTCCGTGGTATGTGGGATCTTCCCAGACCGGGGCACGAACCCGTGTCCCTCTGCATTGGCAGGTGGGCTCTCAACCACTGCACCACCAGGGAAGCCCCCAACCCTTACTCTTAATAAATTTGTGACAATATCTTTTTTCATTCAGTTTTTGATAGACGTTTTGATTGTTTTTTGTTTTGAGCTATTATGAATAAGATTACCCTGGAAATTTCTGTAGAAGTCTTTCTATGGTTATATTTTCTTATTGTGGTGAGATATACATAACATAAATTTTACCATTTTAATTTAATTGTACATTTTAGATGTACAATTCAGCAACATTAAGTACATTCACAAAGTTGTTCAACCATCACCATTATTGATTTCCAGAACTTGTTCATCATACCAAGTAGAAACTCCGTGTTCATTAAACAATAATTCTTCATTCCCCTCTATGCATATGTTTTTATTTCTCTTGTATAAATACCTAGGTGTGAAATTGCTAGGTCTTAAGACACATATGTGTTTAATTTTATGAGAAATTGATGAAGAATTCTCCAAAATGATTCTACCATTAGCCTTCCACATAGGAGCTGCATAGGAGCTGTTGTTGCTCCACATTCTCACCAACACTTGATACTGTCAGTCTTTCCAAATTTTCATCTTTCTACTGGGTTTGCCACCAGTCAACCTGAGGCTTAGGCTTTATCTTCATCTACCATCCCCAAGTGTTCCCCCTGTGTGGTAAAAGCTGGTTTATATCTTCTCTACAGAGTGTGAAAAGGGGAAGAAGACATGAGAGTCAAGCTGTTTCTCAGGAAATTGTTATTCAGGAAATGCCCCTATCCCTTCCACTGCCAGTCGGTAGGGAGGGCTGCAGTTGCAAGGACACAGAAGGCAGTGAGAAGCAACAAAATGTGATTTTTATCTGGGCGGCCACTTGTTCTTTTATAATCCAGGAATTATGAAGAAAAAATAGAAGAATAGATATTTCAAGAAGATTACCATACTCTTACACTTTTGAAGCATGTTACAGTTAGGTTTATTTCATCTTTCCTTTTACAATGTTAACCTAAGATTTCTAGGTAGGAACAAACTGATATCCTATTCCTTTAGAAACCAAAAAGGAATGAATGATTTAATACACTGCATACTTCTGTGTGATCCAAGATAATATCATTCCCCTATGAAAGAAAAAAAGAAAGGGAGAAGGAAAGAAAAATGACCCCTGTCTACTTATTATTGCATAGAAAAATATTAGTGCTAATGGGGACTTTCAGCAAGACCCAACTAGGTAATGATCGTTTTCTCCACCATGCTCCCTAATGAGCAATAATATTCTTTTCTTTCGACAATTTTAGGTATATGGAACTGAATTTCTTGTAAGGCAGCCATTCCAATTCCATGCAGCTCAAATTGATGACAAGTGGGTTTAGGGGCCAGGATTCACAATCATTTAATATTCATTAGTGTCAAATGAGAATTTTATTAATTTTTTTACTTGAGACCAATTTCTCATTTTGACCCTTTCCAAATAACTAAGAATTTGGTGTGTAGTCTTATAGTTTTAAAAAATTACCTTGGATTAACATACATTTTAAATTCATAGAAAAATAGTTATATGTTCATTATTTTAGTTTAAATGACTAGTGAATAAAAGTATTTACTTTTGATAATAGTTTCCTTTGTGTTAGCTTTTCTATAACATATTCTAAAATACAAACTATTATACTATACTCTAGTAAACTTGAGTGAAAATTACAATGAAGTAATCATTGCTGAGCCAAAATCAAATGCATAACATTTTTCTTTAAAGTAAGTCACCACTGAATGCTGCATTAAACATTTCAGATATCTAGGGTA
Organism: Hyperoodon ampullatus; assembly: GCF_949752795.1. Classification (NCBI taxonomy): domain Eukaryota; kingdom Metazoa; phylum Chordata; class Mammalia; order Artiodactyla; family Ziphiidae; genus Hyperoodon; species Hyperoodon ampullatus. The sequence goes on from NC_136914.1 coordinate 185,701,375, forward strand.
CTATTTGGTCAATAAATGTATGAATGAAATTCTCCATTTGTTACATTGGAGGACTAAGTGTAGCCTTTAAATTACCTAATCTGCAACCAGTATAAAACTTAACCACTTCATTGAAGTCTTGTTGGATTTGATGTTCTATGTAAATTCTTTATTTTTTTTTTGTAAATTCTTAATATAAATGCAAAGCTTTTTAACTCATTGCAAAATATGCAACTTGCTTTGCTGACCTATTTACTTTAGAGGCATTAAGAAGTTGATTAAAATAGAATACAGTTCACAGGTTTAGGAAATCCCTTCCAGAATTTCAGTATTTTCTAGAAAAACATGTGCAGCGTCCACGTACCTTCTCTGATGAATTTGTATATTTTAGTAACCAAAGGTAATTTCTGTAAAGTAAATGTTGATGTAATCATGGATATCACTATCAAAAATAATTTCATACTATTTTTATAGTATTTGGTAATTCTAATAATGACAAAGTCTCTAGAAATAATCTTTCCATATTCTCATATCAATTATTTAGTTTTAATTTTAAGAATAAATATACATTATTCAGGATGACAAGCTATAAAAAGACACTTATCATTAGTCATTATGGAGATGTAATTTTAAACCATAATGAAATGTGAATACACACTTGTTGGAATGGCTAATGCCACCACCAATAACAAAACAACACATAATACTAAGATCTCATAGCATGTGGAACAATTAGAGTTCTCATACTTTGCTGGGGATGTAAGATGAAACAACAGGTTTAGAAAACAGTTTTGTCACTTTCTCACCTAATGAAACAATAACCTAGCAAATCCAACTTTTAGATATCAAACCAAGAGAAACTAAAATATCTGTTCATACAGAGACTTGCATGAGACTGTTTTAATAACTTTAATCACAAAAGTCAAACTAGAATAATAAGAAAGGTGCATGAATAAACAAACGGTAGTATGTGTATACAACAGAATACTACTCAAAATTTTTAAAAAGCAAGTGGTTCTGATACACTACAATTCATCTACACAATGTAGATGAATCTCAAAAACATTTTATATAGTAAGTGATAAAAGTCAATTTTGTGCCAACAAATTAGATAACATAGGTGAAATAGACAAATTCTAGAAAAACGCAAACTACCAAAGCTGACTTAAGAAGAAACAGATAATCTAAATAGATTTATAATAAGTAAAGATATTAAAATAGTAATAACAAAATTTCCCACAAAAAGATCAAATACTTTCACTGGTGAATTTCCATAAAGAAAAAATTAATACCATAAATGAAAATTTTAAAAATTAATTAGTCATTAATTCTTTTATGACTTTTTCCAAAATTGAGGAGACAGAAACACTCTCTAACTTATTCTAGAATGCCAGTATTATTCCAATAGTAAAACTAGACAAGGACATCACAAGAAGAAAATTATGGACCAATATCCTTACGAATATAGATATAAAATCCTTAACAAAATAATAGCAAATAGAATCCAGTAACATATAAACAGAATTATACTTCACAACCAAGTGGGATTTATGCCAAGTGTGCAAGGTTTGTTCAACATTTAAATGTAAACTAATGATAATACAGCATATCCAAATAATAAAAAACAAAAAACACATGACCATCTCAACAGAAGCATAACAAGCATTTGATAATGTCCAACATATTTTTTATAAAAATACTCAACAAACTAGCAAGCTGGGGAACTTAATCTACTAGATAAAGGACATCTATGAAAAACCTACAACTAACATCATACTTAACAGTGAAGGACTAAAAGCTTCCCTAAGATGAGGAACAACACAAAGATGCTCACTATTGCCATTTCTCTTTCAGCATTGTTTTGGAGGATCTAGTAAAGGCAAGTAGGAAAGAAAAAGAAATAAAAGTCACCCAGATTGGAAAGAAATGAGTAAAATTATCTATATTTGCATATGCTACATATAAAAAAATCCTAAAGCATAATTTTTTTTAAAAGTATGCTAATAAACAGGCTTAGCAATGTTACAGAATACAAGGTCATAAAAAGAAATGAAGTATTGATAATGCTACAACGTGGATGAACCTTGAAAATATGATGGTACATGAATGAACCAGACACCAAAGGCCAGTCCATAGATCCTGAAAGCAGATAAATGTTTGCTATGGACTGGGGTGGGGAGGCAAGGTGGGTGAAGAGGGTAGAGGAATGAGGACTGACTGATAATGGGTATGGGGTTTATTTGTTGGGTAACAGAAATGTTTTTGAGTTAGATAGTGGTGATGTTGCACAACTTTGTGAATATACTAAAAGTAACTGAATTGTAAACATTTTAAATGTGAATTTTATGATATGTGAATTATATTTCAATAATAAAAGCAGTTTTAGTGAGTGACTTTTCTGAGGCAGTATAAGAGTTCTTATTCCCTTATTCCTTACTGATACTTGGTATTACCTAACTTTAAAAATTTTTCCATTCTTCTGGTTGGAGAAAGTATTTCATTGCAGTTTTACCTTTAACTTTTCTGATCATTATGAATTTTTAATTGTTTATTAGATGTTAGTGTCATCTGTTCATATTTTTTCCTTCTGAATTTTCTATTTGTATGCTTTTTAAAGTGGTAATTAATTGCTTTTTATATAATACAAATAACTTTTCTAATTTTTTGTGTTTTTAGTTTGTATGGTATTCTGTGATAAATGAAACTTTAATTTTAAAAAGGCTCAAATTATCAATCTTTCATCATGATTATTCCTTTCTAAATTTTGTTGACGAAATCTTATCTACCACCAAGGTCATGATATTATTCTCCTATATTCTCTTTCACAAGTTTTTAAGTTTTCACTTTCACATTTTTTTTAAGAGTCTTCTTTATTTTATTGGGATATAGTTGCTTTACAATGTTGTGTTAGTTTCTGCTGTACAACCAAGTGAATCAGCTATATGTATACATATATCCCCTCCCTCTTGGACATCCCCCACCGATTCCACCCATCTAGGTCACTGCGCAGCACCAAGCTGAGCTCCCTGCACTATACAGCAGGTTCCCACTAACTATCAGTTTTACACATGGTAGTGTATATATGTCAATCCTAATCTCCCAATTCATCTTACCCCCTGCTTCCCATTCCCCTTTTTCACATGTCCATTCTCTATGATGGAGATGTGTACATATATAAAATGGAATATTACTGAGCCACAAAAAGGAATGAAACTGGGTCATTTATAGAGATGTGGATGGACCTAGAGTCTGTCATACAGAGTGAAGTAAGTCAGAAAGAGAAAAACAAATATTGTATATTAATGTATATATGTGAAATCTAGAAAAATGGTACAGATGAACCTATTTGCAGGGTAGGAATAAAGACATTTTTCTTTAATTCATGGTATCAATGCTTTTTGTTCACAGTATGATTAAAAATAAAACTTCAATGATTTTTTATATATTGAGACAACTTAGATGTTTCAGTTGAATAGTCTATCATATATTTACAGATCACTGGAGCCCATTTTGCCATATATTATGCAACATATGAACAATATAGTTCTCCCTATGTTCTCACATTGGTCTTTTTCTCTCTTCCTGCATTAGTACCTCAATGACTTACTGTTGCTGTCAGTAATTTCTTTTTGTTTGTGAGGACAAGTCCTTTTCTTTTGTTCTTCTTCAGGAGAGGAATGGATATATAAATTTTAGAATAAGCATACCAGTTCCACAAAGCAATGTTAGGATTTTGTTTAGAAGAGTATTACTCCATTTATCAATTCTGGAAGTAAAGATATTTTTATGTTGAGAATTGTAATCCATGGATATAGTCCTATATTTATATAGGTTTTCTCTACTGCCTTTCTGTAAAGATGTATGCTTTTCCCCCCAGAAAACTTAAATAACTTTTGTCAGAACGACTGCCATCCATATTGTATACTTTTTGATGTTTACTTCTTTCAAATTTTATTTTTGGTCTAAAGCAGTGTAAGTAAATTTCATACATTGTTCTTATTTATAGCTAACACTACTAACATCTCTATGAAAAAAATCTATCAGACTCTATATAATCTACTGATAATTGTAGTTTATTACTTTTCATCTCTATACTGTTATGTTTTTTTGACTGTCTAATTTGGTTAACTTAATTATGCTAGTTAGTAACTCATATAATGTCAAATAATAGTGACATTTATGTCCTGGTTCATGATTTTTAAATGTTCCACTAATTTTTATGATACCCTAATAGATTTTTGTTGCTAAGACCCATTCATAATAGAAACCTACAAAACTAGCTACAGAAGTTGAAATAACATTCACATTATAGGAAAATGCTTTTCTCTAGGGGAGAAGGTACATAAGCACTGTTGTGAGAGAAAGTTATTAGAACAAAATATACATTACAGAATGAGGTTCCATATCTTTCCATGGAAGTACTTTGATCTTGATGTTTTACTATTTCAAAAATCCCTTAGAATTGAGGATAAAATCTAATCAAAATAACTAAAGTTTATATATGTTTCTTGAACACCTACTGTGTACTAGTTTTGATAATATAACAACACTTACTGTCAGGAATTGGAGAATAATTATGAAGATAATTTAGTGTGGGGAAACTTTTCTATTGAATAAGCAGCCCATCCTCAAATTAGTTCCTTTTGAAATTATGTGAGATCATTTTTGGGATTATATGTCCACCCAGACAGAGATAATTTGTTGTTGATATTTATTTCCCAGGGTTTCACCTTTACTTTTATTCTCCCTGAATGAATTGCTCTAAACATTTTCACATTCAACTGGTTATTGAATCAGTGACATGGAAGGAACCATAAGGAAGAGGCCCAGAGAGATCAAGAGACATACTCAAGGTTAAACAACTACTTAGTACTAAGAGTATTATATACTTCTTATTTTCCCATAATGCCATTCCTCCTGATGTATCTATAATAATAATTTGTTGAAGGATTACTATGTGCCAGATGTGTGGGAAGATATTTTTATGTATTTTCACAATCAATCCCCACAAAAGAGGTATACATTTTAACAAAAATGTGTATATGAGCAAGCACTGAGAGAATTTACACATATATTGCCCAAATCCACTCAACTTGTCAAGGGTATAGCTGTGGGATGGGGATCCAGGCAGTCTGAGTTTTGCTCTACCACTCTTCCCTGCTCTGATGTACTGCCTGCTATGTATGAATAGTGAATATTTCTATATTTCATACATATATATAAATACCAACTCAGAAAATGATTTTTAAACAGGTTCCTTTGCAATTTGTAAGTAGGGAATATACATTGATGGATTCAACAATGTCTGCACTTTGATTTTGGCCAGCACTAAGGATAGTATACAAGGCAGTGGATTTCACATTCACACCACTTTATTCCAGATAAGAAAATTTCCAAAAAACACTATCATTAGCTTTTACTCATAAAGTATTTTTTTTACATAATGTTTTCAGAGTACACTGATTTAAGATTAATATACTCCATAATCTGTGTGGCAGAACTACAGTTCTCTTAAACCTTCCATCAGAGGCCAGTGGGAGTTAGGAAAGGTCCAACTGAGCTCTCTAAAAACCTCTGTTCATTAAATTAACTTCTAGTCAGAATGAGGGCCTTGATAAAGATATGCTAAACATTTTCCCGTGGATATTTAAATATCCTTTTCCTCTACTAAATTATCTTTTTTACATTTGATGTAGATGACACATTTACAGTTATATCTCTACTGGATTAGACTCTCCAGTAAAAGACACATCACTTATTCTGATGATCATTCTTCCTCTTCTAATCCTACTGTCTTTGCCCAGATTTCTTCCTGACACCCACCTTCAGTGACAAGTTCTCATCATGCTTTTACAGCCCTGGCTGAATAATCTCCATCTTCATACTTTTGATGAAACATATTATTAATAGCAGATGTATCAAATTACAGCTCAATATATTACACTAGGCGTAGGTTGGACAGAGAGAACAGAATGTTTATAAACTTTTCATTTCAGAAATTGAACTTCCTTTTTTACTGCTGCAGATGATTAGTCCTTAAGCCTTTGCTGCCTTTATCAACCACCAACTCTTCTGTCATTTTATTTCATATAATTAATCATCTTAATAATCATTAGCTTCTTAATTCATTATTAGCTCTTCCGCAAAATCACCCTGGGAATATCCCCTAATGTCTATCATGATCCTGTACATAACAGGACTTCCAAAGAAACATATGACTGAATGAAATTTAACAGTAGAAGGAAACAATACAACAAAGCATATATACATACAGTTTTTTTTCTAAATATGCTTATTTATCATCTCCCTAAAATGGCTTACAGATGAGACGTTGACCAGGTCTTCAGTGCCTACCTGTTTCCTATTTTATTCTTTTCAGCCTTCTTAAGGTTTTCGGTACACATTTCTATATTTCTTGAAGTGTCTTAGATTGCTTGGGTTGTTTGAAAAGATTATTAATAATTATTTCTTTTAAAAATGGCATCATAAATGCTAATGTCTATTTCTATAGTTAGGAAATTTAAAGTAAAATTGTATCTCAGTTCACCTTTGTTGCATCGCTTTTCTCTGGATAGTGACCAAATTATACATTGTATTTTCCAATTTTAATTTCAAAAGAATACTTTGCTAATTTAAAATTTTCAACTGTAAACATAATATTACACAATGCTTCTTAATTTAGGTAGAAAATCATATTCAAACTCTTAGTTATTTTATTAGTCTATTATATTATAGAGATGCTCCTGGAAACAAAAAATAATGTAGAAGGCAGTGAGTTTTAACTCTGGGGGGCCATTTATCAAGTCAATGTGGAAAATGCCTCTGCATATAAATTATTGTCATTGTCAAGTAAAATCAAATAATGTAAGCAAAAGATAATACAATTAAAGTGAACTCCTTTTCAGCTGATGAAATACTTTCTTACATCTGTAGGACTGATGTGTCCGTTCTTTTGCTTTTGTCTAACATATTCACAGTCCACACTCAAGGGAAGAAATCATAAAAGTGATTCCCACCACTTAAACCAGGGGGTGGGAATCTTGGGGAAGCCATCTCAGAATTCTGTTTACCATACATACCTTGCCCTAAAATTGAATCCAGAGTCCATGAAACATCTCTAGCTTTTTATTTCTTAGAGACTTAGAGCCTTATTGAAGCTGATAGAGCCAAAATAATTTAAATACAATATATCCATCAATTTTGCCCTTTTTAAAAGAAAATGTTAGAAATATCCAATGGAGCTATCAATTGGAAACCCTTATTCAGAGCAGTCCAGAGCATTAAGAAGCAATTATAAATTTAGTGTCTAAGTTATGTTTTCTATTACAATATTTTTATTGTCATATATTTTAATTGTAGTTTATCTCGAGTCAGATTTTTCTTCTGCCAGTATTCTTAAGAAAATATTTATATGAAAATTTGCATTTATTTTGAAATAATGACCATTCTCAAACCAATTAACTGCCTTGCATAAAGAAATCTAGCTTAGTTCCTACACCTAAAACAATAAGCATATCATAAAATAAAGCAAAAATAAATAATCATACCCAAATAATTTTTTACTGATTTTTAATGAATATATGGCACAGCAGGAATATATATTAATTTAGATTAAATGAGAATGAAATCTAGAGGATTATATAAGCATTGCATGAGTAAAATATTATTGAAAGTGTTACATTTAAAATGTTAACCTAAAAATGATGTTAATGCTGCCATTTACTTATTTCTTACAATTTTATTAAAAGTCCATTATAAACCAGGAAACACTGCAGTTTCACATTTCATTATTGACAAGCCAAAGCACAGTTTTGGGATATGTAGTAGTGTGTCTAGAAATAGGAAGAGGTAATATGAGATCAAGGCAATTGTTATGCATAAAGTCTGCCTTAAATATCATGATGAAATAACTACCACCAGGATTTAATAGATAATTATCCTATTCTCACTTCTTCATATGAGAATGCAATCTGATGTTATTTCTTCCTTCCAGAATCCTATCAGTACAAGATTTAAATCCATGAGTGTGTGTATATATATATTTTTTTCATTCACCCATGATATTAAACATAAAGGAAAATGTATGTCAAAATCTTAATCTACGTTATAATACTTCACTTAATTACTGATGCTTAAGATTTATTTGAGATTCTCATATGAATTCCAGAAACCTTCTTTGTGGAGCACCAACTATGTCTGGTATAGAAGAGACAAAGTGTTAGGTGTGTAGTCCTCATGTCAGTCTAGTCCTCAAATCTGTCTAATATATTGTTAGGACAATAAAACTGAGTTTTGTAGTAACATGATACTCAAATTCCACTCTCACGCTCCTTGAGGAAAGGTATTATAGCAAAAGGTGATAAGGCAAAAGCAATCCTGTGTTAGTCTTTTTACCTCGAATGCAATATTCAAAACAGTTAAATAAAAAACATTAATGGACTTTAAACTCATATAATGCTGAGTGATAGTAAAAACAAAAAAAGATCAACTGTATTGATTGATTGGTCATCGGATGCAAAAGGATTTATAAAGCAATTACTTGCAAGCATTAAAGACTATTTTACACAGAGTTAAGTGTTGGATTTATTTTTGAATATTTTTAAAATTCCATGAAAGAGACCAGTCTTAGATCAACAAAAAAATAGTGGTGCTATATCCTTCATTCCTTGAAAATTAGGAAGCTTTTGGACTGGCAAATGAGACTCTAGTCTTGTTTATTTAATCTAATTATCCCATCTATTTCATGCAAGAATAAGGTGACATCTGTCAAATGCCTTACAAAGTTTAGTGTTGTGATTTTGTTTCAATAAATGAAAACAAATTATAAGGAAAATTTTCATATTTGATATTTGAGCAACTGTGTGTGACTGTTCAATGCAGGCAATTTACATGAGGGAAGTACCCAAACACATTATTTTGTTGTAAAACCTACCATCATGTTGCAGATATCAATTGCATTAATATCTCCTCAGAAATACATTGCAGTTCATGTCTGGGAAGATATACTTGACAACAACATACCACTGGTGTTTTTCTTCACAAAAATTAGCAGTTTGAAATTCCCAGCTAGATTCCTTTACACTGAAATTGTCAAAAACAGATGTTCAAAATACATCACACTTTAAAAAAAAATCATTCCTTGAGCAGCCAGGCAGAACACTTTCATTCAGACATGAAAACATTTATGTGTTGTGTGTTGTCATAATTGGCATATTATTTTAGCTGCATTTGGAGTAAATATCTACATGTATATTTTGATGCCATGCCTTCTGAACACCTATTTTTGCAATTGCTATGGACAGGCAAAAAATGTAGAAGACTGTTTTTTTTTTTTTTTCCATCTTGTAATTTAGTTTACAAACACTTTCTCTTCTTTCCTTAAGATTCCTGTGCTGTAACATGAGTATTTTGTGACTGCTTCTGTGAGCAACATAGAGCAACTCAATCACAAGTACTAAAATGAAGACATACAGGACCCAAAATTTCAACCTTTTGAAATATAATAGAGTAGGCTTATTCTAGTCCTGAGACTTTTTTTTTTTTTTTTTTTTTTTTTTATTTATGGCTGTGTTGGGTCTTCGTTTCTGTGCGAGGGCTTTCTCCAGTTGTGGCAAGCGGGGGCCACTCTTCATTGCAGTGCGCGGGCCTCTCACTATTGTGGCCTCTCCTGTTGCGGAGCACAGGCTCCAGACGCGCAGGCTCAGTAGTTGTGGCTCACGGGCCCAGTTGCTCCGCGGCATGTGGGAATCCTCCCAGACCAGGACTCGAACCCGTGTCCCCTGCATTGGCAGGCAGACTCCCAACCACTGCACCACCAGGGAAACCCCTGAGACTTTTTAATTAAATATTTTTAATTATCTAATCTCCTGGCCTCTTCTGATGAGTAGTCTTTCTCCTAGGAACACAACCTCAGTGCATATTTTCATAAAACACTGTGGATTTGTAACTGTCTAAGCATAAATAAGAATATCAAACATGCTGTCCTTTAGTTGAGTCTTCTAGGAATGTTAACAAAAATATGGAATTTTAGAGTTCTCATGATGACCTGGTAGTGATTTCTAGGTAGAGATTCTTCCATAGGAATAAAAGTGATATATTTCTGGATATGTCCATGTAGGAAGTTTAAATTCAGTTGACAACCATTTAGTTCAAAATACAACACACCATACAGGTCCAGGCTGTAAGAATGAACTCATAAAACCCCCCACTACTCCTCCATGCAGCACCCAGCAGAGCTTGTGGCAGAAGTTTCCCTCGGTGATACTCATTTGAGAATACCCCAAACATTTTTCTTTGCTGTAGATTTTAAGGCATACTTGTTTACAATAAAATGTCCCAATACATCTTATAAACTCAGAGAATACCGTGTATGTAAGTCTATGAGAATGTTTATTTGAATTCCTGAATTGACTGCTTTGTAAGGAACACACATTTGCTGTAACCTTAGTACTACATATTATATGCTTCTTTCAATATGAGAACAAGTTTCATAATAAAAACAAGTTAAAAGAAAACTTTTGACTTGTAGGATGGGAAGAAAAAAGATTAGAGATGTGTTAATGAACTCAAAAAAGTTGAGTAAATAACGTATGTAATTACTCTGTGAGGAAATGCTGCTTAATTAAAACAGTCATTCTATTAGCATATACACCTGCTGCTTATAGGAATCATTTCTTCCCAAAAGAACTGAATTCTTAAACAGGGCTCTCCTTCTAGTTCATCTCCTTGGAGAATCTCCATTTCTATTTTCTGCCTTAGTCTTATTTGTTCTGATACCTCTCATAGTAATCATGATAGACTATTACAGGATGAGCAAGAATTTATGATAAAATGTCCTTGTAGTCTTCATAGCCTTGTGATTCACTGTGGAAGATAGGGAAGTGAAAATCGTTAATTTCCAAAATATTCTAAATCCTGTCATACCAGGCCTGAGAACACAGTATTTTCTTTAAGAACTTAAAGCACAATCTCAGTGTCATAGTCAAAACTAGGGGAGTATCATTTAAACATACTGATCCTTCTAGAACAACGTTATTAGGGAATTTTACTCAAAGAATTTATAAACTATGTTTTATTCTGGAAACTTTTGTTTTTTTAATAAAAAGGTTGTTTTTATTTATTGGTATTTTTAATTATAATTTTTATTTAATTTATTTAAACTAAAAAAAAAGTTCACCCATTTCTCCTACCCCTTACCCCCTGCCTTTTGCAACCATCAGTCTGTTCTCTGTTTTGTTTTTCAGATTTCACATATAAGAGAAATCATACGGTATTTGTCTTTCTCTGTCGACTTATTGCACTTAGCATAATGCCTTTGAAGCCCAACCATGTTATTGCAAATGGAAAAATTTCATTCTTTTCTATGGCTGAATAACATTTCATTCTATATATATATACCTCAATTTCTTTATCCATTCATCCACTGATGAACACTTAGGTTGTTTCACTTAAAGAGGTTACTTTTTCCAAATACATCCAATAATGTGTCTATCTACTCCTCTTCAAAAATAAGTAACTAAATAAGTAGGTTAAAAATAATAAAGATAACAATAAATAATAGAGACAATTTACTGTGAGCCACATACTGCAGTATTTTATACATTGATATGATTTGTCTGTGTTTGTGGTTTATCTATCTATAGGATTGAAATTATTTTAATTTTCCATATGAGAGTAAAAATCTCTAATCCCCTTTTGGCCACTTAAAGCCAGCTCAAGCAAAAGTGCTGTTAACAAGTTTATTCTGTTTATACATTTAAAAAGAATATTTGATATTTTTAATATAGTGAAGAATAAGAAAACTAAAACAATATATAAGTTCACTATCCAGATATCTTTGGTGTGTGGAAAAATAGCAATATATGAAAGTTATTAGACATCTAGAACATTCATGTTGTTGACATGTTGGAACACTCAAATAATACCAAGAAGTTCAAAATGAAAAATGAGAGCATTCCAACATTTCATAACCCTGGAGTTATCACCATTAATAAGTATTCATGTGTGTGTGTGATTCTGTCCTCAAAAAAAGATGTATGTCCACAAATATTAATTTATATATTTGTATATCTTTTCAAATAGCATATGCATATCTATGTCTCTCATTTAATGACTGCACAGTATTGCATCACAGGCTTGTGTGATTACTTGTTTAAACATTTCCCTATTAATAGGCATTTTGGTTGTCATCTGTATTTTACTATTAAAAAAATGCAATGACTTTACTTGGTGTATTTGTGGTGGGGAGAGGGAGTCTATCTTTCAGCACAATAGAACTTTTGTTTGTGTAACTGTAGGGATAATTAATACTAGTGAAATTAGTGTGTCAAAGGGAATATGCATGTTAAATTTCAGTATATATTGCTTAATTTTATACTTCAAAGAAACTGAATCAATGTCTTCCCAAAAGCAATGTGTGAAACTATTTTCTCATATTTTTACCAGTACTAAATAGCATCTCACATTTAAATTTTTTTACCTGATTGTTCAAAAATGGCATCTCATTTTCCTTTGACTTACCCAGTATTTTTTGATACTTTTTAAAGTATCTTAAGCAGTTACTTGTAAATGATTATTATTCATACTTTTCTGATACTGACAGTTTCTAATAATTTCAGCTAACATATTTGGTTGTTTATTACAATCCAGGCATTGCACTAACCATACTGTAAGTTAAATTCATTTAATCCTCAAAATCAATTTAGGAAGTGTCATCCTTATTCCTATTTCACAGACAAAGCAATTAAGGTGTAGAGATTGAATGACTTGTTCAAGCTCATGGAGCAAGTCATTAATGGAGTGAGGATACAAAATTAGGCAGCCTGACTCCGGACACCATTCTCTTATCCCCTACTCTATGAATTGTCTTAAAGAAGGCCAGGATGGCTCTCAACTGGTGCATTTACTTTCCAGTAAATAACTGTAAGATTAGCTCTGAGGACTGTCATGAAATATAGTTTTCTTTCTAAATAAAATTATAAGTAATAAACAGGCTCCAGTAATCAAATACATATCACATATTCTTTGCTTAGAATAAATGATAAGACAAAAATAAGGCACATATCTAAAATTTTTCATAAATGGAGTAGGTGCTGTAATAAAAATGTTAATGGAGCATAGAAGAATGTCATTTAATTCGGCTCTGAATTTCAGAGGAAACTTCTGGGAGAGATGGTTCTTTGGATAAGTCTTCATACATGAGTGGACCATTAATGAAGCCATGAAGTTAAAAGGGTGAAGGAAATGTGAATGGGATTTCATGGTGTACAGGTGGCATGGTAAAAGTTTAGTGCAAATAAGAAATATACTTCAAGATGAGAAATAAGGGGAGATGAACCTAGATAAATCGGGAGTTAGTGAATTGACTATATAGCAGAGAATGTTGCTACTCACCAGTATTCATGTGCCCCTCTACTATTATCTGCTTTTCCAGGCCAAGGTGCTTAAGATTCTATTCTTACTCTTTTTCTTTACCTGCTGTGGCCATGAACACTACAGCTGTAGACTTGCAGGCCACATGGTCTATAATGAACTCTTAGCCATTGTCCATTTTGTTATCACCACATCCTCTTCTTTAAGTTCATGAATGTTCTAAGACTTTTATTTACTAAGTTAGAGTTTTAACCCTTCCCCCTAATTTTCCATATATCTGATTTATTTTATCAAATGTCCCCATCTCAGAGGGCTTTCCGTGATGACTCTATCTAAAATGGCATCTTTATCTATTACTTCAGTCTCTTACTTCCTTCAAAGCAAATATTTCAATATAAAATATACTTCTATGTATTTATTTGTTGCCACTAAAATCTAATTTTCAATGAAGCCCAAACATTGCCTAGGATAGTTATGATACAGATGTTGTTCAATCAATATTCATTGAATGAATGAATTCATAAATTAAAATTCAAAACAACCCAATGAGAAAGGCATTAATACTACCCATGTTTAATGAATAAAACAAAGGTTTAGAATATTTATTTAAAACAGGTTTATTGAGGTATAATTGATATACAAAAACTGAACATATTTAACATATACAATTTGATGAGTTTCGATATGTGCATACACACTTGAAACCATCACCACAATCAAGGTAGTAGACATATCCATTACCTCCAAAAGCATCTTTGTGTTCCTTTTCTTTTGTGGTAAGAACACTTAACATGAAATCTACCCTCTTAACAAATCTCTAAGTGCATATTACAGTACTGATAATTATAAACACCCTGTTGTACAGCAGATCTCTAGAACTTACTCATCTTGCATGAAACTTGATACCAATTCAACAACTCCCTATTTCCCTCTCCTTGAGCCATGGCAACCACCCTTCTATTTCCTGTTTACACGTTTAATGGATAAAGAAAATATGGTATATAAATATACTGGAATGTTACTCAGCCTTAAAAGAAAAGGAAATCCTGTCATCTTTTTTTTTTAAGGTTTGTATATTCACTTTATTGGACTGGAAAATGGAAACAAACAAAACAAGAGTTAGCTTTATCATTCTTTTATATGATAAAGATAGCTCTCTATCATTTAAGAGGTAAAATATAGATTTTATCTATTTTTATCATAATTACATATTAGTTCACTGGCTTAAATCATTTTATTTTTTATTTATTTTTTTATTGGAATATAGTTGCTTTACACTGCTGTGTCAGTTTCTGCTGTACAGCAAAGTGAATCAGCCATACATATACATATGTCCCCTCTTTTTTGGATTTCCTTCCTATTTAGGTCACCACAGAGCACCAAGTAGAGTTCCCTGTGGTATACAGTAGGTTCTCATTAGTTACCTATTTTATACATAGTAGTGTATATATTGTCAATCCCAGTCTCCCAATTCATCCCACCCTCCTTCCCCCTTGGTGTCCATGTTTGTTCCCTACATCTCTGTCACTATTTCTGTTTTTCAAGATCATCTATAACATTTTTCTAGATTCCACATATATGCATTAATATACAATATTTGTTTTTCTCTTTCTGACTTACTTCACTCTATGACAGTCTCTAGGTCCACCCACATCTCTGCAAATGACACAATTTCATTCCTTTTTATGGCTGAGTAATATTCCATTGTATATATGTACCATATCTTCTTTATATTTCTGTCAATGGACATTTAGGTTGCTTTCATATCCTGGCTATTGTAAAGAGTGCTGCAATGAACACTGAGGTACATGTGTCTTTTTGAATTATGGTTTTCTCTGGGTATATGCTCAGTATTGGGATTGCTGGGTCATATGGTAGTTCTATTTTTAGTTTTTTAAGGAACCTTCCATACTGTACTCCATAGTGGCTGTATCAATTTACATTCCCACCAACAGTGTAAGAGGATTCCCTTTTCTCCACACCCTCTCCAGCATTTATTGTTTGTAGATTTTTTGATGATGGCTATTCTGACTGGTGTGGGGTGATACCTCATTGTAGTTTTGATTTGCATTCCTCTAATAGTTGATGATGTCGAGCCATCTTTTCCTGTGTTTTTTGGCCATCTGTATGTCTTCTTTGGAGAAATGTCTATTTAGACCTTCTGTCCATTTTTTTTTTTTTTTTTTTTTTTTTGCGGTACATGGGCCTCTCACTGTTGTGGCCTCTCCCATTGTAGAACACAGGCTCTGGACGTGCAGGCTCAGTGGCCATGGCTCATGGGTCCAGCCGCTCCGCGGCATGTGGGATCCTCCCGGACCGGGGCATGAACCCGTGTCCCCTGCATCAGCAGGCAGACTCTCAACCACTGCGCCACCAGGGAAGCCCTTCTGCCCATTTTTTGATTGGGCTGCTTCTTTTTCTTAATATTGAGCTGCATTAGCTGTTTGCATATTTTGGAGATTAATCCTTTGTCAGTTGCTTTGTTTGCAAATATTTTCTCCCATTCTGAGGGTTGTCTTTTCGTCTTGTTTATGGTTTCCTTTGCTGCACAAAAGCTTTTAAGTTTAATTAGGTCCCATTTATTTGAAGTCCTGTCATTTGTAACAACATGGATGAACCTGGAGGACATTATGACTATCATATTTCACTTAACATAGAAGGATAAATACTGCAAGAGTCCACTTATATGAGGTATCTAAAACAGTTAAACTCATAGGAAGGCAAAATATACAGCAAAATGGTATTCCAAAATATTACATTAAATATATATATATATATATATATATATATATATATATATATATATATACTTGAGATGTTTATGTAAAATGATGGTGATAACCAGATGTTTTTCATCTCTGGGGAATGGATATTAAACCTAAGTTAGAGGTATTACAAACATAGTATGAGAAATTGCAGCATATGAATGGATGGTACTTATTCTAGAATTCATATTATTGATGATCTTTACCACACACTCAAAAGCATCCTCTTGTTTGGGAGAAAAGACGGCATAATTATATGATGATACAAGTCTTTCTCCTAAATAATATCATATTGCTGAAGCTGCCAGAAATTAAGCTGACTGGCATTCTGGCTGGTGTTGACATAACAAGTAGTAGCAGACATCCTGGCATCTGCATAACTGCTAATTAGCCTGATCCTTCAATAGTCAAATTTTATTTGATTGGTTTTTTCACCAATAAGATCTCAAAGATTTTTTTTCAGAAAACTAATCCAGTGGCACAAGATTCCATCATTGGAACCCCTGAAACATTTTACACTTGTAGTTTATTACCCCATTTTGGATATGAGGAAATTAAGTGCCAGAATGATCAAGAAGACAGAGTTACACAGGCAGAGGCAGAGCCCAGAATTCGTATGTGACTTGGTCCAGAATCCATGTCTCTAAATGCAAACTATACCAATAATGAAACCACTATCTTTATAATAAGACCAAAGTAGGTCCAGGCAACTAAAAATCAGAAAAGGCTTGCAGGCAAGTTAATAGTCATCTTTCTGTTTGATCTACATTTATCCAATTCAAATTAACCAATACAGGTAAACAAGTCAAGCAAACATACTAATTAAAAACTATCAAGCTAACTAAGCTATAATTTTGCATCAGGCGGCATATACCTTTCAATGCTTCATCCAGGATTTCTGCCATGAAGACAAAATTATCTAAATTCTATAAGCACAAAATCTGTTTCCACAATATATATTTTTAATTTGGTCACAGTACAGCTTGAATCGGGCTAACATTCAGAATATTTGGGACATGTTAATGGACAAATTGTTTCTGACTAGGACATCCAATATATGTCTTTGCCACAGAAAGTTCTTGCATTCAGCTTCACAGAATAGTACTGTTAAAGAATGCCTGATGCTGGAACAGTATTCAACTGAATCTTTAATAGCAGCACTTTAAAAGAGGCCAAGCTGTGAAAGTAATTTCTTCTGCTTAATTACTTTTCCAGAACTAAGGTACTTAGACATTCTCGCTCTAAATACAATTTTGTGCACCTATTTTCAGCATTTCTGTCAAGGCTTATTCAAATGTCTTTTTCCATACCTTTAGGTGATGGCATGATTTTATTGTTCATTGAATAAGTTTTGTGTGAGCTCTATAACAAACAAAGATATAGACGAATTTTTTAGCCTTTTTCATCTAATTATTTTTTTTGCTTCAGTCGATTTGTATTAATTTTTAGTATTTGGAGAAATAGTGTTTGAAAACCACTATACCTCATAGATATTTCCTTTTTCTTTAATTTTTTTCTTAATTACTGCTAATTTTTTCAAACAATACATTTTCACCTTTTTGTTTATATAATTTCAAACTTACATAAAATATCAGGAATTCCCTTACAGTAGCTAAGACAGGGAAACAACCTAAGTGTCCATCAAAGGATGAATGCATAAAGAAGGATGTGGAGTGTGTATGTGTGTGTGTGTGTGTGTATATATATATATATATATATATACACACACACACACACACACAGAATGGAATATTATTCAGCCATAAAAAGGATGGAAAACCTGCCATTTGTGAATTGCATCAATACATTGATAAACCTTGAGGGCATTATGTTTAGTGAAGTAAGTCTGACAGAGAAAGACAAATCCTGTATGATCTAACTTATTTGTGGAATCTAAAAAGAAATACACTCAGAAACATGGAGTAGATTGGTGGTTGCCAGGGGTAGCAGTCAGGGGAGTGGAGGAAATGGGTAAATGTGGTCAAAGGATACAAACTTCCAATTATAAGATTAACATGTTCAGGGGATCAAATGTACAGCATGGCAACTATGGTTAACAATACTATGCTTGAAACATTTGAAAGTTGCTTAGAGAGTAAATCTTAAAAGTTCTCACCACACAGCAAATAAAAGGTAAATTTGTGAAGTTATGGTTGTTAATTAATCTTACTGTAATCATTTTGCAATATATACATATATCAAATCATCACACTGTACACCTTATACAATGTTATATGTCAACTGTATCTCAAGCTGGGGAAAAAAGAAACCTGGCTCCAATTTTTCTCATAATAATGACTCACTCAATTTTGAAAAATATAGTAGTTTTAGGTTTGCTAACTTATGCCAATTAAAAATAATAACTAGAATTCAGTAATTGTGTACATTCTTTTTGTATTTAAACTGAGGTTATATAACATGTGTGTTATATATGTATATATATGTAGTGTATATATTACTATCTTCAAGATCAACTTATTTATTAAGTAAAATCTATAACTACTAGTCAAATACAACTTTATCACATTAGGTATCACCTGAGTAATTAAAGGTGAAACTTGGAAACGAGATTATAACGTAACTAAAACAAGAAACTCATCCTCCTGGCAGCATGCTAAGAGAGACAAGACACCTGGAAAGGGAAATCAACTTTTGTTTCATTGGTGATTAATCTGTCCATTCATAGTTTAATGACTCCAGTAAATTGTGTTTGCACAGAAATTAAGGTATCAGTCCATATGATCTGTGTCTCTCTTATCTAATTGCAGAGAAAAATGAAAATTTTCTGGGTTATAAGATTTGGTGTCAATGAGAGCCTGCTGAAAACAATCTTTTCCTTCACTCTTTATAACAGGGCAGCTGTAGCTACAACTGAGAGCTCTCTATGCCACATTTTGGACCGTCTGATGCACTTCATAGACGACTTGTTGCTTTCACAAGAACTCTTATTTTCATGCTCCAAATAGCAAGTATTGAGATCTAAAGGAAGTTCCACAGAGGCCTCATCAATCATTCTGTGCTTGACAGTCTTCAGATGGAAATTCCTGAATAGAAAACAGGTATCTATCATGCAATATTTCATCCTACACCCTCAATAACTTGCAAATTTCATGGTTGGCTATGTAAGTGGCATGCTGAGCTTAAGCTAATGTGTTTTCCATCCCAAATGGCACAGCTGTTTTTCTCCTCCTGCATTAAGCACTGAGCAGGTGGTGTTTTCTAATCATTTATGTTCATCCCGTCTGTCATCAGGAGCAAGGGAGATCATAGATGTGCTCAGTGGCTCTTATAGTTAAATGGTGATGAATACAACAGTGAGAGTCTGCTTTGACCACAGAAGCATCTAATTTGAAAACCATGGCAACAAAAGTGTGGAAGTGGGGCTGGGCCCTGTCCTCTGTAAACTAGAAATAAATAATTCAACATCGTCTAGCAGCCATTTGTCTTGGCTCTGGTTACAGTTGAGAAATGATGAATTGGAGCATAGAATCAATAGAAGTGGCAGAGTATTTTCTTCGGTTAAAAGAACAAAGTTAGTCAATGATAATTTACAAATACTTAATTTTTTTAACATTTATTAGGAAGCTGCATATGATGATGATAATATTTTCACTCTCAAAGTATCTCCATTTGTAGTCAGAGCTTTATGCATAAACAAAGATACTGGCTTTCTCACCAAATCGTATCTGCTAAAAGTTGCTTTTTTATTCCTTCATTTCCATTTCAATGAAAATTAAGAAACAAATAGAAAATCACACTTAGTGAAAAGGGTATTGAATACCAGATCTTGTGGGCCTTTTGACTCCTACTTGTAGGCTGATGTCTAGGTACAAAGAAAAATGTGGGTGAAAGTTACTTTGATGAACTCAAGCTTGGAAAATACATTCATAAAAATGCAAAAAGATTATCACCTTTCAGATTTTTAAAATTTTCTCTTTCTTACATTCTGCCATACTAAATGTGCCATTTGAATTTGTCTTGTTCCTATTGAATAGGAGCAAAATATACCACCCCACAATGTGCCCCCTTTGGCATATTGATTATTTTGAGCTGGTTAAGAAACAGCAGGCACAAGTGACGCTCTGAAAAGTGAGTAGAAGTTAGCCTTTTATGAGAGATATTTACATGTATAAGGAAATATTCATTTGCAAAGTTGTCTTCTCTGTACTGTACTGGGAAGGATGACTCTAAATCTCTAGAAACTCTTATCAATTGAGAAAAGAACAACCTAAATCTGAATAACAGTGTTACTCTTGTTTAATGTGCTTTTCCTGGTAATTTTTCATAACTGGCCTTCCCCCCACCCCACTAACATCTTTTATCTTTAGCTTGAGATAGTATCTAAGGTGCTGGCTTAGGCCTTCTTGGAGAGTTACTCAATTTTCCTGGGTATCTCTCATATATTCAATGGGTATACATGTTATGACGTTTCTATTTTTTTCTCCTGTTAATCTGTCTCTTATTCAGGGGGAGGGATCTCAGCCCTAGAAGGGTAGAGGGAAAATTATTTCTCCTCCCTTATGCTATAAGTAAGGACTCTGCTGAAGGGGAGCTATTATAAGTAAGACCATCTAAGAGACTGTCTGGTCCATGGATGCTGAAGACAGGCTAATCTAAATAAGAGTTCAACTACAGGCCAGGGAAGAGGCAAAGATATAAATATATAAGTAGTATGGAAATAAGGGAATGTATAAGTCCAAAAATGGGAAGGTGAGTGGGAAAATGTGAGGGCACATGGTACAAGAGGGGCGAGGTAAAGAACCATAGGGAGCCAGATGTCTGTGGCACTGTCTAGAGAAAGTTCTAAGAGAATAAATGAAGTAGAAGGATTTGGGAGCAGTGAACTTTTATATTTGTCAGGTTCCATTTATTTATTCTTTCATTATTTATTCATTCTATAAAAGGATAAGTTTTTTGATGTTTCAAATTCCTAAATTTACATATGCTATTTGTAACTCTACTGATGACTAGTATCAAATAAAATAGAAATAATTTCTGCTAAATAGAGAAGGCCTTTAAGTTCATATCTTCCTCTATTTTTTTTCAATACTTACCAGGAATCCATAGAGTTACATTCTCCTGAAGGCTATGGAGTCGGTCTTATCTACATAATCACCCATTTCAATTTTCCCATATGAATGCTTTTTATTGGTAGAGTACCTTACCCTGACAACCACAGGACAGAAAAGGAACAAGTTAAGAGTGAATGTATCTTACATCTCTTATATAAACCCTGTCAGTTTAAGATTTTCAGTGAAAGGCAAGGCTGTGAGTCATAGTTTTTAAGAACTTGATCTCAAAGCTAAGCCATCTTAAAAGCTTATTATATTAGACAAGTCAAGTCAGGACTCAAATTTTTCATCTCAAAAAAATGGCCTAATAATGCTACATGCTTCATAGAATTATTGTAAAGGAGGAATGATTTTCTAGTAGAATTTGTAGTATGGTGCCTGACCATAATACTTTTCAAACACAAATTAGGTACTAGCACTATAGTATTATTCTGAATACCAGAAATTGAAGGACATTTATACCATGTTATTAATGACAGAAATCTGAAGTGGTTTGAGAAATAACAGTTGTATTTTTTTTTTTAATTTTCTAAATTGGGATTTCACATCCTTTTCTAAACTGGGATCTCACATAATTTTGAGTTAAAAAAAAGAAAATGAGCAGAGACCAACCTATATAAGTTATTTATTTGCAAATTATACACTAATACCATTATACTAATATACTTTTTGTATATTGACAATAAACTGGTAATTAAAATAATACAAAAATTATGGACAAGGACTTACGAATAAAATCATTATGGAAGTTTTCTTCTAGAAGGCAAATTTATACCCATGATGTTTTATCTGGTTCAGAGTGAGATTAGTTCTCTTGGATCCCTAAAAGCTACTGTGGTTAAAGAAAAGTACTGACAGCAATGCACATTGGGTAAACATTTATTGAGCACAAGTCCACATAATCTTTGATTTATGGAATTTAGAGACCCTATGAAGAAAACAGAAACATGTATGTAAATGTAGCTTAGGGAATTTTCCTTCTAAATGCAGCTCATCTTTGAGAAATACTTCCTCACCTTCCTGAAAGACTGTGTTCTTTCTGTTTTAACCAGGTTTTTGATCATTATAATAGCACTTATTTTCATTCATCTACCTCCCTTCTAGACTATAACCTCCTTGAAGGATAAGTCATTTCCTTTTGTTTCCTTGGTACCTGGCATAGCATTTGGCAGATAGTAGGTGGTCAAAAAATATGTGCCATTGAATATAATATAATATATATATATATTAATATTATATATATATATATATATAATATTCAACATGAAGATACAGCCACTACACTGTCATGATTTGATAAAGAATGTCAAATCTCCCCAAATTTTGAATGTAATATGCCCAATCATTTCAATTATTTTAAATATTTACCTTTATTGGTGGAGGTGGGTAAATAAAACTCTCTAACACACTTATAATTTCATATTCATTAAATCAACAAGGTAAAGCTGACGACCTTACCTCAGAACATTTTTTACGAGTTACAGCTAACTTATTTTCTAAAGCTGAACTAATAGATAAAATAGAGACAGTTTTCTATTTGGGAGTGCAGGCACTTTACACTCCACTGCTCTCATAAACACTTTTGATGCAACATTGACCAGGTTAAGGGTAAGTCTGAGAGTAGGCACGCAACTGTGTTAACAATGAGAAATGGATATTAGGGGAATAAGGTTCAACTGAAAAGCAATTCAGGCTTCACCAAGGGGACAATTTACATAAGAGAATCTTTCTGAAATGCAAATGATGTTTTCTAGCAACCTGAAGGACATATGAGACCTAATATAAGCAGTTAACTAAGTCATGCTTAATTTAATTTCTGACAAAATGTGCATTTAATGTAGAGTACAAACTGATGGGTGACAGAGAAAATAGACCTGAAAGTGATGAAAACAAAGTTCTGAGCTGAGCTCTGGACCTCAATCCACAAGATCTTCGGGACGAATGGTCTAGTTGTGGTTTCTAATCTTAACTATAAAATCAGGTATATAACATTTCTATGTACTTTTCAAAGTTCAATGATTTGTTTGCCCTGTTACTAGAGGAAAGCCATTAGAGATTTAATGAAAAATATAACATTTTCAAAAGGCACTTGTGATATCAATAAAGGAAATCTAAGCATTGTGGATAGCATTTTTATATATGTAATGCTGAAGTAGTTTATATGAGAAATCAGTAAGTTCTCATCATGTACTTATATCCACTTATCATCTGTAAGAGATGCTTAAGAGAGTGGAGTAATGTGAAATAAATAAATCTGTTTTTTCAATGACATAATTTTGTTGAAGAAACCAAACAGATTATAAATACACACATTCAAATGTTGAAAGGACCTGGGTCAAAGGGAGAGAATTAGGAAAGGCTTTCTTGAAAAGGAGATAATTTTAAATAAAAACTTATTAGTCTTTTCTTCACACCACAGGTTAGAACATAAAAGAAGGCATTTGAGAATAAAGTCAAAGGCATTTGTAAAGGCAAGAGGGTACAACGAATCAGTTTTGTTAGGAGGTCACTGAGTTCAAGTTATAATTATGGAATGTAGCTCCTGAAGAGGATTGGATAAATCTCTGTGCCATATGTTATTAGATAGATGATTAAAATAAAGAAGGACATTTTCTGAGGTAACAGTGTTAACAGCTAACTTTTATTGAATGCATACTATTAACTTTGTCTATCATTTCATTTAATCCTCACCACAACCATGTAAGGTAGGCGCTATTATCTTCTTTTGAATAAAAGGAAATAAAGGCATGAGGAGTTGAATAACTTGTTCATGTTACGCAGGTGAGAATTCAAACCCAAACAGTCTGGTTCCAGGATGCACTCTCATAACTTAAGTCATTCTGCCTCTCAAGAGAGTTATTTTAGAAGTCTGTTTGCTTTTAAAAGGAATAGAGCATATCCCAATCAAATAAAACCAACTTAAAGCTAAAAACAAGTCATTTTCAATAGAAACCTTTTGCAGGAAGAAATGCTATCTTCTTCACCTCGAAAGTTCCCAAATTACTACTGGTAAATTGCTCTGTCTCTTGGCATGCTGATAGAATATCCATTTATATTCAGAGCCAACGGATTGAAAATAAACCTTGACATGCAGAAAGTTTCTTCTAAGTAGTATCTATTCTCTCCCAATACTTATATATGTATAACTTAAACCTAAAAATGGTGATAAAATATAGCCTGCAGTAAAAGGATAATTCTCTAGGAGAAAGTCTCGATGTATGAAAGAATGAGAATGAGAATGAGGTTCAAAGTGGAAGAGTGTTCAGGAGAGGAAACCCTTTGGTTTTTCATGTCTTAAAATATAAATATATATATATATATATAAACTGTTAAACAAGTAAGAGCCTCCTGACATGTCTATGATAAGATATAAAATTTCAAAGAAATTCTAGGGAAATACAGACCTAATTCTCATCATTTACCATATCATTAGAGGTTTTATATCAAAGGGGTGAGTGTATTTTTATACAAGTAGTTATGAGAGCTTATTGCTAGAATCTCATTTTCTTTCTGTTTAGAAATCTGCTTAATTTGGTCTTCTGTGCCTTTCAAAATAATTTATTTCACTTGCTCTAGTCCTTTTTAATGATGTAATAGCTTTATAACCTTTTTCTCTTCCTCTGTTTTCATTACTTTATTCCAAGACCATAAGTAGCATGACATTTTATGTTTCTATATTAATCTTTTCTTCAATATCTTAGTATTTTTATATTTTAAAAATAGCTGCATACTAAAATCTGTATTAGTTTTCTATTGCTGTTCTAACAAATTACTATAAACTTAGCAACTTAAAACAACATAAATTTATTATCTCTGTTTCTGCATGTCAGAAGTTTGAGTGGTCTCAACTGGGTTCCCTGCTGAACATCTAACAATATTGAAATAAATGTGTCACCAGGACTGCAATCCTTACTGGAGGCTCTGGGTAAGATCTGGCTTCTAAGCTCATTTGGGTGGTTGACTAAATCCAGTTCCTTGCAGTTGTAGGGCTAAGGTCCTCATTTCTTGATAGCTATAAGCTAGTGGTTAGTTGTTGCTCCTAAAGGTTACTTTCATCCTTTCTTAGGCTCTCCATGTGGCTTCCTCCACCAAGAGCCAGTCAAGGCCATCTCATTTTAATTCTCTTTGACTTCAGCATCTGTCAAACCTCTCTTGACTAAAGGAAGGTATTAGGTAATATAGTTGGGAATGGATTAGAACTACCTGACAAAAGATCTCTAGGTACATTAGAGAAATTAACAGTACTGTGAACTATATTAATCTAACAGTGATTTATAGAACACTACCATAAAAAAATGGCAGGACATATTTTTTTTATTTATTTTTTCATGTTATCCAGATTTACTCTATTTTACTATTATTATTTTAAATTTTTTAAAATTTTTATTTTATATTGGAGTATAGTTGATTAACAGTGTTGTGTTAGTTTCAGGTGTACAGCAAAGTGATTCAGTTATACATATATTATACATGTATCTATTCTTTTTCAAGTTCTTTCCCATTTAGATTATTACAGAATATTGAGCAGAGTTCCCTGTGCTATACAGTAGGTCCTTGCTGGTTATCTATTTTAAATGTAGCAGTGTGTATAAGTCAATCCCAAACTCCCAGTCTATCCCTCCCCCTGACCCTCCCCCTCTGGTAACCATAAGTTTGTTCTGTAAGTGTGTGACTCAGTTTCTGTTTTGTAAATAAGTTCATTTGTATCATTTTCTTTTTTTTAGATTCTGCATATAAATGATATCTGATATTTGTCTTTCTCTGTCTGACTTAATTAGCATGATAAACTCCAGGTCTATCTATGTTGCTGCAAATTCCATTACTTCATTCTTTTTAATGGCTGAGTAATAATCCATTGTATAGATGCACCACATCTTCTTTATCCATTCATTGATTGATGGGTATTTATGTCACTCCCATGTCTTGGCTATAGTAAACAGTGCTGCAATGAACACTGGGGTGCATTTGTCCTTTCAAACCATGTTTTTCTCTGGATATATGTCTAGGAGTGGGATTGTTGTATCATATGGTAACTCTGTTTTTAGTTTAAGGAACATCCATACTGTTCTCTATAGTGGCTGTACCAATTTACACTCACACCAACAGTGTAGGAGGGTTCCCTTTTCCACACACACTCTCCAGCATTTATTGTTTGTAGACTTTTTGATGATGGCATTCTGACTGCTATGAGGTGATACTTCTTTGTAGTTTTGATTTGCATTTCTCTAATAATTAGTGATGTTGAGCATCTTTTCATGTGCCTCATGGACACCTGTATGTCTTCTTTGAAGAAGTGTCTATTTAGATCTTCTGCCTATTTTTTTTTTTTTTGCTTTGGTTGTTTTTCTCATATTGAGCCATATGAGCTATTTGCAAATTTTGTAGATTAGTCTCTTGTTGGTTGCAAATATTTTCTCCCATTCTGTGGGTTGTCTTTTCATTTTGTTTATGGTTTCCTTTGCTGTGCAAAAGCTTTTGAAATTAATTAGGTCCCATTTGTGTTTCTTTTTATTTCCATTACTCTAGGAGATGGATAGGAAAAGATATTGCTGCAACTTATGTCAAACAGTGTTCTGCCTTTACTTTCCTCTAAGAGTTTGTATAGTATCCAGTCTTATATTTGAGTCTTTAATCCATTTTGATTGTGTATGGTGTTAGAGAATGTTCTAATTTCATTCTTTTACAGAATGCAGCTGTCCAATTCTTTATGCAGCTGTCCAATTTTCCCAGCTCCATTTATTGCAGAGACTGTCTTTTCTCCATTGTATAGTCTTGCCTCCTTTGTTGTAGATTAATTGACCATAGGTGCATGGGTTTATTTCTGGGCTTTCTATCCCACTCCATTGATCTATATTTCTGTTTTTGTGCCAGGACCATACTGTTTTGATGACTGTAGCTTTGTAGTATAGTCTGAAGTCAAGGAGCCTGATTCCTCCAGCTCCATTTTTCTTTCTCAAGATTGATTTGGCTACTCAGGGCCTTTTGTCTTTCCATTCAAGCTAAATTTTTTTAAATTCTAGTTCTGTGAAAAATGCCATTGGTAATTTGATAGGGATTGCATTGAATCTGTAGATTGCCTTGGGTAGTGTAGTCATTTTTACAATATTGATTCTTCCAATCCAAGAACATCAGCATATCATAGTTTTCAGAGTACAGGCCTTTTGCCTCCTTAGATAGGTTTATTCCTAGGTATTTTATTTTTCTGATGCAATGGTAAATGGGATTGTTTCCTTAATTTCCTGATCTTTCATTGTTATAGTATAGAAATGCAACAGATTTCTGTGTATTAATTTCATATCCTGCAACTTTACCAAATTCCTTGATTAGCTCTAGTAGTTTTCTGGTAGTGTCTTTAGGATTTTCTATGTATAGTATCATGTCATCTGTAAACAGTGACACTTTTACTTCTTTTCCAATTTGGATCCTTTTTTTTCATTTTCTTCTCTGATTGCCGTGTGGCTAGGACTTCCAAAAAGTTTGTTGAATAAAAGTGGTGAGAGTGGGCACCCTTGTCTTGTTCCTGATCTTAAAGAAAATGCTTTCAGCTTTTCACCATTGAGTATGATGTTTGCTGTGGGTTCATCATATATAGCCTTTATTATATTGAGGTAGGTTCCCTCTATGCCCATTTTCTGGAGAGTTTTTATCATAAATGGTGTTGAATTTTGTCAAAAGCTTTTTCTGCATCTATTGAGATGATCATATGGGTTTTATTCTTCAATTTGTTAATGTGGTGAATCACACTGATTCATTTGAAGATATTGAAAAATCCTGTTAACCCTGGGATAAATTCCACTTGATCAAGGTGTATGATCCTTTTAATGTATTGTTGGACTCGGTTTGCTGGTATTTTCTTGAGGATTTTTGTGTCTATGTTCACCAGTGATATTGGCCTGTAATTTGTGTGTGTGTGTGTGTGGTATCTTTGTCTGGTTTTTGTAATAGGGATGGTGGCCTCACAGAATGAGTTTGGGAGTGCTCCTTTCTCTGCAATTTTTGGAATAGTTTCAGAAGGATAGATGTTAACTCTTCTCCAAACATTTGATAGAATTCGCCTGTGAAGCCATCTGGTCTTGGACTTTTGTTTGTTGTGAGTTTTTAAAGCACAGTGTCAATTTCACTGCTTGTGATTGGTCTGTTCATATTTCTATTTCTTCCTGGTTTAGTCTTGGGAGATTGTACCTTTCTAAGAATTTATCCATTTCTTCTAGGTTGTCCATTTTATTGGCATGTAGCTGCTTCTAGTAGTCTCTTATGATCCATTGTATTTCTGTGGTGTGGCTATAATTTCCCCTTTTTCATTGCTAATTTTATTGATTTGAGTCCTCTCCCTTTTCTTCTTGATGAGTCTGGCTAAAAGTTTACCAATTTGTTTTTCTTTTCAAAGAACCAGCTTTTAGTTTCATTGATATTTTCTGTTGTTTTCTTCATCTCTTTCATTTATTTCTCCTCTGATCTTTATGATTTCTTTCCTTCTACTAACTTTGGGTTTTGTTTGTTCTACTTTCTCTATTTGCTTTAGGTGTAAGTTTAGGCTATTTGAGATTTTTCTTGTTTCCTGCAGTAAACTCGTATCACTATAAATTTACCTCTTAGACTTGTTTTTGCTGCATCCCACTGGTTTTGGATCATCCTATTTTTGTTTTCATTTGTCTCTAGGTATTTTTTATTCCCACTTTGATTTCTTCATTGACCAGTTGGTTGTTTAGTAGCATATTGTTTAACCTCCACGTGTTTGTGTTTTTGCATTTTTCTTGTAGTTGATTTCTAATCTCATAGTGTTTTGGTCAGAAAAGATGCTTCATATTATTTCAATTAAATTTACTTAGGCTTGCTTTGTGGCCCAGCATGTGATCTATCCTGGAGAATGTTCCATATGTACTTGAAAAGAATGTGTATTCTGCTGCTAGCAAACAGAACTCTGTATAGGTATCAATTAAGTTGACATGGTCTAATGTGTCATTTAAGTCCTGTGTATCCTTATTGATTTCCTGTCTGATCTCCATTGATGTAAGTGGGGTGTTAAAATCCCTCACTATTATTGTGTTACTGTCAATTTCTCCTTTTATATCTGTTAACATGTTCCTTATATATTGAGGTGCTCCCGTGTTGGGTGCATATATATATACAATTGGCATATCTTCTTCTTGGATTGATCCCTTGATCATTATGTAGTGTCCTTCCTTGTCTCTTTTAACAGTCTTTATTTTAAAGTCTATTTTATCATATATGAGCATTGTTACTCTGCTTTCTTTTGATTTCCATTTGCATGGAATACTTTTTCTATCCCCTCACTTTCAGTCTCTATGTGTCTCTATGTCTGAAGTGGATCCCTTGTAGACAGCATGTGTACAAGTCTTGTTTTTGTATACATTCAGTCAGTCTATGTCTTTTAGTTGGAGCATTTAATCCATTTATATTTAAGGTAATTATCAATATGTATGTTGTTATTGTCATTTTGTTAATTGTTTTGGATTTGTTTCTGTAGGTCTTTTTTCTTCCTCTCCTCTTTTGTTCTCTTCTCTCGTGAATTGATGATTGTCTTTAGTGTTGCTTTTGGATTCCTTTTTTTTTTTTTAATGTGTATATCTATTATAGATTCTTCATTTGTGGTTACCATGAGGTTTTGGTACAGCACTCTATATATAAAAAAGAAAGATTGTTTTAAGTTGCTGGCTTGTTCATTTCAAATGAATTTCAAATATCCTACACTTGTACTCTTCTCTCATAATTACTAGTTTTGATATCATATTTGTGTGTGGATGATTTCCTACATTTACTGTGTGTTTGCCTTTACCAGTGAGCTTTCCCATTTCATAATTTTCCACTTTCTAGTTGCAGCCTTTTCTTTTATGCCTAGAGAAGTTCTTGTAGCATTTGTTATAAAGCTGGTTTGGTGGTGCTTAATTCTTTTAGCTTTTGCTTATCTGTAAAGCTTTTGATTTCTCTGTCAAATCTGAATGAGAGCCTTTCTGGGTAGAGTATTCTTGGTTGTAGGTATTTTCCTTTCATGAGCTTAAATATATTGTATCACTCCCTTCTGGCCTGCAGAGTTTCTGCTGAAAAATCAGCTGATAACCTTATGGCTTTGATCTATGCCCTCATCTGCTCTCACCACTACCTGGAATTTAATTACTTTTTCTGATTTCCATTGCTTACCCTCTCTCTGTTTCTCGCCTATGGCAACATTTATTTTAGCCATTTTTTCTGCTCATCTCTTGCAGTAAAGCATCAGAACTAAGAAGGCTTCATATGACAGAGGTTGTGGTAGTGTTAATGGTCAATAAAAAAATTTCCCAAACCATTCTTTCTTTGCTGACTTGCAATTTAAAGCTGGAAGAGCACCTATTTATCTTCTCAATTGCTTGGGCAGTTAGAATTGGCCATGTGATATAATTCTGCTCAATGAGACTTGAAAGGAAGTCTGTTAAAAGACTTTTGGAAAATAATACTATCTATCTCCCTGATAAGCAGAAAAACTCCTCTTCCTCTAAATTCCATCCCACTCCCCATTCCTGACTTTCTGCCCCTGACTTACGATGCCCCTGGCATTGTAAATGTCTGTTAACAACTTGGGACCCTGGGGTGAAAAGCAAGAATAAATTTAGCAAACAAGCATAGAAGCGCTTATGGATGGAAAGGGACCAGACCAGGTCCTTTATGATACTGTTGGACAGCCAAGCAAAAGCCAAAAATTTACACATTTTTTTTTAACTTTTGGTGCTTCGTTGTTGTGTGTGGGGCCCTCTTTTAGATGCAATGAGCAGGGGCTGCTCCTCATTGTGGTGTGTGGGCTTTTCATTGCACTGGCTTCTCTTGTTGCAGAGCACAGGCTCTAGGCACATGGGCTACAGTAGTTGTGGCTCACAGGCTCCAGAGCACAGGCTCAACAGTTATGGCCTGTGGGCTTAGTTGCTCTGTGGCATGTGGGATCTTCCTGGACCAGGGCTCAAACCCTTGTCCCTTGCATTTGCAGGCAGATTCCCAACCACTGCACCACCAGGGAAGCCCTACACAGTTCTTTTAATGGGGGAATTATGTAGTGGAGAAACCCATTACATAGCCTTTATGTGGGAAGGGTAAGTAAGAATGATAACAGTTTCTGTTTCCCAATGTCATTGCAATGGTTAGGGCTTAGCACAGTGCCTGATAAGTGCATATAACAGAGCACTACCTAAACAGAGAGAAATTGGCACCAAATATGGTCCTTTCAGCTTTAACGTATTTCTTTCTCTTTTGTTGCACAGAACATTTCACTCAAAAGTTGGGTTGGAAGGTGGGAGATGCCAGTGCAGTTTGACATTTTTCCAGGAACCACTCCTTGCTTCCAATCTGTAAGCTCTGACCCTTGAGTGTGGTCCATATAAAAATGCTCCTTCACATTATGAAAGTTTCTTCCTGAAAAGTTTTCTGAGACCTGTTATTTTTCCATACAAAATGTCTTAAAACAGGTATAGCAGTATGTGTCTGAACTTTTAGAATAGAGTTTAAGCTCTTTTCCTTGAAATTGTGGGTCCCAGATGAATCAGAGCATGTGATTATATACCTACTGATTTTTCCAATGACATATGATTATTAAATAAATGGTAACAGGACAGTATAGGTCAAACATTTAAAGTACAGAAGATACTTATGAACTATTCATTTTTGGTATAAATGAGTATTTTGAACGTTATCTGATCAAGAGAGGAAGAAACTAAAAAGTTCAAATTACTAAGAAAAAAATGAGGGAAGTGTCTTGTGATTTTTCATTACAGAGAGAGATTGATCTATTAAGTTATTAGGAAGATGATAATCCAAAATAATAGTAAAACAGGTTCAAGAAAGATCATTGGTGTGTTCTGATTTCAAGGAAGTTAGGATACATAATTGAAATTACATACATACATAATTGCATTTATTTGAAATTACATACATACATAATTGCATTTATTTGAAAACAAACACTTACATATTACTTTCTTTCAAAAACTTTTCCCAAAAACTTTTAGACATACTCTTTGGGAACAAGAACAAAAGATTGAACCACCTTTTTCTAGGAGAATACTTTTTTGAAGCATTTTGGCCTATTCTAAAAATGCATAAAGCTATCTTTGATACTGAAGGAAGTTATGTATTAAAACAACTGAGAGAGATTGCATATAACATTTTATCAAGCATTATAAAATGTAATAATCCAGGAACATTTAATTTATATGTTTGAACAGTGAACCTAATGTCCTCAGTAATTTCTCAAATATATGAGGAAATCCCTGCATCCTACATATGGAACCACTAAAACATTCTTTAGAATTTAATTTTTCAATAAGCAGTTTTTTTGAAGTGGACTTATAAAGTAGGGAGAAGAAAGCAATACATTTTGGCAGTAACCCAAAAAATGTAGTTAACATCATGGATTCTGGACAAAGAGAGAACTGCTAATAATTCTTGGCAGTTAGTCTGTTGGAAAATTTCCAAACTTCTAAACATCTCAGTTCCCTTATTTGAGGTAAGTAAGAATGATAATAGTTTCTGTTTCCCAATGTCATTGTAATGGTTAGGGCTTAGCACAGTGCCTGATAAGTGCATATAACAGAGCACTACCTAATGCCTATAGCATCTCATTTAAACTCCACAGGAACTCTATTAAAAAACTCTTATTTAGAACACATATTTTGATGAAGAAAATGTTTTCCCAACAGAGCTATAAATATGCTTTCCTTTTTTTTTAATTGAAGTATAGTTGACATACAATAGTATATAAGTTACAGGTGTACAATAAAGTGATTCACAATTTTTAAGGTTATACTCCACTTATAATTATTATAAAACATTGGCTATATTCCCTGTGTTGTACAGTATATCCCTGTAGCTTATTTTATGCATAATAGTTTGTACCACTTACATATATTGCCCTTACCCCCTTCCCTCTCCCCACTGGTAACCACTAGTTTGTTCTCTAGATCTATGAGTCTGCTTCTTTTTTGTTTTTTCCCCTAGTTAGTTGTATTTTTTAGATTTCATATATGAGTGCTATCATACAGTATTTATCTTCCTCTGAGTTATTTCACTTATAATAATGCCCTTCAAGTCCATCCATGTTGCTTCAAATGGCATTATTTCTATATATATATATATATATATATATATATATATATATATATATATATATATATATATATATATATATATATATATATATATATATATATATATATATATATATATATATATATATATATATATATATATATATATACACCACATCTTTTTCCTCTGTTTATGGACACTTAGGCTGCCTCCATACCTTAGCAATTATAAATAATGTTGCTATGAACGTTGGGGTGCATGTATCTTTTAGACTTAGTGTTTTTGGGTTTTTTGGATATATACTCATGCGTGGAATTCCTGGGTCATATGGTAATTCTAATTTTAGTTTTTTGAGAAATCGCCATACTGTTTTTTTCATAGTGGTTACGCCAATTTACATTCCCACCAACAGTGTTGGAGGGTTCCCTTTTCTCCACATCCTCACCAAAATTGTTGTTTGTGTTGTTTGATGGTATCTCATTGTGGTTTTGATTTGCATTTCCCTGATGACTAGTGATGTTGAGCATATTTTCATGTGCCTGTTGCCCATCTGCGTTTACTCTTTGGAAAAATGTCTATTCAGGTCTTCTGCCCATTTTTTGATTTACTTGTTTTTCTGATGTTGACTTTTATGAGCTGTTTACAAATGTTGGGTATTAACCTCTTATCAGTCATATCATTTGCAAATATTTTCTCCCATTCAGTAGGTTGTCTTTTGTGGATGGTTTCCTTTGCTGTGTCAAACCTTTTAACTTTAAAAAGTTTTCTTTGTAGGCTCAACAGGAGACTCTGTTCCACGTTTGCCATATTCTATCTGGGACTGTCAGGCCACCTGAATACGTAATTCTTTTATCAATGGCAAATTACAAAAGGGGAAGAACAATGATGTAAGAATTTTGCAAGTTTATGAACATATCAGGCCTGCTAACATTATATTGGTTTAAGCATATTCCATGCCTAAACCCAAAGTTAAAGGGCAGAGAATACTCTGCAATTTCTAAATAATAATTTAATCCACACAGTTGTATTTTGAATTTACATCATCTTCCCCAAAGGAATTGCCCTCCCATGCATTCTAATGTATATCTGAGGTATTTAAGCACTGTGTTAATATCATAGTAACAATACTTCTCCCTGTATCAAGAGAGAAGCTAGTATATCTTAGATTTCTATACTAGTTCTTTGTAGAGTCATGTTATCATTTAGAGATATCAAGAAATGTTAAAGTAAGCTCTATTTTTAAGTAAGCTGTTACTTAAAAAGAATTTTGCCAAAGGAGGTTATAGAGTCTTTTTCAGATCCAACAAACATGTACTATACACCTATTGAATGACAGATTTTTGAAAACTTTATCTCAGTCATCATAACCATGTGGTCATTATAATTTCCATTGCATCAGTGAAGAAAGTGAGATTCATCCATAGTATCACAGTTTAATTGACATGAACAGAGCTAAAATCCAGGAATTACTCTTCTAAGTCTAACATTCTTTCCCTTATACCAATCCCACTGCCCCATAAAGACCAATATGCCTTACTTTTTATATAACCTTTTTATATGAAGACTAAAATTTGAGGTTATAACTCAGCCTTGCTGATTCTTTTGGAAAGGGAGTTTGGCAGATTTACAATGTATTTATTTAGTGAACAAATATTTGTTGAAAGCCTATTATTTGACAGACATTGTTCTACTTGTTGAGGATTTGGCAGCAAACAAAAAAATCCTCTTCCTCAAGGGTATTAAATTCTAGTACAGAAGGCAGATTATATGCAAATAAACGAATAAACAAAAAGTTCTATATTTATATAATATACAATATACTTGTAAATAAATACATAGTTGTATACTGTGTGTTCAAAGAGACAGATAGATACATACAGAGTAAAGTTCTATGTAAGAAAATAAAGGAGGATAGCGTCACAGGAGTGCTACTTTAGATAGGCCATTTTTCAGGAAATTTCTCCTAAGATGTGACACCTGAGTATAAACCTGAATAGTATCAAGGAAATGTATCTAGGGGAAGGGTTTTCCAGGTGGAGGAAATAGGAAGTGAGAAAGGCCTGAGGTGGAAAGCAGTTTCCCTTTTTTGAGCAGGTGTTTACAAAGTGGGGTCCTTGAACAAGCAGCGTCCCCATCATCAAGGAGCGCGTTAAGCAAATTTTTGGCCTCAACCTACTAAACCAGAAACTCTGGAATTGGGCACTGCAAGCTGTGGCCTAGGTGATCCTAATGTTACCTAATGTTTATTGAGAAATACTGTGTTTGAAGAACAACAGGAAGCAAAGGTGCTGAAGCATGACAAGTGAATGGGAAAGTTTTAAGAAATGAAGTCTGGGCTAAATAATGGAGGACTTTGCAAGGCTCTTGTAAGACCTTTGGATTTTACAAATTATCATACATTTTCCAATCATACTACAATAGCATATTCATTCTATAAAGATAATATAAAGGTACTCACATTCTTAAATGGCAACACACAGTTTATATATATATATATATATATACATGCATACACACATATATAAGCAAAATTTGTAATGAAACATAACTATTTGCATAATTTGCAAATAAGTTATGTCTGCTGAATTTATGATAAATACAGCTGATAAAAATTCTATATAAAGGGTTGAGTTGTAAGGAAAATATTTAAAAAGAGTTAACATGTAATATAAAAACTGATATCATGGATACAAGCAAACTAACCATGCATAAATATTTGTGCATGAGGGTCAACCTAAGAAAGTACACTACATTCTTGGATCTGGCAAGGGATTTGTGTAGTTTAAAAGCACATTAAACAGAGTGAATGAGCACATAAGCCCTGGGGAACTCAGTTTACAATCGACAACTTTAACTAGAACTTACATAAATTATCCAGTGTCAAGACAACCCTATCTCTCTCTTATATGGTTGCACCTGCTGGCTGCCTAAAGAAGCAACTAATCTTTTCCTTTGTTTCTAAGCCAAAGCTGGTACCTTATAATTTCATAAATGCAAGTTTATTTCCTAAAGTACGCCATCAATGAGTGTCTCCCAGGAAAGGGAGTAAAGAACACTGAAGCCACACTGACAGTGTGAGTGAGAAAGGATTGATCCGAGTTCCATCACAGTAACAAGATTTGGGGTTCTGTTGGTTTTGAACTGAACTCCAGAAATTACTAAACAGGTAACATAGCAGCTATTTTAATGTCTCAAATTCCAGTCTCTCTACTCCTTCATTTTATATAAGGGACTTGAGCGTCTGTGGATTTTGGTATGGGGAGTAGGGGATCCTGGAACCAATCCCCTCCCCCACCCCCTGTATACAGAGAGAAAATGATATTTTGGAATATCCATGACCCCGTCTCTCTAGTAAAAAGGTAACACTAATTTAACTGCTATACCAGGACTAGGTAAAGTCCCTTTTGATAATAACTAAAAACAAAAGTGCTTCTTCCAATAAATGTAAAGAGAATAGAAACCAGTTTTCATGCATAGACTGGTAACTACATATGATTTTTTCATTTGTAGAGGGAGACATTACATTCTGTATCAATTTTGTTTTAAACATGTTCCTTAGGAAATAGTTACTCTGAATTTTATTTTCCAAATAGACAGTTCTTAATACATTAATATAACCTTTTTATTGTGCAAATGCATCACTTAAAAGGGGACTCTCAATCAGTCAAACTTTCCTTTCCAGGAAGAGAGGAATGAAAATGGAAGAAGAAAGAGCATGTAACAACACATTAACTACAGTAATAGTTACAGTGAAAGAAACATAAGAAAACATAGAAAAAGCTGAATAAGGAAAGAAGAAGTAATACTGAGACAAAGGGAATCTTAAGTAAAAGAGAATAATTAATGGTTCTAAATAATACTAATTTCAATAGAAAGCAAAAAGCCTCTCTGTTGGCAACCTATTGTGAAAATTTCCAATTCCAGCCAATGTTCTGGCTGGAATGTTCTACATATAGGTTTTACCAGTGTTGAGTAGATACAGCCTAGTCATTCCTCAGGCTCTAGTACTTCCTGATGCCTCATGATGGGGCACCTGTAGGAACTTCTTAGCACTGACATATAGGAAACCTGGAAATTTCTCCTGGAGAACTGATGTCCCATGGAGAAATCCTTGGTCAATAAAGAAACTCACTTTAAATATAAAGATAAAATAGATGAAAAGTAAATATATGGGGGAAAGTATACCATGCTAATACTAAAGAAAGCAGGAGTAGCTATATTAATTTCAGACAGAACAGATTTCAAACCAAAGAAAGCTTCAGGGATAAAGAAGTTCATTTACATACTAATAAAAGGTTCAGTTTTTAAGAAGACATAATTCTTACTGTGTGTGAATCTAACATAATACTGTCAAAATAAACAAGGCAAAAACTGATAGAAATGCAAGAAGAAATAGATGTATCCATTGTCGTGGATGGAGACTTCAGCACCCCTGTCTCAGAAATGGACACAACTGGCAGGCAGAAAATCAGTAAGGACATAGTCCAACTCAATAATACCATCTATCAACAGGATATAACTAACATACATAGACTACTTCATCCAACAACAGTGGAATATACATGCTTCTCAAGCTCATGTGCAACATTCACAAAGATCCACTACATTATGGACCATAAAACACACCTTAACAAATTTAAAAGAATAGAAGTCATACAATGTCTGATTGCTGATCACAAAGGAATTAAACTAGAAATCAATAACAGACAACTAGAAAATTCCAAAATACATGGAGGTTAAACAACACCCTTCTCAGTGACACCTGGGTCAAAGAAGAAATCTCAAAATATATTCTTAAACACATAAACATGAAGACAAACCTCACAGTTTGTGTGAGACAGCAAAAGCAATGCTTGGAGGAAATTTTATAGCATTGAATGAATATATTAGAAAAGAAGATATAAAATCAGTCATCCAACTTTCCACATTAGGAAACTAGAAAAAGTAGAGCAAATGAAATCCCAAGTAAGCAGAAAAATATAGCTAATATTTTATAATAACTATAAATGGAATATAACATTTGAAAATTGTGAACCACTGTTTTGTACATCTGAAACATATACTATTGTACATCAACTATACCTCAATTTAAAAAAGAATTAGAGCATAAATCATGAAATTGTAAACAGGAACTAGAGAAGAATAACAAAAGAAAATCTGGTTCCTTGAAAAGATCAACAAAATAAGCTTCTACCTAGGCTAACTATGGGAAAAAAAAAAAAAAAAACACCAGTTACTAACATTAGAAATGAAAGAGGGGACATCACTACAGATACATGGAAATCAAAACAATAAAAAATGAATACTATGAACAACTCTAAGCCCATATTTGATAACCTAGACAAAATTGATCATACTTTCAAAGACACAATCTGCCAAACTCACACAAGAAGAAATCAATGATCTGAATAGAACTGCATTTATTCCATAAATTAAATGAATAAATATAACCTTCCAAAATAGAAGGCACCAGGCTAGATGGGTTCATGGTGAATTCTACCATACATTTAAGGGAGAAACTATACCAATTCTCTACAATCTTTCAGAGGACAGAAACTGAGGAAATACTTTCTCATTCTGTTAGGTCAGCATTATCCCAATACCAACACCAGACAAAGACACTACAAGAAAATAAAACTTCAGACCAACATCTCTCATGAACATAGACCAAAAATCCTCAACCAAATATTTTCAAATCAAATCCAAAAAAATATAGAAAAATTATACACCATGACCAAGTAGAATTTATCCCAGATATGAACTGCTGGTTCAACACTTAAAACTCAATTAATGTAATCCATCACATCAACAGGCTATAAAAGAAAAATCACATGATCATATCAGTACAGGCAGAAAAAGCATTTGACAAAATCTAACACCCATTCATAATAAGAATCAGAAACCTAGGAATAGAGAGAGACTTCTCAATTGGATAAAGACTCTTCAAAAAACTAATAGTTTTCCCACTGAGATCAGATACAAGGCCAGAATGTGGCTTTCACCTCTCCTTTTCAACATCATGTTGAAAGTCCTTGTTAATGCAAGAAAAGAGGGAAAAAGGAATACAGATTGGGAAGGAAGACAAAACTGCCTTTGTTTGTAAAACACGTCATTTATGTAGAAAAGTCAAAATAATCAACAACAGCAACAAAATCCTGAAATAAGAAGTGATTATAGCAAGGTTGCAGGATACAAGGTTAATACACAAAAGTCAATTTTTTCCCTATATACCAACAATGTAGTGGTGGAATTTGAAATTAAAAACATAATTCCATTTATATAAGTACTCCCAAAACAAAATACTTAGGTATAAATCTAAAAAATATATGGATAAGATCTATATAATGTAAACTACAAAACTCTAACAAAATCAAAGAAGAAATAAATAAATGGAGAGATATTCTATGTTCATGGACAGGAAGACTCAATATTGTCCTGATGTCAGTTCTTGCCAACTTGATCTATAGATTCAATGCACTCTCAATCAAAATCCCAGCAAGTTATTTTATAGATATTTTATAGATATCAGCACATTGATTTTGAAGTTTATCTGAAGAGACAAATGACCCTGAATAGCCAACACAATACTGAATGATAAGAACAAGTTGGAGGACTGGTGCTACCCAACTTTAAGAATTTCTATAAAGCTATAATAATCAAGACAGTGTTGTATTGATGAGGGAATGGAAAAATAGATCAATGGAACAAAACAGCCCAGAAGTACACCTCCATAAAAATAGTCAAATTATCCTTGACAAAGAAGCAAAAGGCAATACATTGGAGGAAAGACAGTCTTTTCAATAAATGATGCTGAAACAACTGGTCATCCACATGCAAAACAGTGAATCTAGACATGGACCTTAAACCCTTCACAAAAATTAACTCAAAATGGATCAGAGACCCAAATGTAAAATGTCTATCTTCTAGAAGATACCATAGGAGAAAACTTAACATGACCGTGGGTATGGTGACACATTTTTTGATACAACACCAAGGATCCACTCCATGAAGGAAATAATTGATAAGTTGGACTTCATTAAAATTGAAAACTTGTGCCATGAAACACAATATCAAGAGAATTAGAAGCCACAGACTGAGAAAATTTTTGCAGAAGATTCATCTTTTATCCAAAATGGATAAAGAACTCTTAAAATTCAATAATAAGAAAACAACCCAATTAAAATGGTCTAAAGACCTTAATGGACACCTCATCAAAGAAGATATACTGGTGGCAAATAAGCATATGAAAAGGTTCCCCACATCATATGTCCAGGCAAATACAAAATAAAACAACAATGAGATACCACTACACACTTATTAGAATGGCCAAAATCCAGAACACAAATAACACCAAATGCTGGCAAGGATGTGAAGCTCAGGAACTTTCATACAGTGGTGGGGAAAACAGTCACTTTGGAAAACTGTTTCTTACAAAACTAAACATACTCTTACCATACAATACAGCAATTGCACTCCTTGCCATTTACTCAAAGTAGTTGAAAACTTATGTTCACACAAAAACCTGCACATGTTTATGGAAACTTTATTCATAATAGCCAAAATTTGCAGGAAAAAAACCAAGATGTGGAGGTAAATGGATAAATATACTGTGATATATCTAGACAATGGAATATTATTCAGCACTAAAAAGAATTGAGCTATCAGGCCATGAAAAGATATGGAGGAAACTTAAATGCTTATTACTAATCTGAAAAAGCTACATTCTGTATAACTCCAACTAATTGACATTCTGGAAAAGACAAAACTATGGAGACAAAAAATATATATATCAGGGGTTGCCAGGGGTTGGGGTGTAAGGGGACAGATGAATAGGCAGGGCATAGAGGATTTTTAAGTCAGTTAAAATACTCTATGTAATATTATAATGATGGTTATATATCATTAGACATTCATCCTAAATCATAGAATGTACTATACCAAGAGTGAACCCTAAGGTAACTATGGATTTTGGATGATTACGATGTGTCAATGTAAGTTCATCTTTAGTAACTAATGTACCATTCTGTTGACTGGTGTTGATAATGGGTAAGGCTATGCATGTTTTAGAGCAGGGGATATGTGGAAAAATCTCTGTACCTCCCTCTCAATTTGGTTGCAAACCTAAAATTTCTTTAAAAAAACAAAGACAAAAATTAATTTTTGCATTGTTTTCAGAAAAAAAATCAACATTGAAATTTAAAATTATTGTGCATAACATCAAAAATATGAATTACATTGGGATATACCTGACAAAAGATGTATAAGACTTCTACAATGAAAACTATGAACACTGCATAGAAAAATTAAGAAATAGAATCACCTTGTCCATTTGTTGGGGAAGATAATGTTGTTAAGACATTAGTTCTTTTCACATTCATCTATAAATTCTGTGCAATACAAATCAAAATCCCAACATGTATATTTGTAGAAATTTTAAAGCAGTTTTAAAACTTATATACAAATGCAGAGGACATAGAATAGCCAAACTAACAGTGACAACAATGAAAAAAAGTTGGAGGACTCATGATGCCTGATTTCAAGACAATATAAAGCTGTAGTAATCAAGACTTGTGAGAGTAGGAGGACACAGACTAACAGAGAAATTCAGGCCCCGGGGAATATTAATCAGTATGAGCTCTCCTGGACGTCCTCATCTTGGAACCAAGACCCAGCTCCACTCAACTGCTAGCAAACCCCAGTGCTGGTGCCTCAGACCAAACAACCAGCAAGAGGGAAACACAGTCCCACCCATCTAAAAAATTGAGATGACGAAAAAATATGTTACAGACAAAGGAGCATGGTAAAAACATACAAGACCAAATAAATGAAGAAGAAATAGGCAACCTACCTGAAAAAGAATTCAGAGTAATGATAGTAAAGAGGATCCAAAATCCCAGAAATAGAATGGAGGCATGGATGGAGAAAATACAAGAAATGTTTAAAAAGGACCTAGAAGAACTGAAGAACAAAAAAACAGTGATGAACAACACAATAATTGAAAAATACACTAGAAGGAATCAATAGCAGAATAACTGAGGCAGAAGAATGAATAAGTGAGCTGGAAAATAGAATGGTGGAAATAACTGCTGAGGAGAATAAAGAAAAAAGAATGAAAAGAAATGAGGACAATCTCAGAGACCTCTGGGACAACATTAAATAAACCAACATTCGAATTATAGGGGTCCCAGAAGAAGAAGAGAAAGAGAAAGGGTCTGAGAAAATATCTGAAGAGATTATAGTAAAAAAAAAACTCTCTAACATGGGAAAGGAAATAGTCACCCAAGTCCAGGAAGTGCAGAGAGTCCCACACAGGATAAACCCAAGGAGAAGCATGCCGAGACATATATTAATCAAACTAACAAAAATTAAATTCAAAGAAACATATTAAAAGCAGCAAGGGAAAAGCAACAAATAACATAAAAGGGAATTGCCATAAAGTTATCAGCTGATTTTTCAGCAGAAACTCTCAGGCCAGAAGGGAGTGGCAGGATATATTTAAAGAGAGGAAAGGGAAAAAACTACAACCAACATTGCTCTACCCGGCAAGGATCTCATTCAGATTCAACAGAGAAATTAAAACCTTTACAGAGAAACAAACCTAAGAGAATTCGGAACCACCAAACCAGCTTTACAACAAATGTTAAAGGAACTTCTCTAGGCAGGAAACACAAGAGAAGGAAAAGACCCACAAAAACAAACCCAAAACAATTAAGAAAATGGTAACAGGAATATACATGTAGATAATTACCTTCAGTGTAAATGGAATAAATACTCCAACCAAAAGACACAGACTGGCTGAATGGATACAAAAACAAGACCCATATATAGGCTGCCTACAAGAGACCCACTTCAGACCTAGGGACACATACAGACTGAAAGTGAGGGGATGGAAAAAGATATTCCATGCAAATGGAAATCAAAAGAAAATGGAGTAGCAATGCTCACATCAGATAAAATAGACTTTAAAATAAACACTGTTACAAGAGACAAGGAAGGACACTACATAATGATCAAGGTAACAATCCAAGAAGAAGATACAACAATTATAAAATTTATGCCCAACACAGGAGCCCCTAAATACATAAGGAAAATGCTGACAGTGATAAAAGGGGAAATCAACAGTAACACGATTATAGTGGGGGACTTTTAACACCCCACTTACACCAATGGACAGATCATCCAGACAGAAAATTAATAAGGAAACACAAGCTTTAAATGACACAATAGACCAGATAGATTTAATTGATATATATAGGACATTCCACCTGAAAGCAGAATACACTTTCTTCTCACATGCACACAGAACACTTTCCAGTATAGATCACATCTTGTGTCACAAATCAAGCCTCAGTAAATTTAAGAAAATTGAAATCATTTCAAACATCTTTTCTGACCACAACACTATGAGATTAAGAATCAATTACAGGAAGAAAAAAGTAAAAAATACAAACACATGGGGGCTAAACAATACACTGATAAATAACCAAGAGATCACTGAAGAAATCAAAGAGGAAATATAAAAAAAATTCATAGAAACATGACAGTGAAAACACAATGACCAAAAACCTATGGGATGCAGCAAAAGCAGTTTTAAGAGGGAAGTTTTTAGCAATTCAGTCCTACCTCAAGAAACAAGAAAAATCTCAAATAAACAATCTAACCTTACATCTAAAGGAACTAGAGAAACAAGAACAAACAAAACCCAGTTAGCAGAAGGAAAAAAATCATAAAGATCAGAGCAGAAATAAATGAAAAAGAAATGAAGAAAACAATAGCAAAAATCAATGAAACTAAAACCTGTTTCCCTGAGAAGGTAAACAAAATTGATAAACCTTTAGCCAGACTCATCAAGAAAAAAAGGGAGAGGACTCAAATCAATAAAATTAGAAATGAAAAGGAGAAATTACAATGACACCGCAGATATACAAAGGATCATAAGACACTACTACAAGCAACTCTATGCCAATAAAATCAACAACCTGTAAGAAATGGACAAATTCTTAGAAAGGACAACCTTCCAAGACTGAGCCAGGAAGAAACAGAAAATATAAACAGACCAATCACAAGTAATGTAATTGAAACTGTAATTAAAAATCTTCCAACAAGCAAAAGTCAGGACCAGATGGATTCACAGGTGAATTCTATCAAACATTTAGAGAAGAGCTAACACCCATTCTTCTCAAACTCCTCCAAAAAATTGCAGAGGAAGGAACACTTCCCAGCTCATTCTATGAGGCCACCAACATCCTGATATCAAAACCAGGCAAAGATATCACAAAAAAAAGAAACTTACAGAGCAACATCACTGATGAACACAGACGCAAAAATCCTCAACAAAATAATAGCAAACAGAATCCAACAACACATTAAAAGGATCATACACCATAATCAA
This sequence comes from Hyperoodon ampullatus, assembly GCF_949752795.1. Taxonomy (NCBI): domain Eukaryota; kingdom Metazoa; phylum Chordata; class Mammalia; order Artiodactyla; family Ziphiidae; genus Hyperoodon; species Hyperoodon ampullatus. Next base: position 185,746,023 of record NC_136914.1, read on the forward strand.
GTGTGATTTATCCCAGGAATACAAGCATTCTTCAATATATGCAAATCAATCAATGTGATACACCATATTAACAAATTGAAGAATAAAAACCATATGATCATCTCCATAGATGCAGAAAAAGCTTTTGAAAAAATTCTACACTCATTTATGATAAAAACTCTCCAGAAAGTGAGCATAGAGGGAACCTACCTCAATATAATAAAGACCATTTATGGCAAACCCACAGCAGACAGCAATCTCGATGGTGAAAAACTGAAAGAATTTCCTCTAAGATCAGTAACAAGACAAGTATGTCTACTCTCACCACTATTATTCAACATAGTTTTGGATGTCCCAGCCACAGCAATCAGAGAAGAAAAAGAAATAATAGGAATCCAAATTGAAAAGGAGGAAGTAAAACTGTCACTGTTTACAGATAACATGATACTATACAGAGAAAATCCTAAAGATGTCACCAGAGAACTACTAGAGCCAATCAAGGAATTTGGTAAAGTTGCAGGATACAAAATTAATGCACAGAAATCTCTTGCATTCCTAACACTAACAATGATAAGAAAGAGAAATTAAGGAAACAATTCCATTTACCATTGCAACAAAAAGAATAGAATACCTAGGAATAAACCTACCTAAGGAGGCAAAAGACTGGTACTCAGAAAACTATAAAACACTGATGAAAGAAATCAAAGGTTACACAACCAGATGGTGAGATATACCATGTTCTTGGATTGGAAGAATCAATATTGTGAAAATGACTATATTACCCAAAGCAATCTACAGATTCAATGCAATCCCTATCAAATTACCAATGGCATTTTCCACAGAATTAGAACAAAAAATTTTACAGTTTGTATGTAAACACAAAAGACCCCAAATAGCCAAAGCAATCTTGAAAAAGAAAAATGAAGCTGGAGGAATCAGGCTCTCTGACTTCAGAATATACTACAAAGCTACAGTAATCAAGACAGTATGGTATGGGCACAAAAACAAATATAGATCAATGGTACAAAATAGAAAGCCTAGAGATAAACCCACATACCTATGGACACCTAATGTATGACAAAGGAGGCAAGAACATACAATGGAGAAAAGACAGTCTCTTCAATAAGTGATGCCGGGAAAACTGGACAGCTACATGTAAAAGAATGAAATTAGAACACTCCCTAACACTGTACACAAAAATAAACTCAAAATGGATTAAAGCCCTAAAGGTAAGAATGGACACTATAAAACTCTTAGAGGAAAACAAAGGCAGAACACTCTTTGACATAAATCACAGCAAGATCTTTTTTGACCCACCTCCTAATAAAAATAAAAACAAAAATAAATAAATGGGACCTAATGAAACTTAAAATCATTTGCACAGTAAAAGAAACCATAAACAAGATGAACAGACAACCCCAGAATGGGAGAAAATATTTGCAAATGAAGCAATTGACAAGGGATTAATCTCCAAAATATACAAACAGCTTATGTAGCTCAGTATCAAAAAAACAAACAACCCAATAAAAAAATAGGTGGAAGACCTAGACATTTCTCAAAGGAAGACATACAGTTGGCCAAGAGGCACATGAAAAGACGCTCAACATGACTAATTATTAGAGAAAGGCAAATTGAAACTATAATGAGATATCACCTCACACCAGTCAGAATGGCCATCATCAAAAAGTCTACAACCAATAAATGCTGGAGAGGTTGTGGAAAAAAAGAAACCCTCTTGCACCATTGGTGGGAATGTAAATTGATACAGCCATTATGGAGAACATAATGGAGTTTCCTTAAACAACTAAAAATAGAACTACCATATGACACAGCTATCCCACTACTGGGTATACACCCTGAGAAAACCATAATTTAAAAAGATACATGCTCATCGCAGCACTATTTACAATAGCCAGGACATGGAAACAACTTAAGTGTCCATTGACAGATGAATGGATGAAGAAGATGTGGTACCATATACAATGGAATAATACTCAAGCCATAAAGAGAATGAAAGTGGGTCATTTGTAGAGATATGGATGGACCTAGAATCTGTCATACGGAGTGAAGTAAGTCAGAAAGAGAAAAACAAATATTGTATATTAACACATATATGTGGAATCTAGAAAAATGATACAGATGAACCAATTTGCAGGGCAAGAATAGAGACACAGATGTAGAAAACAGACATTTGGACACTGTGGGGAGGGATGAATTGGAATATTAGGATTGACATATATACACTACCATGTGTAAAATAGATGGCTAGTGGGAACTTGCTGTATAGCACAGGGAGCTCACCTTGGTGCTCTGTGGTGCCCTAGATGGGTGGGATGGAGGGCTGGGAGGCAGGGGATATATGTATACATATAGTTGATTCACTTCATTGTACAGCAAAAACTAACACAACATTGTAAAGCAACTATACCCCAATTAAAAAAAAAAAAAGAAAATGGGCAAAGTGTATCCACAGTAAAATCACAGGGGAGAAAATGCAAATGCTCAACTTAACTCAAAATTAAACAAATGAAAGCTAAGACAAGAATGATATGCTTTTTAACCTATCAAATTGACAAAAAAAGTTTCAAAGTATCTGGTGTCAATAAGTGTGTATGGAAATCTACTGGAGGGTGTGCAAATATGAGCAAACTTATTTGGAAGATAATTGGCTACCCCTATTAAATTTTAAATGTTAAAAAATGAGGTATATACATTCAATGGAATATTATTAAGCCATAAAAAAGGAAACCTTGCTATTTGCAACAACGTGAATGGACCTTGAGGACATTATCTTAAGTGAAATATGTTAGAGAAAGACAAATACCACATGATGCCACTTATATGTGGAATCTAAAAAACAAGAACAACAACAACAAAATAGCAAACTAACCAAGCAAGCAAACAAACAAACAAACAAAAAACCCCAAGCTCACAGATGCCAGAGGCAGGAGGTGGTGGGGTGGGAAAAGTAGGAGAAGGGAGTTAAAAAGTACAAACTACCAGCTATAAAATAAATGTTATGAGGTTGTAATGTACACTATGGGGACTATAGTTAATAATACTGCACTGTATATTTGAAAGTTGCTAAGAGAATAAATGTTAAAAGTTTTCATCACAAGAAAAATCTTTTGTAACTGTGTGTGGTGATGGATGTTAACTAGACTTATTGTACTGATCATTTTGCAATATATAGAAATATATATTGCAACAAATAGCAATATTAAATCATTATGTTATACACCTGAAAAAAAAAAAACTTGTGAGAGTGGCATAAATATAGCTAAATAGATTAATGGAACAGAAATAGACTCATATATACAGATAACTCAATTTCAACAAAGTGAAAAGGCAGTTTAGTGAAGAAAGGATACTTTTCAAGAAATGATACTGGAACAATTGTGTATCTCTATGTAAAAAAATAATCTTCAATCCACTTATAGCACTGTATATAAAATTAAAAAATGGAACATGGAGCAAATATAAAGCATAAAACTGTATACTTTCTAATGTATGGAAAAATAAAAGAAAGCTTTAGTGACCCTGTGATAAGCAAATATTTTTAGATATGGTACCAAAGTGTCATCTGTAAAAAAACAATAAAGTTTACTTGTATCAGAGAATGAAAAGACAATCCACAGTCTGGGAAAAAATATTTGCAAATCATATATCTGATAAAAATCACATCATCCATTACATATAAAGAATACCTAAAACTCAAAAATAAGAAAACAAACAACCTGAAAAAATGGGAAAAGATTTTAAGCAGACATCTTACAAAAGAAGATATATAGGTGGCATATAACAACAAATTCAACATTGCTGGTTATTAGAAAAACGTAGGTTAAAGCCATGATAATATAACTTTTCACACCTCGTAAGAAATGAAAGAAAGGGAGAAAGAAAAAGAAAAGAAGAAAAAAAAAGAAAAGGTAAAAGAAGCAAAACAAACTTGACCCTATCACATGCTTATGAGGTGAGGAGGAATTAGGACTCATTATTCACTATTGTTGGGAATGTAAAATGTTACAACTACTTTGGATAACAGTTTGACAATTACTTAAAAAGTTAAATATACATGTACCACATGATACAGCCATTCCATTCCTAAATATTTACTGAAAAGAAATTAAAGCACATGTTCATACAAATACTTGTATGTTAATAACAGCTTCATGTGTAATAGCCAAAAATTGTAAACAACCCAAATGCCCATCATCAGTGACTAGTTAAACATACAGTGGAATAATACTCATCAAGTCAGAGATGAACTACTGATAGTGTCAACAATGTGGATGAGTCTAAAAATTATTATCCTGAGTGAAAGAAGCCAGAAAAAAAATGCATACTCTTATGATTCCACTTACCAAAATAAAGTATAGAAAATGTAAATTAATCTGTAGTAACAGACACAACAGTGGCTACCTGGGAATGAAGGGAAGAGATGGGAGGGAGGGATTACAACAGGGCACAAGGAAACTTTTAGGGGCAATGAGTATGTTATTACCTTGATTGTGATGATTTTTCAAGTGTACGCTTATGACAAAATGGTCAATTGTACATTTAAAATATGTACAGTTTATTGAATATCATCTATACCACCATAAATTTATTAAAATTATATAATAAAGAGAATAAGTCAGAGAAAATAAGTCTTTTATGAAGTTACCCTAAGATTTGTTCCCCAAGTATTGTAGTTAAGCAAAGTTTTACTGTACAATGTAACCAAATATAAACCCTTGCTCTCTACTTATTTATAGAAAGTTTTCCTACCAGAGTTTGTAAAATCCCTGCTCCCTGACCTTTTAAAAATTAATGTATTAATTTTCCTATATTATATTGTTTTAACTCAATGTTTTCTCCTAATAAATTACTCATCACATTTTCTTTATAGTTGTTTCTTCATGGGTAAAATTTAACACACTCATATAATATTTGAGTGTAATCTTTCCCTCGTGAACATCAAATTTGTTATTTGCATTTAAAATAATTATTTCAATATGTGCTCTTGCCTAAGCACTTTGAAAATTAGTCCTCTAAAGACTTTTGCTTTACATAAATTTATCTCCTGTGTTTTGGATAAATATTATTATATGGTAGAATGAGGTTATAGAGGAAATATGCAATTAGCCCATGTGCCTTATTATTAAAAACAGGCCCTATAAGGTAAGTTTTACTTCTGTGTCAATTGGATGGGGGATAGAGACTTGCAATGAAGACATTTGGTTTCCATTTTTTCATCAAGGTAATAAGAATGATCCAGATCTGTCATATCTTGACATTCATTAAGGCATGTTTAATTAATACATGGAGTTATTGTGCCTCAGTGATATGAAACTTTGTTCCTGGCTCCTGTTTGCTCTGTTATTCTGGTTCATCAGACTGTCTTCTGGTTTCTATCATCAGGGATCAGGGAAAGATCTACTATGGGGTAAAGATCCTGCTTTCTCTTGCTTTCTCTCTCTCTCTCTATATATATATATATATATATCTCCTCCACCTATAAGCAAGGGGTCAAGTTAGTTTCTACTGCAAGTTTTCCTCCAATTCAAGGCCGAAGAATAAAAGTTCCCATTTTGGTTTCACATCTGACCTATGTCCTCCAATGCAGTTTTTACCAGAAAAACTTCATTTATTAGACATTTTACAGTTCTTTATAAACCAAACATTTATTTTCTCATTTGACTTCAGTTCTTTGCATATATACTTTTATTTGTAACAATTCCAAAGGGCATAGGAGAAAGTCCTAAATTTTTAACAAGGTATGACAAATCAAGTATAGTCATTAATATGGACAAATTATGACCTATCTGAACTATGGGGGAAAATGTATATTTTCGCTGTGCCTAGCACTATGCTGTACATTACACATATGCTGGATTTTACTTCATCAACTTTGTTATGCTGATGAGTATGTTTTGAGAATTCCCTTCTCAGTATTGTTCCACATAGGAGCTAGCCAAAAGAGGAACTTGTTTAAGGTTTTAAAGAGGATATTAAGCATCAAGTATTATTATGTGAAGGCCTTTATGATCAGGCAGAGGAGGACTGATGCATGCAAATCTGTCTGGTGGATTTCAGTGTGCTCTAGCTTTCTTTCTTTCCACATCTACTTCTTTCTGATGGCTTGTCCTAATAAAGCTACCACCAGCTACTTGACTGAGGATCCTCAGAGGTGTAGAAGCAGTCACTACACAGAGGCAATAGCCTCCCCTAAACCTCTCCAAAACCTCCTTCAGGACCCCACCATGGCAGCTAGAAGTACATCTGAGACAACTCTCAGATTCCCCTGTAAAAATCAACTTGTGTCCAAAAAAACCTCTGGGTTAATGCTGGCTTAGTGTCCCCTCAAATCCTCTAACTTCCTCTTCTAGACCTTGACTTGACCAGCTTCTTCCACTGTTGTTTAAAATCTGATCACTTAAAAACAAAAAAAAACACCTCATCCCATAGTCCATATATCATTCATTGCATACAGACATTAAGCTTTAGTGTTTTGAGACAGCAGCAATTATTTATTTTGTTTATAAATCTGAAATTTGGACAGACTTCATTTGGAATGACTCATCTCTACTGCACAAAAATATCTGGGCCCTCAATCAGAATAATTCAAATGTCTGGGGCTTGGAATAGTTGGGGCCTGGCCATTCACCTCTCTCCTTTCTTGTAATATCATTTCCCTCCATGTGGTATCTCTAACTCTCAGTCAATTCCCCAAGATTGAGTACTTTAAGGAAGAAGTAAAAGTCACCAGTATATTTAAGGCCAGGGCCCAAAACCAGAACAGCATTGCCCTGCCCTGTTCCAGTGGACAAAGCATTTCCAGAGCAGATACACATTCAGGAGGAGAGACATAAATGCAGACTCTCAGTGAGAGCAGTGTCTTAAAATCTGTGGTCATTTTTAATCTGCCATATTCATAACAGTGGTTCTGTTTCAATTAAGTTTACAAGAGAGTTCATAAAGGAGTCAAGAATCCAACCAACTCTGCATAGAATCGGGAACCCATTTTGAGAAACGTGTATGCCTGGCAACATGCTGTCTATGTTTACATGTGTTCTCATTACATGCAAATCACTGAAATCTACACATCAATATTTTTTAGAGATGAAAACGTTAAGGCTCAAAAGAAAAATTAACTACTCATTGTCTATTAGTCAATGAAAGAGCTGGAGTTCAAATCCAGCCCCCTCAGGCAGCAAAACTTTGCATTCAGTCCCTCAGCACCAACTTTCCCATCCTCACCGTCTGCTGCTTGGAAGCACATCATTTTCTGAATAGTCAGAAAGTCTTATTCCCCATAGAGCAGGGGAATATTTTATATGTATATATGATATCCTCTGAAAATAAATGTATATCAGTTTCTTTCCTTGGAGAAGATTAGGCAGAGATCATCTGGTCATTTCCTCTCAGTCTCAAAGGTTTTTCCTTGCCTTTGGGAAGAGTAGATGCCTGGCTTAATGTCTACCAAGCCTTGAGGTCCCAGCTGCTTCCCCACCCGCTTTCAATCCACTTGAGAGAACAGGCTTCCCACTTGAGGAAACCGAGGGTCTGTGAATGAAGTAGTACAAAGAAGTCATTGAGAACACAAGATTTAATGAATCTGATACCTCTGTGATTTAGTAGCAAAAAAGTTATTAACCTTCTAAGGTTCCCTCAGTGAGAAGATCATGATAAAACTAACTTAATAGCATTGTTACAGTGTTAATTTTTATCAGTTAAGATTTTTATTGACTCCTTTGAAAATGAAGACCAAGAGATGAGTTCCACAATCTTTTCTTAACAAATCACTGGTAAGGGGAATATATTACCATGATTGACTTACTCTAATTTCTGGAATGGATATTGGGAACAACATCTACAGTGACTGCTCTACTGATATTTCAGTGTACTAAGCTTAATGCAAGATGCCAATACATTACAAGGTCTTTGATCAAAGTGTGAAATGTTATTAAGCAGCAGCCATTATAGAACTGTATAAACAACATTGATGGAATAGAGATCAAGAGAATACAAGTCACTTTTTTTAAAGAATGGATAAAATGAGTAGCATAGAACTCACTCCTATGCAATTTTATGACTTTGTCTGGTTAAAGATCTATTCAAGTCTCAAATGTTTAAACTAGTTATTTGTGTGAATCATGAATGTTGAATGTTTTTCAACTGTTCATTTTTCTGTCAATTTTTATCTAAAGTATTAAGACACCATCTTGTCTTCTTTTTGTTTTAAATTCCTTTTTTATCCATTTCTGGTTTGCCAAATAACATTTTAATTCAAAGAAAATAGCTAGAGAAGAGAAAAATTCTGGTTTTTTTTTCTTGAATTCTTCATTGGATTAAGTTATAATTGGGCTAATTTTCAAGGGTCTGGTGTTTGCCCTTGAGTAACTACAAAGCAGAAGGTGGAACGTTAAACTGTGTGTAAAAATAGCTTTACAACAAATGATTACAAAGGGATTTCTGCCAAATGATTCATTTGGAATTGGAATCTTTGAGCCTTCCTACTGGTGTTGGAGTTTAAGTTCTGACAAGAAGATACTGTCTGGTCTTGGCCTTTCTTTTCCATATACTGGAATTAATTCCATAAAACAATGACATTTGCAGCAAGAACTGCTGAGACTGGAATTAAAATCTGTATACTGCAAGCCAAGGTAATTTTAAATGATTTGTAATTGGAATTTAGCAAAGACAGATTTTACTTTGTAATTATTTTTCTTAACTTCAGCATAAAACAATTATGCGCTTTGATATCACTAAACAGCAAACATTAAGTATAGAAGTTTTAATACAGTTGAAAGGCAGTTTGGTTTTTATTATTAATGAGGACAAAGAATTTCCTAAATCCCTATACTTATAGTGAGTTTCCTTCACCTGGACAAATTGAAGTCCATGAGCTCATAGAACCTGATCCCTGACCTTGCCAGTTCTCTCATTAGCTATAAGGGCACTCAGAGAGTGTGTACCATTTAGCACACACTGTTAGTCTTGGGCTCACAGTAATATCTGGGTGCTTGGGACAAACAATATACAAATCAATGTTTCATTAATTTTTATATTTGCATGTACACAGAGGAGTATGACATGGAGCTCACCTTCCCCCACAGATACATCAGAAATACAACCATATACAGATTGATTCTCACAGAACATCTACTGATCACTGACAGAAGACCTCAGACTCCCCAAAAGGCAAGAAAATCTCCACATAACTGGGTAGGGCAAAAGAAAAAGAAAAAAGACAAAGAGAAAGAAATTGGGATGGGACCTGTGCCCCTGGGAGGGAGTTGTGAAAGAGGAAAGGTTTCCATACCCTGGGAAGTCCCCTCACTATCAGGGAGAACAGCTGGGACAGAGGGGGATCTTTGGAGCCTTGGAGAAGAGTACAGCAACCAGCTTGTGGAGGGCAAAGTGGAGAGAGACCTACACAGATGGTCAGTGTCTACTGGCACTCCCCAGCCTGAAACACTTTTCCTCTGGGGTGGGCAGGGACTGAGTGTTGAAGCTCAGGCTTTGGAGGTCAGACCCTGGGCAGAGGATTGGGGTTGGCTGTGTGGAGACAGCCTGAGGGGGCTAGGGTGTGGTGTGCTACAACCAAGGGAGTACAGGAAGGAGCCTGGGCCCACCAGAGAAGGGGACCCAGGAGGGCATGCAAGGAGAGGGGTGGGTCCACCGTAGGAGCTTCTTTCTCTGTGCATGCTCTCAGGTAGCACAGCACTGCCTACATGAGTTCTGGGGGCAGCTGTGAGCTACTGCTGCCATCTCAAACTCCAGAGGCAAGTGTGGACTGCTGCCACCACCAAGGATCCTATGAGCAGGTGCAGGTTGCTGCCCCCACCTTCCCGGGAGCATGCACAAGGTGCTGCTGCTGCCATGACCTGGAGCAAACTGCTGCCCCCCCCTTCCTAGATGCATGCATGGGCTGCACACCTGCACATCTCCTACAAAGGAGATAATGGCCAGCACATGCTGAAGAAAGAGATAGCAAGCATCCAAACCAAAAACAGTCCTCACACCAAAAAAAAAAATATTTATGCATATATATATATATATATATATATATATATATATATATATATATATATATATATATATATATATCCCACACAAGCTATGCAGGGATGCTACTGCATTTAAATAGCCCTCCAAGACTACAGTAGATAATTATTTCTGCTAAACTCACAGAGTAAGAGAAATATAAGCAAAATGAAGAAGCAGAGGAACCACTCCCAGTTAAAAGACCAAGAGAATTCCCCTGAAGGAAAAATGAAACAGACCTCTTCAATCTAATAGACACTGAGTTCAAAAAGGAGGTAATGCATATACTGAAGGAACTAAGAAAGGCTATTGACAGAAATGCAGATTACTGTCAAAAGGAACTACAAACTATAAGGAAGAACCAAGAAAAATGAGAAAATTTTTTGCTGAGACAAAAGCTGAGCTAAAGGCAATGAACAGCTGAATGAATAATGCAGAAGAAAGAATAAGTTGTCTGAAAGATAGAGTAATGGAAATTACCCAATCAAAACAGCAGACAGAAAGCCAAATGAATTTAAAAAATGAAAACAATATAAGAGACCTATGGGATAATAAAAGTGGGCCAATCTACACATAATAGGGATTCCAGAAGGAGAAGAAAGAGAAAAGAGGATTGAAAATGTATTTGAAGAAATTATGGCCGAAAACTTCCTAAACCTAAAGAAGGAAACAGATATTCAGGTACAGGAAGCCTAGAGAGCTCCAAAAAAGATGAATCCAAACAAACCTACACCAAGACATATTATAATAAAAATGGCAAATTTAAAGATAAAGAGATGATTCTAAAAGCTGCAGAGGAAAACAATGAGTTAATTAGAAGGGAACTCTCATAAGGCTATCAGCTGATTTCTCTACAGAAACACTGCAGGCCAGAAGGGAGTGGCAAACTATATTCAAAGTTTTCAAAGGGAAAAATCTGCAACCTAGAATAGTCAACCCAGCAAAATTATCATTTAGAATAGGAGGAGAAATAAAGACTTCCTCAGACAAGCAAAAACTAAAGGAATAAAGCAATACTAAACCTATCCTGAAAGAAATATTGAAGGGCCTTCTCTAAAGAGAAAAGAAGCAAGAAGATATAGGAAGGAGGAAATCACAATTGGAAAGTAAATCACTTACATTAGCCAGTATACAGATCAAAAAAGAACAACAACAACAACAAAACCTATTTGTGAAAGTGATGATAAACACAAGGAACAGCAAAAGGATAAACATGAAGATGTAAAAAATGACATCAAAATTATAAAATGTGGGAAAGGAGAGTAAGAAAATGCAGTTTTTTTTAAGAATGTGTTTGAGACTATATGACTATCAGTCTAAAGCAAGCAGATATAGGAAGGGGTTAATATACTTGAAAAACAGGGCATACACATACCAAAAACATACAAGAGATTCACAAAAAGCAAAAAGAACACAGCATAAAATAAAAGGAAATCATCAAACCAAAAAAAGAAAAAAAAAAGGACCAAAGAAGAAACAAAGAATCAGCTGGAAAACAAGGTTTACAAGGTAACAAATATATATGTATCAATAATTACCTTAAATGTCAATGGAATGAATGCTCCAATCAAAAGACATAGAGTGCCAGATTGGATAAAAAAACCAAGAGCCTATAATATGCTGCCTACAAGAGACCCACTTTAGGATAAAGGACACACATAGATTGAAAGTGAGGGGAGGAAAATAGATATTTCATGCAAACAGAAATGACAAGAAAGTAGGAGATCCAATACTCATAACAGACAAATAGACTTTAAAGCAAATGCTATAAAGAAAAAAAGAAGGACACTATACAATGATAAAAAGATCAATACAAGAAGAGGATTTTACACTCATCAACATATATGCACCTAATATAGGAGCACCCAAATATATAAAACAAATACTAACAGACATAAAGGGAGAAACTGATGAGAATACAATAATAGTAGGAGACTTTAACACCCCACTCACATCAATGGACAGATCTTCCAGACAGAGAATCAGTAAGGCAAGAGAGATCCTAAATGATACAATAGAACAGTTAGACTTAGTTGATATTTTCAGGACATTACATCCAAAAATACCCAGAATACACATTCTTAAGTGCACAGGAACATTCTCTAGGACTGACCACATACTAGGGCACAAAACTAACCTCAACAAATGTAAGAGTATAGAAATTATTTCAAGCATCTTCTCTGACCACAACAGCATGAAGCTAGAAATCAACCATAGGAAAAGAAATGAGGAAAAAATGATTAATGGAGACTAAATAACATGCTACCAAAAAACCAATGGGTCAATGAGGAAATTAAAAAGTACCTTGAGACAAATGACAAAGAAAACACAACCATACAAAATCCATGGGATGCAGCAAAAGCAATTCTTACAGGGGTGTTCATAGTGATACAGGCCTTCCTCCTACACCATTGGTGGGAACATAAGGTGGTGCAACCACTGTGGAAAAGAGTATGGAGGTTCCTCAGAAAACTAAAATAAAATTACCATATGATCCAGCAATCCCACTCCTGAGCATATACCCAGACAAAACTATAATTCTAAAAGATACATGCATCCCTATGTTCATAGCAGCACTATTCACAATAGCCAAAACATGGAAACAACCTAAATGTACATCGACAGAAGAATGGATAAAGAAGATGTGGTACATATATACAATGGAATACTACTGAACCATAAAAAGAAGGAAATAATGCCATTTGCAGCAACATGGATGGACCTAGAGATTATCATACTAAGTGAAGTAAGTCAGAAAGAGAAAGACAAATATCACATGATATCACTTATATGTGGAATCTAAAATATAGCACAAATGTACCTATCTACAAAATAGAAACAGACTCACAGACATAGAGAACAAACTTGTGGTTGCCAACATGGGAGGGAGGGAAGGACTGGGAGTTTGGGATTAGCTGATGTAAACTATTATATATAGGATGGATAAACAACAAAGTCCTATTGTATAGCACAGGGAGCTATACAGTAAGTTCTCTACATAAGAACCTTCAAGGCACACACTTTCAAAGATGCGAAAGTGCCCCTGTGTGACAGCTGTTGTACCATACTACTGTACTTTTCAAGGTACTGTAAGATTAAAAATGTTTCCTTTATTTTTTGTTTTTTTATGTATTAGTTGTGTGACAAGTATTATAACTCTATTACAGTACAGTACTATATAGCCAATTGTGTTAGTTGGGTGCCTAGGCTAACTTTGCTGGACTTTCGAACAAATTGGACTTACAAATGTGCTCTTGGAATGGAACTCATCTGTATGGAGGGGACTTACTGTATTCACTATTTGTGATAAACCATAATGGAAAAGACTATTAAAGAACATAAGTCTATGTGTATAATTGAGTCACTTTGCTGTACAGCAGAGATTGGCACAACATTGTAAATCAACTATACTTCAATTAAAAAAAAAGAAAAATGAAACAGAGATAATTTTGGTGATTAAAATCATGTGCTGCAGAGTCAAAAGTTTAAATTCCTCCATTCAATGCTTACATTTAAAGCTTTGTAATGTTTATGTTTAAAACTGTCAAAATCACTTTCATTTCTTCATGTTTCTTTAAATATCTATACTACCATCAAGCTTTTGTTCAAAGGAAAGACACCTGAAGAGAAATTTAAATTTATTTCTTCCTTAGTAGCAATTTGGAGAAAAAGATGAGACAAAAAATTATTCTGGTAATTTACAACTTAAGTGAAATATAAGTGAAATAACACTATCTTCTCCAAAATCATGTTTGTGGTTGAAGTAATTCTCTCAAGTGTAAAGTTTAAAGGATATACTTCACATGTAACTACAGATGTTTAATAGTAAGCAAAGTATGTTTTTGCACTAGAAATTTTTGGAATTGCACAAAAAAAGAAGCCACTGAAGAAATTTGCCATATCTAGAAGAATCAAATTTATTTTTGTCTATTCTTTGTCTATTCTGATTAGTTAGTGGTAGATTCACTGTTTAACAAACTAAGTCATAAATATTCAGTATCATTAACTTCTCTTATCAGCAGAGGAGTGCCTTATAAAATAGTCTCAACAACAATGTATTTTAGGTCCAAGTGACTTGTTTTATATATTCATTAATTATTACTGAATCCCTACTTAATGGGAGATTCACAATTCTGATATTATGTTACCTTTCCTTGATCAGAGAGAAGTTGTGTACTTTTTTTTTTCTACTTTCTACAGAGACAAGAAAGACATTTCAAAAAAAATTCCACAACCCCTTACTAGCTGCATAGGAAAAATCTTTAATCACTCTGAATCTTATATTGAATAACTACAAATGAGAAATAATAATAGCATATTGCTCTTGGGTTAATTGGGTGAATAAGATGAAATATGCCCAGAAATAAAGTGCTTTGAACAGTTTCTGGAACCAAGTAAACAACAAATAATAGTTAACAATTATTATTTTTATTACATTACCCTCTTATTTGAAGACTTTTAGAATTTCCACTGGTTTTAGTACCATATACAGAAATTCTGTCCTGAGCACTCTGTGCCTTTTTATCACAAGGCCTGTTAAATGTGTAATGATGAAATTTGCCTGATTATCAGAAATCTTAGAGCCAGATTGATGCCCAAATCCCCTAAACATATTTATACAAATCAAGAATAGCTAGGTTATTTTATGGTAGCAAAAAAATCAACTTTTCAGTGGTTTAATGAGACAACAGTTTATCTCTTACTCCCACAAAGACCACTGCAAACTCTGCAGAAGCTGGAAACCATAAGTTGTTTAAACATTTCAGGCTGAATTGATGTTATGGCTCTCTTTTGTACTGGAGGTAACTCATACTCTATCTCCAGCCAAATGTCAGCATTTCTTCCCAATTTCAAGTTTAATGGCATAATGTTGGTAGCTTGCAATCAGGAGTCATTTACGCCTCAGATATCACTAAATGCTACTAGAACTTTTTTTCTTTTTTCAGAAAGCCAGATGCTGAACATTTACCATCACACTTTACATTAATAAGCACTCTTCTGAGCTTCCTTGCAAAGTTAGAGCATGGAAATTTACACACAGGCTTTTAACTAATTCCAAATAGAATTTAAATGATTCAAAATAAGTAGAGACGGTTATGGAGGTAATAGTTTAGATAGAATGAGTAAGGAAGGCCTCTCTGAAAGGGACATATTTAAATAAAGTAACGAAGCAAGCCATTTGGCAAAAGGGAAACAGCAGATGCAAAGGCACTAAGGTATGTTTGAGAAATAGCAAGAAGGCAGCCTGGCTAGAGTGAAGAGAATTACTTGGAGAGCAGTAAGAGATAAGGTCAGAGAAGTAGCCAAGGTCCAGTTCCTGTAGGGCTTTGTATGTCAAACTAAAAAACCTGGACTTTATTCTACAGGAAATGAAGATTCACTTGACAGTGTAGAGAAAAGGAATGACATTGTATCTTCATATTTTAGCAGAGTCATTTTTAGCTGTCCTTCTAAAGACTGATGTCTGTGTTTCTGGACTGAGCAACAGGAAAATGGTAAATATAATTCCCTGAGCAATAAACACTGGAGGAAGAGCAGGGTTCAGAGGGCAGAGGTGTAGCTCAGTTCTTTGTAACTGTCAGACTAGGATTTGAGTATGATACAGAAATAGGAAACTAGATATGTTGATATATTTCATTCATGTATACTGGCCTACTTCGGTTTGAGCAATATACTGTGATGAGAATAAAAACTAGAAAGATTTTGAACATTTGTGCAAGGGAAAAGATTTGTATGCAGTACATTTAAGACAATTTCCTACAATGACCTTCACAGAAAAGGGAAAAGACTGAAACCAATAAGCTTGGAAACTCAGTGGCTCTGAGGCCATTCAATCAGGAAACAGACTATTTCAGATATGTCCCTAATAAGTATGCAGAATGATTCACCCTGTTAAACAATGTTTCTATGCCTGAGGTCTAGATTTGGCTCTAACTAGTATGCTTTTCCCGATCCTCCTCAAAGAATTTCTTCTTTCACTAAAAAAAGAAAATAAAAACCTTCAAGGTAACACCATCTAATCATTCCATTTATATGAATTTTATGAAATTAAAAAAAACCACTTTGTCTAGGGACCATTTTATTTATTCAAAGTACTAACGGGAATAAATTATCTAGATTCTTGTTTATGCCTAAACAATATCTCAGTGCTCCACTAAATCATTTAGCATTTTTGATGCTTTGGTAATCAAACAACTTACTTAACTCTTATAGATTGTCTGCTAGTCTCCCATACACTTAGGGAAATATTCTCAGGATTTGCTTTAGTTTGTTGTTTGCATATGGTAGACAGACACAAACTTATTATCTATAGTTATTCACTTTAATTGAATCATTCACGAACGTGAAAGATTTCTTTAGCTTAAAGATTTTCCAGGAAGACCTTCAAGATCGTGGAGGAGTAAGACATGGAGATCACCTTCCTCCCCACAAATACATCAAAAATACATCTACATGTGGAACAACTCCTACAGAACAGCTACTGAACGCTGGCAGAAGACCTCAGACTTCCCAAAAGGCAAAAAACTCACCCATGTACCTGGCCATGTGGCTGACAGGGTCTTGGTGCTCTGGCTGGGTGTCAGCCCTGTGCCTCTGAGGTGAGAGAGCCAAGTTCAGAATGTTGGTCCACCAGAGACCTCCCAGCTTGATGTAATTTCAAACGGATAAAGCTCTCCCAGAGATCGCCTTCTCAATGATAAGACTCAGCTCCACTCAACAACCAGCAAGCTACAGTGCTGGACAACCTATGCCAAACAACTAGCAAGATAGGAACACAACCCCACCCACTAGCAGAGAGGCTGCCTAAAATCATAAGAAGGTCACAGGCACGCCCAAACTCACCACTGGACATGGTCCAGCCCACCAGACAGACAAGATCCAGCCTCATCCACCAGGACACAGGCACTAGTCCCCTCCACCAGGAAGCCTACACAACCCACTGAACCAACCTTAGCCACTGGGGGCAGACACCAAAAACATCAGGAACTACGAACCTGCAGCCTGTGAAAAGGAGACCCAAAACACAGTAAGTGAAGCAAAATTAGGAGACAGATAAACACACAGCAGATGAAGGAGCAAGGAAAAAACCCACCAGACCAAACAAATGAAGAGAAAATAGGCAGTCTACCTGAAAGAGAATTCAGAGTAATGATAGTAAAGATGATACAAAATCTTGGAAAAAGAATCGAGAAAATACAAGAAACATTTAACAGAGACCTAGAAGAACTAAACAGCAAATACACAATGACGAACAACACAATAACTTAAATTAAAAATTCTCTAGAAGGAATCAATAGCAAAATAACTGAGGCAGAAGAATGTAGAAGTTACCTGGAAGATAAAATAGTGGAAATAACTACTGCAGAGCAGAATAAAGAGAAAAGAATGAAAAGAATTGAGGACAGTCTTAGAGACTTCTGGAAAAACATTAAATGCACCAACATTTGAATTATAGGAGTTCCAGAAGAAGAAGAGAAAAAGAAAGGGACTGAGACCATAAAGGATAAATACAAGGAGAAACACACCAAGACCCATATTAATCAAACTATCAAAAATTAAAAACAAAGAAAAAATATTAAAAGCAGCAAGGGAAAAACAATAAATAACATACAAGGGAATCCCCATAAGGTTAACAGCTGATCTTCCAGCAGAAACTCTGCAAGACAGAAGGGAGTACAATACATATTTAAAGTGATATAAGGGAAAAACCTAAAACCATGACTACTCTACCCAGCAAGGATCTCATTCAGATTCGACAGAGAAATTAAAACTTTTACAGAGAAGCAAAAGCTAAGACAATTCAGCACCACCAAATCAGCTTTACAACAAATGCTAAAGGAATTTCTCTAGGCAAGAAACACAGGACAAGGAAAAGACCTACATTAACAAACCCAAAACAATTAAGAAAATGGTCATAGGAACATACATATTGATAATTACCTTAAATGTAAATGGATTAAGTGCTCCCACCAAAAGACATAGAATGGCTGAATGAATACAAAACACGACCCATATATAGGCTGCCTACAAGAGACCCACTTCAGACCTAGGAACATATACAGACTGCTGTGAGGGGATGGAAAAAGATATTCCATGCAAATGGAAATCAAAAGAAAGCTGGAGTAGCAATTCTCATATCAGACAAAATAGACTTTAAAATAAAGACTATTACAAGAGACAAAGAAGGACACTACATAATGATCAAGTGATCAATCCAACAAGAAGATATAACAATTGTAAATACTTTTGTACCCAACATAGGAGCACCTCAATACATAAGGCAAATGCTAACAGCCATAAAAGGGGAAATAGACAGTAACACAATAACTTTTTATTAATTATTAATACCCCACTTACACCAATGGACAGATCATCCAAAATGAAAATAAGGCAACACAAGCTTTAAATGATATATTAAACTAGGTGGACTTTATTGATATTTCTAGGACATTCCATCCAAAAAGAACAGAATACACTTTCTTCTCAAGTGCTCATGGAACATTCTCCAGGATAGATCATATCCAGGGTTACAAATCAAGCTTTTGTAAATTTAAGAATATTGAAATCATATCAACTATCTTTTCTGACCACAATGCTGTAAGACTAGATATCAATTACAAGAAAAACTCTGTAAAAAAATACAAACACATGGAGGCTAAACAATACAGTACTTAATAACCAAGAGATCACTGAAGAAATCAAAGAGGAAACAAATGACAAAGAAAACACAAAACCTATGGGATGCAGCAAAAGCAGTTCTAAGAGGAAGTTTATAGCAATACAATCCTACCTCAAGAAACAAGAAACATCTCAAACAACCTAAATTTACATCTAAACTAATTAGAGAAAGAGGAACAAAAAAAACCCCAAAGTTAGCAGAAGGAAAGAGATCATAAAAATCAGATCAGAAAGATATGAAGAAGAAATGAAGGAAACAATAGAAAATATCAAAAAAAAAACCTAAAAGCTGGTTCTTTGAGAAGATAAAGAAAATTGATAAACGATTATCCAGACTCATCAAGGAAATAAGGGAGAAAACTCAAATCAATAGAATTAGAAATGAAAAAGGAGAAGTAACAATTGACACTGCAGAAATACAAAGGATCATGAGAGATTACTACAAGCAACTATATGCCAATAAAATGGACAAATTCTTAGAAATACACAACCTTCCGAGACTGAACCAGGAAGAAATAGAAAATACGATCAGAACAATCATGAGCACTGAAATTGAAACTGTGATTAAAAATCTTCCAACAAACAAAAGCCCAGGACCAGACGGCTTCACCGGCAAATTCTATCAAACATTTAGACAAGAGCTAACACCTATCCTTCTCAAACTCTTACAAAATATAGCAGAGGAAGGAACACTCACAAACTCATTCTATGAGGCCACCATCACCCTGACACCAAAACCAGACAAAGATGTCACAAAGAAAGAAAACTACAGGCAAATATACTGATGAATATGGATGCAAAAATTCTCAACAAAATACTAGCAAAAAGAATCCAACAGCACATTAAAAGGATCATACACCATGATCAAGTGGGTTTTATCCCAGGAATGCAAGGAGTCTTCAATATACACAAATTAATCAATGTGATACACCATATTAACAAACTGAAGGATAAAAAACATATGATCATCTCAATAGATGCAGAAAAAGCTTTTCACAAAATTCAATACCATTTATGATAAAAAACCCTCCAGAAAGTAGGCGTAGAGGGAAATTACCTCAACATAATAAAGACCATATATGACAAAGCTACAGGCAACATCGTTCTCCGTGGTGAAAAACTGAAACCATTCCTCTAAGATCAGGAATAAGACAAGGGTGTCACTCTCACCACTATTATTCAGCATAGTTATGGAAGTTTTAGCCACAGCAAAAAGAGAAGGAATCCAAATCGGAAAAGAAGATGTAAAGCTGTCACTGTTTGCAGATGACAGGATACTATACATAGAGAATCATAAAGATGCTACCAGAAAACTACTAGACTTAATCAATGAATTTGGTAAAGTAGGATACAAAATTAATGCACAGAAATATCTTGCATTCCTATACACTAATGATGAAAAATCTGAAAGAGAAATTAAGGAAACACTCCCATTTACCACTGCAACAAAATGAATAAAATACCTACGAATAAACCTACCTAAGGAGACAAAAGACCTGTATGCAGGAAACTATAAGGCACTGCTGAAAGAAATTAAAGATACTACAAACAGATGGAGAGATATTCCATGTTCTTGGATTGGAAGAATCAACATTGTGAAAATGACTGTACTACCCAAAGTAATCTACAGATTCAATGCAATCCTTATCAAACTACCAATGGTATTTTTCTAAGAACTAGAACAAAAAATTTCACAATTTGTATGGAAACACAAAAGACCCCAAATGTCCAAAGCAATCTTAAGAAAAACGGAGCTAGAGGAATCAGGATCCTGGACTTCAGACTATACTACAAAGCTACAATAATCAAGACAGTATGGTACTGGCACAAAAACAGAAATGTAGATCCATGGAACAGGATAGAAAGTCCAGAGATAAAGCCACGCACATATGGTCACCTTATCTTTGATAAGGAGGCAAGAATATACAATGGAGGGCTTCCATGGTGGCACAGTGGTTAAGAGTCTGCCTGCCGATGCAGGGACACGGGTTCATGCCCCAGTACGGGAAGATCCCACATGACACGGAGCAGCTGGGCCCGTGATCCATGGCTGCTGAGCCTGCACGTCCAGAGCCTGTGCTCCGCAACAGGAGAGGCCACAACAGTGAGAGGCCCACGTACCATGAAAAAAAACAAAACATAAAAAAAAAAACCAAAAAAAAGAATATACAATGGAGAAAATACAGCCTCTTCAATAAGTGGTGCTGTGAAAACTGGAGAGCTACAGGTAAAAGAATTAAATTAGAACATTTCCTAACACCATACACAAAAATAAACTCAAAATGGATTAAAGACCTAAATGTAAGGCGAAACACTATACAACTCCTAGAGGCAAAGAATAGGCAGAACACTCTGACATAAATTACAGCAAGATCCTTTTTGACCCACCTCTAGAGAAAAGGAAATAAGAACGAAAATAAACAAATGGGACCTAATGAAACTTAAAAGCTTTTGCAGAGCAAAGGAAACCATAAACAAGATGAAAAGACAACCCTCAGAATGGGAGAAAATATTTGCAAATGAAGCAACTGACAAAGGATTAATCTCCAAAATTTTCAAGCAGCTCATGCAGCTCTATATCAAAAAAGCAAACAACCCAATCTAAAAATGGGTAGGGGGCTTCCCTGGTGGCGCAGTGGTTGAGAGTCCGTCTGCCGATGCAGGGGACACGGGTTCGTGCCCTGGTCCGGGAAGATCCCACGTGCCGCGGAGTGGCTGGGCCCGTGAGCCATGGCCGCTGAGCCTGCCCGTCCGGAGCCTGTGCTCCACAACAGGAGAGGCCACAACAGTGAGAGGCCCGCGTACCAAAAAAAAAAAAATTAAAAAAAAAATAAATAAAAATGGGCAGAAGACCTAAATAGACATTTCTCCAAAGAAGATATACAGATTGCCAACAAACACATGAAAGGATGCTTAACATCACTAATCATTAGAGAATTGCAAATCAAAAATACACTGAGGTATCACCACACACTGGTCAGAATGGCCATCATCAAAAAATCTACAAAGAATAAATGCTGGAGAAGGTGTGAAGAAAAAGGAAACCTCTTGCACTGCTGGTGGGAATGTAAATTGATACAGCCATTATGGAGAACAGTATGGAGGTTCCTTAAAAAACTAAAAATAGAACTACCATATGATCCAGCCATCCCACTCCTGGCCATATATTTGGAGGGAAACATGGTCTGAAAAGATACATGCACCCCAATGTTCACTACAGCACTATTTACAATAGCCAGGACATGGAAGCAACCTAAATGTCCATCAACAGATGGAGGATAAAGAAGATGTGGTACATGTATACAATGGATTATTACTCAGCCATAAAAAAGAACAAAATAATGTTATTTGCAGCAACATGGATGGACCTAGAGATTGTCATACTGAGTGAAGTCAGACAAAGACAAATATGATATTGCTTATATGTGGCATATTAGAAAATGGTACAAATGAACTTATTTACAAAACAGAAAGAGTCACAGATGTAAAAAACAAACTTATTATGGTTACCGGGGGGAAGTGGAGGAGGTATAAATTGGAAGATTGGGATTGACACAAACACAGTACTATATATAAAACAGATAACTAATAAGGGCCTACTGTATAGCATAGGGAACTCTATTCAATACTCCATAATGACCTATATGGGAAGAGAATCTAAAAAAGAGTGGATGTATGTATAACTGATTCACTTTGTGGTACAGAAGAAACTAATACAACACTATAAATCAATGATACTCTAATAAAAACTTTTTTAAAAATGCAACTGAACCTGAGAGCTGGGAATATGGCACTTTTTCTTCATTTCTCATACATTAGGGTAGTATTTTTTTTTCTCTCATCTCTGCTTATTTACCTCATCTTTTCCAATTCATGTCTTCGGCTTATAATGGCCCAATAATATTACTAGCCCTAAAGCTAAATAATTTTATGTGTGGAGTTAATTATTTGCTTTCTTTTGAGTCAGGTATCCATTTTGGTCCAGTCAGCTGTGGCCAAGAGTTGTTAAATCACGCAGTATAGACATACCTCAGAGAAGGTGTTTCTGAGCAAGTTCTCTATCTTCCAAAGCTTAAGTTAAACTTCCATCTTTAATGTTTGGATAGTGTAAAAAAACAAATGGTGACTTCCACAGAGTATTCAGGCTATTACAGAGATTACTTAAGGGCTAATTGGGAATATCAGGTGTATAAAGCAATTGTGCTCCCAAACATTCAACTTTATTTCAGCTAAAGCTGTTTACCACTTTTGTTTTCTAAGACTTCCTCATAATATTTTATTTGAAAGGTGGTTTTTAACAGAAAAAAATAAAATAAAATCACCATTCTAAAGAAAAGGTTGTAATTCTTTCCCCTTATTTTGATTTTATCTTATACAATGTATAAACCATGCTGATAAAGTGTACTTGAAAATGATATATTAATAGAAGTCTCTTAACCTGAGAGTTATAAAGTGAAATCTTACTCAAGAATACAAAAGTCAATATACTTGCCATTGAAATTTGTCCAGAGAGACCACCACATTTCCCATTAAAGACGATTATGGTCATATTTAATTTCAAGTATTATAAAAGTGCATTTTAGGGCTTCCCTGGTGGCGCAGTGGTTGAGAGTCTGCCTGCTGATGCAGGGGATATGGGTTCGTGCCCCGGTCTGGGATGATCCCACATGCCACGGAGCGGCTAGGCCCATGAGCCATGGCCACTGAGCCTGCACATCCGGAGCCTGTGCTCTGCAACGGGAGATGCCACAACAGTGAGAGGCCCACGTACCACAAAGAGAAAAAAAAAAGTGCATTTTAAATTTAATAGTATGCAAAGTGTGTACACTCAACTATCTAATTACAGAACATTTAAAATATATATGATTTATTAATACATGCTTTTATTCTTTTATATTACTATAGGTATGTATCCACACATTGCTGAAGTCGAATAAGATTGAATGTAAAACTAATAAGACCCATGATATTTCAGTATAAAATAATCTGATTCAGGTATATAATCAAGAGAAATAAATTCAAGAAAGCATAGAAAAGCACATGGAATATAAATATGATTATGTTGAAAACAGTTTCACTACTGTATTCTCTCCATTACCTGGAATATTGTTGGGCATAAAGGACAACTAAAGAGGACAACATAGAGAAAAAATAATGTGTGCATTAGAAAATATGTGATTGGGGCTTCCCTGGTGGCGCAGTTGTTGAGAGTCTGCCTGCCGATGCAGGGGACATGGGTTTGTGCCCCGGTCCGGGAGGATCCCACAGGCCATGGAGTGGCTGGGCCCGTGAGCCATGGCTGCTGAGCCTGCGCATCCGGAGCCTGTGCTCCGCAACAGGAGAGGCCACAACAGTGAGAGGCCCACATACCAAAAAAAAAATAAAATAAAATAAAGAAAATATGTGATCGTTTTTACTACTTACCACAGAACCTAGAACAATACTATATAGGTAAGAGTCACTTAAGAAATAGTTATGTGGAACCTAGAAAACTGATGCAGATGAACCAGTTTGTAGGGCAGAAATAGAGACACAGATGTAGAGAACAAACGTATGGACACCAAGGGGGGAAGTGGCAGGGGATGAATTGGGAGATTGGGATTGACACATATACACTAATATGTATAAAATAGATAACTACTAAGAACCTGCTGTATAAAAAAATAAAATAAAATTCAAAGAAATAAAAAGAAACAGTAAGTCCCCTATATCTGTGGTTCAACTTCTGAAGATTCAATAAACCCTGGATCCATTCATTCAACAGATACCAAGGGCCAACTCTACTATGCCAGTTTATTTAAGGGACTTGTGCATCCATGGATTTTGGCATCCCCCACGAATATAGAGGGACATTGTTGAAAAATTGAATAAATATTAAAAATATATAAAGGAAGATTTTAAGAATTTAATACATCCCTTTTTATGTATGTGTTACTACATGATTTAATAAGCTTCAAGAAATTATTCCACATTTCATAGTATTGCTTCACATGGTATAGTAAAAAACTGAAGATAGATAGGGTTCAAGGGTGGGAGAGAAGTGGTTGTGGTTATAAAAGATAAATAGAAGATAGATATAAATATTTATTACATATGGATTTTTCACATGTATATGCTTATGTATCGGTATGTAAAAATTTAAAACAAATTATTCCTTCAATTTAGATATCCACATATAATATATGTGTATGTATTGATAGATGTGTGTCTGTATGTACATTATATATTATACATATTACATATACTAAAGGACATATACAAAAGTATTCCTAATGGCACTATTCATAATAGTCCAAAATCAGAAAATACAACACTTTACAGCAATGAGAGCTACTGATACAATGCAACAGCATGGATAATTCTTAGATACATAACATTAAGCAAAAGAAAAAAAGGCAAAAAGAATACATACTATATGATTCCCCTTTTGTAAAGGGCAAAAACAGGCAACAGTGATTAATGGTGACAGAGTCAGCTTCTTGACTACCTTGGGGGCAGTAACTGAAGGGGCAAGAGGGTGAAATTTGGGGTGCTAATAATGCTCTATTTTTTTATTTTGGTTTTAGTTCCCTGGATGTGTTCACCTTTTTAAATGTACAGAGTTGCAATCTTATGATTTGTATGCTTTCTGTATGTTATATTTCAAAAATTATTAAAGTAAAGTGGTTTAAATTTGTATTTCCCTGATGGTTAATGGTCTCAAACATCTTTTATTATGTTTATTTGACATCCATATATCTTCTTTGGTGAACTATCTCTTCATGTCTTTTTTTCATGTTCAATTTGGTTTGTTTACTTTTGTATTATTTAGTTTTTTAGATTTTTTTGTGGGGGGGGTGCGCAGGCCTCTCACTGTTGTGGCCTCTCCCGTTGCGGAGCACAGGCTCCGGACGTGCAGGCTCAGCGGCCATGGCTCACGGGCCCAGCCACTCTGCAGCATGTGGGATCTTCCCAGACCGGGGCACAAACCTGTGTCCCCTGCATCGGCAGGCGGACTCTTAACCACTGAACCACCAGGGAAGCCCTCATGTATTATTTAGTTTTGAGAGTGCTTCATATAGTCTGTATCCTAGACCTTTATCAGAAATATGGTTGGAAATATTTTCTTGTACTCAAAACTTGTCTCTTTATCCTCTTATTGGTGTCTTTTATAGAGCAAAAAAATTAATCTTGATAAAGTCCAATTTTCAGTTTTTCCTTTTATGGATTGTACATTCTGTGTCAAGTCTAAAGATTTTCTCCTACACTTTTATTTTCTAAAAGTTTTATTGTTTTTACATTTTCATCAAGTCTGAGATTCATTTTGAGTTAAATTTTGTGCAAGTTCTTAGGCTTATTTGCCTATGGATATCCAGTGACTCCAGCATAAATTGTTGAAAAGAACTTTCCTCCATTAAAGTACTTTTGCACACTGTCAAAAATCTGTTGGGCATATTTGTATGGGTCTATTTCTTGGTTCTCTGTTTCACTTATCTTTGGTTTTATCATCTGTCAACACACAAAGTCTTAATATAGCTATATAGTAAATCTTGAACTTTGGTAGACTAATTTACCCTCTTCGTTCTTCTTTTTCAAAATTGTTTTATCAACTCTAGTTCCTTTGTATTTCAACGTACATTTTGGAATAATATTGTCTATACCTACAAAAAAATCATACTGTAATTGTGATAGGAATTACATTTAACCCATATATCAGCTTAGGGAGAGTTGGCATCTTTACTATGTTTTCTTCTAATCCATGAATACAGTATACCTCTCTATTTATTTAGACCTTTGATTTTTTTTTCCCATCAGTGTTCTGCAGTTTTCAGCATCCAATCCCTGTCCATGTTTGTTAGATTTACATATAAGTATTCCACTATACACCTGTTATATGGCTGTAATTATTTTAAAAATAGCAAAAATGCCCTATGCTGGCAAGGATGCAGAGAAACTGGATCACTCATAAATTGCTGGTGGGACAGTAGAATTGTATTGTCATTCTGGAAAATTGCTTTCCAATTTCTTAAGAAAATGAAACATGCAAATACCATATATCCTAGCAATTATATTCCTGGGAATTTATTCCCAAGAAATAAAGATTTATGTCACACAAAAAACTGTACATAGAAGTTTATAGCAGCTTTATTCATAATAATCAAAATGTGGAATTAACTTAGATATCCTTTGATGACTACAGTGGACTACAACTCAGAAGTCAAACATGAACAAACATACAAAACTACTGACACAGTCAACAAACTGTATGAATTTTCTGAAAATTATGCTGAATGAAAAAGCCAGTGATAAAGGATTATGTAGTACATTATTCCATTCATATAAAATTCTTGAAATAACTAAATTATAGCAATGGAGAAGAGACTAGTGGCTGCCAGGGTTTGGAGGAGGTAACTGAGAGGATGTGACTGCTGCCAGTTGACCCCAGAGCTGGACCCAGGCAATCAGAGGATTCTCACTACCTCCCCTGTCCTTGGAATGTACACTCTGCCTACTGTTCTCACAGTAGGAGCTATTCCAAAGATATAGCCTTGAGAGAGGAAGGTGTTGTTGAGACCATCTGGACTGTGTACATGACTGGACCCAGTTAAGACCTCTCTGTAAACTTTTAAGATTCTAGCAGGCTGGTGTAGAGATCTACTCATCTTGTAGTCACCCAAGACAAGCCCCATAAGCAAGTCTCCCTGCTTATTAAAACTGCCACCTACCAATCAGGAGTGGTCTGCCTCTTTCATTGGTCTCTCACTGTTCTCTGTGTACAGGGCCAGTTTGCAAACCAACATAGGAGTTGAGCAGGGTTTGAGGGTGGGAGAGAAGTGGGTGTGGCCATAAAAGAACAACATGAGTGACCCTTGTGGTAATGGAAATATTGTTTCTTAACCATATCAATGCCAATATCCTTGTTGTGATGTTGTTCTACAGTATTGCAAGGTATTACTACTGTTGGGAGAAACTGGGTAAAGGGTACTTGAGATGTCTCTTCTTTTTCTTAAAATGGCACGTGAATCTACAACTGCCTTTAAAGAGTTTAATTAAATAAAATGTGCCAATGCAAAACAAGAAAAAAGGAGAGAAGACACCAAAATGTAGAATGTGAATAGAGAGTGAAAAAATTAGAAAATACAAGATTCAAAAAAAGCAATTGAATAAGTAATGAATGACCAGTAGTATCAGACTGCAAAATCAGCAGACAGAGATTGTTTCCATGGTATTTACTTTGTATTACAAGGTACAGTCCAATAATCAACACCAACTATACACTGTAGAAATATTGCTTTAAATACTGAACAAATGGAAGAATGTCAAATGCCTCAGAGAGGCAAGTTGTATTTGGATTAAGGAGTGATAGACTTTGAAAATATTACTTAACAAAAATTAGAAGGAGATTAGTGATGTCATGCATTTAAGAGGGGAATAGTAAGTGAAGAATAAGAAATTGGGACTCAAACTAAATTCAAAAACGTTTGCCTCTGAAGAGTAGGATGGAAATAGATTTTTGCTGAAAGAAAACATTGGTTGAAAAGTGTTTTTGATAAAAACATTTTCTATGATTTATCTGTATTAATGCATACTTTTAATCTGGTGTTAATATGGAAATTAAGCAATAACTTGGATATTTAAGTTGAAATTATAAAGATAAAATAGTAATACCTGGATACCCTATTATATCAACTTGATACCCATCCTCTCACTGTTCACCTAATTAAAAGGTAATAAGAAGACTTACATGCAGAGAAGTCATATAATATAGTCACAACCACTCACTTACTGTGTGGCAGTATCAATCCTATTGTAGACTCCAGAACACATAGGGGGCTCAATAAATGTATGTTAAATGTAGAATGAATGGCAGAGGAAAAGAACAAGAAATGTACTAACAAACGGATATTTCTTATCATAAAGCCCATGGCTTTTCTCCTATGCTACTCTTTGTGTTATGATTAGATCTTCTTATAAGGGAAATAACAGCCTCCCCAAGTATTCAGTAACATAGTTTAAAGTAAATAAAAAACATCAAAACCAACACTTTTTTTCTAAACCATGTTGGCACATAAGATATGTTAATGTGAGGAATAGACATTCTGAAATCAATTTTTTTTTACATACAGATTTCCTTATATCATCAGTTAATCTGCAGGTTAAATTTTATGCCATAAGCTTCAATTTATACACACAAGGATAATTGTGTGAACCCTGTGTCCATCCCAGAGCTAATCAACTAGAGTCTACATTTAGAATAAGATTAACAGCTTTGTGGAAAGAAGGAAGCTTGGGTTACAACAGCTCATCATTACTCATTAAATATTAAAATAATATTTGTGTCTATAATGACTAAAGAAAGCAAGGTAAAAGATAATCAGTTTTATGGTCCTATGTATCATTTTTCATCTTGTATAACTCACACAGTTACTTTATATCAGTTTACAGCTTATAATCTTAAAATTATAACTATTACATAATTTAATTAACTATAACTAGGTCATCTCATTTAACTCTCATTACTTTGGCATTTTCTAAACTCATAGTCCATTGGGATTAGTTTTCCAAGTCATTAGATACCTATAGATCCATTTTAGAAGTTTCTAAAACCATTACATTTAGATTCTCTCTTTTCTTTAATAACATCTCTGAAGCTCAAAACTTTTAGCTTTCATATATTTCTTTCTTTAAGTGTTCCAATATAGATGTTGACCTATTAAGTTTGAGCCTACAGATTGTTTATTTCTCTAAACCTTGAATAAATCCATGAGAAAAAAAGGAGTCTCAGTATATTCACATATCAAAATAGATGGTTAAAAATGCACTATGCAGTAAGGTTCACCATTTGATAGTATCTGCATTTCCATGCCCCAGCAGTGCTCACTCCCTCCTGATTTTATTATTCCAACCCTAAAAATCATTAGACAAAATCTTTAGAAAATATTTGCTCCACGATGTGACTTACAGAAGGAGGAGTGTGGATCACATTAAAAGCAATAACTTTATCATGGTTCAGTTTCCTTTTCCTCAAATTCAGCCCTGGATGCTTTCTTTCAGTAGGTTTTGATTTTAGCAGATAAACAACCTATCAGTCCTCCTCCCGATGCATAGTGATGGAATCCCAGGCATAATTCTTCCAGTTAAGTCTTTATGTCATTTACAAAAGGCTAATAGCAAGACTCTGTACTGCAGAACCTGATATTGATGCTTATGTTTTTTTTATATACATTAAGCTGAAAAGTATAAAATGTTGCAAGATGGTAGTAAAGGTAAATTCTCTAGAGCTGGGAAGACTCTGCTAAAAAACTTGGTTTGCCATTTCAATGTTTTTCATATGAAAATGTTATCAGAGTTCACTCACATCTATCATGTCCCAAGGCAATTTATTGTTCAGTCTGTTGGCTTTAAACAAGTGAGTACACAACTGCACCTTGATCCAAAGGAGTACTCCACTGCACCTTGAAGTAATTAAGGCCAGAGTTTCATATCTTACTTTCACTCACAATTTACAATTCACAGTGTCCTTGAGTTACTCCTTACTGAAATGTTTGTGAGCCATTTATGTTTTCTTCTTTATTTCTAATTTGGTAATATCAGTTCTGTTGCTCTAAATAACTATGTAGCCATTTCAGAAAGTGCCTGTTACTCTGTCATAACCAAATATCCTCCTACTATGCTCCTCACCCACGCAGCTGAACATAGTTACAGAAAAACACAAAATAATACTAACTTATCTCACTTTAAATTTATAACCCTATGAACACTCTTAATTATATCCAGAAGTCACAGTGTATTTAACTAGTCCATTCACTCTCCCACTTTCCCAAATGACTGTCCCAAACATTATCATTTTTCTCCTAAAATCTCAACCACAACTTTTCTATTCTTCATTTTAATTGATGTACTTGCTTCCTAATTACTGAGAAAATTATACCATAGAACATTTACAGATATTCATCACCACATCCACTCACCTTCTACTAGCATCTCTCCTCATAATTTCTGCTTCCTAACTGTGTTCATAAATTATGTGTGTGTATGCACATGTGCATATTACTTCCAAGGCCAATTCTTGCCAGTGTGTTACTGATCCCATTTTCATTCAGCTACTCAAAGATATTGCTTCAATACTTTGCTCCTCTCTTCCCTTTGCCATTAATTACGTTTCTTCTTTACTGAATTAAACCCATCAGTATACAGACATGCTGTTATTTCTTCCATTTTTTAAAAAAAGTCACAATTAAAGGTATGATTAGAAAGTGACTTTCAAGTCAAATAGCTGTGGGCATAAATCCTAGCCCATGCATTTGCTAGTAGGTGACTTCAAGCAGATTATTTAATTATTTCAAGATTCAATCTTTTTCTAAAAGGCAGATGGTAATTCTTCTCTTACAAGGTTGTTGTGATGTTGAAACTGGATAATATAAAAAGTGACTTTTGGGGGCCGTGAACCAAGATGGCAGAGTAGAAGAATGTGTTCTCACTCCCTCTTGTGAGAACACCAGAATCACAACTAGCTGCTGGACGATCACTGACAGGAAGACATTGAAATTCACCAAAAAAGATACTGCACATCCCAAGACAAAGGAGAAGCCACAACGAGACAGTAGGAGGGGCGCAATCACAGTAAAATCAAATCCCATAACTGCTGCGTGGGTGACTCACAGACTGGAGAACACTGATACCACAGAAGTCCACCCACTGGAGTGAAGATTCTGAGCCCCATGTCAGGCTTCTGAACCTGGGGGTCTAGCAATGGGAGGAGGAATTCCTAGAGAATCAGACTTTGAAGGCTACTGGGATTTGATTGCAGGACTTTGACAGGACTGGGGGAAACAGAGACTCCAATCTTGGAGGGCACACACAAAGTAGTGTGTGCATCAGGACCCAGCGGAAGGAGCAGTGACCCCAAGGGAGATGGAACCAGACCTACCTGCTAGTGTTGGAGGGTCTCCTGCAGAGGCAGGGGGTGGCTGTGGCTCACTGTGGGGAAAAGGACACTGGCAGCAGAAGTTCTGGGAAGTACTCCTTGGCATGAGCCCTCCCAGAGTCTACCATTAGCCTCACCAAAGAGCCCAGGTAGGCTCCAGTGTTGGGTCACCTCAGGCCAAACAACCAACAGGGAAGGAACCCAGCCCCACCCATCAGCAGTCAAACAGATTAAAGTTTTACTGAGCTCTGCCCACCAGAGCAACAGTCAACTCTATCCACCACGATTCCCTCCCACAAGGAAACTTGCACAAGCCTCTTAGATAGACTCATCTACCATAGCACAGAGAGCAGAAACAAGAACTACAATCCTGCAGCCTGTGGAACAAAAACCACATTGACAGAGAGACAGACAAGATGAAAAGGCAGAGGGCTATGTACCAGATGAAGGAACAAGATAATATCCCAGAAAAACAACTAAATGAAGTGGAGATAGGCAACCTTCCAGAAAAGGAATTCAGAATAATGATAGTGGAGATGATCCAGGACCTCGGATAAAGAATGGAGGCAAAGATCGAGAATATGTGAGAAAAATTTAACAAAGACCTACAAGAATTAAAGAACAAACAGACATGAACAATACAGTAACTGAAATGAAAACTACACTAGAAGGAATCAATAGCAGAATAACTGAGGCAGAAGAACGGATAAGTGACCTGGAAGACAGAATGGTGGAATTCACTGCTGAGGAACAGAATAAAGAAAAAAGAATGAAAAGAAATGAAGACAGCCTATGAGACCTCTGGGACAACATTGAACTCAACAACATTCATATTATAGGGGTCCCAGAAGAAGAAGAGAGAGAGAAAGGACCAGAGAAAATATGTGAAGAGAATATAGTCAAAAACTTCCCTAACATGGGAAACGAAGTAGCCACTGAAGTCCAGGAAGTGCAGAGAGCTGCATACAGGATAAACCCAAGGAGAAACACGCTGAGACACATAGTAATCAAATTGGCAAAAATTAAAGACAAAGAAAAATTATTGAAGGGAAAAATGACAAATAACATACAAGGGAACTCCCATAAGGTTAACAGCTGATTTCTCAGCAGAAACTCTACAAGCCAGAAGGGAGTGGCATGATATACCTAAAGTGATGAAAGGGAAGAAACTACAATCATGATTACTCTAACTGGAAAGGATCTCATTCAGATTCTATGGAGAAATCAAAAGCTTTACAGACAAGCAAAAGTTAAGAGAATTCAGCACCAACAAACCAGCTCTACAACAAATGCTAAAGGAACTTCTCTAAGTGGAAAACAGAAGAGAAGAAAAAGACCTACAAAAACAAACCCAAAACAATTAAGAAAATGGTCATAGGAACACACATATCAATAATTACATTAAACGTGAATGGATTAAATGCTCCAACCAACACACACAGTCTTGATGAATGGATACAGAAACAAGACCCATATATATGCTGTCAACAAGAGACCCACTTCAGACCTAGAGACACATACAGACTGAAAGTGAGAGGATGGAAAAAGATATTCCATGCAAATGGAAATCAAAAGAAAGCTGGAGTAGCAATACTCATATCAGATAAAATAGACTTTAAATACAGAATGTTACAAGAGACAAGGAAGGACACTACTTAATGATCAAGGGATCAATCCAAGATATAACAATTATAAATATATATGTACCCAACATAGGAGCACCTCAATACATAAGGCAACTGCTAACAACTATAAAAGAAGAAATCAACAGTACCGCAAAAATAGTGGGGGACTTTAACACCTCACTTACATGAATGGACAGATCATCCAAAATGAAAATAAATAAGGAAAGAGAAGCTTTAAATGACACAACAGACCAGACAGATTTAATTGATATATATAGGACATTCCATCCCAAAACAGATTACACTTTCTTCTCAAGTGCACACGGAACATTCTGCAGGATACATCACATCTTGGGTCACAAGTCAAGCCTCAGTAAATTTAAGAAAATTGAAATCATATCAAGCATCTTTTCTGACCACAACACTATGAGATTAGAAATGAATTACAGGGAAAAAAACGTAAAAAACACAAACACATGGAGGCTAAAGAATACGTTACTAAATAACAAAGAGATCACTGAAGAAATCAAAGAGGAATAAAAAAAATACCTAGAGACAAATGACAATGAAAACATGACGATCCAAATCCTATGGGATGTAGCAAAAGAAGTTCTAAGAGGGAAGTTTACAGCTATACAAGCCTACCTCAAGAAACAAGAAAAATCTCAAATAAAGAATCTAACCTTACACATAAAATAACTAGAGGAAGAAGAACAAACAAAACCCAAAGTTAGCAGAAGGAAAGAAATCATAAAGGTCAGAGCAGATATAAATGAAATACAAACAAAGAAAACAATAGTAAAGATCAATAAAACTAAAAGCTGGTTCTTTGAGAAGATAAACAAAATTGATAAACCATTAGCCAGAGTCATCAAGAAAAAGAGGGAGAGGACTCAAATCAATAAAATTAGAAATGAAAGAGGACAAGTTACAAAAGACACTACAGAAATACAAAGCATCCTAAGAGACTACTACAAGCAACTCTGTGCCAATAAAATGGACCACTTGGAAGAAATGGACAAATCCTTAGCAACGTATAACCTTCCAAGACTGAACCATGAAGAAATAGAAAATATGAACAGACCAATCACAAGTAATGAAATTGAAACGGTGATTAAAAAGCTTCTAACAAATAAAAGCCCAGGACCAGATGGCTTCACAGGTGAATTCTATCAAACATTTAGAGATGAGCTAACACCCATCCTTCTCAAACTATTCCAAAAAATTGCAGAGGAAGGAACACTCCCAAACTCATTCTATGAAGCCACTATCACCCTGATACCAAAACCAGACAAAGATACTACAAAAAAAGAAAATTACAGACCAATATCTCTGATGAATATATGCAAAAATCCTCAACAAAATACTAGAAACAGAATTCAACAACACATTTAAAGGATCATACACCATGATCAAGTGGGATTTATCCAAGGGATGCAAGGATTCTTCAGTATATGCAAATCCATCAATGTGATACACCATATTAACAAAGTGAAGAATAACAACCATATGATCATCTCAATAGAAGCAGAAAAAGCCTTTGACAAAATTCAACACCCATTAATGATAAAAACTCTTCAGGGCTTCCCTGGTGGCGCAGTGGTTGAGAGTCCGCCTGCCGATGCAGGGGACACGGGTTCGTGCCCCGGTTCGGGAAGATCCCACATGCCGCGGAGCGGCTGGACCTGTGAGCCATGGCAGCTGAGCCTGCATGTCCGGAGCCTGTGCTCTGCAATGGGAGAGGCCACAGCAGTGAGAGGCCCGCATACTGCAAAAAAAAAAAAAAAAAAAAAAAAAACTCTTCAGAAAGTGGGCATAGATGGAACCTACCTCAACATAATAAAGGCCATATATGACAATCCCACAGCAAACATCATTCTCAGTGGTGAAAAACTGAAAGCATTTCCTCTAAGATCAGGAACAAGACAAGGATGTCCACTCTCACCACTATTATTCAACATAGTTTTGGAAGTCCAAGCCATGGCAATCAGAGAAGAAAACGAAATAAAAGGAATACAAATCGGAAAAGAAGAAGTAAAACTGTCACTGTTTGCAGATGATATAATACTAAACATAGAGAACCCTAAAGATGCCACCAGGAAACTATGAGAGCTAATCAATGAATTGGTAAAGTAGCAGGATACAAAATTAATGCACAGAAATCTCTTGCATTCCTATACACTAATGATGAAAAATCTGAAAGAGAAATTAAGGAAACCCTCCCATTTACCACTGCAACAAAAAGAATAAAATACCTAGGAATAAACCTACCTAGGGTGACAAAAGACCTGTATGCAGAAAACTACAAGACACTGATGAAAGAAATTAAAGATGTTACAAACATATGGAGAGATATATCATGTTCTTGTATTGGAAGAATCAATATTGTGAAAATGACTGTACTACTCAAAGCAATCTACAGATTCAATGCAATCCATATCAAATTACCAATGGCATTTTTTTTCAGAACTAGAACAAAAAAATCTTAAAATTTGTATCGAGACACAAAAGACCCCGAATAGCCAAAGCAGTCTTGAGAAGAAAAAAAAAAAAAAAAAAACGGAGCTGGAGGAAGCAGACTCCCTGACTTCAGACTATACTACAAAGCTACAGTAATCAAGACAATATGGTACTGGCACAAAAACAGAAACACAGATCAATGGAACAAGATAGAAAGCCCAGAGATAAATCCACACACCTATGGTCAACTAATCTATGACAAAGGATGCAAGGATATACAATGGAGAAAAGACAGTCTCTTCAATAAGTGGTGCTGGGAAAACTGGACAGCTACATGTAAATGAATGAACTTAGAACACTCCCTAACACCATACATAAAAATAAACTCAAAATGGATTAGAGACCTAAATGTAAGACCAGACACTATAAAACTCTTAGAGGAAAACATAGGAAGAACACTCTTTGACATAAATCACAGCAAGATCTTTTGTGATCCACATCCTAGAGGAATGGAAATAAAAACAAAAATAAACAAATGTGACCTAATGAAACTTAAAAGCTTTTGCAAAGCAAACTACAAACAAGACGAAAATACAACCCTCAGAATGGGAAAAAAATATTTGCCAACAAGTCAACAAAGGATTAATCTCCAAAATAAATAAACAGCTCATGCAGCTCAATATTAAAAAAACAAACAACCCAAAACAAAAATGGGCAGAAGACCTAAATAGACATTTCTCCAAAGAAGACATACAGATGGCCAAGAAGCACATGCAAAGCTGCTCAACATCACTAATTATTAGGGAAATGCAAATAAAAACTACAATGAGGTAACACCTCACACCAGTTAGAAGGGGCTTCATCAGAAAATCTACAAACAACAAATGCTGGAGAGGGTGTGGGGAAAAGTGAACCCTCATGCACTGTTGGTGGGAATGTAAATTGATACAGCCACTATGGAGAACAATATGGAGGTTCCTTAAAAAACCAGAAATAGAATTACCATATGACCCAGCAATCCCACTACTGGGCATAAACCCTGAGAAAACCATAATTCAAAAAGATATATGCATTCCAATGTTCATTGCAGCACTATTTACAATAACCTGGTCATAGAAGCAACCTAAATGCCCATCGACAGACGAATGGATAAAGAAGATGTGGTATATATATACAATGGAAGATTAATCAGCCAGAGAAAGGAATGAAATTGGGTCATTTGTTGAGACATGGATGGATCTAGAGACTGTCATATGGAGTGAAGTAAGTCAGAAAGAGAAAAACAAATACCATATATTAACGTATGTATATGGAACCTAGAAAAATGGTACAGATAATCCAGTTTGTAGGGCAGGAGTTGAGACACAGATGTAGAGAACAAATGTATGGACACCAAGGGGGAAAAGCGGTGGGGTGGTGGGGGTGGTGGGGGGGTGGTGTGATGAATTGGGTGATTGGGATTGACATGTATATACTGATTTGAATAAAATTGATGACTAATAAGAACCTGCTATATAAAAAAAATAAATTAAATAAAACTCAATTTTTTTAAAATGTGCCTTTTATAGAATTGGGCACAAAGAAGATATTTAATAGATTGGTAGATGTTGTTTTTGTGGGAAAAAAAAGATACACGTTCTTAAATCCCAGTTTTCCACTAGTTATCAACCTTTCCCTGCTCCCCTTCCAGCAATTTCCCATGCTATGGTGTATCTTCACTGTTTTCAGTTTTTCTCTTATTTTTCTCTTAAACCCAAAGCAATTATGTTTTTCCTTCAAGATTTCACTAAAACAGTTTTTTCAAAATTCCCAATGTCCTTATTGTCAAAAAAAGCTTAGCCAAGGTCACGAATATCTTTTACTTTGCTAAAAATATTGATTAGTTCTCAGTCTTCCAGTAACTTGAGTTACAGGAACATTTGACATACTCTTTCCATCTTGATATACTTTTCTTCTTTTCGCCTTTAAGTGCTTACAGCTATCAAAGTTACAGATGGCACAACTACAAGGGGGAGCTGTTTATCATGTAGTCATTGTATATTTACATACTTCTTATTTCCTTTTTTGAGCAGGTGGCAGTAGGTGCCATAATAAAAAAGATTGTTTTCTGATGTCCCCCCAAAATGGCCATTTGTGTTCGTTGAAGCAAGAGACCTTACCTTCTTGATATTCCTCCTTCCTCACAGGCTACTACTCCTCAGTCTCCTCTGAGAGTTTCTTCTCTTCTCTCCAACCTGTTAATGTCGGATTATTCTAGGGTTTACTCTAGTCTCTTTTGTGCTTATATTACGACTTTAAACACTATATGACAGAGATTACTATGTTTATATCTGCAGGCCAAATTTCTCTTTTAAATTCCAAACATTTATATACAACTGCCTACTATATTTCCAATTGTGTATCTATTTTAACACAGTTGATCATTAAACAACATGAGTTTGAACTGAGCAGGTCCACTTATACACAGACTTTTTTTCAATAAATATGTACCATGCAATCCGTGGTGGATTGAATCTGAGCATTCAAAACTGCAGATAAGGTTATAGGGCAGACGATCAAGTTATGCATGGATTTTTGACACCACAGGTATCAGTGCCCCATCACCCGTCATTCAAGGGTCAACTGTCTATATGTCCAATGTAACAGGCTTAACATTAAATTCCTGGGCTTTTCCACTACCCTGACTTGATTCCCCTAGTGTTCCCAACCACAGCTAATGATAGCAACTCCAACTCAGGCCAATAATGTCCTGTCAACTTCCACTCATTTATTTTTGTTCACTCATGCCACAAGCAACTCATGAGGAAATATCCAGAATCCACTGCTCTTCCCTTTGCCTTTATTTATCAACTTACTACCTGGTACAAGCCCCCATTAGCTCTTATCTGGATTTGATTATCTTCTAACTAATCTCCCTGTTTCCCTCCCTTGATTTCTAATGTCTGTTCTCAGCCTAGAAACCAGAAGGATTAAACTAGATATCTGTCTTCTGCTCAAAACTCTCCCTGGCTCCCCATCTCACTAAAGTAAAACAGAAGAAAATCCTTATAATGGTCTCTGCTAGGTCCACATAATCTGACACTCCATTTCCTTTCCAACATCTGCGAAGGCCCTCATCCTTTTTTATTCCACTCCAGCTGCTGGCTGGCTTGCTTGCTTGCTGTACAATCAAGGACATTGTACAGGTAGTTCCTCCTGACTAGGACATTCTTTGCCCAAATATCTGCATAGCTAACTACCTTTGTAGGGTCCAGGGGTGCTGGAAAAGCTAGAATATTGCTTTTTCAATAAAAATTGGAATATAGTAAGTATAATTTCAGTCAAAGTAGAAATTTCCCTCATGCACCTTTTCTGATCATCCCCCACGCCAGAGGTAACTGCTGTTCTAAGTTTTGTCATCATAATGAAACCAAGTGGGGCCCTGTGGGGCTCCCAAGCACAGAGGCCCTTTTGTCCCTCATTTCTTGTAGGCCAGACTCCAGCCTCCATGACCTTCCCTGAGTTCCAAAGGGCAGATTCAAACAGTTGCTAAACAGGGGAGGAGTAGCCAAGAAACCACCTAAGGCAAGATTAAAGGGACCAGAGAAGCTCCTCAAGATTAGGAGGAGATGAGATTAAGAAGTGCAAGTCCTGCTCACACCCTAATCTTGTCAGAGACCCGGAACCACTATTATAGAACCCTTCATCAAACCCCCCCAGGTTGGAACACAGCTTTTCAAGGCAGGAACCCCCTGTGTCCCCCTTTGCCTGGCAAAGCAATAAAGCTATCCTTTTCTACTTCATCCAGAACTCTGTCTCTGAGATTCAATTTGGCACCTGTGTAGAGAAGCCGAGTTTTCGGTAACAGTAGATTGCTTTTATTTCTTAATATCATATAAATGAAATTTAAGTAGAAACTGTTTGTCTTGGCTTCTTTTTCCTCATTTATGTAATTACTTTGTATCAATAGTTTGTATCTTTATATTGCTGGTTATTATTCCATTCTATGAATACATCAACATTTATTAATTTTTCTTATTTAAAGGGGCATCTGAGTTGTTTTCACCTTTTGATTATGTACACAATGATGGTAACATTCTTATATAAGTCATTTTGATGACATATCCTTTTTCTTTTTAAATACCCGAGAGTCATAGGGTACATATATGTTTAATTTTATAGGTAAACACCAACCAGTTTTCCAAAGTTGTTGTATCACTATACACATCCTTTAAGAAAGTCTGAGAAACTCCCTTACTACCCATGTTTACCAGGACCTGGGACCGTTAGCTTTTTTTTTTTTTTAAGGTTAGCCTTAGTAAAGTTTTGAAATTTTGTTTCATTGTCATTTTAATTTGTATCACCTGATGATTAATTATGTTCAGAGATGTTTATTGGGCATTTGTATATATCCTTTATTTTTGCATCAGTTCAAGTTTTCCCCTTTCTGTTGGAATATGTAGGCCCTCCATTGTTACTATGTGAGTCCAACAATGAGACATTTTAGCATAGAGATCGATTTGAGTCACAATTTGAAAGGAAGTTAAGAATGCTTTAAAAGTTTTCCTGGACTTTCAACCCCACTCTTAATTGAATATGCTTCAAAATGCCTTAAATTTTCACATTAAAATGGAAGGATATTTCACTCTACTTTTGAGGATGAAGGGGAGCAGAATACATCACCACAAAATATATGTCTTTGGCATAAGGATTATCTTTAGCTGATTATTTTTAAGAAACAGCAGGCATAGGAGAGTCTCTAACAACCAAGTAGAAGTTACCCTTCTGAAAGTAACATTTTACATTTATAAGGGAAATCTCCATTTATAAGATTCTCTCTCTCTCATACTAGGAAGAAGGTCATGGCTAAATCTCTAGAAACTCTCATCAATGGAGAAGGCAACCAACATAAATCTGCATAACAACTATATCTTTGTTTACAGTGCTTTGTCAGGTAACCTCCCATAACTGGCTCCCCTCCCCTTCAACAGCATCTTTTGCCTTTTGTTGGTGATGGTATTCAAGGTGGTGGCTTGGGCCATTTTGGGGAGTTACTCAGTTTTCTTGGGAATTTCCCATGTATACAGAAAGTACCCATGTTATTAAACTTTTCTTTGTTTTACTCCTATTAATGCTTTTTTTTAAAATGGGGGGATGGGTCTTAGCCAAAAACCTAGGGTAGAGGGAAAATTATTTTTCCTCCCCTACAAAGATTATTTCAATCTAAGAAGCTATGAGATACACTGGCAATTATAGGCAACCAATGCAAAGACTTCCTTATCGCCCCGAAAGAACTTTGACCATCGATTTACTTCCAGGTGTATCTAAAAGTGGGGACCACAGATTATAAATGTGTTAACAGTTGAACCTTAGCAAAATTTTGGAGTAACATTGGGAACCTTATTACTATGAAATGTAATATAATCTAGAGGTACTGGCATATAAAAGTTACTATCTTTATATATAGATTATCACCCTGTCAGAGAAGAAGAAATTTTCCTCTATCCTTCTAGGTTCTTCTGGCTGGTCTAAGAATTAAATTGACATGGGACAGATTAACAGCAGAAAAATCAAACAAAAGTTTAATAACATGTACACATAGGAGAGACCCAGGAAAACTGCATAACTCACCAAAACAGCTGAGACCCTAAACTTAAATGCCATCTTCAGCTAAAGACAAAAGAGGATGTTGTGGGTAGTGATTTGGGACTTCAAAGGAGAGGAAGGCAATCCAAATGAAGATGGAAAAGCAAATGTTTGGTAAACAAGTGTTTGTTGGGCCAGGAAGAGACAATGGGACACAGGAAGGAATTTTAACAAACTTTGTTAGCTTCCGCCCTGCCTACCATAGCTAGTTTATACTACAGTTATCTATGGTGATAGTTCCCTTCCTGGAATACGTCCTCTATTTACATTCTTTTAGACAGGGGTAAGGTCAAAGTTTCTTTCTGAGTCTTTTGGGCTTGGACTGTTTTCAGCTTGAAATAAAATACATGCCAAAGAGACATTTTGGGGTGGCAATAAAAATATTATCTTTTAATGTAAGCTAAAACAGATAATATGTAACAATGTCTCCTATAGCATAATTATTTTATTTTTGAGTTGGTTTAATGGCTGGCCAATTACTTACTGATAATATTCACAAGCATTTTCTCAATTACTTAGTAGGGAAATGTTTACTGAGATCTTAATGGCTGAAAATGACTCCCTGAAAATTTGCAACTACCTACTTTACATTTTCTCAGCTGTCAATTGCTGTACAAACAAACGACATGGGATTTAAGCATTGATTTCTTAAAAAGCAATTATGAGCTTATTTGGCACTTATTTGGAATTACTCAGTGTAACTCTGTTTCCTAAGAATTGCTAAAATATATAGAGTATTCTCATTTCAAGGTATCTTTCTATCTCATAAGCTGTTTCATTCTGAGAAGACAAATACACTAGTTGAAAAATGGTACAGATAGAATAAAAGAAGGCAAAAGTTTGCAACTTGATTCATTAAATGTGAACAATCTGCCCATTTGAGCTGCTAACCACATAGGTAAACAATTTTTAAAATAAAATAATAAAAATAAGAACAAATAATATGAAAACAGAACCTTTACCTAAACTCTTTCTGAAGGCTGATAGTATCATCAGGGAAAAAGAAAGAATAGAAAAAGGGAAGGGGAAGTGGCTGGAGAAGTATAGAGAGAAGGCTATGATTTGCATAGTGACCTTTACTTCCAGATGCTAAATCATAGCCAAAACGCTCCTGGTAAATGATTAGTTTTGCCTCAGTATTGAGAGTTATTTTTTTCCTACATTAAACTTAAGTTCAATTGACCTTGTGAATTTGTTTTTTTTCATTTTTACTTTTTTTTTTTTTTTTTTTTGGCTGCGTTGGGTCTTTGTTGCTGCGCACGGGCTTTCTCTAGTTGCGGCCAGTGGGGGCTACTCTTCGTTGCAGTGCACAGGCTTCTCATTGTGGTGGCTTCTCTTGCTGCAGGGCATGGGCTCTAGGCATGCGGGCTTCAGTAGCTGTGACTCACGGGCTCTAGAGCGCAGGCTCAGTAGTTGTGGCTCATGGGATTAGCTGCTCCATGGCATGGGGGATCTTCCTGCACCAGGGATTGAACCCGTGTCCCCTGCACTGGCAGGTGGATTCTTAACCACTGCACCAACAGGGAAGTCCTGACCTTGTGAATTTTAACCCAACTTTTATTTTTAACCTCCCTCTT
Source organism: Hyperoodon ampullatus (assembly GCF_949752795.1). Taxonomy (NCBI): domain Eukaryota; kingdom Metazoa; phylum Chordata; class Mammalia; order Artiodactyla; family Ziphiidae; genus Hyperoodon; species Hyperoodon ampullatus. The sequence continues at coordinate 185,788,907 of NC_136914.1, forward strand.
TCCTAAAAAATCTATCACCCTTTCTATACAAGAAAAAATACTAAAGAATTGAATTTTCTAGGTAGTTTGCTCTATGTGGCTAATCTACCCAGTCTCAGAATTAGGCTCAGGACCAATTGCTCTAAAATGGAGTAATTCATATTGGATCCTCCTTGCACTATAAGCAGCTATACAGCTGGATGATATACATGACAAAAATAAAATTAAAATACTCTTTACTGATTTCAAACAGTTGATAGCATAGTACTAGAATTATTGAAAGAAAGGTAGTATACAAAATAAGCTTCACATTTATGCTGAGTTTTCCCTGAGGACATTTTTGAACAAGTAGGTATGGTGTATGAAGCAGTAAGGGACAGTCTCACTAGATGGAGGGAATACAAATTGGAGTTCAAGGATGCTAAGACGGGCAAAGATGGTAGTGATGTAAGTTACTAAAGTAGGGGGGACCACACAGAAAGATTCCCCCAAATTCTGTGCATCGTTTACCTTGGGATCTTGGTTAAAACATAAGCTACACAGGCAGAGAATGGATTCTGAGGAAACAGCTGTGGGAAGACTCAGAGCGAAAGCAATTTCAAAGGTAGCACACATAATATGGATTATGCTGACCATAATGTCATTCAACTGAAAATCAATTACAAGACAATACCTGGAAAATACACAAACACTTGGAAATCAAGGAATACTTCTGTAAGTAATCTGTAGGTCTGCAATAAAGAAGCAAAAAATACACAGAGAATGAAATTAAACAATAATTTTAAAAAGATACCAAGATTCATGGAATACAGTTAAAGCAGTGTGTAGAAGGAAAAATATAGCTTTGAATGTGTAACTTAAAAGAAAAATATTAAAAAATGAATAACCCATATTACCACCTCAAAAGCTATATAAAAAAAGAAAATTGTTCCCCTAAAATAGACATCCAAAAGGAAATAATAAAGGAATAAGTAGAAATCAAGAGAAAAATGGCTTGATGTCCAGCTAAATATGAGTAGGGAAACGTGATACAGAAGCCCACAACTCTTGGTCTTAGAGAAGACAGATTTCTTTCTATATGCTCTATTTTTTTTTCAGTGCAATAACCTGTTAAATCATAGAATTAAACTATTTCTCATCGGATACCAGCACATATTGGATAAACTGAACTGGGTTAAAATGAAATTTCTGGACGGTAGGGTATTGTGCATATAGAAGGTATCAAACCAAGATTCTGCCATTTTTATGTACAAACAAGTACTGTCAAACATCTTTGAATAGTGCACTGTTGCCATTTAATGAGTGTCTACAATGTGGGTGAATTTTTGTCCAGATTCTAGTGAATCCTTGCAACAATAACAGTAAAATAAACATTTACATACATCTTGGTGGCAGGCACTATTCTAAGCACTCTGCATGAATTAACTCACTTCATTCTCATATTAATTCTCCAACATCTATACCATTATCCCCACCTTAAAAAAAAAAAAAAGAGAAAAATGACATAGCAAACAAAGTTGTTTTATTGAAAAGATTAATAAAATCAGTAAATTTCTAGCAAGACTGATCAAGAGAAAAGAGATATAACCAATATCCAGAAAGAGGAAACCTTACAACATCTCATGAAGATATTATGATGTGAAGGAAGACTGTGAATCATTGTAAACCAATAAATTTGACAACATAAAGAAAATGTTTAAATTATTTGAAATACACCATTTTATGAAATAAAAAGTAAAACACAAGGAACTGTCTGGAGTGGCCTCATCTCTTAAGGAAATTAACTCTGGAATTACAAACTCTACATAAACTGAACTCTAGCACCAGATAGTTTCACTGATGAGTTCTGTCCAACATTTAGTAATGTAATAGAAATAAACTTACTCAGACTCTTAGAAAACAGAGAAGGAAGAAGTATTTTCTGAGGCCAACAGAGCAACGATATCAAAACTGGCTACAATATTTCAAGAAAAGGAAATTACAGATCAATATTCTCAGACACTTAGACACAGAACTCCTAAATTCAATATTAGAAAATTAAATCCAGGATGATATAAAACTGATAAAACCTTAGGACCAAGTGGGTTTTATCTCACTACTATAACTGAACAGTGAATTTAGTAATGTTGCAGCACATATGAAAAATATACAAAATCAACTGTTTATATATATTAATTAGAAAATGCAATAAAACATAATACTACTGGAAATCACATCATAACTTATGAAATCCAAGAAATAAGTTTAACAAAGGTTGTGCAAAGATTGATCAGAAAAAAAAAAGCTGTTACTATTTTAATGTTATCAAGGTCTATTCTTAAATGTTACTTCCTCGTGTAAGTCTTCACTGTTTCCCTCATTTTACTCTACTTGATAAGCTAATTTATATAATTATTTATATATTGTATATAAGTGTGTGTTTATAATTATAGGTGACATATGTTAGATTTTATAAAGTCAAGGATATTTTAGTTTTTAAAGGTAGAAATCTAATTCCTAATAGTTTAAGAACAGAGGGACTTTATTGATCCATTGCTTCATGTAACTGGAAAGTTCAGGGATGGTAATATTTCTGTTGTTAGATCTAAGTGTTTAAACAAGGTCTCTCTGACACTCTCTCAACAGAGACTATCTTTCTATCCCTCAATCTTTTAGCTTTACTTTCATTACTGTCTCTCACCGAAGAGAGTTTTCTTTCATATATTTTGGAGAATTTCCACTCATTTTCAGAATCTCAATGTTCAAAATTCATGGGCAGAATTTTGATGACAGTAATAAGGTGACTCAACTCCAAATGCTTTCTGTCCTGATATCTTGGTTTAAGGTTCATTAAATATATATGAAGCTCTATCACGTGAGAAAGGAGGAAGAGATGCTATACAGATAGAAAGAGTAGATATTCATTACAGAGTAATTTAAACACCAGGAGGCAGGTCCAATGGCTATAACATTTTTATGCACTTTTTTCAGGGATTAATCCCCAGTACTTAGCACAGTTCTTGACAAAAGTTATTGGTTACTATTTGCTAAATGATTACAGGTGAATCCCAGATGTATTTCACTTATCCCTTAGTCATTGTTAAATTGCTTTCCTCACTTTTATTTGTAAATTTTATTAATTGGGACTTCAGTGATATTTGTCCTTTTATATCACACAAATAGAAAACTATGTTAGATTGTTCTTAATAGAAAAATACCAAAATCAGGACATATTTTAATTTTTCATTACTGCAGTCTTTAAGTTGTAAATAAAGTTCATAAAATCAGAAAAGAGATGGATCATTTAATGCATTAAGAAAATGAATAATAAATTCTTGTCTTATTAATTCACATTAATAGGCCTCTTCACTAAATATCTGCTCTGTAACTCAGGTCTAAAATGTCCTACTCACACTATACCCTTTCTCCATCTTATTTGTATTTGTGAATTAGTTAAAAATCTACACCCTTGATTTAACCTTCCCTAGGTCCCCACCACTGCACTTCCTTATCTCCTTTGGTGTCCACAGCACATTGTATATGCCCCTGATGGTATATACCCACTCTGTTGTACATATTGCATCTCTCCCTCATGAGAGGAAAATCCGTATCATCATTTAAGGAGTCATTTGTTTTAAGTTACTTCAACAGCTAAGAATTCTTCAGCATGTACTATGTGTCAGGTATTATGCTAAGTAACAGGAATGTAAAGATACATGATCATCCACTAAGGAAGCTCTTAGGCTACAAGTTACACTCGTTATTTAATATCCAGTATTCCTTGCTCACGGTTAGCTTTCATTTCAGACTAAAACATTTTTAAATGTTGGCCCCAAATTCTTACCTCTTTACCAGGGTTCTTCTTTTACCTTTACTTATTTTCCCCTAGTATAATTTCTGGCCTTCCGGACAGTCTTTTATTCAACTAGAATTTTAAAAAGAAAAGAGCCAAGAAGCACCTATTACCTCTGTAGCTAAATCATCATTTTGAAAAGTAATTATATCCTCAGACTTTCATCATGTCACATCAGGGTTACAATAATAATAATTGTATAACCAATGCTCTTGTCTAAAGTTTTTCCTCTTCCAGTCTGTTTCTTATGATGCTTGTCAGATTAACATTAAAATTTGGCTAAAGCCATGGTCATTTTTCTCCTAAAAAATGCCCCAGTTGTTCCTTCTTTCTGGAATGTTGTACATTTAGTTTCTACTTTTATAAATTCTAGCTCTTATCCCAACTCCTCTGTGCTCCTTCCCTTATAGATAGCACCAGCAAGACTCTTCGCTCTCTGAGATCCTGTGGCCTGAAGAATATTTTAGAGCAACTGGTTTGCACATTGCATATATTCTCACATATTATTTTGCTTGTCATAGCTTTTTAACTAGGTTGAATGTTTGTTGAGATCCATATTGTGATAGATGTCTGTGTCGAGTAAATAAAGAACCTTCCAAAACTGATGTACTCAAGAAATAGTAAGTGCTATCATTAATAATGATAGAAGTGGCCTAGAAAGGATTTAGCATTTTTATGATATTAAAACACATAGTTCCTAAACATATTTAATTTCATCTTATCTAGTTTTGTGTCTTAGATTTTAAGATGATAAAAAAATGTGTGTTTTAATTTTATAAAATATGATCCCACATGCAAGTAATCATTAGGACAAAGAAAAATTAAATTGTGAAACATGGATCAATAACTCTTCAGACAATAAAAACATGAAATGAAACAAAGTATATCAAGGGTATTTCAAAATAACAATACTATTTTTTTAGACAATTGAAATGAATATTTCAAATGAAAAGAAAAAAAGACTACAGAGAATCATTATTTTCACTTTTATGCTATATCCAATTAGGTGGAATTATCTAATTCATTAGAGAGAATAAATAGTGAAGATTAAATTATAGCTTTAACTAAGTCTGTTATGAGGTAATGAGCCTTATATATGTGATATTCTTATTTTTGTAGAAAAACATGAAACATTGCATGAAGAGAGGTTAGTATAGTACTTAATACACTTACATTGTAGTGGATTTTGATTTGAATCCTGGCCTTACCTCCTAATACATGTTTGATTATAAGGAAGTCATATATTCTCTCTGATTGTCAATTCTCTCACATATAATTTGGTATAATAATATTTACCTCAGAAGGTTGTCATGAGATTTAAATAGTGCATAATAAAGTGCTCATCATGGTGCCTGACACATATTAATAACCCAGAAATTGGGAGCTATCAATATTTTCAGATACCTTGCAACTTGAAATCTTCTCCTAAAGCACTTATTTCTGTAACAACAGGGAGGTACTGCTCCATTGTGAAATTTATTCTAACAATACCCAGATTTGGGGAACCACATGAGCTGATATTAAAGGAGGTAAAAGCCGAGGGAGTTTCTGAAATTCAATAGCAGATTTGATGATTAAAGCTATAATCTTAATTACAAAAAAAAGATTATTAATACCCCCATTGATTTGCAGTTACCTTTGAGCACAGGATGTTGATTGGAAAGGAGCAGGAGACTAATTTCTGGAGGCATTTAGAATGGTTTGTTTCTTGATGTGGGGCCTATAACATGGTGTTGATCAGTTTGTGAAAATAAACTGAGTGATGCATGTGTGTTATGTTCATACTTACATATGTATGCTATACATAACAAAGTTTAAATTCCATTTATTTATTTATATTTGTCATTCATTCAACAAATAATGTATTTATTTTGCAAATATGATAAAAGTGTTCAATTGTATACTGTGTCATTGAAAAACACAATTCCAAAATAGTTCATTTTTTTGAGTAGAATAATCATTTTCAAAAATCAATATTATACTTGCATTGATCAAGTGTATGGTCATTGAAATTGCAACAATGTATATTTAATAGTAATAGAGTGAATTTTTAAATTAGAGACTTATGTCCAGTATAGATAAGGCTATCAGTACAAGATATAAAAGCACTAAAAACATCACATTATGATTGAAAATTCACTATGATAGAAAATCCACAAAAGTAGGGTGGATATATTAGTTTGTAGATATAAATGGTGTATTTTAAAAGTTAGATTAATTATATAAAAACAAATGAAAAAAATTAAGACTTTGTAATTTTCAGACTAGGGCCTAATTTTCCAAGGTAGATTTTCTTTGGATAGCTTATCAAATATGAGTATTTTATTTACTTCTTTTGGTAGTTATATACCCTTTGCCTTACTTGCAACAAAATCATTTATCTCAATTAATTCTACATTAAAAATCATAATTTAATTTGGGAGCTGATCATTACATTTCTGTGACACTTCAGCTTTGGCTGCCTCCTAGGATTGAACCCTATGAAGGCAGGTTTTGAGAGTTTCCTGAAGTGGTAAATGTGTATCACATGCAGTGAGCTCTCTTCAACCATAAAAACCTGATATTATTTCCTTCCTATCAGGCATACCAATCTTGTACAATAACTATGATTTTTCCCTACACACTTTAAACTGGGCTATGGTCTTATAATCCTTTTAATGTAATAATATGACATCCTAACAGCAACAAAATCTTTGTAATTTGCCAGACTCTGACTTACTATTTACCCCTTATAAAAGTGGTTCTCTTGAGTGCACAGAATTATTCATTATGTAATAAAAATTTAAAGCTAGTTCTCATAAAAAATGAAATGTCAGCTAATGAAGTTGGTAATGAAATTTGGAACTATCAAGTGTTTATACTTTTTTTTTTTTTTTTTTTTTTTGCGGTACGTGGGCCTCTCACTGTTGTGTTCTCTCCCGTTGCGAAGCACAGGCTCCAGACGCACAGGCTCAGTGGCCATGGCTCACAGGCCCAGGGCCGCTCTGTGGCATGCGGGATCTTCCTGTACCCGGGCACAAACCCATGTCCCTTGCATCGGCAGGCGGACTCTCAACCACTGCGCCACCAGGGAAGCCCAAGTGTTTATACTTTTATAATAATTTGAATTAAATGACTTTGATAATTCTAACATGATTTAGGCATATTTATTCTCAACAAGACTTATAGTCTTTGCCTGATTAGTTTATTTTATGAACTAAACAGTTCTATTAGAATACATATAATTCACTCATTATGATTATAATTTAGTAAAAAGCTCTGAAATCATAACAGAAAAGGAGGATTATTTCTAAAACTAAAATGCACCCATATAACTATATACCTAATAAATATCTTCACTGTTTGCTATATTCCCTTACTTATTTACTTAAGACATTACATCATTTATTATTGTAAGTGTCTTTTAATGTTTCCATTTATTCATTCCAACTGTGAGCTACTTGAGAGAAACTTCTGCATCTCATTCTTCTTTGACTTTCCAGATTCTTTATTAGCATCTGAGGCTAAGTTTAGTGCGCCTTAAATATTTTCTTTATGAATACATGAATAAATGAATGAATGAAATATAAAATGTAAATTTTACCAAAGTCTCCGCTCTTCTCTGATTTGCTTATTGTTTTGGATATCATAAAGGTACAGTAGTCACCTTCTGTTAATCAATAATGTAATTTCATTTTTAAGAATCAAAGAAAAGGCTGACATAAAATCAAAGCATCCCAGAACACATGTTGTTATCTCCAATTACTAATAAATTGTAAGACAATTTTAAGGAATTCTCCAAAATGTAATCCTGGTCTTTGAAAGAACAGAAACTGGTTTTATGCATAAGTATAGGTTACAGTCTACAAGAAATATTGTATTCATGAATTTCACGCAATCATGAAATCTGGGAAGGCATTAACAGAATAATATGGAATTTTTTCATTTCTGGTTTGGAAGGTGATTGGGACTACATTGCACATTAATAAAATTGATTTGATAATTGCTCAATCTACACTTTGTTTTGTAGTGAATAGCCTGAGGGTCAGAACTCAGGAACTTAGAGTTCATTTATTTCAAGATTTTGAAACAAAGTCAAAAGAAATAAAAAGGCTTTATGAAGATCAGAGTCTTCTAAAAACAAAGAGACATTACATAAGCTTAGTCTTACATCCTATTTCCTTTCTCCTACACCATTCTTAACTATTTTATGATAAAATTCCTCCAGTCAAAAGGTTATGATTTTGAAAAAACATTTTAAACTTTGTTGATGTAAAAAATACATACTGAAATGTGCAAAAAAATGCACTAACCTTAAGTGGGCAAAGAAAATTTTTTTTTTTTTGGTGAGGGAGGGAGAGACAGAGCCTGAGAGACAGAGGGTGAGGGGAGGCTGAGTGAGAGGGGATGAGAGGTAGCCTGAGTGAAGGAGGGTGAGAGGGAGACTGAGTGAGAGAGGATGAGAGGGAGTCTGACTGAGGGAGGGAGGGTGAGAGGGAGTCTGAGTGAGAGACGGTGTGAGGGAGCCTGGGTGAGGGAGGGTAATAGGGAGCCTGAGTGAGTGAGGTGAGAGGGAGCCTCAGTGAGAGAGGTTGTGAGAGGGCCTGAGTGAGGGAGGGTGAAGGGAGCCTAGGTGAGTGAGGGTGAGAGGGAGCCTGAGTGAGAGGGAATGAGAGAGAGCCTAAGTGAGGGAGGGTGATAGGGAACCTGAGGGAGGGAGGGTGAGAAGGAGCCTGAGTGACAGAGGGAGCCTGAGTGAGAGAGGTTGTGAGAGGGCCAGAGTGAGAGAGGGAGTGAGGAAACCTGAGAGATGGAAGGTGAGAAGAAGCCTGAGTGAGGGAGGGTAATAGGGAGCCTGAGTGAGGGAGGGTGAGAGGGAGCCTGAGAGAGAGAGGTTGTGAGAGAGCCTGAGTGAGGGAGGGTGAGAGGAAGCCTCACTGAGGGAGGGTGAGAGGGAGCCTGAGTGATGGAGAGTGAGAGTGAACCTCAGTGAGAGAAGGTAAGAGGAAACTGAGTGAGGGAGGGTGAGAGGGAGGCTGAGTTAGGGAGGGTGAGGGGGACCCTGAGTGTGGAAAGGTGAGAGGGAGTTGAGTGAGTGAGGGTGAGAGGGAGCCTGAGTGACAGAGGTTGTGAGAGAGCCTGAGTGAGTGAGGGTGAGAGGGAGCCTAAGCGAGTGAGGGTGAGAGGGAGCCTGAGTGATGGAGGCTGAGAGTGAGGTCACAGTGAGGGAAGGTGAGAGGGAGCCTGAGTGAGGGAAGGTGAGAGGGAGTTGAGTGAGGGAAGGTGAGAGGGAGTTGAGTGAGGGGGGGTTAGAGGGAGCCTGAATGAGGGAGGGATAGAGGGAGCCTAGGTGAGTGAGGAATGAGAGGGAGCCTGAGTGAGGAAGGGTGAGAGGGAGCCAGGTGAGTGAGGGTGACAGGGAACCTGAATGAGCAAAGGTGAGAGGGAGCTGAGTGAGGATGAGAGGGAGCCCAAGTCAAGGACGTTGAGAGGGAGCCTGAGTGAGGGAGGGTGAGAGCAAGGTCACAATGAGGGAGGGAGAGAGAGAGCCGAGTGACAGAGCATGTGAGGGAGGCTGAGTGAGGGAGGGTGAGAGGGATCCAGAGTGAGTGAGGGTGACAGGGAGCCTGAGTGAGGGAGGTTGAGAGGAAGCCTGAGTGATGGAGGGTGAGATGGATCCTGTGTGGGCGAAAGTGAGGGAGACTAGGTGAGTGGCGAGGAGATGGAGCCTGAGTGAGAGAGGATGAGAGGGAGGTCACAATGAGGGAGGGTGAGAGGGAGCCTGAGTGATGGAGGGTAAGAGGGATCCTGTGTGAGCGAGCTCCAGGGGCAGGCGTGAGCTGCAGCTGCCATCTCAGATTCCAGAGGCGGGTGCGAGCATGCCAAGGGTCCTGTGAGCAGGGGTGCAGGTCACTGCCCCCACCTTCCTGGGAGCCAGCACGGCCTGCCACTGCCGTGGGTCCTGCGATCTGGGGCCAACTTCCCCGGGAGTGTGTGTGGCCCCCGCAGCTGCTGAGGAGGGACCCATGACTAGGTGCCAACCACTGTCCCCATCTCCGCTGGAGCACGTGACCTGCTGCCAACCCCTAGGGTCTCACAATCTGAGTCTAACTTTCCTGGGGGATGTGCAATACATTGCCGTTCACTGCAGAGGGACCCACCACCAGGAGCTAATTGCTGCCCCTGCCTCCCTGGGAGCGTGCACCTGTGCATCTGCACACCCCATAATCAAGGGAATAACAGCCAGCACATGCTGAGGAAAGTGACAGCAAGCATCCAAACCAAAAACAGCCCTCGCGTCAAAAAAAAATACTAAACCCACACAAGCTACACATGGACACTCCTGCTTGTAAATAGCCCTCCAAGACTACAGTAGATAAGTATTTCTTCTAAACTCACTTAGTAAGAGGCATAAAAGCAAAATGAAGCAGCACAGCAACCACTCTCAGGTAAAAGACCAAGAAAAATTCCCTTGAAGAAACAAACACTGAACCAGCCCTCTTCAGTCTAATAGACACTAAGTTCAAAAGGCAGTAATGAAAATACTGAAGGAATTAAGCAAGGCTGTCAGCAGAAATGCAGATTACTGAGATAAAGGAACTAGAAACTATAAGGAGTCAAGAAAAATTAGAAAACGTGGCATGCTGATTAAGCTCAAGACAAAAGCTGAACTCAAGGCAATTAATAGCAGAATGAATAATGCAGAAGAAAGAGTAAGTGACCTGGAAAATAGACCAGTGGAAATTACCCAATCAAAAGAGCAGACAGAAAGCCAAATTTAAAAAAAAAAAATGAAAGCAATATAAGAGACCTATGGAGTAATATAAAGTGGGCTAATCTACACATAATAGGGAGTCTGGAAGGAGAAGAAAGAGAAAAGAGGCAGAGATGAGAGTTTCCCAAACCTAAACAGATATCCACATATAGGAAGCACAGAGGGTCCCAAACAAGATGAACCCAAACAGACCTACACCAAGACATATTATAATAAAAATGGAAAAATTTAAAATAAAGAGAGGATTCTAAAGGCAGCAAGAGAAAAACAAAGAACTCTTCACCAGGGTACCCCCATAAGGCTATCAGCTGATTTCTGTATAGAAACACTGCAGGCCTCAAGGGAGTAGCAAAATATATTTAAAGTCTTGAAAGAGAAAATTCTGCAACCTAGAATATTCTACCCAGCAAGATAATCATTTAGGAGAGGAAATAAAGAATTTATCAGACAAATAAAAACTAAAAGACTACAGCAATACTAAACCTATCCTAAAAGAAATATTTAAAGATCACTTCTAAATAGAAAAGAGGCAAGAAGAAATAGAAGGAGGAAGTCACAATTGGCAAGTATATCACTTAAATTAGCCAGTATACAGACCAAAAAGAAAAAAAACAAAAAAACCTATCTGTGAAAGCAATAATAAACATCAGGAGTAAAAGGGATAAACATGAAGATGTAAAAAGGGACATCAAAATCATAAAATATGGGGAAGGAGAGTATGAAAATGCATATTCTTTTTTTTTTTTTTTAAAGAATGTGTTTGAGCCTATATGACTATCCCAAAGCAAGCAGATACAGGAAGGGGTTAACATACTTGAAAAACAGGGCAACCACAAATCAAAAACATACAATAGCTTCACAGAAAACCTAAAGGAAGAGAACACAAGCGTAAAATAAAAGGAAGTCATCAAATCACAAAAAGAAAAACAGAAAAAGAAAGGGCCAAAGAAGAAACACAGAATCAACTAGAAAACAAGGTTTACAAGGTAATAAACACATATGTATCAATAATTACCTTAAATGTCAATGGACTGAATGCTCCAATCAAAAAACATAGAGAGGCAGACTGGATAAAAAAACAAGAGCCTATAATATGCTGCTTACAAGAGATTCACCTTAGGACAAAGGACACACATAGATTGAAAGTGAGGAGATGGAAAAAGATATTTCACGCAAACAGAAATGATAAGAAAGCAGGAGTTGCAGCTTTTTTTTTTATGACTGTGTTGGATCTTTTTTGCTGCATGCGGGCTTTCTCTAGTTGTGGTGAGCAGGGGCTACTCTTTGTTGTGGTGAGTGGGCTTCTCATTGTGCTGGCTTCTCTTGTTGCAGAGCACGGGCTCTAAGCACATGGGCTTCAGTACTTGTGGCATGCAGGCTCAGTAGTTGTAGCTTGCAGGCTCTAGAGCACAGGCTCAGTAGTTGTGGCACATGGGCTTAGTTGCTCCTCAGCATGTGGGATCTTCCAGGACCAGGGATTGAACCCATGTCCCCTGCATTTGCAGGCAGATTCTCAACCACTGCACCACCAGGGGAGCCCTGCATATTAGACAAAATAGACTTTAAAGTAAAGGCTATAAAGATAAAGAAGGACACTATATAATGACAAAAGGATCAATACAAGAAGAGGGTTTTACACTCATCAACATATATGCACCTAATATAGGAGCAACCAAATACATCAATACTAACAGACATAAAGGGAGAAATTGATAGTAATACAATAATAGTAGGAGACTTTAACACCCCACTCACATCAATGGACAGATCTTCCAGCCCGAGAATCAATAAGGCAACAGAGGTCCTAAATGATACAATAGAACAGGTAGACTTAATTGATATTTGCAGGACACTACATCCTAAAACAAAACTGAATACACATTCTTTTCAAGGGCACACAGAGCATTCTCTAGGATTGACCACTTCCTAGGGCACAAAACTAATGTCAACAAATTTAAGAATACAGAAATTATTTCAAGCATCTTCTCTGACCACATGGCATCAAACTAGAAATCAACCACAGGAAAAGAAATGAGAAAAAACGATTACTTGGAGACTAAATAACATGCTACTAAAAAACCAATGGGTCTATTACTCAGCCATAAAAAGAAGCAAAATTGAGTTATTTGTAGTGAGGTGGATGGACCTAGAGTCTGTCATACAGAGTGAAGTGAGTCAGAAAGACAAAAACAAATACCGTATGCTAACACATATATATGGAACCTTTCTAAAAAAAAAAAAAGAAAAAAGGTCCTGAGGAACGTAGGGGCAGGACAGGAATAAAGATGCAGATGTAGAGAATAGACTTGAGGACATGGGGAGTGGGAAGGGTAAGCTGGGACGAAGTGAGAGAGTGGCATGGACCTATACATACCACCAAATGTAAAATAGGTAGCTAGTGGGAAGCAGCCACATAGCACAGGGAGATTAGCTCAGTGCTTTGTGACCACCTAGAGGGGTGGGATAGGGAGGGTGGGAGGGAGATGCAAGAGGGAGGAGATACGGGGATATATGTATACATATAGCTGATTCACTTTGTTATAAAGCAGAAACTAACACACCATAGTAAAGCAATTATATGCCAATAAAGATGTTAAAAAACAAAACAAAACAATGGGTCAATGAGGAAATCAAAAAGGAAATTTAAAAATACCTTGAGACAAATGACAATGAAAACATAACCATACAAAATCTATGGAATGCAGCAAAAGCAGTTCTTAGAGGGAAGTTCATAGTGATACAGGCCTTCATCCAAAAGCAAGAAAAATCTCAAGTAAACAACCTAACTTATCACCTAATAGAATTAGAAAAAGAAGAACAAACAAACCAGAAGTCAGCAGAAGGAAGGAAATAATAGAGATCAGGGAGGAAATTTTAAAAACAATAGGAAAAAAATCAATAAAACCAAGAGCTGGTTCTTTCAAAGGGCAAACAAAATTGACAAACCTCTAGACAGGCTCACCAAAAGAGAGAGAACCTAAATAAACAAAATAAGAAATGAAAAAGGAGAAATCTCAACTGATATGCAGAAATACATAAAACCGTAAGAGAACACTATGAATATTATATGCCAACAAATATGACAACTTAGAAGAAATGGACAGCTTTCTAGAAAGCAAAATTGAATTAAGAAGAAATAGATAATTTGAACAGACTGATCACTAGAAGTGAAATAGAATCTGCAATAAAAAAAAAAACTTCCTACAAACAAAGTTCAGGACTAAATGGCTTCACAGGTGAATTCTACCAAAGAAGAAGTTAAATCTATTCTCCTCAAACTCTTCCAAAAGACTGATGAGGAGGGAACACTCCCAAAGACATTCTATGAAGCCACTATCACCCTGATACCAAAACCAGACAAAGACACCACCAAAAAAGAAAATTACAGACCAGTATCTTTCATGAATATAGGTGCAAAAATTCTCCACAAAATATTAGCAAACCAAATCCAACAACACGTAAGAAAGATCATACACCATGACCAAGTGGGATTCATCCCAGTTTCACAAGGATTGTTCAACATGTGCAAATCAATCAATGTAATACACCATATTAACAAAAGAAAAGTCAAAAACCACGTGATCATCTCAATAGATGCAGAAAAAGCATTGGACAAAATTCAACATCTATTCATGATAAAAACTCTTAGCAAAGTGGGAATAGAGGGCACATATCTCAACATAATAAAAGCCATTTATGACAAACCCACAACCAAAACGATACTCAACAGTGAAAAGCTGAAAGCCTTCCCACTAAAATCTGCAACAAGATAAGGATGCCCACTCTCACCACTTCTCTTCAACATAGTACTAGAAGTCCTAGTCACAGCAATCAGACAAGAGAAAGAAATGAAAGGTATCCAAATTGGAAGGGAAGAGGTAAAACTGTCACTATATGCAGATGACATGATACTGTACATAGAAAAGCCTAAGGACTCCACACAAAAACTACTAGATCTAATAAATGAATTCAGCAAAGTAGCAGGATACAAGATCAACATTCAGAAATCGGCTGCATTCCTTTACACTAACAATGACATATCAGAAAGAGAATGTAAAAAAAAATACCTATTAAAATTGTACCAAAAAAAAAACAACCTAGGAATTAATCTGACCAAGGAGATGAAAGACTTATCCACAGAGGATTATAAAACATTAGTAAAGGAAATAAAAGAGGATCCAAAGAAATGGAAAAGATATCCCATGCTCTTGGATTGGATGAATTAACACTGTTAAAATGACAATACTACTGAAAGCAATCTACAGTTTTAATGGAATCCCTATCAAATTACCCATGACATTTTTCACAGAACAAATAATCCAAAAATGTATATGGAATCATAAAAGACCCAGAATTGCTAGAGCAATCTTGAGGGAAAAAAACAAAGCAGGAGGCATAATTCTCCCAGACTTCAGACAATACTATAAAGCTACAGTAATCAAAACAGTGTGGTATTGGTACAAAAAACAGGTATATGGCTCAGTGGAACAGAATAGAGAGCCCAGAAATAAACCCACAGACCTATGGGTCAATTAATCTTCAATAAAGGAGTCAAGAATATAAAATAGGAAAAAGACAGTCTCTTCAGCAAGTGGTGCTGGGAAAGTTGGACAGCTGAATGTAAATCAATTACGTTAGAACACACCCTCACACCATGCACAAAAATAAACTCAAAATGGCTTAAACATAAGACAAGACACCATAAAACTCCTAGAAGAGAGCATAGGCAAAACATTCTCTGGCATAAATTGTACCAATGTTTTCTTAGGTCAGTCTCCCAAGACAATAGAAATAAAAACAAAAATAAACAAATGGGACCTAACCAAACTTGCAAGCTTTTGCACAGCAAAGGAAACCATAAAAAAAAAAAACTGAAAAGACAACCTACAGAATGCGAGAAAATGTTTGTAAATGATGCAGCAGACAAGGGCTTAAGCTCCAAGATATACAAATAATTCATACAACTCAACAACAAAAAGACAAAATAACCCAGTCGAAAAATGGGCAGAAGAGCTCAATAGACATTTCTCCTAAGAAGACATACAGTTGGACAAGAGGCACATGAAAAGATGCTCGGCATCAATAATTATTAGAGAAACGTAAATCAAAATTACGAGGTACCACCTCTCACCAGTCAGAATGGTCATCATTAAAAAGTCTACGGATAACAAACATTGGAGTGGATGTGGAGAAAAGGGAACCCTTCTACACTGTCGGTGGGAATGTAAACTGGTACAGCCACTAAGGAAAACAGTATGGAGGTTCCTTAGAACAGGGGTCCCCAACCCCTGGGCCGCAGCCTGTTAGGAACTGGGCCGCAGAGCAGGAGGTGAGCATCAGGTGAGGGAGCGAAGCTTCATCTTTTGCTCCCCATCACTTGCATTACCACCTGAACCATCTCCCCACACCCCCGTCCATGGAAAAATTGTCTTCCACAAAACCAGTCCCTGGTGCCAAAAAGGTTGGGGACCACTGCCTTAGAAAACTAAAAATAGAGTTACCATATGATCCAGCAATCCCACTCCTGGGAATATAGCCGGACAAAACTATAATTCAAAAAAATACATGCACCCTATGTTCATAGCAACACCGTTCACAATAGCCAAGCCATGGAAACAACCTAAATGGCCATTGACAGATGAATGGATAAAGAAGATGCGGTACATAGATACAATCAAATACTACTCAGCCATCAAAAGAATGAAATAATGCCATTTGCAGCAACATGGATGCAACTAGAGATTATCATACTAAGTGAACTAAGTCAGAAAGAGAAAGACAAATATCATATGATATCACTTATATGAGGAATCTAAAATATGGCACAAATGAACCTACCTACAAAACAGAAACAGACTCATAGACATAGAGAACAGACTTGTGGTTGTCAAGGGGAGGGAGAGGGATGGACTGGGAGTTTGAGCTTGGTAGATGCAAACTATTACATTTAGGATGGGTAGGCAACAGGGTCCTAATGTACAGCACAGGGAGCTGTACTGAATATCCTCTGATAGACCATAGTGGAAAAGAATATGAGAAGGGAGTGTCTCTATGTGTAGAATTGAGTCACTTTGCTGCATAGCAGAGATTGGCACAGCATTATAAATCAACTCTACTTCTATAAAATTTTTTTTTAATGCTTAGAAACATGAGATTCTGGTTTTATCACCAGTCATGTTTAACTAGAATGTTTGCTTTACTTTTTTTTCCCTAAAAGTGACTTTTTTTAGACTCTAAAATTATCCCAACCTCCTGTTACCCAGACACACACACAGACACAGAGCACTCAGGCACTCTCTCTCTCTCTCTCTCTGTATAAATTCTATAGCTCTCTCTCTCTCTAGATCTATATATTTATCTCTCTCTCTCTCTCTACATACACACAAACACACACACATATATATAAAACTGCTAGAGTGATGGGGCAACTGATGGAAATCAGTTTTTGACTACTAATACTTTTGTCCCTGTTACTGTTATGATTCCCTCTAGTTTATAGATATTGACAGCTAACACTAATACAGGTTGTCTTATAATACAAGTCAATAGGTCAGTCTAATTTAGGCTTTACAAATTCTCATCTCCACAGCATCCTTCCTTTTGTGGTTAGTTGGCTTCCAGAGCTTCGCATCTTTAGTAATGCATTTTCATAGGTCTGAAAATACAGTAAACATGATAACACAAGTTTTGACATATGGCAAGTAGTGATAGTCTGTCATCTTCTGCCCAAACCTCTTATCTTCTCTGGGGAGCACGGAGGTGGATAACAGGGGCCTTTGGCAAGTGACTGCCAGCTGGCAACCTGTGAAACTCTTATTTATATAAGGTGAGCTGATTCCCTATCTTCAGTTTTGTTCTGCTTAGGGACAGAATATACTGATAACAAATCCTTGGTTTTATTGAGCTTATATTATTATGACCCTGAGGTAATGGGATTGTTTTTCAATACCTATCTATTGGGATTATGTTTTCCAAGCGGAAAAAAGACCCCAAAGCTGATCTTACCTTACTGTGTATCTCCCAATCTAATTATCGTGAAAGGAGGAAAGGATTAGAATAATCCAAACAAGGTCCAGAATCTATAAATATCAGTAACCGTGTAGCCAGGTGGATAGGGGTGATATGCACACACCAGGAAAATATTAAAGTCTGACACAGGGGCTAAGGATACCTGGGAAATAGTAGCAAGTAAGGAGAGCAAGAAAGTACCTGAGGGAGAGACATCTTGCTACGAAGCATGCATTTTTAAGAGTTTTTAAGAAATTCAGTTTCAAAGTTCCAATATTGCAGAGATGGTTTTTAATGTGATTCACTGAGAATGTATCACAAATATATTTATATCTTTACATCTCTGACTTCCAGAAAGTGTTCTAAAAAGTGTTGTTACTTTGTGTATCTCCTTATGTATCAACTTAAACACGTGTTTAAATAATCCATGGAATAATGAAAATATAAAGTCATCTTCAGGAAAGCAGGGAGTTTTTAGTGACTGGATTTTTATTCTCTGTTTATTTCCTTAGCATTTAAAACCATGCAAAAGAATGCAGATAAACCAGCAATACCCCCAGTTATTCTAAATGTTAAATTGACCTCAGTTACTGAAATCTGAAGCCGGTTTTGTATTGATCTTTTCAAGTAATTTGTGATTTCCCTTCAAGAAATCACTCATGTATGTTGCACTACCATACAAGTAGAAGCCACAAACCAGTCTGTCTGTTGCTAACCAAATCACTGCCCAGTAAAAGGAAGCAGCAAATTCAACTCTAGTCCACTCAAAGTACTGACAAATACCTTACAGATAAAACATCTGAAATATGGACAGTCTTACATTTAGTGATTATATTTTGTATAGAATTGATTGGTAGTTCTTGCCATCCTTCTTGGCCCAAATAAATTCCTGTCAAAATTCCTGTGTCCATTTCACTCCTGTTATTTGAAAAGATAGCTAAGAATATGCAATGTCTTAAACATATTTATCATGAGTAAAAAAGAGTCTGCAGACTGTTTGCCAGTTATTGGCATAAGGCACTAAAGACTGAAATCTCAAACCTGTCTTTCCATCTCAGCTATTAACTCACCAAACATAAGCATGCCTTATGATGAAGTCACACAGTAAAATGAAATAATTAAATATCAATACTTCACATTTAAGCTTCCAAAATGTGTGTACTTGTTATATCCATTTGAGCCTCAAAACAACCCCAAGAGATGGGACGAGTTGGTTATATTATTATTACTTTGTCAAAAGGATGTCAATTCTACTCTCTCCTGTCAAAATGACAAGGTACATAACACAAGAGACAGAGGTTTGGATATGTGCCATTCAGAGCCTTAATTTCTTTCCCATGTCATTGAAATTACCAGGCTCTTCAGTCTACTTCTGTACAAATTGAACATAACGCTTGAGGATTTCAAGTCAAAAAACCTGATATAAAAAAAGGAGTTTAAGTCTCGTATACAAGGAAAAACTAGCTAGAGGAGAAATAGCCTAGAGCAATTCAGGGGAACCATATATGAAAATAAAATGCTTTTATGTAAGCACGGAGCTGTTTAGTTTCGAAATAGAATATTCAGTCTCAGGAAGAATGGAGAGGAAGAATTTTCAAAAATTTTATTCCTTAACTGCCAGTTCACTCTAGTTCTGATTAAGTATTTTCTAGAAGTTTCCTTAAAATGTTTTCTACCTCCTCAGTTCTTTTGTCCTATCATTCAAGAGGTTATGTCAGTGTAGTGTTTTTTGCAAGTTTATATATAGGTACAGATATATAAATATAACCTCCACATTATTTCCACCATCATTAGCCATGGTCAGGGATTTGTCACATCACCCTTAGATGTCCATCACAATCCTCAAATTCATCTTCTTGCTACTGTTGGCTCCTTATTGCAGTCTATTCTGCTTCCACTGCCAGATTAATCTTCCTAATATATGGCCTTCAGAGTACCACTGCTCGTTCCAAAGAAATCACCTTAATTTTTTAGAAGATAAAAGAAAACATATTTGTTCTTAAAATCGTCCACAATCTGACACCAAATTACTGCCAGATACTCCCTGAAACATCTCCTTTACTTTGGCAGTTTAGTGCCCTAGATGTTCCTTTAAGGAATACAGGTGTTTTGTGCCTTTCCAAGATTCCTTCGTCTGATGGTAAATGAAACCATCTTTACATGAACAACCCATTTCATAAAGTTCAGGTAGGATCTTCCTCTATCGCCACTTGAGAAATGGGTCTATTATCCCAGTCTAAACCACAATATTGTATCACTCAGATCACAATCATTAGTTGAGTGATAGATGACAGAATCAATCAAATTTTCTAAAATCTAATTTTCTAATGAATGCTGTATATATGTCTATAGCTGCCTTCTTTCCTACTACTTAGGCAGAGCCTATCTGAAAACACCAGTGAATGGAAGAAATTGGATTCCAGAGATGGAAAGAGAGAGAGAGAGTCCTAATTATACTGTTCACACCCCAGGATTCAGCAATGCCATAATTCATAGCTATGTGAGCCAATAAATTTCTTCTTTAAGTTAGTTTAGGTTGGGTGTTTGTCATTTACAAACAAAATGTTTTAGGTTAATATTTCTTCCAGACTCATCCTGATATTCATGTACGTATCCTTACTAACACACTTCCCCTTTGCTAGGAAAGAGACGTCTCTTCCCTCTGCCAAGACAAACACAAGTTATCCTTGAAGGTCCAGATAATTCCTTTGCATTGGGTACAGATTTCCCTGACCATCCCTTGCTCACAGAAACATCTTCATCCTTTGATCTATCAATTTAACTAATTTACTCTTGAAATAATTTATATGTTAAACAGTTTTATTTTACAATTATATAGCTTATATTCCCAACTATTTAAGCTATTTGGTGGAACAAGTAGTGTCATACTTTTTAAAAGTCAACAAGGTATCTAAAATACTGCCTTGAAATAATAGCTATCATTCTTTAAGAGACTAATGTCTAAATACACATTAACTACAAAAGAAAGATGGTCTTATTTGATTTGTTCTTAGGAACATAATTATTCCTCTTTATTCAAGTGGGACCACTCATTTCTGTATCTTAGCTTTCATAGTCATTAAAGCCTATCAGCTAGAGATAATATGCTTAACATTGGAAATGTGTGACTTCCATACAATTATTTTATAGAATATTATCATAGTTACAAAGTTTTCTTTTCATTATTCACCTCACTTGAGGTCATTCAAATTAACAGCTAGCAAGATTTAGTTTGATATGAGTACATTAAAAACAAAAGAAAGGTTGTGGTAATTATATTCTAAGCACATTGAAAAATGAAACCTTATCTTACTGGTTGCATTAACTTGTATACACACTGCTATAAAACAAACATGTTTATTTTGATGCAGGTAATAAGTAAACAAAAACAGCATAGGCGACATTTTATTTAATACTTAATATTGTGATTGTTAAATATTTTCTACATTCAAAATGTAGTAGAAAATACTTAGGCTTAAAAGTTCAAAGGAATAAAACGGCTTGCTAAAACCGTAGTTTGAGAAAATTTTTAGGTCCCGAGAACTGAGAGTGTGAGCATATGAATGACAGTGTGCCTACTTTATTGTCAACTTGAATAAAAATGAGGGCAAAGGGCAGTCATGAAGACATTTCAACCCCTTCTTCAAATACCACCAGCCTCCTCATTCACCATTCCAGTCCAAATAATGATAGAATCTAATAAGACAATGAAATTACACTATAATATGCTTCAGGAAAAGTCCCCTAGCTCCCCTTCTAACCAGACTGCCACTCCTAAGCTCTCCCTATACAGAACTTGTTGGGCTGCCATTAATTAGTTGCTAAATAGATATTTGTGGAAATTCATGATAATGAGGGGATAAAGGAAATATAGGGAGAAATGATGGTAGCAAAAAGGATGGCAGCAGGAGTATACTATGAAGAAAATACAAACTCACAGAATCAAATGTGAGAAAATTCCTAATCTTTTTTTTTTTAACTTTTATATTTCATTCTGTGACAGAAATTGTTTACCAAACCTATTTCCTTCTCCTTCTTGGAATACTGGAAGACTGCATTTCTCAGCAGTACTTGATGTTAGATGTTACCATGTGCCTGATTTATAGACAATTAAATGTGAGCAGAAGTAATGTGTGCCCCCTTCCAGGCTTGGCCCAGTAAAACAAACAAACAAAAAAACCTCTTCATCACACTTCCTCACTTTTTTTCCCCTCATTTTATCTACATGACACAGATGAGTATGATACACAAGAAAGCTACAGGACAAAAGGATATTGAAAATCAAATAACCTTTTTGCTTTTAAGACTGTCTTAACATTCCTAGTCAAATTAATGTCTCTTTTCTCTAGGTTAGTAAAAAACTGATCTGGAAACAGCATCTGTTAACATATTATGAAGGGAGAATATCTTGGTTTCTCCTGAGATCATAGAAGACAAACTAGCAATCAAAAAGGCTTATTATTCCCTCTACTTCTTTCTTTGGTGATCAGTCACCAAAGCGTTCACTTGAAGCTATAGGAATCTACTGAGTTGAAGAGAATCTTTCTCTGCGATCTACAACTGGCTATATACTTTCAAAGCTAAAAAGTTAATGCAGTGAGAAGCTGTATGGTATATTATTATTTATAGTAAGCTGCCATCTTATTATTTGTTTCATGCATATGATTTCAGAGCTTCAGTTTTACTTATGAAGATTTGTGTCAGGGAAGTTGTCTATAATGAAGAATCTGCGTCCTATTTTGGAGTTTATAACTACTTTTATCACCAGAAAAATGCATGAGTTTAGTGAAGACTTTTTGGAATTTGTTCATTCATTTATTAATTCATTTAGCAAATACTTGTTGCACACCTTCTATGTGATAGACCACGTGTGGAGCACTGCAGATAAAGCAGTGAACTAAAAATAGCCAAAAATCTTATTCTCATATAATTTATATTCTGATTTGAAATATGGCTTCTGAAAATGGACAAGATGTAAATAACCATGCCTGAAAATCAAAGTATGAGCTCTCAGAAGCAAGCTCAGTGAGAGGAGCAGGTGGTGGAGAGGTCTCTGAGCCACAACGATTAAGAACGATTTCATTGAACATAACCATAAATTAAGTGGCCCATCAGACACCCCCCACATGCCCTATGGCCAGATGAGGGACCAGAAAAAAAAAAAAAAGAAAGTATGAGCTCGCAGATAATCTCAGACAATGTGGTGTGGGTACCACATTGCTATCCAGAAAGTCATTGCACATTTCCACCCAAAGGATCTTTTTATTTTTTCCTCCAAACAGCCAATTCTAGTAGAGGTAGTGCTAGGATGGAAAGATAGACTTTGTAATTGAAATGGTTTTTGTTTCACTAAGTCTGAATCTGTCTGCATTTGTTCCTTTTTTTTTTTTAAATTTTTTATTTTTGGCTTCATTGGGTCTTCATTGCTATGTGCAGGCTCTTCTCTAGTTGCAGTGAGAAGGGGCTACTCTTTGTTGTGGTGTGCGGGCTTCTCATTGTGGTGGCTTCTCTTATTGTGGAGCATGGGCTCTAGGCATGGGCTTCAGTAGTTGTGACTCACAGGCTCTAGAGCACAGGCTCAGTAGTTGTGGCGAACAGACTTAGGTGCTCCATGGCATGTGGAGTCTTCCCGGACCAGGGCTCAAACCCATGTCCCCTGCATTGGCAGGCAGATTCTTAACCACTGTGACACCAGGGAAGTCCCTGCACTTGTTCATTTGAGTACAGCAGAGGCCCTAATTTGTGACAAAAGCTGGGCTGGAAGTGATTTGGTTAGTGGAGCAATAGTATGCAAGGATTCTAGAGAGAACCTTTCAGTTCCAAGTCTTCAGCTTGTGAAAAGAGTTAGTATGTTTTCCAGAAGGAATGGTGGGTATTGTGTTTTCAGATGGGTCAGTGACATGGAAGTCATTTAAGAAAGCTTGCACTGGATGTCACTATTTCATACCATACTTTGAGGCATGATGAAAACAAAATAGGGTGCATCAGAAATTACACAGTACTTGGAATCAGAAGCACGAAGCCTAGCCTGGGTACCAAACAGGAAAAATCTGTATGATCTTGTGGCCTCTCTGGAAATCACTATCCACAATTTAAGTATTGTAATAATATTTTACAGTACTTATAGTTTTCCAACAATAATAATAGTAATAGCAAATCACATCACTATCCAGTTCTCTTCCTCAACATGCAGGCAGTTCAGCATTGTTGCTAATTACATGGCAATGCCTGTTGACCTTTCTTGGGGAAGGAGAAATTTCACCCTCTACCCCTACTGAGTTCTTATGGTTGGAGTAATAATAAAATTGACACAGATGGATTAACAGGAGAAAAAGAAACAAATGTTAATTCGTGGGCATGGAGGTCTCATAGAAAATGGGACCTAAGAAGTAGCCAAAGCAGGCAGCTCTTATACTTTTTAGACAAAGAAAGAAGAAATTTCTGAGGAATTGACCAGACAAAGAAATTTAGGCTTTGGGTGCTTAATTAGTGAAGAATCTAAGCAGAGTTTGGGCTTGTCTGGTAAATTAAAGAAGTAACAAACTTTATTTATATAAGCTTCTTAGCTTGAATTCCCTCTCTCTGGCAATAAGAGTATCCTTCTACCTCCAGATTTAGGGAGTAGACCTTTCATGTGAGATAGAGATTTATTTCCTGCTTCCAGGGAGACAGAGAGGAGAGTCAAAGTGTCCCTCTTGCACTGGCCATTTCTTAAGTAACTTTAACTAAAAATAATCAATATGCCATTGTGGCACATAATGGGGAAGACTTCCCTGGGTACCAACAGCTTCTTGACACTACTTTCTAATAGTTGAACCATCCTAAATAAGTGAGAATATTTCTAAGTGTCATTTTCTTCATCATAAAGTGGTGTATGATTCTAGTGTCCTTTTAAAAAGGTTTATAAGGATTAAATGAAATAATCAAGAGAACAGCATGTTTCAAGTGCTCAAAAATGATGCTGTTTATGATTATTTACTTTTTTGGGTTATGAGTAAGGAATTAATGAAACGGTATAGAAAACTACATTAAAAACTGCAATCACTTTATAAATGCCATGTATTATTGTGTAATTTGGTTACAGAAAACCAAAGCACACTAGCATTGTCAGGTTTGATTCTCTTAGGCACACCTACATTACTTAAAGTAATTCTAAATTAGTATTCCCTATTCCCTAGGAATTTTCTTATTCTCTAGCATCTGGGCTCATAAGACTTCCCTGAACGATTTATTAATTTCAATCTAGAATTTTTAAGGTATTTATTATTACTCTTTAGATTTGCAGGTAACATTTGAGTAGTTTGCTGATTAGAGAAAGTAATGAATTTCATTTTGCTGCAAAGGAAACTTGAAGGCTTCAGTGACTACAAATGTCTAACTATAATTGCTTTTATTCCAGAGGCTAGATTATTGAAGATTAAATTTGCCAAAACTCCCTAACAACAGTCTAATGATTTACAGTGGGCTGGGGGAGTAAATATGCAATCCTTGACTACTGTTTAAGTTCAGTGTTCTTAGAATTACAGAACTTTGGCTCTGGAAGGGGCTACAAGGAGATGTTTAAAAGCCTTTCTTTTAGCTTACTGACCAGAAAGCAGAGGATAAGACAGGCTGTGTGATTTGATCCGAGCCACAAATTATAAATAGAGCCGAGATGAGAACCAAGAGGAGACATCTTCTTGCTGCGTTATGCAAAAGAAGAACTTAAATCAGAGAGAGACACAAACTAGCAGCACTGAAACAAATAGAATCCCATTTCAGAAAATAAAGGGTGTGAAAGAAAACATAGAGGGAAAACCAATTTTTTTGAGTACAAATCATAGAAAGTATTGAGTAATTTTTTACTACAGTTAAATATATTGAATTTTATTGTTTATTTATTATATCATTTGTTGCCTTAACAAATGTCTTAGAACTCACTACCAAAAGTCCATTAGTGAAAACCAAATTAGAAATGTGTGATATAACAATATTGCCACCATAGTAAAAATAGAAAATTACCAAGCCCATCAAGAATGGGTGAAGATAATAAAATGATTCAAGAGTGTAATACTATCTTTTTCATGAAGTATGACATACAAATTCATAAGGACAGTTGCATACATACTTATCAAGTCAGAGTTTTTAAGAACTCATGAATGAGTGCTGTGTAAGCAGAAGTGATTTGTGTCACTTCCTGCCCAAAATGGTTACAAGGCTCATGTACTTTTCCCCACTCCCACATTATCTTCTGTGTGAATGGAAAGGCCTCTGAGAGCTTATACAAGGGCAGAATCCACATATAAGAGTGTCTATGTCCCTGAATGACCAATGAAAGTGAGAAATAAAATTCATTTTATCAATTCACTTAGAATTGGAGGTCAGATTAAAAAAGCTAGCATGACCTTGAGTGATACAGTTTTAAATCTAATATCACATATTCTAATAACAGGTGTTACTTTTAGATAATACCATTCTCCAGTTATCTAGAATATTTTATTAACCATTGGGTAAGGTCCTGCTTAATGACAGCTAAGTCTAGTTCACATTCATTTTGTTTCTCCTATTTACAATTGCTCAAAATATTTCTCTATTATACACTCAATCACATTCTTGGCATTGAAGGTGTCTACATATGCAAAACAATTCACTGACAACAAGAAGAAAATAGTTAAGAAGACTGCTGATTCACAAATCTTGCTCTTTTGTTTTTAACTTAACAGAGGTCATTTTCTGAAGAAAAGTAAATCTTTAGATTAACTGGATTAGTTTCCTAGGGCTGCCCAAAAAAGTACCATAACTGGGTGGCTTAAACAACAAAAAATTATTTCCTCACAGTTCTGGATGTTAGAAATCTGAAATCAAGGTGTTGGGAAGGTTGCTTCCTTCTGAGGTCTCTGAAGGAGAATCTATTCCAAGCCTCTCTTCTAGTTTTTGATGACAGATGGAAATGTATCATTCCAAATCTTTGTCAACATCTTCATACAAAGTTCTGCCTGTTTCTCTGTCTTCTCATGGCCATCTTCTTTAAGGACACCAGTCATATTGGATTAGGGGCCTGCCCTACTTAACTGATTACATCTGCAACTACCTTATTTCCAAATAAGGTCACATTCTGAGGTATATTCTGAGGTTAGGACTTCAACATATGTTAAATAGCAACCAATTTAATTTTTCTGAAAAGGCTGACTAGAATGTAAAGTTCATAAGCATACTTCTCTATCTTAGCCTTACAATTCTAAATATTGATTCACAAATGAAAATAAGGGTAAGATCTACATGTCTATTTCTTTTCCTAAATTGTTTGAAATAACTCATTATTACTGTTAACCTGAAACGAAGATGGCTCATTTGCTTGTTTTTGGTTTTTGATTGTTTGTTTATCACACTTCAGTTCCTCCTACCTCCCCAACTCTTGCACTAGGAAAAAGGAAGATAACAGTGGAACCCACAACACTGAAAATTTTCTAGCAAATTTAAATTTCAATGATGTAGAGCTTCAGTGGTCTAGCATTGTTTTATTATTTATACCAAAACAAAAATTTCTAAGTTTTCAATAAACCTATAGATACCATCGCCAGGTGCTAGTTCCAATTTAGCCAAAGAACACATTTATTTCCTACTTATTTCTGATAGTTTCTATAATGCGTTGCAATTGTTTCATTAAATTTTGTAGGTCGTGATTAATGAATGTTTTTAATGTACTTGTGAAAGAGTTCTAGGTAGTTTCCTCAATCTAAAATTTAACTCATAAGTTATTCTTATTTTTGGAAAAGTATTGTTCAAGATGTCTGGGTGCTATAGAGCTTGATTTATTGTCTCACCTTGTTTAAGTGAGACCATATGAAGACAGACATTGAAGCTAAGAGTATTTATCCTAGAACTATCAGAAAGCTATAGCTGGTGGCAGGCAACATTTTGGTAGGGAGGAAGTTTTATTTGTCAGATTATTCTCTATCCTTTCTAAGTGAGCTGAAAAGACAATAAGGTACCTGCAAAGATTTTTGACAGCACATTACTTTAAAATCTCGTCTGGTTCTTCACAAAGCCAGAAATGTGGTTCCACACAAGAAGCTTTTTTGTTGTAATGATCATTTGTGTAGAGTTATATTTGTATTCTTTTTTGATTGGATAAAGAGAGATATCTAATTGTATGTAAGGTGTCAATATTTTAAAAATGCATCCTTGGAAGGAGACAAGATGGCAGAGCAGGAGGACCTTGAGCTCATCTCCTACCACAAGCACACCAAAATCCAACTGAATGCTGAAAAACCATTGATAAAAAAGACTGGAATCTACAAAAAAAAAGATATCCCACATCCAAAGACATAAAGAAGAAACCACGAGATGGTAAGAGGGGCACACATGCAAGATAATCAAATCCCATACCACCCAGGTGGGTGATGCACAAACTGGCCAATAATTGTATCACAGAAGTTCTTCCACAGGAGTGGCATCTCTGACACCATGCCAGGCTCCCCAGCCTAGGGGTCTGGCATTGGGAGAAGAGGCCCTCAGAGCATTTAGCTTTGAAGGCCAGGAGGGCTTGACTGCGGGAACTCCACAGGACTGGGGGAAACAGAGACTCTACTCTTGGAGGGTGCACATAAGGTCCTGTGTACACTGGGTCCCAGGGAAATAGCAGTGATTCTATAGGAGCCTGGGACAGACCTATCTGCTGGTCTTGGAGGGTCTCCTGGGGAGACAGGAGGTGACTGTGGCTCTCTCTGGGGTGATAAAAGCTAGTGAAGGCTTAGCAGGGACCTACCTGAACTCTGGCTGCAGGCAGATATTTTGGGTCTTTGGTACAGAGACTGGCCCTATCCAATAGCCTCTAAGCACCAGTGCTGGGATGCCTCAGGCCAAACAACCAACAGGGAGGAACACAGCCCCACCCATCAGCAGATAGGCTGCCTAAGGACTTCCTGAGCCCACAGCCACCTCTAGACACGCCCACTGACACAGCCCTGCTGACCAGAGGACCAAGACCCAGCTCCATCCACCAGTGGGTGGGCACCAGACCCTCCTGCCAGGAAGCCTGCAGAAACCTCTAAACCAGCCGCATCCACCAGGGGGCAGACACCATAAGTAAGAAAACTATGATCCTACAGCCTGCAGAACTGAGTCCACAAAGACAGATCAGAAGCTACCCTGGGGCCGGCTGGTCCCTGGTCTTTGGGTGAAGAGAGGGGAGAATACTGCTGGGACACATAACAATGCCTACAGAGGGCCACTTCTCCAACATTGAGAAATGGAACTAAGCTACTACATATACAAAAATACAAAGAGAAATTTAAACAAAATGAGACAGCAAAGGAATATGTTCCAGATGAAGGAACAAGGTAAAACCCCAGAATAACAACTAAGTGAAGCAGAGACAGCCAGTCTACCTGAGAAAGAGTTCAGAGTAATGATTGTAAAGATGATCCAAGAACGCAGGAAAAGAATGGATGAACAGAGAAAGAAGTTACAAGAAGTTTTGAGAAAAGAGTTAGAAAATATAAAGTACAACCAAACAGAGTTGAAGAATACAATAACTGAAATGTAAAACTACACTAAAAGGAATCAGCAGCAGAATAAATGAGGCAGAAGAATAATCAGTGAGCTGGAGGACAGAGTGGTGGAAATCACTGCTGCAGAACAGAATAAAGAAAAAAGAATGAAAAATAAATAAGGACAATTTAAGAGAACTCTGGGAAAATGTCAAACACACCAACATTCACATTATACGGGTCCCAGAAAGAGAAGAGAGAAAGAAAGGACATGAGAAAATATCTGAAGAGATAATAGCTGAAAATTTCCCTAACATAAGAAAGGAAACAGTCACCCAAGTCTAGGAAGTACAGAGGGTCTGATACAGGATAAACCCAAGGAGGAACATGCCAAGACACATTCTTTTCAAGTGCACATGGAACATTCCCCAGGATAGATTTCATGATGGGCCACAAAGCAAGGCTTGGTAAATTTAAGAAAACTGAAACCGTATCAAGCATCTTTTCCAACCACAATGCTATGAGATGAGAAATCAACTATAAGAAAAAAACCAAAACACAGAAACACATGGAGTCTAAATAATTTCCTACTAAATGAACAATGGATCATGGAAGAAATCAAAGAGGAAATTTAAAAAATACCTAGAGGCAAATGAAAACAAAACATGACAATCCAAAACCTATGGGACACAGCAAAAGCAGTTCTAAGAGGGAAGTTTATGGTGATAGAAGCTTACCTTAGGAAACAAGAAAAATCTCAAATAAACAACCTAACCTTACATTTAAAACCACTAGAGAAAGAAGAACAAACCCAGAGGTAGTAGAAGGAAAAAAATCATAAAGATCAGAGCAGAAATAAATGAAAGAGACAAAAAAAAAAAAAAAACAACACCAAAAACAGATTGATGTAAGTAAAAGCTGGTTCTTTGAAAAGATAAACAAAATTGATAAACTTTTAGCCAGACTCATCAAGAAAAAAAGGGAGAGGGCTCAAACCAATAAAATCAGAAATGAAAAATGAAAAGTTACAACTGACAACACAGAAATATAAAGGACCATAAGAGTCTACTACAGGCAACTATATGCCAATATGGACAACCTAGAAGAAATGGACAAATTCTTAGGAAGGTACGATATCCCAAGACTAAACCAAGAATAAATAGAAAATAGGAACACACCAATCACAAGTACTGAAAATGAACCTGTGATTAAAAACTCCCAACAAACAAAAGTCCAGGACAAGGTGGCTTCACATGCTTTTAGAGAAGAGGTAACACCTATTCTTCTGAAACTATTCCAAAAAAGTGAAGAGGAAGGAACACTTCCAAACTCATTCTATGAGGCCACCATCACCTTGATACCAAAACCAGAAAAAAAAAGATTGAAAAAAAGAAAAAGAAAAGACAAAAAAGGAAATTACAGGCCAACATCACTGATGAACATACATGCAAAAATCCTCAACAAAATACTAGTAAACTAAATCCAACAATACACTAAAAGGATAATATACTGACTAAGTAGGTTTTGTCCCAGGGAGGCAAGCATTTTTCAGTATTGTCAAATCAATCTGCGTGATCCACCACATTAACAAATTGAAGAATGAAAACCATATGATCACGTCAATAGATGCAGAAAAAGCTTTTGATAAAGTTCAACATCCATTTATGATAAAAACTCTCCAGAAAATGGACATATAGGGAACATACCTCAACATAATAAAGGCCATACATGACAAACCCACACCTAACATCATACTCGATGGTGAAAAGGTGAAAGCATTTCCTCTAAGATCAGGAACGAGATAAGGATGTTCACTCTTGTCACTTTTATCAAACATAATTTTGCAAGTCCTAGTCACATCAATCAGAGAAGAAAAAGAAATAAAAGGAATTCAAATTGGAAAAGAAGTAAAACTGTCATTGTTTGCAGGTCACATGACACTATACATAAAAAATCCTAAAGATGCTACCAGGAAACTACGAGAGCTCATCAGTGAATTAAGTAAATTTGCAGGATACAAAATTAATACACAGAAATCTGCTGCGTTTTTACATACTAACAACAAAAGATTGAAAAGAGGAATTAATGAAACAACCCCATTTACCACTGCATCAAAAAGAATAAAATACCTAGGAATAAACCTACCTATGGAGGCAAAAGACCTGTACTCTGAAAACTATAAGATGCTGATGAAAGAAACTGAAGATGACACAAACAGATGGACAGATATACCATGTTCTTGGATTGGAAGAATCAAAATTGTCAAAATGACTATATTACCCAAGGCAATCTACAGATTCAATGCAATCCCTATCAAGCTACCAATGGCATTTTTCATGGAACTAAAACAAAAAAAAATTTACAATTTGTATGGAAACACAAAAGACACCAAAAAAGACAAAGTAACCTTGAGAAAGAAAAATGGAGCTGGAAGAATCAGGTGCCCTGACTTCAGACTATACTACAAAGCTACAGTCATCAGAATAGTATGGTACCGGCACAAAAACAGAAATATAAATCAATGGAACAAGATAGAAAGCCCAGAAATAAACCCATGCACCTATGGTCAATTAATCTACAACAAAGGAGGCAAGAATATACAATGGAGAAAAGACCGTCTCTTTTATAAGTTGTGCTGGGAAAACTGGACAGCTACATGTAAAAGCATGAAATTAGAACATTCTCTAACACCATATACAAAAATAAACTCAAAATGGATTAAAGGCCTAAATATAAGACCAGACACTATAAAACTCCTAGAGGAAAACACTGGCAGACATTCCTTGACAAAAATTTCAGCAGTATCTTTTTGGATTCACCTCCTAAAGTAATGGAAGTAAAAACAAAAATAAACAAATGGAACCTAATTAAACTTAAAAGCTTTTGCACAGCAAAAGAAACCACAAGCAAGATGGAAGACAACGTAAAGAATGGGAGAAAACATTTGCAAGTGATGCAACCTATAAGGGATTAATCTCCAAAATATACAAACAGCTCATACAGCTCAATATCAAAAAAAAAAAAAAAAAAACACCAAAAACCAATCATAAAACGGACAGAATATCTAAATACACTTCTCTAAAGAAGACATACAGATGGGCAATAGGCACGTAAAAAGAGGCTCACCATTGCTAATTAGTAGAGAAATGCAAATCAAAACTACAATGAAGTACCACCTCACACCAGTCAGAATGGCCATCAAAATGTCTAAAAATAATAAATGCTGGAGAGAGTGTGGAGAAAAAGAAACCCTCCTACACTGTTGGAAGAAATGTAAATTGGTACAGCCACTATGGAGAACAGTATGGAGGTTCCTTAAAAAACTAAAAATAGAGTTATCATATGATCCAGAGATCCTACTCCTGGGCATATACTGAAAGAAAGCTATAATTCGAAAAGATACATGCACCCAATGTTCATTTCAGCAATATTTGCAATAGCCAATACACTGAAGCAACTGAAACGTCCATTTACAGATGAATGGATAAAGAAGATGTGGTGTGTGTGTGTGTGTATATATGTATATATACACACACACACATATATACATACAATTGAATATTACTCAACCATAAAAAAGAATGAAATAATGCCATTTTCAGAAACATGGATGGACCTAGAGATTATCATACTAAGTGAAGTAAGCTCGACAGAGAAAGACAGATATCATATGATATCACTTATACGTGTAATCTAAAAAGAAAAACATAAATTAACTTATTTACAACAGAGCGAGACTCACAGATATAGAAAACAAACTTATGGTTACCAGGTGAGAATGCATAGGGAGGAATAAATTAGAAGATTGGGATTAACATATGCACAGTACTATATATAAAACAGATAACCAACAAGGACCTATTATATAGCACAGGGAACTATACTCAACACTCTGTAATAACCTATTTGGGAAAAGAATTTGAAAAAGGATAGATAGATATAGATGCATGTATAATTGAATCACTGTGCTGTACATCTGAAACATGACATTGTAAATCAACTATACTTCAATTTAAAAAAAAAGAAAAAAAAGGAGTTAATTGCCACAAAATTTCCAAAATGTGTTGAAGATGTCAACATATGGATTGAAGAAGCTCAAAAACTCCAAGAAGAATAAATACAAACAAACACTATCTTAGCACCTATTACTCAAATTGCTGAAAATCAAAGAGAAAATCTTAAAAGCATCCAAATGAAAAACATTTTGTGTAGAGACTTTTTTAAATGATAAAAAAAAAAATTATAGCTAACCACTCATGATACTAGACATGACAGATGCCAAAAGTCAAGAGAAGACATTCTTAACATGTTGAGGAGGAAAAAAAATTTCACACTAGAATCTTCCATTCAGTGAATATATTCTTCAAAAATGCAAGTTGAATAAAGACATTTTCAGTGAGAAATTTGAGAGTTTTCTCAAGGCTATATATATATATATATATATATATATATATATATATATATATATATGCCTATATAAGAAAAGCTTAAAGAAGTAAATTAAGTTAAAATGGTAAGAGATCTTTGGAATGTTTGGGAAGAAAGTAAAATCATAAATTAATAATAGTATTTGATAAATCAAGAATTTATATTATAACATCTAATGTAATCACTAAGACTAGATTTTAAAGGTAGACAACTTTCAAGATGTTAGAAAAGTGAAAATGAAATAAAAATTGTTCAATCCAAACAAAAGTAAAAAGAAGGGAAAAAGACAGGAAGGAAACAGACAAACACTTATTGGATGGTATATTTAATTTCTAACGTATCAGTAATTTTCTTACATATAAATCAACTTAATCCAGTTAAAAGGAAAAAATTAAAAAGATATATGCAATTTGAAATAGATTCATCTAAAACAAGAAAAATTTAAAGTAAAGGATGGGAATATATGTATAAGTTAACATGCAGAAGTTAACAAAAAGAAGATTGGAAAATCTGTATAAATATCAAACAGAGTAGATGTTAAGGAGAAAATTATTACTAGAGATGAAAGGAGACACTGAATAATGACAAAATATTCAAATGTTTTCTGCACCCACCCTTCCACCTATCCCCAGATAAGGTGAAGCTATTAAGCTTTAAAATTAATTATAGCCTGAAGCTCTCCCAAGGACAGCCTTCCCCATTTCTAAAAAGCGACTTCACAATAACAGCAAACATCCAGTTGGTATTCACAGTTCTCTGAATACTCAAAATTATTTTCAACGGTTGCCATTCAGATAGGAACAAAATAAAATCCACAATTTGGCTGACTGTGACATCTGTCTTTAACAAAGTGTTTCTTTTTCCTCTTTTTTCTTTCAGTTTATTTGTTAAATATAACAAATTTGTTTGTTATATTTAACAAACAAACTTAACTTCTGTTTGTCCCACAGAAATCCCTTATTCTGGATTTTGCTGATTAAATTGCCATGGTTAAATTTGGAGGCTTATATGAATCAACCTAAAATTTTTGTCAAGAATACTGTATAGGTGATTATGTGAATTACACCAGAAGAACCATATTACCTGGTTGGTATCTGTGATATTAGAAGTATTCATTGTCTTTGCAAAGATCCATCATTTCATTAGGAGACTGTAAAATGGTGTTATTCTAATAATATTTGATATCTGTTTTGTTCCAGTTGCAAAGATACATTGCCTGTCTACAGAGCACTAATCAGAATGCGCCAAAGTGTGATGTTCCTAAAAAGAATGTCCTATTATGGCCCCTCCTTAGTTAAATTATTGAGCACTTAATATGTGACTGGCTTTCTCTAGACTATAAAAACATGGCAAGGAGCAAGAGAGACAAGATCAGTGTTCCAGTGATACTGGTACTATGTTGTGGGAAAAAGACAATGAGCTGGTAAATAAATAACCAAAGTAATTTCAGGTTATCATAAGCAGAGTGAAAGAAACTAACTAGGTGAAGTGATAGTGACCTGCAGAAGAGTAAACTTTAAATAAGGTGGTCCAGTTCCCCCTTATATCTTCTCTGGCCATATACTAATCCCCAAAAGCCCATATGCAAAACTTCAGGTACAGAATGAAAAATATGGTCTTAGGACAGAGAGCAGTCATACAAAAATGAAATGGTTAATTCAGGTATGGAAAAAAGAAAGGGGGAGGAGAAATTTTTTCCTGATACTCATCATCGGAGCATTTGCTTTTAAATTCTTTTTGAAACTCCTGAATCCTGATTTTTAAAAATTGAAATGTACAGAAGTGATGGTTTGATCTGTCACAATCTCCCCATCTTAGTTATTAGAGCAATGTACTTGAAATAACTGAGAATAAGCTTTTTAAAATCAAGTTTATTTTTTTCTCTATGAATAAATCTTGAGACCAGATGCCAAAGGAGGAAATCTTGTCTTCTTTTTCTCCCTACTTCCTCAGTCAGAGTCAACCCCACTCCCTTCGAGGTTCCATTCTTAGAAGATGGGAAGGAAAAAAGAGGCAAAGTGGGAAGATTACTAGGAACTGAGATGGAGATTGTGTCCTCTATTTAAAATGTAATGGGAAAACTCCCATCTCAGATGTTTTTACTTCATGATCCATCAGTAATGTTGATGGAGGAGACTCCTCTTTTCATGCTCAGAATTCTTCAGTTATTACCAGGTTGAAGATTAAAATCTTCTCTTTGAGTTCATACAGGGAAGACAATAGGTGAGGGCATAGATTTTGGTGTCATACCAAAATGTGGTTCAAATTCCTTCTGTACCATTTAAAGCTGTGTGTGACCCAGACAAGTTATTTAATCCCCTAAGCCTCAGTTTCATCATCTATAAAGTGACGGAACACTTTGTTATGCTTAATTTTATGTGTCACCTTGACTGAGCCCAAATAGTTGGTAGAACATTATTTCTGGGTATGTCTGAGATATCTGCTGAAAAGACTTAGCATTTGAGTCCGTAGACAGAAGAATCTCACCAATGTGAGTGGGCATTATTTAACCCATTAAGGGCCTGAATGGAACAAAAAGAGGGAAGAAGGGTGAATTCACTCTCTCTGCTTGGACTGAGACATACATCTTTTCCTGCCCAAGGATATTGGTGCTTCTGGTTCTTGGGCTTTCAGATTCAAACTGGTACTTACACCATTGGCCCTCCTTTCTCAGGCCTTCAGACCTTAGTGGATAACACCCCCAGCTTTCCTGGTTCTCTAATTTGCAGATAGCAGATCATGGGACTGCTCAGCCTCCATAACTGTGTGAGCCAAATTCTATAATAAAGCTCCTTTTATATATCTATCCATATATCCTCCTGGTTCTGTTTCTTTGGAGAATGCTAATACACACTTATATCTCATAGTTGGGTTTCTTGTGAGGATTATGTGAAAAGCAGATAGCACAGTGCTTGATACATAATAAGTATTCAGAAGAAACATTCAGAATCTGGGGGCTATTACTTTTTAAATCCCAGGACTACAAAGGCCACACTCACTCTCCTGAAAAGGAAGTATTATCCACTAGACAGAACTTCTGGACTACACTTCCCAGAATCCCAAAGAAGTAGTAGGGCTACATCCTAACCTTCCCCGGGGCAGAAATGCTTCCAACTAAAAAGGCCATATGAAGGTATTTTATCCAGCCTTCTTTACCTAATCATATAAATCATAATATAGCATATTCATCTT
This sequence comes from Hyperoodon ampullatus, assembly GCF_949752795.1. NCBI lineage: Eukaryota > Metazoa > Chordata > Mammalia > Artiodactyla > Ziphiidae > Hyperoodon > Hyperoodon ampullatus. The sequence continues at coordinate 185,825,571 of NC_136914.1, forward strand.
TAAAAATTATTTTCATAAAAACAATTTCATTAGAAGTATCTAAGATTCATATGCAACAGAACGGTGTGTGGAGGGGGCCCAGTAAGGCCTAGGGACTCTGTTTTTCTTACCAAAGAACAAAATGCTGATAGATTCTTATTTTACTGATACTAAAGTTTTCCTACAGTATATTGTATTGACAGGTGTTAAAACTCGGCTTGTTTTTCTTCCTCCTTGACATAGTTTAAAATAATTTGTTAGCCACCTGAATAAGGAGCCCTCAAATTCATACATAAATCTCACATCAGCAGAAGGAGCCGAAGATATGCCTCAACTGCTTCAGAGTCATCAAGATTTCATTCAAGAGGAAACAGAGCTCAAAGATGGAGAGACAACATTCATGTGTTTCAGCAAAGGTGATGCCTGCTGGAGAGGTGAGAAGTATTTGCTGCTTCAATGAGTCAGATGAAAACTACCAGCCTTGATGGAGGCGGACAAGCTTTGCAAAATACTTGCTTAAATAAACCGTGTCCCTCGCATGGCTTCTAGTAGCTTTCTCTTCAGATGATACCCCTCTTAGGTGCAAAGTTCAGCATCCACATTCAGTCCAACTGTCAGACCTTGGTAGAGAGGTTATATAACTGCCTTCTGTGAGAAAATTTGGTTTACTCCATGCGGGCCTGCCAACCCTTCAAGAGCTAAGTCAATATAAATTTACAGAGAGGCTGCCCCTTAAACAGTTGACATGTGTGGGGAAACTGAATTGAATTATATCAGATGAATAGAAAAGCTTTTCATAAATATACAGTGCCTAAGAGGTATGTTCGAGAGTGGGCATTACTATCCTAATGTGCATAACGGCTTAGAGTACAGGGATGCAACATTGCCCAAGTTTGCGAGAAATAAGAGAATGCATGGAATAAAACTGTTTTCTCAGCCTGTACTCCTCTGATATTCACTCTGTATCATATAACCTGAAAGGCTCAAATTCTCATTTTCAGGTACAGCCTAAATTCTAACACAAAGTAAATTAGAAATCAGTTAATTTAATCAATTGATTTTTTTCTGAGACAGAGAAAACTACTGATACGTATTGAAGAGATTAGGCCATAATTATTTTTTACAACAAACAATTTTGGAATATGCATGGGGATTTTAGTTCATTGTTAACATCGCTGGGTTTTCCCAAACAAGAAAGTTCCAAAAATTCCAAGGATAGAAAATGGAATTTTATTTGCACTCAAGCCCTTGGTCAGATGGTTTTAAACCAGGACCTCAGTCGTAACTTCATTTATGTTGCACATGAGCATAGGCACACATTTAGTAGCACAAACACTCTTCAGTTGCTCTTCCAGATAGTCTTGAACCCAGTCCTGAGATGTAGCCCTGGGCTTCTCATTCAAGACCTACCACTCTAGACATACCAAAAAACCCAGGAAAACAACCAATACAAAGCCCAATTTTAAAGTTAATTTTTATTTTTATTCCCTTTAACCTGTGTACAACTAATACTTAATCTCTCTCAAGAATTAAATGCCTTCAAATTGCCTTTTGGCTATCAAAATTGTGCTCAGTGTGAGTGCCTTGGGCTTCCCTATCTTCTAATGTCACACTGATAGCTAGGAGGACCCTGTGGGGCTACTGGGCATATAGTCTTCATTTCAGCCTCCAAGACCTTCCCTGAGTTCTAGTGAGCAGGTTCAAACAGCTGCTAATTAGGAAAGGGAGGGGATGCAGAGACAAGGGAGGAACAGTCAAAATAAACAATAGTGCAGCCTTGGGACAAGGTCCTGGTTCCCCATCAAGGGATACACATCACAATATCATTGAGCTGTTTTGCAGATACTAAAACCCCCACCAGGAGGGAGAAATTAATGGTATGCTGCCCACAAGCAAGTAGTCCCCAGACAGGCTGGAACCAAAAGGTTGATGATGCTGACTCCCAGTTACCTCATTACTAACCAGTCAGAAGAATGTCCACGAGCTGATCACTCCCTCTTTGAAGCGTTACTGTAAAACTTCTCACTACTCCCTCCAAGGTGGGACACACAGTTTGAGGGCACTAGCCCGCTGTGGCACGCTTTGCCTGGCAAGGCAATAAAGCTATTCTTTTTTACTTCACCCAAAACCCTGTCTCTGACAATTCAGTGTCGGGATACAGAGGCCAGATTCAGCTTCAATATGCTCTGCAGTTACATCTCTTCTTCCCTTTTCCACAAAGCTCCCCACTCTCTCCTCGTGTGAGCCTAAAATCGATGTCAGGAAAGCAATCTGATTGGACTAAAGCACCTGAGCAAAGAATTTCTGATGTGATACCTTCCCCTTACCCAATCCTTATATCTTCCCAAACAAATGTATATTTTAATCCTAATGATTTTAAAATTACATAAGTCAAGTCAAAAGATATTTGGGAAGAGATTTCTTTAAAAAGAAGTCTTGTCTATTTACAATAGCCAGGAGACGGAAACAACCTAAGTGTCCATCATCGGATGAATGGTTAAAGAAGATGTGGCACATATATACAATGGAATATTACTCAGCCATAAAAAGAAATGAAACTGAGCTATTTGTAATGAGGTGGATAGACCTAGAGTCTGTCATACAGAGTGAAGTAAGTCAGAAAGAGAAAGACAAATACTGTATGCTAACACATATATATGGAATTTAAGGGAAAAAAATGTCATGAAGAACCTAGGGGTAAGACAGGAATAAAGACACAGACCTACTAGAGAATGGACTTGAGGATATGAGGAGGGGGAACGGTAAGCTGTGACAAAGTGAGAGAGAGGCATGGACATATATACACTACCAAACATAAAATAGATAGCTAGTGGGAAGCAGCCACATAGAACAGGGAGATCAGCTCGGTGCTTTGTGACCACCTAGAGGTGTGGGATAGGGAGGGTGGGAGGGAGGGAGACGCAAGATGGAAGAGATATGGGAACATATGTATATGTATAACTGATTCACTTTGTTATAAAGCAGAAACTAACACACCATTGTAAAGCAATTATACTCCAATAAAGCTGTAAAAAAAAAAAAAAAAGTCTTGGTTTAATGATTTTCAAACATCTTATTTTTAGCTCAAGAACATTTTCTTCAAACAAAACTTATGCAGAATCCCAATGTATAAAATACTCAAAAAAAAAAAAAAAAGCAAGCAGAACTTCTTGTTGAAGTAATGGCAGGAGGACATAAAGGCCAGCTCTATTATTTGCTCTCTCAGGAAGAATAGCCCTAGACACACATCCTCAGAATCTTTAAGAGTTGCTTTCAGAGTGAACTTTGAAAATGACTGAAAATTCACTCTACCATGTCTCAACTTTCTCTGAGCCTTAGTTAGGAAGAAGAGAGGCAGATCTTTAGCAACATGCTTCCATCATATAAGACAAACTTAGGACTACAAATACAGTTACACCATTCTCACCCACTGCCAATGTCCTATCTATAGTCTAGTCTTCTGTTAGAAGGAATCACAGAAAAACCACTACTAACACCATTTTCCTTCCACTACAAGACCTTTTTCTAAACTCTGATGCCTGGAGGACCTCAATTTAATCACTGACCTACTACATAAAAAGGACAAATGCCACAAGTGTTGAGGAACACCATACTCTTAAATGAATGTTTGTGGTAACCCTATGTTGAGCAAATCTAGCCGTGCCACTTTTTCCAACAGCGTTTGCTCTGGCTTCTTTCAGGATATTTTCTTTATCTTTGTAGTTTGAAATTGATACATCAAGGTGTAGTTTTTTTTTGATATTTCTCCAACTTGATATTCTCTGAGGTTACTGGATCTGTGGTTTTAGGAAAATTCTCAGTCATGATTGTTTCAAATATTTCTTCAGTTTCTTTCTCTCTTTCTTCTCCATCTGGTATTTGTATCATACATATGTTATACCTTTTGTAGCTGTCCCACAGTTCTTGGATATTCTTGCTTACTCAGGCTTTTTCCTGGTTGCTTTTTAGTTTTGAAGGTGTCTATGATTGATCCTTAAGGGCAGAGATTCTTTCCTCAGCCAAGTCCAATCTACTAAGGAGCCCATCAAAGGCATTCTTCATTTCTGTTAGCGTTTCTGATCCCTGGCACATATTTTTGGTTCTTAGTATTTCCATGTATCTGCTTACATTGTCAGTATATTTTTGCCTGCTACTTTATCCATTAGAGCCCTTAGCATATTAGCCATAGTTGTTTTAAATTCCTTGTCTGATAATTCCAACATTCCTGCCATATCTGATTCTGGTTCTAATGCTTGCTCTGTCTCTACAAACTGTGTCTTCTGCATTTTAGTATATCTTGTAATTTTTTTTTATTGATAGCAAGACATGATGTACTAGGTAAAAGGAAGTGCTATGAACAAGCCTATACTTATGTGGCATTGGGGCGTGTGGGAGGCAAACTATGCTAGAGTCCCATGACTAGGGCTGTTTTTCAGCAAGCCTGTGCCTCTGGGCTGTGAACCTCACACACGCTTCTCAGCCCCTGCTCCAGCACCCTTAGGTGGGGCAGAATGGCTAGTGTGAGCTGGAGTTGGGTGTTTCTCTTCTCCCCGGCTTAGTTATGCTCTGATAAGATCCCAGCAGGTTAGGTTTTGGTTAAACAGTTTCCCCTGAGGGTAGGCCTTATAAAGAACAGATGCTCTGGACTATTTCAAAACAATTCCTTTACGCCTCCCCGCCCCCGACCCGCCATAAGTATGAGGGGAAATTTCTCTGATATTCACCGTGAGAGCCCAGTAGAGCTTTAATAAATAAAACTCCCCCAAATGTGAGGTTCTCCCAAAATTGGGTCCCCCTGGAGATTTTATCTCAGACTCGCCCTCACTGAGCCTCCAGCAATTTGTCCATTACCGGTCAGGTTTTCCTTCCCTGGCACTGGTTCCTGCAGAGCTTTCTCCTCTGGTGGGTTGTGATTATCTGTATTTACCTGTCAGTTTCCCAAATCTGGCTGACAGTGATTTGCCTTGTGATTTCACTTTTTTTAAAGATCTAGGCAGGTATGCTGACTTTTCAGTTTGTTCAGCTTTTTACTTGTTAGGACAAAGCAGTAACTTGCAAGCTCCTCACATGCAGAGCCAGAGCCCAGAAAGCTCCTCCTTCCACCTTTGCTGAACCTTGAAAGTGAGACCTTCACTAACCACACAGTGCCCACTCTTTACTCAGGCTGTCCTTATCCCCCTCTCTGAAAAGGGATTCTCTAGCTACAGCCTTCTCTGATGACCCATCAGTCCCACTGGGAGTAGGATAATTTCTCACTTTTCTTTCCATAGATAATTATTTGCCATGTGGCCAAAAAATGATTGTCTATACAGTGACATAGCCATGGGTCATCACCAGTCTCCTTTTTTTCTATCAAAGGGAAGCTTTGACTCAAAAGAACATAATTTGATAGAGATTCTGTCCCTAGATCCTAGTAAAAGTAGACGTTAATGGCTAATATAACCCTTTTATGATTCACCTGGGCCTTGAAAACAGAGTAAAGACAGAGTCCCTCAGAACAACAGTGGGGACCCAATGACTCCAAGCATACACCAGAGACCTTCACAGTCTCAATATGCAGAAAACCTTCATCTCTCTCAATATGAAATAACTTTAAAAAATAATATTTGCCCTTGGAAGAGGTAATTAATGTGTCATTAATTTAATAATAATGGTAAAGGGCTAGCAGGTCTGGAGCCCCAACTAGAGGAAGTACTGAAAAGGCAGCTTGAGGGAAGGGCATTTTTCTGCCTCACTGGATGAGCATAGGAACCCATCTTCCCACCTCACCTTCACTTTCTTCCAACCCCCAGTGCCTGTAAAGCATGGGGTCAGACAGCATGAATGCCAAGCATATTTTAAGGCTGTGTAGCCCAGAGCTGGGGAATTGTATGGGCAAGGATGGAAGTGATAGGGACAGAGTAAAGAGACGAAGTAGGTGATTAAACTGTTAATCCCACTAGGGGACTGTAAGTAAAGAAAAAAAAGTATGGGAGACCTCTGTAAGTTAATGATTACTCAGGAAAGCAGGCTTGCTTAACCACAAAGCCAAGCAGGCTTGCTTAGGAACAAAACCATGCAACAGAAGCATAACACATGCACCCAAACAACAAAACAATGGTGGCATGAGACCCACATCCTGCCCAGTGAACTCAGTAAGTTAATGACCCTTAGGACACGCTCTCTGCACACATAAAAAACAATAATTTATGGAAAGGTGACATTTCAAAGTGAAAGACCCTCATTATACAGAGACCTTAAGTAATTTTTCCGTAGTGCCATGACAGTCCTGGCTTGACCATGTAGGGACAAGAAAACTCCCCTGTCCAACCTGAAGGAGGAGCTGATAAGGGAAGCATGACATCTACTCAAGAATGAGGAAGAAGGTGATCTTTCCCCCTCCCCACTTTTCCCTATAGCCCACTAAGTTCTCGGGATGTGGCACCCTCTCGCCCACCCATTTGTAAGCCTCACAAGCATCCCATTCTAATAAATCTCTTCTTATCTATCACTGTCTCTCACTGAATTCTTTCTGCACTGAGACATAAAGGACCAGAGCGCCTCAGAGCCCCCCGAAATGCCACCTAGCAGTTTCAGAAGGATCCTTCCAGTGCAGGTTTCTCACTGTGGAGAGGGACTGGAGTTGCACACTGAGGAGAGTGAACAGAAGGCTACTTAGGAGGCATGTGCAATCTGAGGGCAACAGAGCTGAGTCAGGAGGGAGGTCAGTGCCCTGGAGACTGTGTTCCTGGCTCCAAAGGTAAGACCTAGTTTGCTGGGACTTTAACTGGAAATTCTTATAGTGTAATGCCTTTCTGGAATTGCCTTAATCTTCAGCAAAAAAAAAAAAAAAAAAAAAAAAAAAATATATATATATATATATATATATATATATATATGTACAACAAAAATACATTTTAGTCAAATGCTGAAAGGCAGAGTATTTAAATCAAACTTCAACCAAAGACTGAAGCTGAATATCTTTACCACAGAATAACTTCTGAGATGAGAGTACAGTTGACTCTTGAACAACATAGGGCTTGGGGTGCTGATCCTCCGTGCAGTCAAAATTCCACATATACCTCCCTCCAAATTTAACTACTAATAACCTACTGTTGACTGGAAGTCTTACTAATGACAAACAGTTGATTAACACATATTCTGTATGTTATATGTATTGTGTACTGTATTCTTACGATAAGCTAAGCTAGAGAAAATAAAATGTTAAGAAAATCATAAGGAAAATACGTTTATAGTACTGTACTATATTTATCAACACTGTAAGTTTACATCATGTTTACCAGATGAATCATCTGTCAGTACCTATATCAATATTGTCTTATACTATACAAAACAGTGCAGATGTTATATATATTGCTAACAATGGACACCAAAAATGAAAAGATAAACATGGATTTTGTTTTTCACATTATTTACAGGTATAACAATTAATTCATGCACTGATAATAAAGAAGCAGCACTATGACTGCTTTATGGTAGCCTAGTGTAATCAATATGATTGCTTCATGGCAGCCTAGCCTATACACTAATGAGTGAGTCATTATAAAAATTTGATGGCATTTAGTATTATTAATACAATCATATTCATAATACAGTATTGAAAACATTGTTACATTTAAAAAAAACCTGTCATAATAGGCTGATACACAGTTTCTCCAATTATGAGAGAGAGAGAGAGGGGGGTATACTGTTCAGTAATGTAACTCTTTGAAAGCAAAGTTATAAAACAGTGAACACACTATTAATTTTATATTAAATATCACTCATTTTATGCCTATGTAAGGATAGGCTATCCATTGCAAAACAAGTCTTGCATATCATGTTCTACACAATGACACTTAGGGGATAATAATGATGACATAAAACATCTTATACGGTTCTTGCCATACAGACAAGTTTATTGACTGTATGCATTATAATTAGTTATGATTCATTAAGGGGATCATCATAAAAGTTTTTATCTTCATGTTGAGTAGGCTGAGGAGGAAGCGGAGGGGCTAGTCTTGCTGTCTCAGGGGTGGCAGAGGCGGAAGAGGTGCAAGGTGGAAAGAGAGGTAGGAGAGGCAGGCACGCTCCGTATGACTTTATAGAAACACATCCATACTATATTTCACTGCCTTTGTTGCTTTTTCATTTCTCTAAAAATGTTTCCATATGGTACCAATCCTTATTCCACCATTTCCTTTAGTTTCAGTGCCTGTATCACAGAAGAGTCCATGTCATAAAAGAAGTCAAAAGCAGTCCTGTATAATCAGAACCCTTCTGCCAGATTGTCTAATGCCAGTTTGTTTTCTGGCACTCTTTCTTTTACGTCTTCTTCCTCATCATCTAGCACTGGTTTGGAAGCACACATCTCCACCAAGTCATCCTCTGTTAACTCCTCTGGTGTGGTGCCTATTAGCTCTTGAATTTATCCAAGATCCATACCTTGAAACCTTTCACACACACACACCCCTTTTTGCCATATCCACAATCTCTTTCATGATTTCCTTGATTGGCTCTGTTGTAAATCCTGTGATGTCGTGCACAACCTCTGGACACAGTTTTTTTTCCAGCAGGCTTTATAACTTGTTTAGGGCTCCATAACCTTCACAGGTTTTTTTTTAACAATGGCATCTTCAATGATGTAATCCTTCCAGACTTTCATGATGTCCTCTCTACCGGGGTTCTCTTCCATAGCGTTTACAATCCTTTCCCTAGAGTACTGTGTGTAATAAGCCTTAAAGGTTCTTATGACTGCCTGACCTAGAGGCTGAATTAGAGATATTGTGTTTGGGAGCAAGTAGATCACTTCAATACCTTCAGTGTTGAACTCATGAGGTTCTAGGTGGCCAGGGGCATTGTCTAATATCAAAAAAAAAAAAAATTTTAAAAGGCAGTCCCTTACTGGCATGGTACTTCCTGACTTCAGAAACAAAGCATTGATGGAACCAATTCAGGAAAAAAAGGGTTCTCCTCGTCCAGGCCTTCTTGCACAATCAAAAGACTAGCAGCTGGTGTTTCTTTTCCCTTCAAGGCTCAGGGGCAGTCCTGAGCATAAACCCAACTGCATTCACATGAAACAGTAGAGTCAGCCTATCCCTTCCTGCCTGCCTTAAATCCTGGTACTCGCTTCTCTTCCTCACTAAATAAATGTCTTTTGTGGCATTTTTTTTCTTCCAGAATAGGGTACTTTCATCTGCATTAAAAACATGTTCAGGCAGATATTCTTTGTCAATGATTTTCTTAATGGCATTTGGGATCTCGTCTTCTGCCTCTTGGTCTGCAGAAGCTGCTTCTCTTGCTACCTTGACATTTTAAGCCAAACCTCTTTCTAAAATTATCAAACTACCCTTTGCTTGCATTAAATTCTCCAGCTTTAAACCCTTCACCTTCTTTTGCTTTAAGTTGCCATATAATGACCACTTTTTCTTGAATCATATTAGAGTCTACAGGTATGCCTTTCTTATAGCATTCCTACACCCACATAAAAGCTAAGCTGCATTCTAAACATGGTCCTTATGCTGGATTCATTTCTGTTGAAATGGCGGGCAGCTGTAGCCATAGATCTCAATCTGTGGTACATATCAAGCAATTCAATTTCTTGTAACATCATGACTTTTCTCTGCTTCTTGGAAGCACTTTTAGCATCACTACTGGCACTTTGTATGGGTCCCACGGTATTAGTAGGTTTATGGTATTGCACTAAACGTGATGAAAAATACATGAGAACTGCAAGAGATCACTTTTTACTGGGATACACAATTTACTCCAGAGAGAAACTGCTCAGGCAGAAAAAATCAGCATCACGTGGCATTTAAGTGAATACCTGCAACATTTGAGCTCACCACAGTAGCAACAGGAGGTGGCTAAAAAATTATTACAGTAGTACAGTGTGTATTACAGTAAATTTTATGCAGTTATAATATTTCATCTTTACATTTGTTTACATTTCTCAACTGCAAATGATGCCATGTATGGTCTGTAATTGTGTATGTAAATTTTAATAAATTTTAACTTTTTATAATAAATTTGTGGGGTTTTTTTTTGTGTGTGTGTGGTACGCGGGCCTCTCACTGTTGTGGCCTCTCCCGTTGTGGAGCACAGGCTCTGGACGCGCAGGCTCAGCGGCCATGGCTCACGGGCCCAGCTGCTCTGTGGCATGTGGGATTTTCCCGGACTGGGGCACGAACCCGTGTCCCCTGCATCGGCAGGCGGACTCTCAACCACTGTGCCACCAGGGAAGCCCTGTGTGTATTTTATGGCAGTAAATAATAGACTAGTATCTACATATATTTTATGTACTCATAACATACTATTTTCTTAATTTTTTTTGATATTTCTAGGCTACACAGTTCATCTGTTTTTTCAAATTGTCACAAAACTCCAAAATATTTTCCAATATATTTATTTTAAAAAATCAACATGTAAGTGGGCCCACACAAACCCCTGTTGTTCAAGGATCAACTGTATATCTTAATTTATATTCAAAATTGTGAAATAATATTTGACTATAGGCTATACTATACTGTTACCATTATAATACAATTGACTGTCCTAAAATATAACAGGTTAGATTTTTTAAAGTTTAGCACTAAAGAGAAAGGAAGAAAACCTCAGCACAATCACCAGCTAATGGCTCTGCAGCCCCTAAACTGCACATCTGCAACGCTAAGTCAAAGCTCACGTTCAACCATGGTGAGTGGAATAAGTGAAATATATCAGTTCTGCCTCTATTGTTTCCTGTTGCTGCTGATTATGTTGGCACTAAGTTGTTAAGAATTCTTTTCCTCTAGTATCTCCTCTTTACCTCCTGAACCAAATGTTGATGGTGATTATGCTGATTAATTTTGTGTATCGTCTTCACTGGGCCATGGGGTCCTCAGATATTTGGTCAAGATTATTCTGGATGTTTCTGTGAGGGTATTTTTGGATACAGTTAATATTTAAATTGGAAGTCTGAGTAATGCAGATTGCCCCCCCTAAGGCAGGTGAGCCTCAGTCAGTTGAAGGCCTGAAGAGAATAAAAAGGCTCAACCTCCCCCAGGTAACAACAAATACCTTTTACTTGATTGCTTGCAAACCAGGACATCAACTTTCTTTCTGCCTTCGAATTTGAACTGAAACATTGGCTGTTCCTGGGTCTCAAGCCTGCCCGTCTTTGAGCAGGAACAACACCATTGATTCTCCTGGTTCTCATGCCTTCAGGCTTGGACTGGAACTAAACTATCAGCTCTCCTAGGTCTCCAACTTGCTGATTCATCCTGCAGTCCTTGAGACTTTTCCACCTCCATTACCATAAGTCAATTCTTTATAATAAATCCATATATATGATATTTATAGGGGGGGAATATATAGAGAGAGATAGAGAGGTACAGATAGAGATATAGATACAGATCTCATATTGGTTCTATTTCTGGAGAACCCTAACTAACATAGTGATGTTACAGTTTTACTGATGCATTCCCCAAAGGTTTGTGCATTGCTTGCAGAAGATGTAAACTATTTTCAGAAGCAAATTTAAGACCCTAACTTATTTTTATTTCTAATATATTTGCAGGTCCTTAATGTTTCACACATTTGAGAAAAATTTGTCCTTAAACCCCAAACAGAAATATGTGGTAATGGAGATATAAACTTGAGTTTCAAAATAATAAAACTGTCTCCAAATTTCCAACTGCAATTCAGTTTTCATTGAACATATACCCATTTTACCTTTTTTCCTGGAGTAGAATAGGAGGAGGATCAAGCAAGCATTATGTAACAAAATACCTGCCCTCACAAGAAATTTCAGGAAGTTCTGGTAAAATGAACTATTTTTTCCAAGGCCAGCATTGATTGTTCATATGTCTATCCTGGTATTAGTAAACCATTTAGTTCACAGCTATGTAAGTAATGTTAACTGCAAAGTACAGTATTAAAGCTATTTGTCTCAAGCAGTGTTTTTTAAATGTAATTGCAGTTATTCCAAATTATTTGAACATCATAAGGCAGTTCTGAAATTCCTTACATATCATGCAGTTTGTCTATGACTGAAGAATAAGGATAAAGAGGCCCATTATCTCTCTCGATATGACCAGTAATTCTGGAGTATGTTTTAAGCTGTGGTTTCTTTCTGAACACCCAACTGAAAAGTGTGCAAAAACATGAGAGGCTTCCCATATCCTTCACAGCCCTCACCATGTGTATGTGCCATCAATAACACTTCTATGATGTTAAAATACATATGCAGTTACTCAGTTTCCCAAAAGCTAAGCCATAGAGCAGACTTGTGCAGATACTGAGACAAGACTAAAACTAAGATTTAGTGGCATCCCAAAAGTCAGGCTGGGAGAGTAAAGCAATTAGGAGCCAAAAATATAAGAAAGGCTGGCCCATCTTATCTCTTGGATCTGGCAAAGTACAGTGACTTGCCAAAATTAGTAAGCAATGACTCCGATCTCTGGGTGGTGATCAGTGCTACTACAGGTGACCCACAGCTAATGCCCAATGACAGTGCACCATGAGGACATTCCAGGGACTACATGGGCAAGAACGAATCCACGACAAACCTTCCGGTTATACCCACAGGTTAAAGGACAGTTTCCTTTAATGAGAGAAGGACCAATAAGTAACTGAGTTACAGATCAGATTATCTTATTTACAAGGTGACTGACATATGTGTTTCCACATACATCCGTAATGGACATATCACAACCTGGCAATAAAAGATGAGAATACTGATGATAACATCAAGGCTTCGTTTTTTTTAAATCTCTTTAATTTTGGTTTATAAATGAAAGTGAACTCAACTTAATTAATTAAAAAATAAAAATAGGAGTTAAAATGGCTACTTGTCATAATCATGTAGAAAAATGGCTTCTAAAAGTAAAATATCCCATTATTGAAGAAAGGCGAGCATTTCCCATGATGAAAAGTTTGCTCCCTTGTTTAATTTGGCTGTGACCAAACTAATCTGGAATCAAACTCAGGGCAGATAATGAATCGCTGAGTTTTTTTTTTTAACCAACTGAACCATTTAGATAAGAAAAAAAGGGCTTATCTTTTAAATGCTGCACTCATTTCAGACATTTTGCTTCACTGATTTTGGGAAGTAAGACATTTACATGCTTTTATGAGCTTTGTGATAAGACTTTATACAAAAATGTTACAATATGCATTTGCTTTACTATGAGAACAGCTCTTGTATCATCGAAAGAGGACCATAAGTCACAATTACCATTCCTTTCTACATGCCAAGTTTTCTGGGTTATTTTCTTTCATAAGTCTACTTGGCTACTGACCAAATAGATCACTAATTCTATCAGAGTCAACAGCTGAAGTTGAGTGTGGGTAAATTTAACTTCTCCTGGGTCATTACAAAATTCTCACCTATTAATATGTTTATTGAATTTTGCTTATTACTTAAATATATGTTCAATGGAGAAAGTTTAGAAAACATGGATATATAAATAGAAAAAAACAGGCACAAATATGATAAATTCTATCAAAAATAATCATGAATAAGTAGGTTTATAAAACTATATTGATGAATCACCAAAACATTGTTACACAGAAGGTAGACACAAAAAAGTACATATAGTATGACTTCATTTTTATGAAGTTCAAATAAGTAAAAATCACCTATTATAATAAGAATAATCACAGTGGCTGCATATGGGGATGTTGACTGAAGGAAGGCACAGGGGAACTTTCTGAAGTAATGAAAATGGAAATATTCTGTATCTTTATAAGATGTGGGCTACATGGTTCTATGCATTTGTACATCTTATCAAATTTCATACTTCAGATCTGTTCAATGCATTACATGTGAGTTATATTTTAATTAAAAACATGATGCTGTTATGGATTTTCCAGGAGGGCTAAATGATTTGCATCACGGTACTTTGTTGTCATGTTATTTATAAACTTTTTTAAAAGCTTACCTTAAAATTATACATAGAAAAGCTTTATCAGAATACTGTTAGTTTGTTTTAAAAGTGAACTTTAGGACCACTAGCCATTTCTTTGGAAGTTGGACACAACAGTGTTATTATAGAGCTTTAAACAGTCCCACCATCAGCCTGTCTAAACAAGTTATCTTGAAGTTATTTGAATCTAGAAGAATAACTTTATTTCTTGCCTTATTATAATTAACTAGGGCATGTGAGCCAATATGAATGAGCCAAGTTCACATAAAGTCCATTGCCATTTAAATATTTGCTAAATCTCAATTTAATTTCTAGCAGTATTAGTATCAATTAACCACTTATAAAATTCTTTCACACCTATTATCTTACTTAGTGCTCTTAACAACTCCATATGGCATGTACTTTTAGCCCCATTGAACTGACCTGACATGAAAAAGGACAATCAGTGAGGTTAAAGGATTTTTCCAAGAAAATGTTCAGCTATCAAATATCAGAGTCAAGATTCAAAATGAGATCTTCTGTTTCCATGCTTAGTGCTCCATCCAACACACCGGATCTGACTACTGGATGAAAACAAGGTTATCTCTTGACAAATTCATAAAAAGCAAGAAGAGAAATGGGAAACTCTCTGCTGCTGAAGGGTTAAGATTGTCTATGATTTAAGACATGGCAACTAACAAAATATTTGAAAAATCCTTATGACTTTAACAAAAAATCTATACAAAATAAAATTAAGCCTCAAAAAACAGATAATGCTAACATTTTGGACTTTTTCTAATTTCTTTGCTTTACTTAACCAAAGATTTTTTTTTTTTTTTTTTTTTTTTTGCAGTACGCAGGCCTCTCACTGTTGTGGCCTCTCCCATTGAGTAGCACAGGCTCCGGAGGCGCAGGCTCAGTGGCCATGGCTCATGGGCCCAGCCGCTCCACGGCATGTGGGATCTTCCCAGACTGGGGCACGAACCCATGTCCCCTGCATCAGCAGGCGGACTCTCAACCACTGCGCCACCAGGGAAGCCCCAAAGAATATTTTTATAAAAATTATTTTATTGTATAACTTTTTTCCTATCTTGCTAAATTAGCTACATATGGTGTACTCATTTCCACTGTATTAACTATTCATTTACAAAAGCATTTTAAGAACTACATAGCATTCTACTGTATGGGTATGCTATAAAAATGTTTAACCATGGAATTATATATTTGTAATTTGATGATGGATATGTTAAAAAAAAAAAAGTACAGGGCTTCCCTGGTGGCACAGTGGTTGAGAGTCCGCCTGCCAATGCAAGGGACATGGGTTCGTGCCCCGGTCCGGGAAGATCCCACATGCCGCGGAGCGGCTGGGCCCATGAGCCATGGCCGCTGAGCCTGCGGGTCCGGAGCCTGTGCTCCGCAACGGGAGAGGCCACAACAGTGAGAGGCCCGCGTACCGCAAAAAAAAAAAAAAAAAAAGTACAATGATGATTCAAATTGCATCTTTGAGGCACATGACCATTTCACTTCTAATTACTGAAAGCCATAAAATTAGTAGAGATTTTAAGTTATCCACCAAAGTCCATTCTCCCCTTCTTCCTGGAAACCAGGAAGTTGGGGACCAACTACATTCCACAATTCCCCTTGCTTCTAAGTGTGAAATGTAACCAGGCCTTGACTTTAAAACACTGCACATGTGCGTCTCTGCATTCATCTCTTCCCAACCACATCCCATCCCACACATGTCTCAACTGAAAACAAGAATTCATAGCAACCCAGCTTTAATCAGACAGATGACTACATACCTTAGGATAGTGCACTGACTTGAAAGGAACCTGATTCCCTGAATGACTGAGTGGAAGATAACTTCCCCACACCATCCCAGGACAACTGTGAAGGAAAGAAAATAGTGTACAGTGGTCCTAGGTATATGCAGGTTCTGCATCCTCAGATTCAACCAACCACAGATTACATAATTATGTTTACAATCTGTGGTTTATTGAATATGTGGATGAGGAACCATGGATACTGAGGGCCAATTATGAGACGAGCATCCACAGTTTTTGGTATACTGAGGTACAACTATTTGTTCTTTAATAGTAACTTTTTATTGGCTCTCTTTGTTACAGTTGTAGTTACACCTAGTTCACCTTCTACTTGTCCAATGATAGTTTATCTACAGTAAACAGTAATCCCAATTTAGCTTGGTCTGTAATTCATTGCATATTGGAACTTCCTCTTCTAAAGTCTAAAGATCTATGTGATTCAGAAGCAACTCAATCATAATTTCCATTTCTGAATCTCTGGCAATAATATGGAATAAGCAACATTCCTTTTGCCACAAATAAGGAAGGTTCTCAATGTTACCTGCTTCCACTAGAGTTTACTGACATTTCACAAACAAGGCAATACCCACCCTCACCTCAACAAGAAGCTCACTAGCCCTGCCACTGATATCAATTTGCTATCCGTATAATAATAGTATATGTGTGCAAAGAAACCTTGGAAATCAAGTTAAGGGCCTTCTTTTCACAAATACAGAAACAGGTGTCCAGAGAGGTTAGGAAGCTTGCCAACAGCACACAGATTTAGATGCCATCAAAATACCAGAATTAGAACTCAAATCCTGATCTAAGTCAAGAATACATTCCACTGCTCTAAAGTACAAAAGCATAAAGAAAAATTCTTTTCCAAATGTTCTGACTTTGAATATCCAGCCGCATTTCCTTTTTCCTCAATGGTACCCTTCTTTAAAGACAAATACACTGCAGTCCAGTGCATACAGTTGAATCAGTTCTTCCAGGCTGAGTAATAACCATTCATTCATTGATCAATTATTACACAACCACCATGAGGTTAACACTAGTGAGTCAGATGCAATTCCTGTCTAAGGAAGCATACATCTAGAAAGCAAGAAATTATAATACAATATTCTGAGTGTTAAGAGCTATGTAGGATGGGGGAAATACAAAATGTTTATGGATTTATAATCACAAACTCTAACTCAGTCTTGAAGGTCATGGAAGGCTTCCTGGAAGGGGTGCCATGAAGCTGATTCCTAACAATATATAGATGATAGACAGATAAAGAGGGAAGACTGGAAGCACCACATATAATGGAACTCCAGATGAATCCAGTTTAACAGCTGTGCCCATCTCCTTCAAATCCATTACCTTCTTACCCTCCCCATATTTTCTCATATTCCAATTTCTGTTCCAAGTGGTGAGACAATACTAGGCATAACCATGAAAAAACTCTAAAGCCCCTATGACACTACAGACTTAAATTTAAATTAAATTTTTTGGAAATAACTTCATTTTACTGCCAATTTATAATTCTTCTTTACCATCACATTTATATTCTCTGCAAAACTGAAATACATGATGTGGAAAATACTCAGGTTTTTCATGCACAAAGAACCATGATTTTGAAACTTTTCTCTGTAGTTCCTTAAAAGCTTGATGAAGCCTGTAATCATTTGTCTGGATGGAGGTGGTAAATGGGCCTGCAGTGGGGTCTCTGGGTCAGGTAATCATCTGCTTCTCCAGTCTCTAGAGTTAAACAAGGAATGTTTCCAATTGATAGCACGGGTGCAAATTATCTCACGTAACACTAGCCTTCCCCAAAAACCTCTTAGTTATAGATGTGGAGGTTTGTTGCATTTTATTAAATGTTTAAATAACTATGAAAATGATTTATGCTCCATGTTTGATAATAATAGATTTAAATATCTGTTAAAACATTACCAATAAAACTTTTCAAACAGTTTAATATAAGCAAGGAAATATGAAAGATGAAATTCATATGAACCAAACATTCCCAGTTTTGAGAGAAACAGTACAATTAAAGAGCAGAATATTTAAAAGATTTCTTAAGAATTAAATGCTCCATTTCACAAATAGTGAAAGGGCAATAATGGTGCTGTTTCCATCACTGTTGTAAAGTGAAAGCTGTGTTCTACTGCTCTCAAGAGAAAGTGAATGTTCTCCAATGGGTTCTGCTATCCTCTCTTCTGCCTCCAGTTGATTAACTATCACATGGTTTGAAAAAATTAGTAGTTACAACAGGTTTAAGCATTGAAAGTTGGAAAAACAGTGGTAAGCCACCACCTTCACACTCACTGTTCTTATATAATGCCATATAATATTTACATAAAATGAAGTTCTTTATTCACTTTTATATGTAATAAGACAAATCAGAGAGGAAAAAAGCTTACAGTTTGAAAAGGTAGACTGCATAATGTCTCACCTTGACTGTAATAATTGCTTTGATCCAGTCCATCAGAGATGTCTCTCAATTGTTTTAAGTATCAACTTCAAGAGTTCAAACATTAATAAAATGTTCCTTCTATAAGATAAATGTATTCCCTCAACCCCACCTCACCTTACTAAGTCTCTCAACTTTATCTAGTGTTTTAGATCCAAACAAGTGCCATTTCCATGAACACATGCTCCAATAATTTGAGAAATTCATCTCCTAATCACCTCTCATGGAAGTTCCTTATTCATTCTAAGGCAGTGGTTCTGCTTCTTGAGTCAAATTTGATGAGCTCAATAACAAACAAACTCCAAAAAAGCACATCTTTTGCTCTAATGACTATATCCTGAAAAAGGTAAAACATCCCACCCAGAATGTTATGTACTGGTTGATTAATTACTAAGTACCCCTTTCAAATACACCATTTGAATAAGCCTTCAATTGCATAAGTTGCCCTTTGGGAGCTGTACAATTTATTGTCAGGCTTAGTGTGGCAATGTTCACCTACTTTCCTTCTGTCAACATCAACAAGATGACTACACCCCACCTGTTCCAGTGTCCCAGATGGTTAGGGTCCCTGTGGGTATTCTCGCTCCTATCAACCAGGTAGTCCAGTAAGTCCTGTCTTATTCTGATTATCCCCGATACCAACCCTCGTTCTCTGACTTAACCCACCTTTTAGTCCAAATTCAACTGCACTAATCATTTCACATGCCTGATTTGACTCTTTCATTAGTCTCAGAGCACCCAGATTGCGCTCAGCTGTGTACCCCTGTCTGGTGCCATCCTGTGCATCTGATCTTGCTTTGGTGATGCTGACACCTTTTTGCCTGTTAACATGGCAAAATCCCCCTGCTGGTTCACGTTGGACATGTAGAATTAGCAAGAAAAAAAACTTATGTCAAGCCACTGAGATATTTGGAGCAGTTTCTTACTTCAGCATAACATTGCCAATTCTGTCTAATATAGGAATTAAAAGAAGTGTAAAGGATAGATTTAAACACACTTGTATACCTAACAGTATCTGTAATTAGTTACAACTAAGTGGGTCCTTTTAGCATAAAACAGTGAGCCAAAAATCAGTTTCCATCTACTTAATTTTAAATAGAAATTGATTGACATTTTCTCATTTCAACTGAAAAAAAATGGTAGTGTCTAGACTCCAAACTTTCATAATTTCTTCTAAATTAATAGTATAAGAAATAGTATTTTTATTCCATAACATCTGTAAGGACTGCAACTCTACAAGGACACAGTTAACCAAAGGAACAACACTCAGTTTAGGGCTCTAGTCGCACATTTGATATTAAACTAGCTATAAATTAACCTGCAGATTCATTATCTACAGATTTACAGATTATAATTTGATACATTTTATGGAATTATTGGAAATCTGTCTCTGAATACTAAAAATATTCTCAATGTTATTAATAAAATGCTAAAATATATTATTCATTTGTATTAAACAATGAAAAATCTCATGATCAAACCACCCAATGATCAAACTCTTTAGAGCAACATGTTACCTTTGACTAAATACTGCAACCTGAAAATATCTACCAAAGGATATGTCAAAACGTGTACCCATAGCTTGTTAGAGGTGTTAAAAAAAGATCAGTTTGGGAACTATCACCTTTTGACTATGTGGGACATGATTAAGCAAGTGAAAAGAAAGGTACTTGCAGCTGGAAAAGCTTAACCAAATTCATTAGTGCTCATAATGGGAACAAATTTTTCCTATTTTATATTTTTCCACTTTGATTTAAATTGTTTGCATCCAGTACTTCTATTTATAGTCCTTTAGTGTCTTCAGACATAGAGAACAGACTCATGGTTGCCAGGGTGGGGTGGAGGTGGGGGAGAGATGGATTGGGAGTTTGGGATTAGCAGATGCAAACTATTTTATATAGTTTGGATGAACACCTACATCCTACCGTATAGCACAGGGAACTATATTCAGTATTCTGTGATAAACCATAATGGAAAAGAATATGAAAAAGAATACATATGTGTGTATAACTGAATCACTTTGCTGTACACCAGAAACTAACACATCGTAAATCAACTATACTTCAATAAAAAATAAACTTAAAAAATAAATAGTACTTTAGTGTCTTGCTCTTATTTCTTTTCTATTTCATTTTCCTCTGTTAAACTTAGTCATCACAGAATTTCATGATTTTTATAGTCTGATATTTCTTCTAATGATGCAATAATTTTTGTGTTTCTCAGGATTTCTATGCAAATTTCCACCATTTTTACAATTGTAAAAAAAAAAAAACAGTGGGAGAGGTTGTGCTTCTGCGGAGGCAAAGGGCATATTAGAACTCTATTTTCCACTCAGTTTCACTGTGAAGCTAAAACTGCTCTAAGAAATAAAGTTTCTTTTTGTTTTTTTTTTTTTGTTAAATCAGCCCAAGTCCCATAAGGACAGACGCACCATACGAGGGCTGAGGGTTACCACCGTTCAAACCTCATCAGTGTCGCATTGCGGGGTGGGGGGTGGGTGCGGTGCGGAGCGTTAGCCTCAGGATGACGGCCTGGTGGGCAAAGGTGGGCAGATTACCCCACAAGCCTAGAGAGCACGACGACTGGCCCAGGTGCACAGGAGCGAAACGAGCATGCACGTACCTTGATGACTCGGCATCCAGGCTCCTGGGATCCGTCTCTGGGCCTGGACCATGTAGATATAGGGCACAAGCAGAGATTTCTGGGGGGCAGATCGGGCTACCAGGGTCCTTCCCTCTCCTAAACAGAGTTGCTAATTCCCCTGAAGCCAGCTCTCAGGGGAACTCCTTACCCTCATCCTGGGCCGTGCAGGGGAGTCTGCTGATGAGAGACACCTGGGAGACCTGGGTCCCACAGACGGCCTGTACATCTTCCCAGAACAGGGCCAAATTGGTCTGGCTCAAACGACCTTCACTGTCCTATATCAGGTGTGCTGTCCGGGGAACCGCTGGCCCAGGAAGATGGCCTGCTGGGTGTGGGCAGCCCATGCCCACGCAGAGCTAAAGGTCCTGGTGCCTGAGGTTCGGTGAGCAGAGCGAACCCCACCGGCGCGTGCTGTGTCACTCTGCTTCCAGGCTCCTCGGGAAGAGTCCCAGGTCCAGGCGTGTAGGGATAGGCTGGGCCACAGGTGGGGACTTCAGGGGGACACACCAGCTGTCTCCGTCCAACACACTCCAAGACAGAGTTGCTAATTCCCCTCAAGCCAGAATTCGCAAGATTTCCGAAGCCGTTAGAGGCCTGACCAGGGCTGCAAGAGGTGGGAGACAGCTGCGAATCAAGATTGTCACAGACAGGCTCAAAGTCCCATAAGGACAGCAGGGCCACATGCGGTCTGACGGCTGCTGCAGCCCGCTGCAGGGAACTGCTGGCCCAGAGAACTGTTTGGTGGGTGCTACCAGGCCCTACCTAACAGGCGCACAGATCCTCAAAACCGAGGCTGGTGCGTGGACGCCAAAGATGCTGCGCGTACGCAAATGACGCTGACTCAGCCTCACGGCTTCCTGGGATATTTCCGCGTGTTCTGGCCAGGTAGGAATAAACTGGCCACAGGTGAGGGCTTCTCGGAAACACATCGGGCTGGCAGGGTGCATCCCGCTCCTAAATAGAGTTGCTAATTCCCCTGAAGCCAGATCTCCTGTGCTCCTGCCCTCTCAGTCAGTTCTGGGAGTCCAATAATGAGAGACACCTGGGAGATCTACCCACACAGAGGGCCTGTGTATCTTCCCAGAACAGGACCTTAAGTGGTCTGGCTGAAACGGCTTCCCTGTTCCAGAGGGGAAAAAAAAAGAAGAAAGAAGGAGAGAGAGAAAGAAAGAGAAACAAATCACCAGTATTCTACAGGCCATTTGTATTTTTACTGTGTTAGGATAATGCAGACACCTTTATGTAACCGAGCAGGACCCTATGGGGCCTGCCCAGAGCAGGACTCCTCTCCCCGCCCTCACCCCCCCCACCCCACCATGTCCTCCACTGCCTTTTGTCTGTAGAAAAAGGTAGTCAACGAATCAATTTAATCAGAGAAGTGAGAAAATGCAGAAAGGAAAACAGTCAAGCAAGACAAATGAGTAATAGTTTAGCCTTGAAACAAAGTCAAGGACATTTAATTCCTCCTCAAGGGCTATAGGTAATATTCTGAGCCATGTCCTTTGAGCTGTTTTGCAGGTACTGAAACCCCCACCAGGTGGAAGAAGTTTACTTCCTCCAAATGAGGTTGCCCATAAGCACGGAGACCACAGACTGGCTGGAACCAGAAGCTTGATGTTGATTCCTGATTACCTCACCACCAACCAATCAGAAGAATGTCCATGAACTGATCACATACCTCACAATTCCCCTCCCTCAACCTGTCTTTAAAAACCTTTCCCTAACAGCCTTCGGGGAGTTTGGGTCTTTTAAGCACTGGCTGCCCTGGACTCCTTGCTTGGTGCCCTGCAATAAATGCTGCACTTTCCTTCCCCACAACCCTGTGTCAGTAGATTGGCTTCACTGCGCGCGGGCAAACAGACCCAAGTTTGGTTTGGTAACACCTAGAGGGCCATGGCTACTAAAACAAGGATGGATATAACATGGGTAATAATATTCAAAACCATAATTATGATTTACTATGGTTTTTAATTTTTTTTTCACGGGGGTGTGGGTAATGAACCTAAAGGTAGGCATGATTATTTTCTTCACTTAATAATATTGAGCAGTATTAGTGAAGCCATTTGCAGCAACAAGGATGGACCTAGAGATTATCATACTAAGTGAAGTAAGCAAGACAGAGAAAGACAAATAACATATGATGTCACTTACATGTGGAATCTAAAAAATGATACAAATGAACTTATTTACAAAACAGAAGGAGACTCACAGACAGAAAACAAACTTACGGTCACCAAAGGGGAAAGAGGGTAGGGGGAGGGATAAATTAGGAAGTTGGGATTAACATATACACACTCTCTATATAAAATAACTAACTAACAAGGACCTACTGTGTAGCACAGTGAACTATACTCAATATTTTTAATAATCTGTAAGAGAAAATAATCTGAAAAGGGATATATATATATAAAACATAATTATATATATTTATATATATATATAACTGAATCACTGTACTGTACACCCGAAAATAACACAATATTGTAAATCAGCTAGACTTCAATTTAAATAACCTTAAAAATAAAAACGTTTCCTCAAACTTAGAGTATCTAGACAAAATTTTACAAATGAAAAACAGATTAAGGATAAGGGTGGAGTGAAGTGGTAGCAGAGTAGAGGGGAAGGGATGGTGTTTTAAAATGTCCACCTAAGGACTACATGTGGTGATGGAATTCTCCTGTTACCTTGATTCTGTATTGTGATGGTAGTGGTGATTACATGAACCTACATATTTAATACAATTTTATCAAAGTAAAGACACACACATAAATGAATACAAGTAAAACTGGGGAAATCCAAATAAGATCAGTGGATTGAATCAATCTCAATATCCTAATTGTGCTGTCATTTTATAAAGCTTTGCTATTGGGAAAAACTGATAAAAGGGTATACAGGCTTTATCTGTATTATTTCTTACCTCTGCATGTGGATCTACAATTATTTCTATAATATTTCAATTAAAGTTATATTATTTTCAAAATGTCATATT
This sequence comes from Hyperoodon ampullatus, assembly GCF_949752795.1. NCBI lineage: Eukaryota > Metazoa > Chordata > Mammalia > Artiodactyla > Ziphiidae > Hyperoodon > Hyperoodon ampullatus. Next base: position 185,849,313 of record NC_136914.1, read on the forward strand.
AGAGTTAATTAATTTATGATCCATTTTAAGATGACTTGAATGTAAAAATATACAAGTTAAATTATTTTCAATAATTATACCTAGTCATTATAATCTTTAGGTCATAGATCAGACACCTAACAGCAGCTTAGACAAACAAGCATGGTTTTGCCTGTTGTGAACAAAGAATATTCAAATCTATGAAAAAATAACAATCTCAAATATTAAAACTAATTGCATTTTTAAAAGATAATATTTCAACTAGACATACTGTTTATTTTTAAAGATAACAGATTTGATATTCTATTTGATATTTTATACTATTAAGTTATCAATGTTTATGATGAACAAAAGGCAAAATTGTCAAAGTTTCTTTTATACTTTCATTAGAGACTAATAACTAAACCAATGATAACTTCTAAGAATTTCTTGAGTCTTCACATTTAATTTTTCTGAAAACATAAAAACTACAGATTCTAAAATGATTTTGACATTTTTCATTCTCTTTTAACCGGTTACTGTATTTTATCTTAGGAACTTGGAGAGCTTCTGATTCTTGAGCATGCTAATCTAGTTCTCTGAAGATGACTTTTTATAGTTATTTATAAAGCTCACTCTTTAGTTAAAAAAGGAAAGCAGGGCTTCCCTGGTGGCGCAGTGGTTGAGAGTCCGCCTGCCGATTCAGGGGATACGGGTTCGTGCCCCGGTCCGGGAAGATCCCACATTCTACGGAGCGGCTGGGCCTGTGAGCCATGGCCACTGGGCCTGCACGTCCGGAGCCTGTGCTCTGCAACGGGAGAGGCCACAACGGTGAGAGGCCCGCGTACTGCAAAAAAAAAAGGAAAGCGGTAGCATTTGTCTTTGTGGTCCTTAAAAAGAGAGTGATGCGAGGGTAATTTGAAGGTTAATTATGAGGAAGCTTAATCTGTAGGCAACAAGTGTAATTATTGTTTTTCATAAAATTAAAATCTTGTATCTTTGAACTGTGTTCATAAAAGCTCACAAAGCCCTAGAGATTGGTATTGTTGACATTGTGAGCTCTTCATTTAATTCTAGCCAATATAACTATATATGAACGTTTCCTAGAATAAGACTAGAAATATTTTATCCCAACTTCTGTTTTTATTAAAGCTCAAGGCCAGGGATATTTAGCTAATTATCTCATATGATCACAACCTATGGGCTTAAAATATAAAATCAAGCTCACAATCACACTACAAGTTATTTTATGAATAATTCTGTGTCTCAGGTCAGTATGTTGGCAACCATTGTTAGAGTTACTGAGTTCGTTACAAATTCACATTACAATATTAATGTTATATAATATGCAATATTAACATTTTCCTCGACAGTATTCTTGTGTCTCTCAACTTCAAACCTGAGAAAACTCTCAGAAAGATTTGAATGACGATAGACTCAAAGTCATAAAGTCCTGTCCATGAAATGTTACTTCCTTATGGATCTGGCAACAAATTATTAGAGCCTTTTAAAAAATCAAACAAAACACAACAAATTTTTTTAAAAAGAAGGATTCTGGTGAATTAAGGGTTTTGTTTGTTTTATTTTGTGATAGCTGCATGTTAAGATTTTTTTTTTTTTTTTGGTGGTACGCGGGTCTCTCACTGCCGTGGACTCTCCTGTTGCGGAGCACAGGCTCCGGACGCACAGGCCCAGCGGCCACAGCCCACGGGCCCAGCCAATCTGTGGCACGCGGGATCCTCCCGGACCGGGACCCGAACCTGTGTCCCCTGCCTCGGCAAGCAGACCCTCAACCACTGCGCCACCAGGGGAGCCCTGCATGTTAAGATTTTAATCACCTGCACCATCTATATGGGCTGTTAGGAAATTGTAAAACACCATGGGAATATTTAAGTCTTAAAGTCCTTAGAACATAATAAGGGGCTATTTTTAGATGTCTAAATTGCCTTTGGGAAGGGAAGGAGTGGCTCTTAATAAATTTAATTATTATCTGGGGGTTACAGGAAGGAGTCATATGGTAAAGCTTACAGAGTTCCAAATCTCGATTTGCTATCTCTTCATAAACTCTTTCCATTTGTTTCTTATTCCCTACATCTCAGATTGATCACAAAACAACTAAATGTTCTATTTTTTACTTTAGCATCAATTGATAAGCAGATTTAGAAGCTTCATACCCCTACACCAACCCCAAAGAGTTTCTTCAAGTATTTTTCATCTAGACTATTCTCTCCCTTGAATTTCATTTTTTTTTTTTTTTCGGTACGTGGGCCTCTCACTGTTGTGGCCTCTCCTGTTGCGGAGCACAGGCTCCGGATGCGCAGGCTCAGCAGCCATGGCTCACGGGCCCAGCTGCTCCGCGGCATGTGGGGTCTTCCAGGACCGGGGCACGAACCCGTGTCCCCTGCATCGGCAGGCAGACTCTCAACCACTGCGCCACCAGGGAAGCCCTCTCCCTTGAATTTTTTTCCCTTGTTACATTGAGATATGCTTTTTTTTGAGTAAGAGAGGAAGTAAGATTTGGGTTAGAATTAATGAGCCAGAAATTGTCTGCCTGCGTGTACCTTTCTCCTTGGAGTTAAGTTATGCATCCATCTTAAGTGTCTTAGAGAAAAAGTGAAAGTGCTGATCCTCTCCAGCACTGAAATGCTACGTTTCTAAGAAGACACCTATAATCTTTCCCTATCTTGATAACCTGCACAGTCTCAACTTAAGGGGCTACTAAAAACAAACAGCAAAATGTTTTAAGCCCTGGTGAAAATTTTAAAACACATGTTAATATGTAAAGAAAAATCATTCTATAATCCAGTCCTATGCTTTGCTTGGGTGGGTGGGAAGATCTTCTCATAGAAAGATGAAAGAGTAAGTAGATTAATTAATTAATTAACATGAAAAATTGAGAACTTCTTGTTTTGTTTTGGCCCCTTATCTGATGTTTTCTTATTGGCTATTTGAGCTTGATGAGATAAAAATCTCTCATATATAAATTTCTCATTTATATGAGTTAGATTGTTTCTAAAATGTCATTCATTAATCAATTATTATGTGCTCATTCAAAAATCCAGCACCATTATATTATCAATACATCCAAGTTTTTTCTGTCATACTGGTGAACCCAAAACAGGTATTATTGTTTTCCAGATCTCTAACTATGTTTATAAGTGTACTTATTCTCATTAGAAAAAACTGATTATTATTGTATAAAATGAACACAAATTTTAAAAATATGGTCAAAACAAAGCTATAGCCATGATAGTTACCTCATATTATAGGTGGTTCTAACAAACACTATCACAATGGTAGATTTTAATAACTTGCCCTTTCCCCATAACGAGTTGGGTAAAAGCATTATTTTATATTAAATAACTAAAAAGTTTATTTTTTAAACTAAAATGTCAGAAATTACCCCTTTAAAACTGCAAAACAAGCAGTCATTAAACTCTTAAAACTTCAGGTTAAATTTGACACCATATCTAGATAGAAAGAGAATGCATAAAGTAGGCAGACTTTGTTTGAGTTTAGGTGCTTTTCTTCTCTTCTCACAAAGGCCTCAGCCATGTGAGTAGTGAAATTTAAGTGCCATTAAAAAAATCAGTGAATACGGGGTTCTCAAGAAACTTAGATTAGCCAGTGTGAGAATTTTTGAAATTTAGTAAAACCTCCTACATGGTTAGGGACATTATCCACACTGAACATAAATATGATGATTTTGGAGTCCTTTGAAATCCATCTCTCATAAAAGTATTTGGGTAATAACAACACAAATGATTACAAAGTTTTGGCATCACTCTTTCTTAAAGCTTTCCATAAAAGGAATTCTCACTTTCCATAAATAATATTTTATATTTACAATGAATGTAATCTCTTGTAGTAGGTTAAATTTTTTTTTTTTCTTTTTGTGATCAGAGGACATGGAGAACAGTTGGCTACATTTTAATCACAAAATAAATCACGGTGTACAATCTACAATTTTCAGTTCTGGTTTGCCCCAGTACTCCACAGTATTAGGTGATTTAGAAAAATCACCTAATTTTTCATTGCTTTCTATTAAAATGTTCACCAAAGTGCAATGCATGCCAGTATTTATTTTTGCAACAAATTAATTGGAGTTAAATAATTGAAAACAAAAAACTGGAACTTAAAAAAATTATTAGGAATCATCATGTTAGATGCAATAATCACATTTTCAACCTGTGTTGGCTTGGGTTAATATATACTTAAAAGTCATGGGACTTCCCTGGTAGTTCATGGTTAAGAATCTGCCTGCCAATGTAGGGGACACAGGTTCCATTCCTGGTCTGGGAAGATCCCACATGCCGAGGAGCAACTAAGCCCGTGCGCCACAACTACTGAACTTGAGCTCTAGAGCCCATGAGCCACAACTACAGAACCTGCATGCCACAACTACTGAAGACCGCATGCCTAGAGCCCGTGCTCCACAAGAGAAGCTACCGCAATGAGAAGCCTGCGCACCACAATGAAGAGTAGCCCCCGCTCATCGCAGTTAGGGAAAGCCCACACGCAGCAATGATGACCCAATGCAGCCAAAAATTAATAAATAAGTAAATTAATTAATTAAAAAAAAACCATGGGGATCTAATAGTTGGAAATTAACTTCACGTTTAACACACATACACACACACACACATGTGTACACACATACATGGAATTGAAACAAAAGATTCATGGAGATATATTTACCTATAAATTCTATACAGTGTTTTCTTTTGTATTTCATTAAATAATGCTTTTTATAACACACTAAATTAATTTAACAACACATTAATGGATGTGGATGCAACCTTCAGTCTGAAAAGAGCTAGACTAGAAAAGGAGGCAGATGTGTGCTGAATACTTACAAAGTAATATTGTATGTGCTAACAGATAATGTACCAGCTGCAACTAGAAAGAGAGGGAAGTATTTTTATTGAGGTTGGAAATGTCAAGAAGATCTGCTGTAAAAGGTGCCATGTACTGATTCTTAATATATAAATAAGAATCAACAATGGCAGGGATGAGAATGTGGGTAGATGAAGAAAGAGGAAGGAATAAGTCTGTAGAGAGGAGATGATATTTGAGCAGCATCTTGAAAACTGAACGAGAGTTCTCTCAAAATCCAGTGGCTCTAAATTATAAAAAGTCTCATATACCATGCTGAGGAGCTTGGCCTTTATTTTTTAATAAACGGAAAGAAACACACATAATGGTTATGACTGTAGGCTTTGGGCTCAGACTGTCTAAATTGAAATTCTGTCCTCACTACCTAGTAGCTATGCAATCTTGGGCTGGTTACTGCTTTCTGTGCCTCAGTTTTCTCATGTATAAATGCGGACAATAATACTGCTTACCTTACAGAGTTGTAAAAGTTAAATGAGTTAATACATTTAAAATTTTGTTTTGGCCTATAAAAGCCACAATAAATTTTAGTTGATATTTATTTTATTATTAAAGGAGGATGCCATATAAAGAAGTGAAAGAAAATGAGGACTTATTGCTGGCTGGTTTGTAAGGGATTAGCAAACTACAATCTGGGAGCCATATCTGGCAGTGGCCTGTTTTCTTGGGGTCAGCCAGCAAAGCATGATTTTAACATATTTCTAAGGGTTGCAACAAAGAAGAAAAAGAATATGCAACAGAAACTGTATGTGGAGAATAAAGCCTAAAATATTTACTATCTTGCCCTTTCTAAATAAATTTGTCAATCCCTAATCCCCAGAGTGGGATTTCTTCCACAAGGGTAATAGCAAGTATTTCATTAAACTTGAAGTGTCTTGTTGTCACTTCAAACTATTTGTGCCAAGAGACTAGCAAGCAAGGAAATGGGTCACCATCCTGCCAGGAGTTACTGACCCTGTTCATATTGTGTGCTGTACACAATAAGGACAGGGAAAACATGTTTGTCACACAGGACACTTATTATTGGTACTTTTCTTGCACAATTTTGATGATACGTGGACAAGTGTAGCAGCCAGTTTGAGAATACTGTGGTGACTAGGGGACTTAGATCTCTCTGCAGTGGTGTGGTAGGCAGAATTATGACACCCAAGATGATTACACACCCTAATCCTGTGAATGTGAATATGATGGAACACTACCATCGCAAATAGGTTACCTCATGTCATAAAAGGAACTCGTGATGTAATTATGGTTACTAATTAATTGAATTTAAGATAGAGGTTCTTCTGTACTACTTAGGTGGATCTACTGTAATCACATGAATTCTTAAAAGTAGAAAAGAAAGGAAGGAGATAAGACTTCAGGACTCCAGGTGGTACAGCTGAGAGAGCATGCATTTGAGTGCAGACAGTTACTAGCCAGTTACTAGCTCTGAGACCTTGGGCTTGTTGCTAAAATACTCTGAGCATGTTTCCTTATCTGCAAAGTACAAAATAGAATATCTGCACAAAGAGTTCTACCAGAAATAAATTAAACATAATAATTCATGAAAGGGGGCCATACACAAGGTACTCAACAAATATTAATTTCCTTCTCTCCTCTAATTTATTGAATACTACTACATGCAAAAAAACTATGAGGGAATACATAAAATGTATAAGGTTCTACCTTTTAAGGAGCTTAAAATCTAATTAAGGATAGATTTTATATATATATATATATATATATGTACATATATATATATATATATATATATATATATATATATACACACAAATATGGCAAATATGACATTTTAGAATACTCATCTAGGCCTTTGTGAAATTTTATCTCTATTTGAAACTAATATCGGAATTAGATCCATACAACCTTATAGTAATTATTTTTTATTATCCTTCCTTTGCTTCCTGTGTTCGGTTTCCTTCACACCAAATTTATGCACTGAGAAGTGTGTACCCTCTCTCCTTAGCATTGCATCCATAGCCTTTACTGCAGTCGCACTGTGTGTAATGAATAGATCGAAGCAGGAATGTTTGTCTTCCCAGCATGTTGTTCTCTCTCTGCACCTGCTTCTCTTAACACTTCACTCCCAAACACAGATAATTTCCCACTGTGGCAACTCTTTCTGGAATGAGCCAAACACAGAGCCAGCCAAATGAACCCATTTGAGATGAATAGAAAATCAAAGGGATTGGAAACGGAACCATCCCAGGAATGCTGAGCCAGTCTGACCCAAATGGGAGACCTGTCAGACTAGGGGAGCTGCCTCACCAAGGTTACTGCAAATGATCCCTCAGCAGAGCCTGTGGGATCCAGGGAACACCGAGTCCTAACATTGGTAATTATGTGCTGCTGTTGTCTCACTGTGAGCATGGCGGAACTCGCATTGTCACTCTTAGGAGACTTCATTTCTCACCTGTCCTCGAGTGTTCATGGAGCTGCAGGTCTGAGCCAGACAATAACACTGCAGCAGAGGCTGTGCATGGGGTTTTGATTTTTACTTGCTATAGGCAGCCTTGTAGATTACACTGGGGGCCTGCAATTTTTTTTTTCCTTGGCTCTGACTCTGAAAGAATTTCAATATCCAGGCAACAAAAACTGAAATTAGAACACTCAACAGGCATCGCCAAGACTTTGTAGACATCTCTGTTAACAGACAGAAAATGACTCAACATCTAATGACTGTAAACAGACCATGGTAAGGGCTGTGGGTAGCCCAGCAAGGAGAGACTTTTCCATTTCAGCAGTGGACTTCTATAGCTAATAACTACTACAGGGTTAACTCCTTAGTGATTTTTGACTTGAGGAAAGACAGGTTATAAAGGGGGATATTTTTACAATCTTCTTTTTAAAGAGGGTTTTCTCTTATTAATCCTTTAAAATATTTCAAGAGCTCCTGTAAACTAAATGTTCACTTAAAAAAACAAAAGCAAAACAAAAAGAAAACTCAGAATTGCCATCAGTCCTTAGGTAGAATAGTAATACCCATGTGCAGTTAGTCAGGGATATTGGTTAATAATTTCTCTGGTTTGGATACAAACTAAAGACAGTAAGACAAAAATATTTTGAACTCATGTATTTTTTAAAATAACATTTGTTTTACTTTATTTTGAAATTCACATAGATTATTGGGGAACATTTACAAAATGCAGACAGGTAGTAAGAAAAAAAAAGTGCCAACTGTAATCCCAGCATGCAGAGGTAACAACTTTGCTGAAATGTAACTTGAGAGCGGGGACCATACAGTGGTCTTGTGCCTTGCATAAATTAAGTCGGCAGTTCTCAAAGTTGATTGACTATTGGGTCAACACTGGAACTAAAACACAAACAGCAACCAAACCTACAAATTTACTAAGTCACATTTTCCAGGTGACTGTCTTTGTTGTCTGTGTTTTCAGAAAGCTGCATAGGTGATTCTGGTGCACAGTCATGGTTGAAAATAACTGGATTACATACTAAGAATGATTTTTTAAATGGTGATAAACAAGTAAAATGAAAAGATATTGCATCAAGAGAAATGGGAGTGCATAAACTGGATATGTGATTTCTTTTTCTCAACTGCAGAACGTCCTTATATTGCTTAAAGTCTTAAATAAGCAGTGGAGAACTCCCGTACACATAATGCTGCTTTGTGCCAGAAGAACTCCAGCCTTAATCATCTTGAGACTGTTCCATCTATCTTTGACTAGCTCCTGACCAAAAGCTTTAAGCATCAGATGTCTGTTTTTTGGCTATGGCCTCAAACCTCCCCATTAACTGGTGATGTGCTGTCTGATATATTCATTTCCTAGTTTTCAAACTCCTGACTCCAAGCCCTGGATTCAGCATCCCATTTGTATTATTTTTTTCTTTGAAAAAAGTTATAACTCATCTTTTTTTTTTTTTTTCTCTGCAGATTAGGAAGAGAGTCTATAGTATGTCTCTGGTTTTGGTTTAGGCTTTTTGTTTTCTTCCTCTTAGAAATTCCTCCTTCCTGCCCTGGCCTGGTGGAACTAGCTAGGCTAACCACCTTGGGCTATTCAAAGGCCAACACTCTTGCACATGAGGTTCCTTGGAACTCAGATTCTAAGCCATAAAGAAGAGTTGAATAAAAGTGCCCTATTGGAGATCCTCTTTGGAGGGCCTCTTTCATTCTTTTTCAAGACTCTATGCATAGGTTTGTATTCGCTGAAGTGTACCCCTTTATTCATTCCTTAAACAAAGCAATCTCCAGAGGCTAAACTGAAAGGGGAAGGACACAAGGCAAAATCAGAGGCCAAATCATATATGTAATTCCGAGGTTTTCCACCAGTAAACTAGCAATAATAAAATGTAGGTTGGGAGATTGCTTCAAGATGGGGGAGGAATAAGACGTGGAGATCACCTTCCTCCCCACAGAGACATCAAAAATACATCTATATGTGGAACAACTACTACAGAACACCTACTTAACACTGGCAGAAGACCTCAGACTTCCCAAAAGGCAAGAAACTACCCAAGTACCTGACCGTATGGCTGACAGGGTCTTGCTGCTCCAGCCAGGTGTCAGACCTGAGCCTTGAGGTGGGAGAGCCGAGTTCAGGACATTAGACCACCAGAGACCTCCCAGCTCCATGTAATATCAAACGGCAAGAGCTCTCCCAGAGATCTCCATCTCAATGTTAAGACCCAGTTCCACTCAACGACCAGCAAGCTCCAGTGCTAGACACCCAATGCCAAACAACTAGCAAGGCAGAAGCACAACCCCAAACATTAGCAGAGAGGCTGACTAAAATCATAATAAGTTCACAGACACGCCAAAACCAACAAAACAGGACAAAACGTGGTCCTGCAAACCAGAAAGACAAGAGCCAGCCTCATCCACCAGAAAACAGGCACCAGTCCCCTCCACCAGGAAGCCTACGCAACCAACTGAACCAACCTTATCCACTGGGAGCAGACACCAAAAACAACGGGAAATATGAACCTGCAGCCTGCGAAAGACCCCAAACACAAGAGTTAAGCAAAATGAGAAGACAGAGAAATACACAGCAGATGAAGGAGCAAGGTAAAACCCCACCAGATGAAACAAATGAAGAAGAAATAGGCAGTCTACCTGAAAAACAAGTCAGAGTAACAATAGTAAAGATGATCCAAAATCTTGGAAACAGAATGGAGAAAATACAAGAAACATTTAACAAGGACCTAGAAGAACTAAAGAGCAAACAAACAATGATGAACAACACAATAAATGAAATTAAAAATTCTCTAGAAGGAACCAATAACACAATAACAGATGCAGAAGAATGGATAAGTGACCTGGAAGATAAAATAGTGGAAATAACTACCACAGAGCAGAATAAAGAAAAAAGGATGAAAAGAAATGAGGACAGTCTCAGAGACCTCTGGGACAACATTAAATGCACTAACATTCGAATTACAGGGGTCCCAGAAGAAGAAGAAGAAAAGAAAAAAGGGACTGAGAAAATATTTGAAGAGCTTATAGTTGAAAACTTCCCTAATATGGGAAAGAAAATAGTCAATCAAGTCCAGGAAGCGCAGAGAGTCCCATACAGAATAAATCCAAGGAGAAATGTGTGAAGACACATATTAATCAAACTATCAAAAATTAAATACAAAGAAAAAATATTAAAAGCAGAAAGAGAAAAGCAACAAATAACATACAAGGGAATCCCCATAAGGTTAACAGCTGATCTTTCAGCAGAAACTCTGCAAGCCAGAAGGGAGTGGCAGGAAATATGTGAAGTGATGAAAGGGAAAAACCTAGAACAAAGATTACTCTACCCAGCAAGGATCTCATTCAGATTTTATGGAAAACTTAGAAACTTTACAGACAAGCAAAAGCAAAGAGAATTCAGAACCACCAAACAAGCTCTAAAACAAACGCTAAAGGAACTTCTCTAAGTGGAAAACACAAGAGAAGAAAAGGACCTGCAAAAACAAACCCAAAACCATTAAGGAAATGGTCATAGGAACATACATATCAATAATTACCTTAACCATGGATGCATTAAATGCTCCATCCAAAAGACACAGGCTCGCTGAATGGATACAAAAACAAGACCCATATATATGCTGTCTACAAGAGACCCACGTCAGACCTAGGGACACATACAGACTGAAAATGAGGGGATGGAAAAAGATATTGCATGCAAATGGAAATCAAAAGAAAGATGGAGTAGCAATTCTCATATCAGACAAAATAGACTTTAAAATAAAACTATTACAAGAGACACCGAAGGACACTACATAATGATCAAGGGATCAATCCAAGAAGAAGATAAAACAATTGTAAATATTTATGCACCCAACATAGGAGCACCTCAATACATAAGGCAAATGCTAACAGCCATAAAAGGGGAAATCAACAATAACACAATAATAGTAAGGGAATTTAACACCCCACTTTCAATGATAGACAGATCAACCAAAATGAAAATTAATAAGGAAACAAGCTGTAAGTGACACATTAAACAAGATGGACTTAATGGACATTTATAGGACATTCCATCCAAAACAACAAAATACACTTTCTTCTCAAGTGCTCATGGAACATTCTACAGGATAGATCATATCTTGGGTCACAAATCAAGCCTTGGTAAATTTAAGAAAACTGAAATCATATCAAGTATCTTTTCCTACTACAATGCTACGAGACTAGATATTAATTACAGGAAAAAAAATCTGTAAAAAATACAAACACATGGAGGGTAAACAATATGCCACTAAATAACAAAGAGATCACTGAAGAAATCAAACAGGAGATCAAAAAATACCTAGAAACAAATGACAATGGAAACACGATTGCCCAAAACCTATAAGATGCAGCGAAAGCAGTTCTAAAAGGAAATCAGAGAAGAAATAGAAATTAAAGGATCCAAACTGGAAAAGAAGAAGTAAAACTGTCACTGTTTGCAGATGACATGATACTATACATAGAGAATCCTAAAGATGCTACCAGAAAACTACTAGAGCTAATCAATGAATTTGGTAAAGTAGCAGGATACAAAATTAATGCACAGAGATCTCTTGAATTCCTATATACTAATGATGAAAAATCTGAAAGATAAATTAAGGAAACACTCCCATTTACCATGGCAACAAAAAGAATAAAATATGTAGGAATAAACCTACCTAAGGAGACAAAAGACCTGTATTCAGAAAACTATAAGACACCGATGAAAGAAATTAAAGATGATGCAAACAGATGGAGAGATATACCATGTTCTTGAATTGGAAGAATGAATATTGTGAAAATGACTCTACTACCCAAATCAATCTACAGATTCAATGCAATCCCTATCAAACTACCAATGGCATTTTTCACAGAACTAGAACAAAAAATTTCACAATTTGTATGGAAAAACAAAAGACCCTGAATAGCCAAAGCAATCTTGAGAAAGAAAAACGGAGCTAGAGGAATCAGGCTCCCTGACTTCAGACTACACTACAAAGCTACAGTAATCAAGACAGTATAGTATTGGCACAAAAACAGAAAGATAGATCAACAGAAAGGATAGAAAGCTCAGAGATAAACCCACGCACATATGGTCACCTTATGTTTGATAAAGGAGGCAAGAGTATACAATGTAGAAAAGACAGCCTCTTCAATAAGTGGTGCTGGGAAAACTGGACAGCTATATGTAAATGAATGAAATTATAACACTCCTTAATGCTGTATACAAAAATAAACTCAAAATGGATTAAAGACCTAAATGTAAGGCCAGACATATAAAACTCTTAGCAGAAAACATAGGCAGAACACTCTATGACATAAATCACAGCAAGATCCTTTTGGACCCACCTCCTAGAGAAATGGAAATAAAAAGAAAAATAAACAAATGGGACCTAATGAAACTTAAAAGCTTTTGCACAGCAAAGGAAACCATAAACAAGACAAAAAGACAACCCTCAGAATGAGAGAAAATATTTGCCAATGAAGCAACTGACAAAGGATTAATCTCCAAAATATACAAGCAGCTCATGCAGCTCAATATCAAAAAAACAAACAACCCAATCCAAAAATGGGCAGATGATCTATACAGACATTTCTCCAAAGAAAATATACAGATTGCCAACAAACACAGGAAAGATGCTCAACATCACTAATCATTAGAGAAATGCAAATCAAAACTACAATGAGGTATCACCTCACACTAGTCAGAATGGCCATTATATAAAAAAAAAAAAAAACAGTAAATGCTGGAGAGGGTGTGGAGAAAAGGAACCCTCTTGCAGTGTTGGTGGGAATTTAAATTGATACAGCCGCTATGGAGAACATTATGGAGGTTCCTTAAAAAACTAAAAATAGAACTACCATATGACCCAGCAATCTCACTACTGGGCATATACCCTGACAAAACCATAATTCAAAAAGAGTCATGTACCACAATGTTCATTGCAGTACTATTTACAATAGCCAGGACATGGAAGCAACCTAAGTGTCCATCAACTGATGAATGGATGAAGAAGATGTGGCACATGTATACAATGGAATATTACTCAGCCATAAAAAGAAATGAAACTGAGTTATTTGCAGTGAGGTGGATGGACCTGGAGTCTGTCATACAGAGTGAGGTAAGTCAGAAAGAGAAAAACAAATACAGTGTGCTAAAACATATATGTGGAATCTAAAAAAACCAAACGGTTCTGAGGAATGTAGGGGCAGCACAGGAATAAAGACACAGATGTAGATAATGGACATGAGGACACAAGGAGGGGGAAGGGTAAGCTGGGATGAAGTGAGAGAGTGGCATGGACATATATACACTACCAAATGTAAAATCGATAGCTGGTGGGAAGAAGCCGCATAGCACAGGGAGATCATCTACGTGCTTTGTGACCACCTAGAGGGGTGGGATAGGGAGGGGGTGAGGGTGACCCAAGAGGGAGGGGATATGGGGATATATGTATACATACAGCTGATTCACTTTGTTGTATAGGAGAAACTAACACAACAATGTAAAGCAATTATACTCCAATAAAGATGTTAAAAAAAATGTAGGTTGGAAATAAAATTCTGTAATGCAAAAAAAGAAACAAAAACAACAAAGAAAACAAAGTGATGAAGCACTTACTATCTGGGGCCTTGGGGATATACTAGCCAATAAACCATACAGTTTCCTGTTGCACATGAGGGCTACAATCTAGTGGGGGCCTACAGAAAAGAAACCAACAAGTAGGTAATATATCTGATGGTGATTAGTGCTAGGAAGAAAAATAAAGCTGCTTAAGAAGATGTGTTGAGTGGCCATTTTATATAGAATATTTATGAAAAAAGTCCTTTTTGAGAAGTTGGGTGACTGTTGTTAATAGGGTGTGCAGATATATAGGATGAGGGAAAGTTATGTATGTGTAGCTGGATCACAGTGGCAGCAAAAAGGACAGGAGCTGAGGCCAGTGAGATATTGGAGGAGTGAATTCAATTAGAATCTTATAGACTAGAGTTTGGAGTACCAAATTTACTCTTAGTGACTGGGAAGCCACTGGAGTGTTTTGAACACAAGAGCAACATTATCTGACATATATTTTTTAAAGAAGGACACTGGATGCTGGGAGAAGAGCCTGTAGAGGAGGCAAAGTAGAGGGTCTTACAAACATTTAAGTGAGGGTTAATGGGTACTGGATGGGAATTGTGGAAGTGGAGGTTGGATAAAATGTCAAGTTTTAAAGGTAGAGCTGACCAGATTTGTGGGTGGATTGGATGAAGATATGAGAGAAAGAGTAAAGGAGAACTTTAAGGTACGTTATGTTTTTCCGTATCACAAATAATGCTGTTGTAAATATTTCTTGTACATGTCTCTTTATTTAAAGGTGGAGGGTCTCTATGGTGTGTGTTTAGGAGTATAATTTTTGAATAATTTTATGTATGTTTTAATTATTTAATATTTCAATATTGCAATCAAAATGGTTATAACAATTCATATCCAACTGTTTATGGGTGTCTTAGTCCATTCAGGCTGCTATAACAGTACAGAATAGACTGAGTGGCTTATAAACAACAGATATTTATTTTTCACAGTTCCAGAGGCTGAGAAGTCCAAAATCAAGGCACCAACATATCTGGTACCTGGTAAGGGCCTGCTTCCCAGTTCACAGATGGCTATATTCTCCTGTGTCCTCATATGGCAGGGATGAGGAAGGCTCCTGTGTCTCTTATATAAGGATACTAAACCCATTCATGACAGCTCCACCTCATGATCTAATCACCTCACAAAGTCCCCACCTCCAAATACCATTACACTGGGGATTATATTTCAACATATGAATTGGGGGGGGACACAAACTTTGTCTATAGTAATGAGAATTTCTGTTGCTCCAATTCTTCACCAATATTTTGAAGTGTTGGACATCTTAATTTTTGTCAATCTGATGGATATGAAAGAATATTTTATTACTGGCTTAATTTGAATTTCCCTATTAATGAGTATGTTTTGGAGTTATTTACCTTTCATCTTCTCTGTCTTCCTTGTTCATATCTTAGATCAATTTTTTTACTGGATTGCTTTTTATTATTAATTAATGGAGAGTGTGTGTGCGTGTGTACTTAATTTGTGATACATTTTGTTGTAGAGAAGTTGTGATATTGTGATTTATAATAAGAAATATATATTTGGTCTTTGTTCCTTCTCTGGCAAAAAGCTCCTAAAACCCTTGGAATTTCCTAGGTGATGAAAGGGATAAAGGTGTCTATTGTTATGTTAAGGAGGTGACTTCCTGACCTCACCTAAGGATGGGAGCTGGTTGCCAGGAGAATCAACCATGTGATTAGAATGTTGGAACTTTCAGTCCCACCCCCGGACCTTTGGGGAGGGGAGAGGGTCTGGAGATTGAGTTCAGTCACCAATGGCCAAAGATTTAATCAGTTATGCATTAAATCATTACTTCATCAGTAATGAAGCCTCCCTTAAAACACAAAAGGCTAAGGTTTGGAGAGTTTCCGGGTTGGTGAACAGGAGGAGGTTCTGGGAGAATGGCATGCCTGGTGAGGGCACAGTTTCTTTAGGCCCTTTCTCCACACCTTGCCCTGTGCATCTCTTCTATCTGGCTGTTCCTGAGCTATATCCTTTTATAATAAACTGATAATCTAGTAAGTAAAATGTTTCCCTGAGTTCTGTGAGCCACTCTAGCAAATTAATCAAACCCAAGGAGGAGGTTGTGGGAATCTCTGATTTATAGCCAATAGGTCAGAAGTACAAATAACAACCTGGGCTTGAGACTGGCATCTGAAGTGGGGGAGTGGTGGTGCAGTCTTAACCTGTAGAATCTGACACTATCTCAGGATGGATAGATGTCAGAACTAAGTTGAATTCTTAGACACCCTGCTGGTGTCCCAGGAATTGCTTCATGGTGTTTGGGGAAGCCCAACCTCTCCCCTCTCCCCCAAAACAAATTGGAATTGAGTCCAAGAACCCAAAGTAGAAGTGCTCAATATTGATGTTTCCAAATTTATCAACTTTTCTTTTTTTTGTATATATTATTTATCAGATCCTTCTAGGTACTGAGTTCATAAAGTTATTCTTGTTTATCTTTTTTTTTTTAAGTTTTGCTTTTCTATATTTAGAACTTCATTCTACTTAGAACTATTTTCTATGTGGTTTGAGATAGGGTCGATTTTTTTTTTTTTATGTGAATGATTGTATCCATCAGGATGAACTACTTTTGCAATAGTAACAGTTTTTTTAAATAAAAACATTTTATTTTTAAATTTTTTAAATTTTCTATACAGTTTTTCAAGGTTACACTCTACTTAAAATTATTACAAAATTTTGGCTATATTCCCCGTGATGTAATACAATACATCTTTGCAGCCTATCGTACACCTAATAGTTTGTGCTTCCCACTCCCCCACTCTATATTGCCTGTCCCCCCCTCCCCACTGGTAACCACTAGTTTGTTCTCTATATCTGTGAGATTGCTTCTTTTTTGTTATATTCACTAGTTTGTTGTATTTTTTTGATTCCACATATGTGATATCATATGGTATTTGTCTTTCTCTATCTGACTTATTTCACTTAGCATAATGTTCTCCAAGTCCATCCATGTTGCTGCCAATGGCAAAACTTTGTTCTTTTTCAGGCTGAATAGTAGTGCAGTGTATATGGATACCACACCTTCTTTATCCATTCATTTGTTGATGAACACTTAGGTTGTTTCCACAACTTGGCAATTACGAATAATGCCATGAACATTGGGGTGCATATATTTTTTCAAATTAGTGTTTTTGGTTTTCTTTTTAGATATATATCCAGGAGTGGAATTGCTGGGTCATATGGTATTTTTAGTTTTTTGAGAAACCTCCATACTGTTTTCCACAGTGGCTGCACCAATTTACATTCCCATCATCAATGTACAAGGGTTGTCTTATCTCCACATCCTCATCAACATTTGTTGTTTGTGTTCTTTTTGATGACAACCATTCTGACAGGTGTGAGGTGATATCTCATTGTGGTTTTACATTTCCCTGATGATTAGTGATATTGAGCATCTTTTCATGTGCCTGTTGGCCATCTGTATGGAAAAATTTGGAAAAATGTCTATTCAGTTCCTTTGCTTATTTTTTAATTGGGTTGTTTATTTTTGATGCTGAGTTGTATGAGCTGTTTATATGTGTTGGATATTAATCCCTTATCTGCAATGGTGACAAATTATTGCCCAGATTTCAATGTTGACTAGTTTATTTCTTGGTCTTGGTATGTATGAGCTGTTTGTATATTTTTGAAATTAATCTCTTATTGATAGCATCGTCTACAAATATTTTCTCCCATTCAGTCAGTTACTTTTTCAGTTTTCCAGTGGTTTCCTTTCCTGTGTAAAAGCTTTTAAGTTTAATTAGGGTATTCATTCCATATTTTTATTCCACTGTTCTATTGGGCATGTTTTGTACTATTATTATTACTGTTACTTCTTAATAAGTCCTTGTGTGTGGCAGGGCAGCCAACTTCTTCAATATTGTCTTTTTGCCTATAATTAGCTCTTCACTAATGTATAAATTTTAGAGGCAATTTGTGAAGCTCCGTAAAAGATCATGATGAGATTTCAGCTAGAATTGCATTGACTTTATAGATTTACTGGGGGATAAATTACACGTTAAGATACTGAGTGTCATGGTGTATGAACATGTGTATATCTCTCCATTTATATAGATTTTCTTTTAAGTCCTTCAGTAACGTTTTATACTTTTCTTCATAAATATCTGGCAAATCTTTCACTAAATTAATTTCTAGGTACTTTGCCCTTCCTTATTTTTACCTGTTCTATTTTAAATGGTGTATTTAGTCTGTTTACAGAAATACTATTGACTGAACATAGATTTTGGGTCCAGCAACCTTGCAGAATTCTTTTCATTTTTAATTTTTTTTTGTATTCTCTTTTGGCTTTTCTACATGGATAATCATATCATCTTCAAAATCTATGCCTTTTCCCCCCAATTCTTCAAATCTTTCTTTCATTGTTTGTCTTTCTTGATTCATTGGCTAAGATCTCCAGTCCAAAGTTGGGTAGAGTCATTGATAAGGTCTTCCTACTGACTCTAAAGGAAATGCCTTCAACATTTTACTATTCAGTGTGTTGTTTAAGGTCGGTTTTCTTTCTTTTTTTTTTCTTTCTTTTTTTTTTCCATACGCGGGCCTCTCACTGTTGTGGCCATGGCTCATGGGCCCAGCCACTCCGTGGCACGTGAGATCTTCCCAGACCGGGGCACAAACCCGCGTCCCCTGCATCAGCAGATGGACTCTCAACCACTGCGCCACCAGGGAAGCCCTAGGGTTGGTTTTCTGGTATACCTTTTAGCAGGTAAAAGTTCCCTCTCTGTTTATATTTACTTGAGAGTTTTATTATCAATAATTAATGTTGAATTTATTACACCAGAATTTCATGTGAATAAAATATCCTATATCTTTGATTTTTTTCTCAAAGATTAAGATGTAGGTTTTTCTATCTATTAATTATTTTCATATCTGGCCTTTATATTACCCTGTGGTTAATTTTCCAAAAGTATTTCCAGTTGCATATGTCACTTTAATGTTTTTTGCTTTCTAAAATGTGATATCTCAATGAGTTTATGGGCACAGATTAGTTCTTCTTTAAAGCTGATACAATTTAGTGTTTTATGATTGTAAATCTATATGTGTGAGTACAACGCATGTACCCCCTACAAGCTCTGGCTCATTATATTGTTTGTTAGAGAGAACAATTTAAAAGTCAGAATTTTAAGTTAAGTTAGTAATGCCCTATTAATTTCAAATTCATGATAATTTGATAAAATTGAGCTGAGATCTTTGAGTATTCAAAAGACCATTTTGGTTAAGACATTATCAGGCAATGGAAAGTGAGCTAGGGTGAAGGAAGCAGCCAATTACTTCTTTTTTCTTTTGCCCTAGTTATAAATGCCTCTCAGCTGCTGCATTGCTGGGGCTGTAGATTAATTGCAGGTATTCCAAGACATGGACATCCTTTTCTGAATTTTGCTTGTTGAGGGCAGAATCAATATCAGCTTCTTCGTGGCTGCTTACTCATTAGAAACCCTATCTCTATCAGCAAACTTTCTTAAAGATCCAGATGACTGTAGAAGTTCCTTGGAAAAACAAAACAGAAAACAAACAAAAAGCCAAGAGTGGATTTTATTTTTCATTCCACCCCTGCAAAAGGAAGAGAGAAACAATTAAATTTAAATCAAATCACTAGTTCAGTCTTAGGTCCCTCCTCCTCAGAGTTCAGGTCCAAATATTTTGGTGTGAAAAACAGAACCTTCTCAGACTCCTATTTCCTGACTGGTTACTGCTCCAGTGTCATCATGTGGCTGATAACCTCCCAGTCATTTTTACTTGAGAGCAGGTTCTATCCATGTATATAAATTAGTGACCATGGGCATTAAGTCTTAAAAATTGCCTGGGTGGTAGAAAATATCTGTTTAAAAATATGGTCAAATCTCCATTGGAATAATTCCTAAGTTTCATGTAAAATTGATAAATATGATATACAGTAAGTCCCCTACATACAAACGAGTTCCGTTCCAAGAGCACATTTGTAATTCCAGTTTTAAGTCCAACACAGATAGCCTAGGTACCCAACTAACACAATCGGCTATATAGTACTGTACTGATATAGGTTTATAATACTTTTCACACAAATAATACATAAAAAAACAAATACAAAAAATAAAACATTTTTTAATCTTACAGTACAGTACCTTGAAAAGTACAGTTGTACAGTACAACAGCTAGCATACATGGGTTGGCATCAAGTGAACAAGCAAGAAGAGTTACTGACTGGAAGAGGGACAGGAGGTGGGAGATAGCAGAGCTGTAGGATTGGCAGCAATAGGAGATGGAGGGTAAGCTGCAATTTCACTCACACCTGATGCTGATGGCACAGGTTCTGTTTCCTTGCTGGATTCAGTTATATCTACTCTCTTAAAAAAATGATCCAGTGATGTCTGGGTAGTAGCTCTTTTTTTTGTTAGTCATAGATGACATCCTGGGCTTGAAATAAAGATACTGTACTACTGTACTCTATACAGTACTGTACTGTAAAGTACACAAAAACACAACCACTTGTAGAGGATACACCCATGTGACCATGTATGCCAGACACATGAACTAACTTACGTGATTGGACATGCAAACGCACGTTCGTATCTTTGAAAATTCTCAACTTGAAGGTTCGTATGTAGGGGACTTACTGTAATATGGGATGAAAGCTTCTAGACGTGTTGCAAGACTTTGATCCTTATTGAAATTTTTTTTAGGAAAAGAGGATATAATCACTCATTAACCACTTTTTCTTTTTATAGAAGGTATAAAATGATGATTAAGGGAAATGGAATAGCCTGGATTCTGTTACAAGTTAATAAAATCTCTACAAACTCTACCCCTGGTATCAACTTAGGAACTATATTCCATATAATTTCCAGACTGATTACTAATTAACTCACCAGAGTTATCTGTTTGTCTTCCAAAGTATATTACTTTGTAAGTGAACAGCTGAGTGTATTGAAAGAACTGTGTATATACCCTTGCTTCTCAGCAGAGAGCACTGTCAGGTCAATTGCCTGTGCAAGATCTCACCTAAGATGTGCCTATTCTAGGCCAGTGAGACAGTAACTGCTGGTGACACAAAGCAAGGTAGGATATTGCCAAATCTGTAAACCTTGATTATTGCTATGCCATTGTCTGTTCTTCCTTAGAGTTTATACCTCTATTTCCAAATAACTTATTCTGGCAATCCATTTGCTTAAGAGTGGTTATAGCATTCTTGATCATGGTACATTACATCAGTGGTTACTTTCTCATTTCTCATTGGGAGAAAACAGAATCAATGTCCAAGTGGCCATAAATACTACTTTTTCCCCTTAGTTTTCCAGCCTTTTGGAATGGTTATTTATCTGCAAACACATATCACATTAGCTGAAGTTATTTGTTTGGTTCCACAAGCTATACTGGACTCTCAACTTTTAAAGAGCAAGCACTTCTTCATGTTCATCTTTGTGTCTCCAATTCCAATCATATAGATAGCATTCAATAAATCTCTTCATACCTCAGTTGAAGTGCTCATTACAGTGTAAAACAATGATTTTTTAATTTTTGGTTTGCACCAGATAGTTACAGTTTAGGCCAGTGTTCTAGTGCAATTATTATTATTTTTTAAATAAATTTATTTATTTTATTTATTTATTTTTGACTGTATTAGGTCTTTGTTGCTGCACACGGGCTTTCTCTAGTTGTGGTGAGCAGGGGCTACTCTTCATTGCGGTGTGCAGGCTTCTCATTGCGGTGGCTTCTCTTGTTGTGGAACACAGGCTCTAGGTGTGCAGGCTTCAGTAGTTGTGGCACACAGGCTCAGTAGTTGTGGCTCACAGGCTCTAGAGCGCAGGCTCAGTAATTGTGGTGCACGAGCTTACTTGTTCTGTTGGCATGTGGGATTTTCCCGGACCAGGGATAGAGCCTGGGTCCCCTGAATTGTCAGGGTGATTCTTAACCACTGCATCACCAGGGAAGTCCCTCTAGTACAATTATTAACAGTGATTCCCTTCTTACTCAAAAGTGTCCCAATTTAGATGGTGAATTATATGGTCACACCATTTATGTATGTTTTTCTGCCACTTAATGGAGTTCCTTTATGGCAAAGGCCATCTTTGCATCCTCAGGATTTAGCTCAGCATCAAACATAGTGGACCCTCGATAAACGTTTTCAAAACTCATTAGGTTAAAAAATCATGAAATATCATAAGTGATTTTCCACACATGAAAAACTTTTGAGAAAGAAGTAAAAAATTATCTATATCATTCAGGGAGCTGGCAAGACACAGAGTGCACATTCAAATTGGGTGAGAGTTTAATAAAAGGACTCTGTATAAAGAGGTGGAAAAATGAGGGAAAGAATAAAGGTTAAAATAAAGGAAAGAATAAAAAACATAAGGGAAAAAATAAAAGTTATTCTGTGTAGAGATGCGAAAAAAAAGTAAGGGAAAGAATAATGGTGATTAATAAGGGAGGACCAAGACATGACCGTCTAGGCTGATGTAGTAGAGGTGGAAACAGTTAAATTCAGGGAATAGGAAGATATTTGGAGAAGGCTTCATTATAAGAGCTATGGTCTTCAGTTAGGGAATGCAGCCAGCCCATGTTGATGCTGCTGACAGGAAACAAAGAGATTACATAACCTATTCTTACTCTTCTCCCTTTCTTCAATCTTTTATTGGCTAAATGCAAGGAGAGGACAGAGGGCAAGGAAGCTTGTTGATATCCACTCATGTCAGCCTCTTGGAATATAGAACATGGTAGAGAAAGAAGAAAGTGGACCTTTTGGGGGTAAACATAAGACTAGGAGCAGAACTAGGAGAGGACAATAAAATAATATTAGACATCTGGCATGAGATGGCTGGCCAGGGCTAGACTTTGCTGCATGAAGCAGTACCATCTGTGTGCAGCTAATACCTAACAAGCAGTGACAATACATGTGTTGATAGATAATATCATTTGGTTTCTTCAGAGCTTTAAGAAATAAAAATAATATTCTGACTCTACATTTATTAATTCAGTGATTTTCCCTGTGGTCATCTCTGACTCGTGAGCATGTAAAGATAGTAATCCAGGGGCTCCTAAATATGCCTTCTTTCAAAATGGAAATATTTTTATTTCTCTGATTGAAAAAATAATGTTTTTTAAAAGTGATGGAAAAATTTAAGAAAAATAGTAAGTAAAGAGCTCTAATTCCACTATTCAGAGATAGTTTCCTTATGCATATATGTGCCTGCATATGTATGTATTTTATATTCATGTGGGCATATACATATTTGTAAGTTTTAAAAATATATTTCTTAGATTGACATATACACACTACTACATATAAAATAGATAACTAATAAGGACCTAATCTATAGCACAGGGAACTCTACTTAATACTCCACAATGACCTATATGGGAAAAGAATCTAAAAGAAAGTTGATATATGTGTATGTATAATTGATTCACTTTGCTGTACAGCAAAGTAACACAACATTGTAAATCAACAATATTCCAATAAAAATTTTAAGAAATATATATTTCTTAAAATATATTGTATATATATATATATATATATATATATATATATATAATAACATACTTTTAAAGGAATATTTCTTTGTAGATCTTATCCCCTTGTACCTAAGAAATAACTGAGATTAAAATAGATTGCATGACAGCTCCATGGGCAGATCTGAGGTTTAAACTAAGACATGTCTGATTTCAAGATAGTCATTGGCTCTTTCACTTCAAAATCTTATCTTCTGCAATAAGGGGTGTTCACAGAAGCACAAAATTTAATACCACCTTTCCAAAGTACCCATTTTGTGAATGGCGGGATTAGATGCTGTGGCTCAGTGATTAGTCAGTTTTGAGGTCTGCGATTGAGCTGGTAGGCACTTAAGATCAATCAAAAGACTACATATGTAACAAATGTACCAAAGTTGCCTGAATAAATTGTTGTGACTTGGAATACATCAGAAACTCTACAACTAGTTATTTCCTCAGGAAGAGACATATAAAGCAAGCAAGCAAGAAAACCCACCCACATCTGCAAAATAAATAAATAAGTAGAACAACTTAAATTCTGAAATTTTCAAATAGAATTTTTAGGTTAGGTGCACTAAACATTTCCCTTCCATTTATTGTTCTATTTATTGTTCTATCAATTTCTCTTGTTTCTTTCTTTCTTTCTTTCTTTCTTTCTTTCTTTCTTTCTTTCTTTTTTTAATGCCAAGGAAGAATTGCAGGGAGACCATATGAAATAACAGCAAATGTAAATAAAATAGTAGTGATTTATGTTTTAACAGGTGCAATAAGTTGATTAGAAAATTGTACTGGAAACTGCTTATTTGATAAAATATATATTTGAAATAACTGGTAAGGAGTTCATAATAAAGTTTTTTTTTAAATTTTCTAGCTATTGTACAATAGCTTTCATTTGTGGCAAAAAAAGAAAAAAATCATGATATTAATGCTGAGTTGTTCAATCTGGTACATGACTTTTCCAAAGTCCAAATTATGACTTTGGCCAGTCAGAATAGTTTGCTTTATTTTGGTTGTAATTACGTAGTAATGTTTTCATGAAAAAGTCTTAGAAATGAAAAAAAAAAAAGTTTTGGCAAGTCACAACTCCTGAGATCCTCAGTTTCCCAATCTAAGGATAAAAAGAAAGCATCAAATATACACATTCCCTTTGACTGGAAAGAGAGCAAAGGGTGGATATGTTGACATAAATATATATCACTATATATTGTAGAATTAACCAAAACAACTGCTAGAAACTACATTGAGAATGATGGTGCTAAACTAATAGCAATTTATAACTAAAAAACAACAGCAGTTAAAACCATGAAAGCCTCAAAATGTACCGTCTTCCTAAAAATTTTGGAATTCCCAAAGTTCATGTGGTTAGTGGGAACTTTGCTATGTTGTTAAATGTTGCCAAGATTTAGCAGAAGATTAATGAAATAGGTTCTTCAGTAAACTCTTGCAACATGCACATTTTTGTAACAATTCATAACACAGCAGTCACAAATAAGAAGCTTTCAGTTTTTATAAGTGAAAATTCATGGTTTGCAGTAAGTGAACTCACAGATCACCTGACCCTCTTCACCAAAATATGTCTTTAGCTCCCTTGATTTGAAAATACAGTGTGTAAAAATGAATCATAAAGGCTTCCTAGGGACTTAGAATTGCTACAGTGCACCATAGGTTACAACCAGCTGGGGATAAACTCCTTTATGCTTTAACAATTTCTACCAAAGATCAAGGAATTAATTTGTCATTTTAGGGTTAGGCAGTTAGTTGCACACAAATATGATATTTACTTTGTCTTAGAGTCTGCTTATGATAAGAGATATGTGTAAAATTGGGAAATTGTCAAAGGGGAACTAAAAAAAATGGGATGGTTGTTTTTTATGAAGTGGATTTTCATGGAACATTTTGGCAAAGGCCAGTTCAGACCACACACCTTCCAAATTCGAGTCTTGTAAAACTGCAAATCCATGGATGGACCCAGTATAATTCAGAAGTCTCACAAGTCTCCTAAAATAACTTCTCACCTGAGCCAGGCATTCAAGTGCTGGCCACTTTGTATTGTTTCATGGCAGGATCTTGCATTCTTTGAGTGATGTTGCCCTTTGTTGGAGTTCCCAGCAGGGTAGCTCTTCCACCCAGTTGCAACCAATTTCACTGATCAGCAGCTCCTGGTTACTTCACCCTATATATTCAATAATTCATTTGGCAGGTGCAAAGTAGACAGATCTTTAAGAAAACTCAAGATTTTAGGAGAATTAGAAAAAGACTCACTGATTATTTGTTTCTTGATTCTGACATTTAATTTGGATATTGAGGAGGATTTACTAGTCTCCAAGTGTTTATACTACAGATATTTTTTATTACTTAACTTTTATTCTTCTTTAAAAAAAAAAAAAACTTCATCCCTGTTGTCTATTTAATGCCTTGGATATCAACAGTTTGTTCAGATCTGCCCAGTCATTGGACTGTAGATTTAGATTTATGAAACATAGAAACAGGGAGTATTTGCTTGCAGAAACCTCTGCCCCAATATGCCCAACATCATCTGAGTTTATTTCTTAGTTCTGCTACTAATAAGTGGGGTAAACTTGAGGGAGGTAGATAAACCTCTCTGTACTTCATCAATAACCTGGGGTACTAATGATATCACCCTTGTACTTCAGGAGACTAAGGATACTAAAGTCATTAAATTAATTAATATATGTATAAAATACCTTAAAGCAGTAGTAAGCATATAGTAGGCACTTAGTGAGTGTTAACTCATTATAATTATTATACTCACTTTTGAATAAATATGTATCTATCATTTGGTAATTGCTTTCCTATGTGACCACAAATTGCTGTTTCTGTTTTATTTTTAACACATATTTTTCTTAAATAGGTAATACATTTTAAAAAAGTAAAATGCTAAAGGATATATAGTGAAAAGTAAGTTTCTTGTCCTCACAGTGCCCCAATTGCTATTTCAACCAGTGATGTTTTATGCTAAAATCTATTTATTTAAGTTTTCATTTGAAACATTAAAAGAACATGGTGAACACAAAATGAAGGATGTTATTCAAAAGGAAATACATTTTTATATCATTTTTGTTGTTTATAATGATAGTAATAATAATAGAGTAATCTTGAAAGAAAACTGTTTTTGATAGGGTACTTGTTATGTAGCAGGCATTTTGCTACTACTGTGCTTAATGCATTATGTCATTCAGCAATCACAATAATTTTGTGAGGTAGGTGCTATTATTAACTCAATTTTATAGATAATATCCTAAGCATAGCCAACCGGGATTAAACATTATGTTCTTAAAATTTAAGTTGTTTAAGTTGCCAGAGAGTACAGAAATCCAAATACATTGTGTTTCTTTGAAAGGAATCTTATAGTCTACCTTCGTTTTCTATTCCCTTTTAAATACCACCCACTTTTTTTTTATCAAGTTTATCTAATTTTTCTTGTGCTTTTGGTGCCAAATCTAAGAAACTATTGCCTAATCCAAAATCATGAGGATTTACTCCTGTGTTTTCTTCTGAGTTTTTGTGTTTGTTTTGTTTTTTTATTAGCTATCTATTTTATACATATTAGTGTATATATGTCAATCCCAATCTCCCAGTTCATCCCACCACCACCCCCCTGCCCACTTTCTTCCCTTGGTGTCCATAATTTTGTTCTCAATATCTGCATCTCTATTTCTGCCTTGCAAACCAGTTCATCTGTACCATTTTTCTAGATTCCATATATGTGTGTTTATATATGATACTTGTTTTTCTCTTTCTGACTTACTTCACTCTGTATGAGTCTCTACGTCCATCCATGTCTCTACAAATGACCCAATTTTGTTCCTTTTTATGGCTGAGTAATATTCCATTGTATATATGTACCACATCTTCTTTATCCAATTGTCTATTGAGGGGCAATTAGGTTGCTTCCATGTCCTGGCTATTGTAAATAGTGCTGCAATGAACATTGGGGTGCAAGTGTCTTTTTGATTTATGGTTTTCTCAGGGTATATGCCCAGGAGTGGGACTGCTGGGTCATATGGTAGTTCTGTTTTTAGTTTTTTAAGGAACCTCCATACTGTTCTCCATAGTGGCTGTATCAATATACATTCTCACCAACAGTGCAAGAGGGTTCCCTTTTCTCCACACCCTCTCCAGCATTTGTTGTTTGTAGATTTTCTGATGATGCCCATTCTAACTGGTGTGAGGTGGTACCTCATTGTAGTTTTGATTTGCATTTTTCTAATAATTATTGATGCTGAGCAGATTTTCATGAGCATCTTAGAATACCACCTACTTTTGATGGAGGAAATAACCCCAATCTAGACTCCTTGTCCAGTCTCCAATTCATTTTACATTGTCAAGAGTTTGTACATTCCAAAACTCCAATGTTATGAAGTCTCTTGTTTGCTCAGAAGACCTAACTCCCCCCTGCTGAGATAATCATTTACAAACTACTTACCCTGACTCCCAAGGTCTTGATTTGCCTACATCTTAACTAACAACTTTATTTCCCCTAATGCACCTAGTTTGGTTAATTAATAAAGGTTACTTAACAATTTCCTTATCACACAGCTAAAAAATACTAAAACAATTCTCTTTAGGATGTGGAATGATGAAATTCAATCTTTTGGTTTGGATAACTTGGTTAGTGTAAAACAAAGTTTTCTTGCATCTACATTCATTTTTTATTAGGAGATATTGATGAATTATTGCTTGAGGATTGGGAATATGAACAAGCACACATTCTGATTAGACTTTTCCTGGGAGCCAGAGCTGTACCATGACTGTATTCCTCATCAGGCCGATCAACTCTTGGTGTTCAAGTTTAAAACGTGCAATAGTCTGGTGTGGCCTTGGGTGCCAGGGTCTGATTTGAAGATACAGTTTACTCTGTAGTGTGGGGACTGGAAACCATCACTGAAGAGCCCATTTTAGAATCCACAGACACACCTGCTACCAGAGGAATTTTACATAGAGGCCTACTTAAGGGAGAACACATTGCTGATAATTTTTTTTCTGTTGTGATTTTTGGCAAGGAATACTTCACATTTTTTGGAAGCACAAATTATCTGGTCAGGTGAATAATTTCCTCTCCAGTAAATCAATAGTGCCCTGTATGAAAACATAGAAGTCTCATCCATCCCTTTTAAATAAGAATGTTTTGAGATCCCCAAAGGCTGGAGTTATGTTTCAGTCATCACTTTATCCCCCTTGCTAAGTGCCTTTCCTGGCACCAAGGAAATGTATTTTGAGTAAATGAATGTGTTCATGCATTGTCTGTCTGTAAAGGGGGCTTTGGATATCAATCTCTTGGATATGAGTCTACGAGGATTGTTGCAAATTCCCTGGCACTAGAGAATTCTATGATGTAAAAAGAATTTCTGGCTCCTTAACAAAACCCAGGGATTTATAGGACTAGATATAATTGCTTCCAAGGCATGCTGGTGATGTACATGTGTTGCACATAAAGTATCTTATTTGAGCCCCAAATGCTCACTACTATGTCATGGAACAGTGCCCAGAAGTGTACTTCTGAGCAGAGGCAGACAAAGTACATTGTGTTTGCTTTGATCTGTGGTGTCAGTGAATCATTTTGTTTTGACCTCTCAGTGATTGATCTCAACAGAAAAACAGATCTTTAAAGGAACATCATAGATCTTAAATAGAATATTTTATTTGTTTTCTTGAGGGTAGGCTTGGGAACTCAGAAATGTGGAGGAAAGAAGGGCAGATGGTTAGTGTTGAAAGTTCAAAGTAGTTTAAGGAAAAAATTAGTAGAACAGGTTAAAATAATGAAACAAGAGTAATTGTGTTCAGCCCATGTTCCAGATCTGCTCTTTTTGTTTCCTATCAGACACAGTGGTGCCCTTTTATTTCCCTTGGTATCCAGGGAACTAATTTTCCCTCTATTTTTATATTAAATCTTGCTCTCAGGAAACAGCAAAATAGCTCTATGTTAGAGTAATGATAATCTACTGCCTCTCCAAAAATACTTTCATGTTAATGGGAGAGAAATTTAGGATGAAAGAAGGAATAAATTGCTCCATTTGGTTTTAGACAACAGTGAAGTAGGTGGAGGAGATATTTTAAGATACATGAAAAGAGACTTACCCAGGCCCTCCTGAAATGATGTACCATAGACAACTCTAGCAGTAATGTTGCTCCCCCTTTAGAAACCAACAGCTGGCTTTCAGAATTGCCCTTGACTCCTAAGAGTTGGAAGCAATTCAAATTTGTTCATGGGATTTTCCCTAATCTGCACTGTGAAGACTGTCCAAAATAGTTGCTTTCTCTGAATTCAGATACTTTCATAACATAGCAAAAGTTTAATAAGTTTTATAGTATAAAGTTGAAAAAATTATCTCCTTTTTTAAAAACTTTTATTTTATTTATATTTTTATACAATAGGTTCTTATTAGTTATCCATTTTACACACATCAGCAGATACATGTCAATCCCAATCTCCCAATTCATCACACCGCCACCCCCACCCCCTGCCTCTTTCCCCCCTTGGTGTCCATAGGTTTGTTCTCTACATCTCTGTTTCAATTTCTGCCCTGCAAACCAGTTCATATGTATCATTTTTCTGGGTTACACATATATGCATTAATATACAATATTTGTTTTGCTCTTTCTGACTTACTTCACTCTGTATGACAGGCTCTAGATCCATGCACGTCTCTACAAATGATCCAGTTTTGTTCCTTTTTATGGCTGAGTAATATTCCATTCTATATATGTACCACAACTTCTTTATCCATTCGTCTGTCGATGGGCAATTAGTTGCTTCCATGACCTGGCTACTGTAAATAGTGCTGCAATGAACATTGGGGTGCATGTGTCTTTTTGAATTATGGTTTTCTCTGGGAATATGCCCAGTAGTGGGATTGCTGGGTCACATGGTAATTCTATTTTTAGTTTTTTAAGGAACCTCCATACTGTTCTCCATAGTGGCTGTATCAATATACATTCCCACCAACAGTGCAAGAGGGTTCCCTTTTCTCCACACCCTCTCCAGCATTTCTTGCTTGTAGATTTTATGATGATGGCCATTCTAACTGTTGTGAGGTGATACCTCATTGTAGTTTTGATTTGCATTTCTCTAATAATTAGTGATGTTGAGCAGCTTTACAGGTGCTTCTTGGCTATCAGTATGTCTTCTTTGGAGAAATGTCTATTTATGTCTTCTGCCCAGTTTTGGATTGGGTTGTTTGTTTTTTTGGTATTCAGCTGCATGAGCTGTTTATATATTTTGGAGATTAATCCTTTGTCCGTTGATTCATTTGCAAATATTTTCTCCCATTCTAAGGGTTGTCTTTTTGTCTTGTTTATGGTTTCCTTTGCTGGGAAAAAGCTTTTAAGTTTCATTAGGTCCCATTTGTTTATTTTTATTTCCATTTCTCCAGGAGGTGGGTCAAAAAAGATCTTGTTGTGATTTCTGTCAAAGAGTGTTCTTCCTATGTTTCCTCTAAGAGTTTTATAGTGTCTGGTCTTACATTTAGGTCTCTAACCCATTTTGAGTTTATTTTTATGTATGGTGTTAGGGAGTGTCCTAACTTCATTCTTTAACATGTAGCTGTCCAGTTTTCCCAACACCACCTATTGAAGAGACTGTCTTTTCTCCATTGTATATCCTTGCCTCCCTTGTTGTAGATTAATTGACCATAGGTATATGGGTTTATCTCTGGGCTTTCTGTCCTGTTCCATTGATCTATATTTCTGTTTTTGTTTTTGTTTTTTTTTTGCCAGTACCATATTGTCCTGATTACTGTAGCTTTGTAGTATAGTCTGAAGTCAGGGAGTCTGATTCCTCCAGCTCTGCTTTTTGCCCTCAAGACTGCTTTGGCTATTCGGCATCTTTTGTGTCTCCATACAAATTTTAAAATTTTTTGTTCTAGTTCTGTAAAAAAATGCCATTGGTAATTTGATAGGGATTGCATTGAATCTCTAGATTGCTTTGGGTAGTATAGTTATTTTCACAATATTGATTCATCAAAACCAAGAACATGGTATATCTCTCTATCTGTTTGTACCATCTTTAATTACTTTCATCAGTGTCTTGTAGTTTTCTGCATACAGGTCTTTTGTCTCCCTAAGAAGGTTTATTCCTAGGTATGTTTTTCTTTTTGTTACAGTGGTAAATGGGAGTGTTTCCTTAATTTCTTTTTCAGATTTTTCATCATTAGTATGTAGGAATCCAAGAGATTTCTGTGCACTGATTTTGTATCCTGCCACTTTACCAAATTCGTTTATTAGCTCTAGTAGTTTTCTGGTGGCATCTTTAGGATTCTCTATGTATAGTATCATGTCATCTGCAAACAGTGACAGGTTTACTTCTTTTCCAATTTGCATTCCTTTTATTTCTTTTTCTTCTCTGATTGCCATGGCTAGGACTTCCAAAACTATGTTGAAAACTAGTGGTGAGAGTGGACATCCTTGTCTTGTTCCTGATCTTAGAGGAAATGCTTTCAGTTTTTCACCATTGAGAATGATGTTTGCTGTGGGTTTGTCATATATGGCCTTTATTATGTTGAAGTAGGTTCCCTCTATGCTCACTTTCTGGAGAGTTTTTATCATAAATGGGTGTTGAATTTTGTAAAAAGCTTTTTCTGCATCTACTGAGATGATCATATGGTTTTTATTCTTAAATTTGTTATTATGGTGTATCACATTGATTGATTTGCATATACTGAAGAATCCTTGTATCCCTGGGATAAATCCCACTGGATTATGGTATATGATCCTTTTAATATGTTGTTGGATTCTGTTTGCTAGTATTTTGTTGAGGAGTTTTGCATCTATATTCATCAGTGATATTGATCTGTAATTTTCATTTTTTATAGTATCTTTTTCTGGTTTTGGCACCAGGGTGATGGTGGCCTCATAGAATGGGTTTGGGAGTGTTCCTTCCTCTGCAAAGTTTTGGGAGAGCTTGAGAAGGATGGGTGCTAGCTCTTCTCTAAATGTTTGATAGAATTCACCTGTGAAGCCATCTGGTCCTGGACTTTTGTTTGTTGGAAAATTTTTAATCACAGTGTCAATTTCATTACTTGTGATTGTTCTGTTCATATTTTCTATTTCTTCCTGGTTCAGTCTTGGACGGTTATACCTTTCTAAGAATTTGTCCATTTCTTCCAGGTTGTCCATTTTTTTGGCATAGAGTTGCTTGTAGTAGTCTCTTAGGATGCTTTGTATTTCTGTGTTGTCTGTTGTACCTTCTCCTTTTTCATTTCTAATTTTATTGATTTGAGTCCTCTCCTTCTTATTCTTGATGGGTCTGGCTAATGGTTTATCAGTTTTGTTTACCTTCTCAAAGAACTAGCTTTTAGCTTTATTGATCTTTGCTATTGTTTCCTTCATTTCTTTTTCATTTATTTCTGCTCTGATCTTTATGATTTCTTTCCTTCTGCTAACTTTGGGTTTTGTTTGTTCTTCTTTCTCTAGTTCCTCTAGGTGTAAAGTCAGATTGTTTATTTGAGGTAGACTTGTTTCTTGTTTCTTGAGGTAGACTTGTATAGCTATAAACTTCCCTCTTAGAACTGCTTTTGCTGCATCCCAGAGGTTTTGGATCATCGTGTTTTCATTGTCATTTTTCTCTAGGTATTTTTTGATTTCCTTTTTGACTTCTTCAGTGATCTCTTGGATATTTAGTAATGTATTGTTTAGACTCCATGTGTTTGTGTTTTTTACGGATTTTTCCTGTAATTCATTTCTAATCTCATAGCATTGTGGTCGAAAAGATGCTTGATATGATTTCAATTTTCTTAAATTTACTGAGGCTTGATTTGAGATCCAAGATGTGATCTACCCTGGCGAATGTTCCATGCCCACTTGACAAGAAAGTGTAATCTGCTGTTTCTGGATGGAATGTCTGATAAATATAAATTAAATCTATCTGGTCTATTGTGTGATTTAAAACTTGTGTGTCCTTATTAATTTTCTGTTTGGATGAGCTGTCCATTGGTGTGAGTGAGGTGTTAAATTTTCCCACTATTATTGTGTTACTGTTGATTTCCTCTTTTATAGTTGTTAGCGGTAGCCTTATGTATTGAGGTGCTCCTATGTTGGGTGCATATATATTTATAATTGTTATATCTTCTTCTTGGATTGATCCCTTGATCATTATGTAGCATCCTTCCTTGTCTCTTGTAACATTCTTTATTTTAAAGTCTATTTTAACTGATATGAGTATTGCTACTTCAGCTTTTTTTTTGATTTCCATTTGCATGGAATACCTTTTTCTATTCCCTCACTTTCAGTCTGTATATGTCCCTAGGTCTGAAGTGGGTCTCTTGTAGACAGCATATATATGGGTCTTGTTTTTGTATCCATTCAGCAAGCCTGTGTCTTTTGGTTGGAGCATTTAATCCATTCACATTTAAGGTAATTATCGATATGTATGTCCCTATTACCATTTTCTTAATTGTTTTGGGTTTGTTTTTGTAGGTCTTGTTCTTCTCTTGTGTTTCCCACTTAGAGAAGTTCCTCTAGCATTTGTTGTAGAGCTGGTTTGGTGGTGCTGAATTTTCTTAGGTTTTCCTTGTCTGTAAAGGTTTTTATTTCTCCATTGAATCTGAATGAGTTCCTTGCCAGGTAATCTTGTTTGTAGGTTCTTCCCTTTCATTACTTTAAGTATACCATGCCACTCCCTTCTGGCTTGTAGAGTTTCTGCTGAGAAATCAGCTGTTAACCTTATGGGAGTTCCCTTGTATGTTATTTGTCATTTTCCCTTGCTGCTTTCAATAATTTTTCTTTGTCTTTAATTTTTGCCAATTTGATTACTATGTGTCTTGGCATGTTTCTCCTTGGGTTTATCCTGTATGTCACTCTCTGTGCTCCCTGGACTTCAGTGACTATTTCCTTTCCGATGTTAGGGAAGTTTTCAACTATAATCTCTTCAAATATTTTCTTAGGTCCTTTCTCTCTCTCTTCTCCTTCTGGGACCCCTATAATGTGAATGTTGTTGAGTTTAATGTTGTCCCAGTTTTGTCTTCATTTCTTTTCATTCTTTTTTCTTTATTCTGTTCTGCAGCAGTGAATACCACCATTCTGTCTTCCAGGTCACTTATCCGTTCTTCTGCCTCAGTTATTCTGCTATTGATTCCTTCTAGTGTGGTTTTCATTTCAGTTATTGTATTGTTCCTCTCTGTTTTTTTGTTCTTTAATTCTTGTAGGTATTTGTTAAACATTTCTTGCATCTTCTTGATCTTTGCCTCCATTCTTTTTCCGAGATCCTGGATCATCTTCACTATCATTATTCTGAATTCTTTTTCTGGAAGGTTTCCTATCTCCACTTCATTTAGTTGTTTTTCTGGGGTTTTATCTTGTTCTTCCATCTGGTACATAGCCCTCTGCCTTTACTTCTTGTCTTTCTGTGAATGTGGTTTTTGTTCTACAGATTACAGGATTGTACTTCTTCTTGCTTCTGTTGTCTGCCCTCTGGTGAATGAGGCTATCTAAGAGGCTTGTGCAAGTTTCCTGATGGGAGGGACTGGTGGTAGGTAGGTCTGGCTGTTGCTCTGGTGGGCAGAGCTCAGTAAAACTTTAATCTGCTTGACTGCTGATTGGTGGGGCTGGGTTGCCTCCTGTTGGTTGTTTGGCCTGAGGTAACCCAACACTGGAGCCTACCCTGGCTCTTTGGTGGGGCTAATGGTGTACTCTAGTAGGGCTCATGCCAAGGAGTATTTCCCAGAACTTCTGCTGTCAGTGTCCTTGTCCTCACGGTGAGACAGAGCCACACCCCTGTTCTGCAGGAGACCCTCCAACACTAGCAGGTAGGTCTGGTTCAGTTTCCTATGGGGTCACTGCTCCTTCCCCTGGGTCCCGATGTGCAACCTACTTTGTGTGTGCCCTCAAGAGTGGAGTCTCTGTTTCCTGCAGTCCTGTCGAAGTCTTGCAATCAAATCCCACTAACATTCAAAGTCTGATTCTCTAGGAATTCCTCCTCCCGTTGGTGGACCCCCAGGTTCAGAAGCCTGACGTGGGGCTCAGTACCTTCACTCCAATGGGTGGACTTCTGTGGTATAAGTGTTCTCCAGTTTGTGAGTCACCCACCCAGCAGTTATGGGATTTGATTTTATTGTGATTGCGCCCCTCCTACCATCTCATTGTGTCTTCTCCTTTGTCTTTGGATGTGGGGTATCTTTTTTGGTGAGTTCCAGTGTCTTCCTCTCGATGCCTGTTCTGCAGTTGTGATTCTGGTGTTCTCGCAACAGGGAGTGAGAGCACGTCCTTCTACTCCACCATCTTGAACCAGTCTCCTGAAAAAATTATTTCTTGACCAACTCGATTGACTCTTCACTCTGAGGTTCCCCCACTCTTCCTTAAGGTCCCATGGTACTTTGTAGACATCACACTCTGTGAAGCACTTTATGCTTAAATTATCCTCATTTTTTTGTCACCTAATCTATTAAACTTTTCTGTCTTTTGTGGACAGGGGCGATATTATCGTCATCTCTGTATCCCCAGGGATGGTACAAACTGGCACAAAGGAGTTGCTCAAGGAATGTTTGAACAAGTGAATGAATGATCCGCTCTCATGTACAAGGTACTAACATGGGGGAAAAGGTGGTAAAAATAGCCAATACTTCTTTAGTGCATATATAACTGCATCTTTGGACAAGCATGGCACATCAAGGGATATACTTAACACAGCAATTTATTTTTCTCTCCTGGAGATTTTTGTTTAAAAAATTAATTAATTAATTAATTTTGACATCTTTATTGGGGTATAATTGCTTTACAATGGTGTGTTAGTTTCTGCTTTATAACAAAGTGAATCAGCTATACATATACATATCCCCATATCTCCTCCCTCTTGCATCTCCCTCCCACCCTCCATATTCCACCACTCTAGGTGGTCACAAAGCACCAAACTGATCTTCCTGTGCTATGCAGCTGCTTCCTACTAGCTATTTATTTTACGTTTGGTAGCATATATAAGTGTATGGCACTCTCTCACTTTGTCCCAGCTTACTCTAGTCCCTCCCCATATCCTCGAGTCCATTCTCTACATGTGCATCTTTATTCCTATCCTGCCCCTAGGTTCTTCATAAGCATTTTTTTTTTTATTTTTTAGATTTCATATATATATGTTAGCATACGGTATTTGTTTTTCTCTTGCTGAATTACTTCACACTGTATGAC
The DNA here is from genome assembly GCF_949752795.1 of Hyperoodon ampullatus. Lineage (NCBI taxonomy): Eukaryota > Metazoa > Chordata > Mammalia > Artiodactyla > Ziphiidae > Hyperoodon > Hyperoodon ampullatus. The sequence goes on from NC_136914.1 coordinate 185,885,831, forward strand.
AGACTCTAGATCCATCCACCTCACTAATATTCCATTGTATATATGTGCCACATCTTCTTTATCCATTCATCAGTTGATGGACACTTCCATGTCCTGGCTGCAATAAATAGAGCTGCAATGAACACTTTGGCACATGACTCTTACTGAATTATGATTTTTTCAGGGTATATGCCAAGTAGTGGGATTGCTGGGTCGTATGGTAGTTCTGTTTTTAGTTTTTTAAAGAACCTCCATACTGTTCTCCATAGTGGCTCTATCAATTTACATTCCCACCAACAGTGCAAGAGGCTTCCCTTTTCCCACACCCTCTCCAGAATTTATTGTTTCTAGATTTTGTGATGATGGCCATTCTGACTCATGTGAGGTGATACCTCATTGTAGTTTTGATGTTCATTTCTCTAATGATTAGTGATCTTGAGCATTCTTTCATGTGTTTGTTGCCAATCTGTATATCTTCTTTGGAGAAATGTCTACTTAGGTCTTCTGCCCATTTTTGGATTGGGTTGTTTGTTTTTTTAATATTGAGCTTTATGAGCTGCTTGTAAATTTTCGAGATTAATCCTTTGTCAGTTGCTTCATTAGCAAATATTGCCTCCAACTCTGAGCGTAGTCTTTTCGTCTTGGTTATGGCTTTCTTTACTGTGCAAAGGCTTTTAAGTTTCATTAGGTCCCATTTGTTTATTTTTGTTTTTATTTCCATTTCTTTTATCTCCTGGAGAATTTTAAAAAATTCTCTCTGTTGAGCTATATCTTCCTCTGGTTCATTAAATTATAGTCACTTGAAAAGAAGAGGAGATTCTCCAGTCAGTAAACAAAATGTTCATGCTTGTGTTACAGTCATACTTTGAACCGTTTTTTTTCTTTCAGTATGAAGCCTTCTTCTCAGGCCTACTGTAGGGGCTCGAAGTGGGAGTTTGAGAAGACCTGGAGCTGCGGGGGCCAGGAGTCTCTTTGGAGGTCTGTGTGTGCAGGTGAAGGGTGTCTCAGTAAAGGTTTTGACATTTGGGAAAAGATGCTAAGGTCTCAAAAATTAATCCCAATCCTGTGCATTTATAAAGTATCTTATATTTTGACGCTAAGAGAAGTTTTTATTCTCTATTAATTTTGATACTGCATAGTGGTTATTGACGGTAAGCAATCAGCTTGCCATCTTGAGACTGTTTTGTGAAGCTATGCGTTTTATTATTGTTTTTATTATACTTCTTTATTATTATGTGTAGTAGTTTCCCTCACAGCCTTTGGAGGGGCAGGAATTGATAGAGGCAGATGGGGTTCAGGTCCAGCTGGAAAGAGCTGAAGCCTGTGTGGGATTATCTGTGAGAAGCCAGTAGGCCCACTGGAGGCCTTTTTACCTCCACAGCACCCCTTCCTCAGGAAGAACTATAAAACACATAGTCAAAAGGGAGAAGCTGCTCTGTCATGTTCTAAGGTCAGAACCGCCCTGAGGACCTCAAGCACCTGTCAGGCCTTTCCTGGGCCTTGCATCCACTTCACAGAGACATTAGGAACCTGGCTCTCCTGCCCCAGAGCTTTTGTCTTTGTGCCCAGTGGTGTTTTGTTCATACATCTGCCTTGTGGGGACTTTTTGCCAAGGGAAGGTGGGAGTTTTGTATGCTGACTCCTTCTCCATGGAAGTGGCAGGACTAGGTGGGAAGCCTACTTGCTGCACTATATAGAAAAGATGCCTGTCACAGATGCTGACCTCCAGTCTTTCAGTGTTACCCTGCTTTCATCGTCCCCTCTCTGGGTTAGTGGGGCAGCGACAATCTATAATTCATGCTAGAATAATTCAGTTACAAGTGAAAACCATTTCCTCTCAGTGTCTGGTTGTGGCACATTTTAAGGAGGTTTTAAATTTGGTAGGTTGAGTAATTGTCACTCACCACAGCAACACAGCACACAATTTGGATGGGAGTCACAATGCTTTGGTTGTATCCTCACCAAGGAAACCCAAGTCTTCCAGACATACCTCTTTGGTCTTCATTACTTTCTCTTGTGGGTGCCAGCACGGCTCAAAAAGTTTCCTCTGGGTCTCTCCCTTTATCCATATTTCATGCGAGATTGACTTCTAGATCCCCCACTAACCAGTGGCAGGATCTTGAACTGTTGCCTGGTTATAGCCTCAGTTTCTTAATCTGTAAAATTTATGATAACAATATACCAATATCATAAGGTTGTTGGAAGGATTAAATGAGATCAAATACTCAATGTACTAAACCAGTGCCTGGCATGGTAAATTAAAAAGATTATGATTATGACTGTGATTATGCTTAAGTTTAACTCTGTTCTCTTTCAAAGATATCCACTCGTAATTTAAGTACTATTTAAAACACAATCCCTGTTTTTCAAAAGCAAATACATATGAATAAGGTGCATTATTCATGTATGTACGAGTGTCAAGAATGAAAATATATAAGCCATCCTGTCAATAGTGGCAATCTCTCTGTTGTAGAGCTACAGGTGTTCTTATTTACCTCATCTTGACTGATTTAAATTTTCTAATTTTTCTAAAGTTAGTTATTAAAATAATTTCAGTAATAAGGTAAATGATATTTTTCTTTATTTTTAATTATTTAATTTTGTAGGTAGAGAGTTTCAGAGAACAATTTCCCCAGTCAAGGGTTCTAAATCTGGTCAGTGTTTTCTGTTACCCTGAGCACTGAAGAGGACTCCATGATGAGACACTAACTATGTCAACAGGTAATAAAAATACAGAGGGAGGGAAAAGACAGTGAACCCATTGTATACTGTTGGTGATATTCTATTCACTGTTGAAGAGATGTGGCTTCATTCCTAAACAGGAAACACTAGTAAGCAGCTACTAACTTCAGATCTGATCTGACTTCAGAGTTGGAATGAAGCCCTTTTGTCTCCCTAGCACTTCTCTCTCTCCAGATCTCTGAATCCTATAATTCGAGGTCCTCTGCAGTTTGCAGGGTTTGATCGATTTACCAGCCTACAAGACAGGAGACAAATCTTTCTTATTTTCACTATTATCTTTCTTAGCACAGTAACATGTATGTAGGAGGATTTGAATAAAATTTTTGGATAAAAGAAAAAACAAACTACTCTTCTACATATTTGTGCAAATGAGTTCATCAAGTTTCTTCCAGGAAGCAGATTTTGTTGGAGGAAGGTTGGAAGGAAATTGAAGTCTACTTTGAGTATATGTGCCCATTATGGAAGGTGAGAATGGGAAGAAACTGCAAAGGAAAAACATGTGACTGAGGATGGAATAGGCTGTGCGGGGAGTGGGGAGGAGGTGTGGGGTGGACATCAAGCTACCTCAAAACTCAAAGAAGCCCTGTCTAACTCTGCATGTGGCCAACTGTGTATTGTGGTTGTTTATTGGTGGCAATCAATAGATTTGATTCTGTTAATTAAAGGGAGACTTGCTGGGAATGAGAGAGGCTCATAGAAGTGAAGGAAAAACTGAAGAAGAAGGTTCAGCATCAGAGAGAGCAGGGGCCAGTATGATCCCCAAGATGGTGAAAACTAGTTGGCAATCTCAAAAGTGACATGCCTCTGAGATCAATTTGATCATTTTGTTTTGCCATCTTGGTGTATCTGTTCAAGATTCAAAGTCCAGCAAGAGTGTGACTTTGGCCTAGTTTAGATCCTATGCCCATCCACTGCAGGGGGAAGACAGAGAGCTTGGTTAGTGCTTCTCCAAACAGTATGCAAGGGAGAAGGGTATACCCCTTACTCTAGCAAAATTTGAGTTTTATTATTGAAAGGAAAGCATTTATTCTGTGGCAAAACAACCAGTAATGATTACACCATTTTTTCTCCTCAGCCACGTGCCTTGTAATAGCTTCCACGTTTTCTCTTTTGAAAATGGGCATAGCAATACATGTCCCTCTGTAACTCCTGGTTTGGTTTGAGGTCAGGAAAGATAATGAGTTTTGCAGTGAGGTGTTATTTATTAAGCAATAAAATGTTATTTAGTAAGCTATAAAGCAGAGATTACAGCCTGCAAAACAAATACGAAAAAATAAGAATAATCACTGTTCTCTGCAGAATTTAGGATCTGAAATAAGGTGAACATTTATCTATCCAATCTGGTAAATAAGAGAACAATCTCTAATGATCCAGTATTTATATTTTACTAGCTTGTCTTCTGCCTAGCAGGTAAACAGATATGATAAATTCAGCCAGAATCTTAATTCATTGCTCAGAATGACTTCTTACTCATCCTGACCTGAGGCTGTGGCTATCATCTCTCTCTCTCTCTCTCTCTCTCTCTTTTTTTCTCTTAAATATGTTAGAGGACATTTATTATTTAATTTTCATCTTACAAGGGAGGAAATACATATACAGTATTTCAAAAGAGTTGCTAACATTGTAGAAACTATGTTCCTAAGCCTCTTTTCTATCATTGAAGAGGACCATGAGGATTGAATGTCTACCCTGATATCTTTCAAAGGAGCTCCCTCAGAAGGATTGATTCAAATGTGGAAGAACTGACATTTTCTAGGTTGTTCTGAGATATGATTTTTTAAGGAAGAGAATCCTGAATGGAGGGCCTCTGAGAGGTCACAGTTGAACTCAGGGATCAGGAGACAGAGGCTCTGTAATCTTCATAAAATTTACTCTGTTTTTTATAGCAATGTGTGGTGTTTGGCTCTTTTAAAGAAATAAAAAAATAATTACTTTTTATTGATTATCTTCTATAACTTGCTTTGTACTCCCAACAATATGCCTCTGAGATTTTTTTTCATGTCAGTACCTTATTCTTTGATCTATTAAATAACATTTCATATTTGGAAATGCCATAATTTGTTTCATGATTCTAGCTTTGATGGACAATTTGTTTCAGAGTTTTTATTATTATAAATAATCATGAGATGATTTTTCATCTATGCACCTCCTTGTGCACATGCACAAATATCTCTAGGGGTAAATGTGTGTGAAACACACATGCACACACACACACATAGAGTCCTTAATCAATTTCAAGTTTTTGTTTATGAATGGATAATCAAATTTTTCAACACTTCCTGAGCTGTTCATCTTTTCTCCACTGAATTGAAGCTCAATTGTACACTAAAATCATAACAGTAGCTGTACATTTCCACATTCATCTAAACTGTCTAGCCTGTTCAATAGCTCTATTTAACTTTATTCAAATATTTTATTTGCATTATTATAATTTATCATATCATAATTTGAAAGTTATCTTGGCTATTTTAGTACATGTACACTTCTATGAGAAATGTTGAGATTTTGATTGGAATTGCATTTTCAGATAAATTTGGGAAGAACTGCCATGTTTCTAATACTGTCTTTACATTCAAAAATATTTCCATTAAAAAATATTTCCATTTATTCAATGCTTCTTTTACATCCTTCATTATATATTATAGTGATTGTAATTTAGTCCACTTGTTCATTGTTAATACAGAAATGCAATTAATTTTTTGTGTTGATCTTGTACCTGTCAATTTGCTGAACTCACTTATTAATTCTATGAACATTTTTATAGATTCCTTGTTATTTTTCTACATAAGCATTCATTTCATCTGCAAGTAGAGACAATTTTATTTTTCCCCTTCTTATCTGTATGCCTTTTATTTTTTTTCTTGCCTTGTTGTAGTGGCTAGCACATCAAATATTATGTTGAATAAGAGTGGTGATAGAAGTCCTTGCCATATTCTCAGTCTTACAGAGAAAATATTGTCTCTTACAGTTATTTATTTTAACTGTAGTTTTTCTTCAGATGTTTTTTATCAAGTTGAGGAAGTCCTCTATTATTTCTCATCTGCTGAAAGTTTTTATTGTGAATGGGTATTGAGTTTTGTTAAGATTTATTTTTCTGTATCAATTGATATGATGATATGGTTTTTCTCTTTTAATTTGTTGATTTGGTGAAGTACATTGATTGGTTTTGAAAGGTTTAATCAGCTTCATGTACATGAAATAAATCCCACTTGGTCATGGTGCATAACTCTTTTTTCTATATTATTGGATTAAATTTGCTAATATTTTATTTAGAAATTTTGTGTCTAAATTCATGAGAAATATTGGTGTGTGTGTGTTTGTCTGTGTTTGTTTCATATTAGCTTCTCGGCATTAAATAAGTGGAATGGGGAGGGCTTCTCTGAAGAACTGAGTTTCAAGCTAAGACCCCAATAATGAAAAAGACTGACTTGGAGAAAATTTGAGGAAGATCAATCTAGACAGAGGGAGCAGCAAGAGCAAAGGCTGTGGGGACAGGAATGAATCTTGAGTCTTTGAAGAAAAGAGGGAAGGTCATTGTGATTGAAATACAGTTACTAGGGGGGATGATACAATATAAAAGTCAAAGAGGCAGGAACAGGATAACTCAAGTTGGGTCTTGCAGGATAGCTAGCTAGCTTACTTGCTTTCTTCCTCTCTCCTTTTTTAGTTAAAAATGCAAAATGAAGACCTTAGAGAGTGTAAGAAGATGAATGAAATGATCTGATATATTTTTTAAAAAGATGCCTCAGGCTGTTATAAGAATAACTGGATTGGTATAGAGTGAAAGAGAGAAAGCAAGCAGGAAAACAAGCTGGAGGATGCTGTAGTGGTTAGAAAGGGTGTGGTAGAGTAGGTGTTGTCATTTTGATTTTAGATTTAGTAAGAAGCATAATTAGTTCCCAGATCTTAGTCTCCAAATACCCCCTCTACCAAATGAAATCAGGTCTCTTTGGAGAAATGTTCAAACTTTACAAGTACAAGGTGAATTTGGAATATCTTGTGGTAGATACTAAGAACATACTCAAAATATGATGGAGACATATCAGAAAGATGCCATCTTGAAATGGTTCACATTGGCCAAATATAGTATAATTAGAGCATCAAAACAAATAATGACATTATCACAATACACAACACTGAATAAAATAGGAATACACAAGTCCATTGTGAATATAATAAAATAATAAGTAAATAAATATGGGAAAAGTAAATATCTTTAGAGTAGAATGCCAATCAATACATAACATATGCTTGAGAAGCTTAATACCCATTCATTCATTCATTGACAGCAAATTTTTTGTGTGCTATCAGTGGATAACTCCATGGAACAAATCTCTTACAGAACTAATTTTCTCACTGTTATGAAGTGTTAGCAGGAAAATTGTATAACAATAAATTTCAGCTTTTATTTTCTCTTTCCACTTTTTCTTGATGGCAGTCGGGGGAGGGGGGAGAGATTCATTCTGTAGGAAGTGATTTTTTTCCACACAAAAGTTTTCAATCATTAAAGTTTTCTAATAATAAATTGCAGTACATCACAATGATTATCAGCTGTTAATTTTCTTAAAAAATAGCATCTATTTGGATCAATCCCTTTATAGCCTTGTTTCCCTTTCCAAATGAGTTAATTATCAATATAAAATTGTTTCTAACTGAGCAGACATTAGGTTTCCAATACTGAATTTATTGAGAAAAATCAATATAATCTAATTTTGCTTGATGTACATTTGTAATTTTAATGATTATGAGAAACAACTTGTTATGTCAAGGCAGAAGCTGATGAGGCAAATATTTTGTAATACGTTTTTATTATTATGGATTATTTTGTATTATAATGTAACTATTTCATTATATCTTGGCATATACATAAAATTAATTTTCTTAGCAATTTCTCGAGAATGATGGTGCTGGTACTGTAAGGGATTCTAGTGAGTCATTTACTATAATTGTTCTAGAAATTAATTTATAAATGTTTATTTTCAAAGACTTCTCCACTTAACAAGTAATACCATATATGTTCTACCCAGGCAAAGGGAGGTGGTAATAATGATACACTGACAGACAAAACAATTCTTTCTAATTTAAGGTTTCTCTTTCAATGATTATATTAGGTGCATCAGAAATATCATTTATTGGAAGCACATTAGTAAAGCATGTCATTTATAACTGCAGTTGCATTTTAATTGAGTTCTGTAGGATTCCAGAAGTGAAGTAGCTTGCTAAACCATGTCACTTATAGTCTCTATTTCACCACTGACTTTCCCACTTTTTACTAATAAACCTTTCCCATATTTTGCATTTAGGGAAAATTATTTGCAAAATTTCTCCAACTATTTAGAATCTTTATTATATCACTTCATTATTTTCTACATTGTAGAACCTGTTCTTCTAATGCCATCATATGGGAAAGATATTTTAGAAGGGCTATAAGTTTTGTATATGTAAATGACAAGCTTACTCTATTCCTTCTTTTCTCTTCTTTGTTTTCACTGTTCTGTACTGCTAGCAAAATAAAGAAGTTGATAAATCAGACAGTGTGGGCAAAGATTTATTGAAATAACTTATTTATTAATAAGCTAGACTGGGTATCCAGATGCTTATTACTGTATTAAAATACATTTTCTACCACAAGGACAAATCTTCATTGCAAATAAGATTGAAATATTTTTGAGAGTACAGGAAAATAGTGCTATAATAGTAATTTTCAAATGTGTTAGATTATTTACATAAAGAAATTGTGAAAATTCAGATTTAAGAGGCAGAGGTTCAATAGAGCTGAGTCCTTCATTTTGTGTGTAGGTATTGGACTAAATGGTCTCATTGCCTCCTTAAACTCAAACTTCCTATGAATATTGGTATTTCTAATTTTGCAATTTATATTTCTTGTTAAATTTTTGAATCATTCTGCTTAAGCTTGGAAGCAATTATCTACTTGATGATTGCAATTTGATAAAGTCAGCTCAAAATAGCAAACTTTATGGCAAACCTATTATTAGCAAGGAATAATAAAGAAATGTCCTTATGAATCAGGTCAGTGATATTATTGCATCAGAATTACTGGACCTGGACAGATCTTAGGGAGTATGACATATAGAAAACCTTCTTGCTGGTCTTGTGGGGCTGATCTGTGTTCTCTCATGTGGTGGTCTCTATAGCTCAGAATTGGACTTTTCTGTCTTTTGAACCAGCAACCAATTCTCTCATATTTGGGATTGAAACAGCAGGCACTACACCAAACACTAGGAATCTAACTTAAAAAAAATTGTCCATTTAAAAGTAAAAGGAAATCAAAAAAGGCTTGTTCAACTGAGGTGGTTACTGTTGAATCTACCAGGTTGTGTCCTGAACCTAATCTTGACATGGAATGAAAAAAATTCAGATTATGCCACAGTTCTTTATGTATATGTGTCCTTTAAGTGTGAACAGACTTCAGGGCAAAGATCAGGCTAGTATTAACTCAGGGGATCAAATAGTGCCCACAAACACAGCACTGTCTATCTGTTCCTAATTTTCAGTGAAATGTAGTTTGAAAGTATGATGGGGAGGAAGAAAGGAGGTTATTTCTCCCCTTTTCTCCAATCACTCCTGCAGATTACTCATCCCCCAACACCGGCCTCCTCAGTCAGAGGTCCCCCAGCTTGACTTTCATTTCCTTCCCCCCTTCTTTCTGCAAGACCCAGCTCTGCTGCTTTAACTTAGAACTTGGGTTCATCTTTGTGATAAAAAATCAGTATATCTGAAGTCTGTTTTTCTTTTTACGTGCTAACTGATATTTGGGTCTTTAGAAACCCACAGATTTATGATTGCCAAGATCTACAGAATATAAAAGGCCAAACATAAATGTGGGAAGACAGAGAGAGAAGCTTTATTTCCTCATTTTTATATTTTTGTACATAAAATGTACAAAGCACTCATTTTTATATTTTTGTACATAAAATGTACAAAACACTGTGGGTGCTTAGTTCAGAGATGACTTGGTTGGGGAAAAACTGTGAGACGTTCTTCTGTTCCACAGAGGGGAAGAGAGAAGAGGGAGGAGAGAAACACTGGCCAGAAACAAGAATTTTCACAGAAGAATAATGATGAGGGCGGAAAAGGCTGCATCTTCTGATGCTCCTTGCTTAACACGCTTAGGAGGACCTGTCTCTAACATTCAGCCACTACCTATCAACTAGTCTCAAGCAACATCTCTCCTAGAACAACATACATGGTTTGGAGTAAGGGAAAATATCAGAAGCTAGAAGGGGCTGCAGTTGCTGACCTTGCCATAGTAATAAGACAGTTGAAAGGGTGTTCCAGTAAGAATCGCGTTAATAGGCCAGGTTCTACAGAGCAACGTTTTGCAGTCAATAATTTACCCCCAGGAAATTAGTTAACAGCTGTCCTGATATTTAGATGTTTTATAAAATACTCAGGAGAATTTCAGAAAGTCACAATTAAGGAAAATGTGTTTTTCTTCAAGGGTATATTCTATCCTTGTTACCAAAGGCCTAAATTCAATATTTAACACCCTACTTTCAGAGTTGATTTGTATTAAAAAAGGAAATGTAGAAAGCTCTATTTCTCAAAAAAAACAAATTTGATTGTACACAACTACTGCTCTCTGCATGCACTTGGGACAACATATACATTGTCTTGTCATTCAGGCAGATTTGTGAGATCCACTTCTCCTTTATTCATACAAAAAGGCTGGCTAAGGGAACAGATTTGAAATCCAATAAATCTGAGTCAAATCCTTAGTTGGCTACTTGTTAGTTGAGTGATTTCAGGCCATTTACTTAGCTATTTTGGGCCTCATTTGCAGATGGGAATTCCATTTCCATGTATAGATGGGAGTAATGAGAATACTAATCTCATAGAGTTGTAAGAATTAAATAAAACAGTAAGTTTTAAATAAATGTTAGTTATCATTTATTAATAGTTTGGGTCAGTACCCATTATTGTTTTGGAGGTAAGATTCAAAATCAGGTAGTCTGGTTGATAGCTTGGTCTCATAACCACTGCATTATTCTCTATATAAGACATGAGGAATGTTTGGAGAAGGAGAATGGCCAAGATGAAAGAGGAAGATGCTTTTGCTCATTGAAGTATCAAAGATCATCCTAGAGACAGAAACATTTAGATTCGTAAAATTTCTATTAAAATATTACAAATTTGGAAGCTGCAGGGGGAAAATGGTGGACGGGAAGGCTGGAGAGGAGAAGCCTGAGAAGCTGCAGCAGACTGGAGCCCCCGGAGGACCTGAAGAAGGAGCAGAAAAACCCATGAAAACTAAGACTGTTTCTTCCAGTAATGGAGGGGAAAATTCCAGTCGCAGCGCTGAGAAGCGATCAGCTGAAGAAGCTGCAGACCTCCCAACAAAGCTTCCAAAGATCTCCAAGTTTGGATTTGCCATAGGTAGTCAGACAACAAAGGAAGCCTCAGCCATATCCATCAAACTTGTCTCAAGTAAACCTTAAGAAACCGTTCCAACTCTTGCTCCAAAAACCCTTTCAGCAGTAGCAGCTTTTAAGGAAGATGAGGATAGTGAACCAGAGTAAATGCCTCCAGAAGCAAAGATGAGGATGAAGACTACTGGAAGGGATACACCAACATCAGCAGGACCAAATTCCTTCAATAAAGGAAAACATGGGTTTTCTGATAACCAGAAGCTATGGAAGTGAAATATAAAATCTCATCTTGGAAATGTTCCTGACCAAGACAATTAAAGGATGTGTTTTGAAACTGGGGTGTGGGGTGGGTGTAAAGTTAAAAGAAACAGCTTCCTCTTTTTTAAAGAATGGTATAAGACTATTTTTGAATTCACCATTTTTTCTTATCTTTTTTTAAAAGATTGAGTGGTACACTAATAAATGAGAACTTGAAATTAGAGGTAATTTATGTTTTATATACAGATTTCAAGACATTTACTAATTTTCTAGTTTCATGTGATTACTTTCCAAAGCTTATAGATAATTAAAAAATCAGAAATGAATGGTACCTTTCTGAGAATTACATATTTTACTACATGCAACTATTAACACATTAAGAGGGAAGCAAAAATTTGTCTATTTAAACTGTAGGCAATTACTCTCTAGCGTTATTAACTCCCTTATTAACCTAAACTGTCTGGCTCCCAGGAGCAGCCTTATAGAGAAGGGAGTATTGTATTGGGAGAAAAATGTTACTGGACTATTAACTGAGAAAGTAAATTAGATAAAATTAAAATACACTTTTTTTTTCCCCCTAATGGGCATTTTTTGTTTCAAATCATCATAAGCTAGTTATTGCATTGCTATCAGTGGATACAGATGCTTAGCTCTTTAAAAACAACATTTTAAAATTTTATGTAAACTGTTGAGTATTTAAAATAGCCCACTTCACTTGAGAGGGTCTTGGCTACCTTCATTACTCTTCAAAGAACAACCATTTGCTACCAAAGTAAATCAATATTTTGAATGTGCTTCTCTTGATTTTTGTTATTAGCTAGTTCCTGTCAGCATTTCCACCAGATCTTGAGGCAAATCATAAGGAAGCTGTTTTTTTTTTTTAAATAACAAACCACCACCAAAAATTTAAATGGACATAATAGTTAAATATTTGGCTGTTCTTATTTTTTAAAGGGTATAAACACACACACACACACACAAAGGCAACACTGTATGAGGATGAAAAATAAGAAAGATGCACTTTCTGTAACTTTATTAAAGTATTTATGTTACTAACTTGTGAAATACAATTTGATTTGAAGTTATTACAGGAATTTTTGTTTACCACAGTAATATGGTTTATTTTAACTGTATACATATTAACCAGTGGCCTCTCAAAAGCACATTTTAGATACTGAAAATAAAAGGAAAGAAAATGCATCTTTAAACATATTTTATGGAATCTTTGACCACATATAGTTTGTTAATCTGTGTGTTATAGGATTGTGTTTATTTTGTATTTTTGTCTTGTATATGAATTCTTTTTTAACGTGACAGTTAAACGCGTCTTTAAAAGCATAGTCACACATAAAAGAAACATATAGTATAAAGACTTCCTTGAAAACTCCTACCATGTTAGGTTTGGGGGCAGCTTCAGACTGATTGGTGGTACCTACTCGCTGAACTCTTTTAATAGGTAATAATTCCAGAGAAGCAGCCTGTATATATTCCTAATACTTTGTTCACTTGCATTTGAGTTTGGAGTAAGCCCCAAGTAAAATAATGGAAATGTATATAGAACTATTAGTTCTTACTTACATGATTTAATTATATCAAGATACATGAATTTAACTTGCTTTAACATAGGCAAACTTTCCATTTTTGTTTATTTTAGGGTTTATGTTGAAAAACTTCCTTATTCTACATTTTCTTTTCTTGACTCAAATGAAGTATTAACTTAAGGTCAAGATGGGAGAAACGACTGAGATGAATGTCTTTACTAAAATACCAATAAATTTGTCAAATTCTAAATAAAATAAAATAAAACAAACATTAAAAATATGCTTAAATGTTTGCTTGTAAAGAATGTGAGTCAGCCTTCAGACAGACTGGCAGGCCCAGTTGAATATATTATAATTTAAAGAAAAAATTTCAAAAGTTGCTAAAGTCACCAATTAATCTGTTTATAATAGAAAACAGTGACAGCCACATGAGAATCACATTCACAAAGGTCATAACAAATCTGTCTAGACATCAGCAAAGCCAAAATCAGGGCTTGTTTTTGTGGAAGTCCAAGTATATGGGACATATTTAAGGTTCTGTTACTTTAGAACCAAAAATAGAGCCACCCTGTATTTGTTGGGTTTTTTTTGACATTGTAATTGCTATTTTTTTTTCTTTTTCGGTACGCGGGCCTCTCACAGTTGTGGCCTCTCCCGTTGCGGAGCACAGGCTCCAGACGTGCAGGCTCAGCGACCATGGCTCATGAGCCTAGCTGCTCCGTGGCATGTGGGATCTTCCCAGACTGGGGCACGAACCTGTGTCCCCTGCATCGGCAGGTGGACTCTCAACCACTGCACCACCAGGGAAGCCCTGTAATTGCTATTTTTTTAAATTACTCTCTTGCTATTTGTTTTATATCAAGATGAAAATACATTTTTCTTCTATTTCTTTTTAATTTATTAATAATTAAATAATAAAATAATAAAATAAAATAATAAATAAATATTTATTTATGTATCACTGGTAGATGTCATACTTTGTGATATTCAAAGCAGACCAAATTGTTAGGTTTTTCTTTTTCTACAGTAGATTCTATAGTGCCTTGTAATTAGAAAGTATGTGAAAGCAAAGTGATTTAGTATGGTTTTAAATTTAATTTTTAAATTCTCAGCACCCAGTATGTCATATAGCTCTGCAGTAGTTTTGTAATTATTTATGCAATTGCTCATTATTTAAAAAAACAACTTATATAGTTTGTAAATATTCAACATTTCTATTCTGTATTCATGGTATTTGTGCTCATGCCAAATCATCTTATTTTAATATATACATTTAGTTATTTCTGATTTGGTTGTTTATTCCAAGAGCACATTAAAAAGATTATTGGTTTGGAGTGATGGACTTCAGTGACTCTCACCTTTCACTTCTCATTGTTTACAGCTGGGACTGTAAATCATCTATAATTTCTTACATTAGTCTGTACTTCATTAGAAGAAGTTGTCTTAGGAAGAAGTCTCTGATTTTGGATTCAACCTGCTGAGTATGGTTTGTTCATAGTTATATGTCAATTCTAAATCAGGGTCAACCACAGCACAAAATTGAAATTGCTGCTTACAGCTAAGAGAGTTGCAATAATTACTGCTGGTTGTCTTTGGTGCCCAAAGCTATTAATTATTAAGAGAAAATGATGTGGTTTTATTAGAGGTAACATTTTATAACACTAATATTCTTGTCTCAGGGCAGTAAATAAAATGTCTTTAAGCCTATTTGTGAGTAGAAGCTTCAAACCAAATTAATGACAGACTATACATGGGCTGTCCTAGGGAATTTACTCTTGCCATAGAGGAAGGACCAGAGATAACTTTTTGAAAAAAGAGGTACATTGTATTTTTCTCCTAAAAGGACATTGGAGACCACTCTGACCTGAAATGATGTCTCTTGTACAAGAGGATCTCAGTTCAGCTTAATAGACCAAGCTACAAGCAAGCAGTTATTACTCCCATCTCAAACTTGCTATTTTAGTTCTCCTCCTACAAAATAACATGTCTGAGTCTGTCTCTTTGGTAGTTGGACTAAATGACTTACAGACATGAGTGCAACAAAACTAGCACAACTAATGCTCAGCCATTTAGCTTTTTCCTCAAACTCACCCACATAAAAGAGAGAACATTAGGCAGACTGGATTTTCTAGTCCTGTTCTCATTTCTCCTCTCAACACAGTGCACAGGCACTGTGAGAAAAGATGAATGATAAAAAGAAAAATGATGAGAGGACATTGACCTCTATAAATTAAAAAAATTATTTCTATCAATGTCTGAAAATACAGAGAGAAGGTGTTCAGAGGGACATGTAAACAACTAACAATTGACCAGAGCCCTGATACTACTCTTTCTTGAAGCAAAGTCAGTATCTGCCTCCACCCAGTCACAGTATTATATCAGAATTACATATGGTGTATTTAAGTCACTATGAACTTATCTGGACACTGAGAAAGACAAAATGCACTAGACAATTAAGATCATGTTATTCAGGCTATTGCAATGTGGAGAATGCTCATTAATGAGAAACACCTCAAAGAAAAGGAAAGGAAGGTTTTATAGAGGCAGGTAAATAAGGGATTCATCCATGAGGATTATGGGAGTCATGAGGAATGGAGGGGATGATATTTTCTTGGAACATGCAAGACGGGGTGGCCCTCTGAGGTTGGCTGCTTCACAGAACACAAAAGGTGGAGGCATTTTGGAAGACAAAAGGGTGAGAGGATTTCATAACTATCACTGTTTTCTGGGAGCACGAGGCTCAGGTAAAGTTCAACATTGTCAGGACCAAGTATTCTTCAGATTATTTCATTATGAAGGATCTTATAATGAGGATGTTCACCTCTTTGAAAAAAACAGTTTTAAGAAAACAGATTTATGGAAGTAGAAATTACATACAGCAAACTGCACGTATTTAAAGTGTACAATTTGATTAGTTCAACATGTGAAGTCATCATCAGGTTCAGGATAATGAACATATTCATTACTTCTAAGACTTTCTTCATGCCAACCATTTTCAATTCCTCCCTCCTACCCATATTTACTAGACACTGATTAAATGCCAGATATTTTTCTTATACTCATGTTTACTGAGCTTGGAAGGAGTGATATCCACTTATAAATCTTTCCTTATTCTTCACATTCAAGTCTCACATCAGCAGATTGCAGTGTTTAGTATCTCCACTCAGGAGTCAGAGCTACATTTGAATACTAGCTCTGCCCTTTATAAGGTAGTGACATTAGGATTAACCTGAGTCTTTATAAAGTGAGGATATGTTAGAAGTGGAGTCATAGGGTTCATAAGAGGATTAAGCTGTATAGTTAGTACATTTAAGGTGCTAAACTCAGTGTATGATATAAAGAAGTAGTAGGTAGCTATTTGTATAAGTATTACACTTCTTCTCTCCTGGTTAATATGCTACCCAAAACCATACCTCTGAGAAAGTAGAGCAATAGTGCATGGCAAAATTTCACTAATTCAGATTAATAGGAATGTTTAAACTGAATTAATAAAAAAAAAGAACAATGTATGGATTATTTTAAAAGAAGTATACATTTGTAACTTTTGAACTCAGGCATTATCTGGAGCTCTGCTAACAACATATTGAATAGAGTCTTTGATTTAAAAGTATATAAGAATAGTCATTAATTAGCATATCAAAGAACCAATTAAATTATAATACTTATCCCTTACTGGGGACTCTGAATAGAGCAGCTCCTCAGAAAGAGACAATCCTTCACTTAAATAAATCAAAAACAGGAGTGGGCAGGATCAAGATGGTGGAGTAGGAAGACCCTGAGCTCACCTCCTCCCACGGGCAGAACAAAATTACAACTACTTGCAAAGCAACTATCTATGGGAACAACCTGAAGACATAAAAGATTTTCTACAACTAAAGATATAAAGAAGGAGCCACAGTCAGATGATAGGAGGGGTGGTGATATGTTCTAGTCATGACTCACACCACCAGGTTTGTGACCCACTAAAGAGAGGAATCACACAACCACAGAGGTTCTCCCCAAAGAGTGAGACATCCACACTCCATACCAAGCTCCCAAGCCTGGGCGTCCTGCACCAGGAAGGACCAGAATATCTGGCTTTGTAAACCACTGGGCCCGACCTTTGGAGATAGCCAGAGAGCTATAAGAAATAGGGACTCTTCTTTTAAACAGTGTGCCCCAAATCTCACATACTCTGAGTCCTAGCACAGAGGCAGTAGTTTGAAAGGCTCCTGGGTCACTTGCTGATCTCAGAGATAGATTCCCAGAGAGGCAAGTGTCAGCTGGAACTCCCCATGGGGACAGAGACCCTGGTGGTAGCCATTTTTAGGATCTTGTTCTACCACCATAACACTGGCACTGGACAGCACCATCTTGGAATCCTTCCTCTGTCCTATTAGCACCAGGAGCTTATCCTGCCCACTAGTAAGCCAGCAGCAGAAGCACTCTGCTGGGCCACATAGCCAGTCATTTGGGGAGACTGCCCTACCCACCAGCTGGCTCATAACACTTGCACACTGCCAGGCATCATAACCAGTTGCACCAAGAGCTTGCCCTGCCCACCAGTGCACCTGCAGCAATCTCACAAGGCAGGGCCATGCAGCCAGCTGGGGCGGGACCAGCCCCAACTATCAGTGTGCCCACAGTAGTTAGTCTCATCACAATAATCATGAGGTTAACAATCACAAAAACTAGAGGAAATAATCTGCAGAAAAATACCAAGGAATAAATAAATTTAAAATGTTTTAAGGAATAAAAATGAACAGACAAATAAAAAGAAAGAACAAGACACTATAAAAAAGATGAAGAAAAAAGAACAAGAAAGAAAAAAAAAGAAGAGAAAGAAATGAGGAAAAGGGAAATTAAAGTAAATTCTCTTGGAATTCTAGAAATAAAAATAAATCATTGAAAAAAATCTCCTGAGCAATTTTACATAACCCATACACAAGAACACTCTGAAAATTGGAGAAAAGGTAGGGAAATAAAAATTTTCTCAGATGAACAACAGAGAGGATTCGCTGTCAGGAAACCTGCCCTGCAAGAAATGTTAAAAGAAGTTCTTCAGAAAGAAGTAAAATGATATGTCAGAAAATTAGATCTCTATAAAGAAAGGGAGAACATCAGAGAAGGAATAAATAAAAGTAAAGTATCATCTTTTATATTTTGTAATTGATATAAAAGATAACTGTTTAAAGTAATAACAGTAACAATATATTGGATGATTGTAGCCTATGGATAAGTGAAATAAATGATATCAATGATATAAGAGAAAGGAGAGAGGAATAGGAAATACTCTGTTATAAGGTATGTACACTGCAAGTAAAGTAATACAGTATTATTTAATGTGAACTGAGATTAGTTATAAATGTATATTGCCAACTTTATGGCAAACATTAAACAAAATTCCAAAGAAGTATAATTGCTGTGATCACAGAAAAAATGGGAATCATATAAAAGGTTCAATTGAAAGCAGAGAAGGCAGAAACAGAAAGGAAAAAAAATGTGCCATGAATAAAAAAAGTTACAAAGTAGATATTAATTCAATTATACCAATAATCACTTAAAATGTGAATGATCTAAACATCAGTGAAAAGATAGAAATTGTTAGAGCAAAACAAAAAATAAGACCAATTATACCAATAATCACTTAAAATGTGAATGATCTAAACATCAGTGAAAAGATAGAAATTGTTAGAGCAAAACAAAAAATAAGACCAAACTATGTGTTGTCTACAAGAAACCCAACTTAAATATATAGATATGGTAGATTAAAAGTACTGAATGGAGAAAAGTATACTATGTTAACAGTACTCAAAGAAAGAAGGAATAGCTATATTAATTTCAGACAATCAGACTTTACAACAGGAAAATTATCAAAAATGAAGAAGATGCTACATAGTGATAAAAGAGTCTGTTCTCCAAGAAGACGTAACTGTCCTTAACATGTATACAGCTAACAACAGAACATCAAAATGCATGAGGCAGAAACTGTTAGAACTGAAAGAAAAAATAGATAAGTCCACTATTATATTTGGATACTTCAACACTCTTTCATAACTAATACACCAAGCAGTCTGAAAATCAGTAAGATTAGAGTTGACCTGAATAGCACTATCAATCAATTTGATCTAATTGACAGTTATATAATAATCCATTTAACAACAACAGTAATAATATTGCTTTCAAACTTTCATGGAACATTGGCAAAGACAGAACACATTCTTGGCCTTAAAATATACGATAACAGATTCAAAAATAGGAATCATTCAGAATATGTCTTAGACTATAATGAAATTAAACTAAAAATCAACAATAAAACAGAGCTGGAAAATACCCAAATGTTGGGAGTTCAAACATAACACTTCTAAATAACCCATGTAGCAATAGAGGTCTTAAGAGATTAAAAAATTTTTTAACTTAATAAAAATAAAAATACAATTTATCAAAACTTGTGGGATGCAGTAAAGTCATGTTCAGAGGGAAATTTACAGTTTTAAATGCATTTATTGGAAAAGGTGAAAACATAAAATCAATAGTCTAAGACTAACAATCTATTTCCCTTAGAAAACTAGTGAAAGAAGAGCAATTTAAGCATAAAGTTAGCATAAGAAAAAAATAATATAAATTAGAGCAGAAATCAATGAAATTGAAAACAGAAAAACAGAGAAAATCAACCAAACCAACAGCTGCATCTTTGAAAAGATAAGTAAAATGAATTAGCCTCTAAAAAGGCTAGACAAAAATTTAAAGAGAGAGAGAAGACACACATTACATATTTTTTTAAAGTATCATAATGTTCATTGATAGATCCAAGTATATAAAATCAGGGCAGGAACATAACTTGCAAAATTAAGTAGACAATTTTAATACTATAATAAGAGAGAACAAGTCAAATTCTCACCATTTGTATAACTTCCACAAAAAAAAAAAATACACTTCAAGAGCATTTACCATCTTTTAAAACTGATCATTTTTGTGCAAGTAAACTGTTTCTTTTAAAAAGACTTGTGTACTTGCCCAGGCTCAAGGATATTAAAGTCCAGCACATAAAGCCCATTACCAGATGTCAAACTACAGGCAATACTATTGAAATTTGCAAAGTGTTTATCATTATTTATCTCATGGGCATTAAAAAGATAATAAAGATATTTCAACTCTATGCACACATATTTTATAAATTAGATGCAAAAGACCAACTCCTGGAAAGACACAGACTTAAAAAACCTCACACAAAGAGGAATTGATGATTTGAATATGCATATATCTATTAAAGAAATTTAACCAATAATTAATAATCTTACAAAACAGAAAGCACCAGGTCCAGATGATTTCAATGAGGAGTTTTACCAAACATTTAAGGAAACAATGCTACCAATTCTCCATAATCTCTCAGTGAAATAGGAGCAGAGGGACTATTTCCTAAATCATTCTATGAGGCCAGCATTCCTTAACAGCAAAACGAACCAAAAAACTATTAAAAGAAAGTAAAATTACAAACCTATATCTCTCATGACCAAAGATACACTAATCCTCAAAAAAAATTAGTATTTTGAATCCAAAAATGTATAAAAAGAAACATACTTCATAATCAAGTGGTATTTATTCCATTATGCAAGGCTTGTTGAACATTAAAAAATAAATCATTGTAATCCACCACATCAAACACATTACAGATGAAAAACATTTAAGAATTTGGATTAAGAAATGCACTTACCAGAGTTGATTTTCATAGTTTGGACATGTTAAAATGCTTTATTATTATTATTATTATTTTTTTTTTTTTGCGGTATGTGGGCCTCTCACTGTTGTGGCCTCTCCCGTTGCGGAGCACAGGCTCCGGTTGCGCAGGCTCAGCGGCCATGGCTCACGGGCCCAGCCGCTCCACGGCATATGGGATCCTCCCAGACCGGGGCACGAACCCGTATCCCCTGCATCGGCAGGCGGACTCTCAACCACTGCGCCACCAGGGAGGCCCCTATTATTTTTATATTTGATGTATTTTCCAATAATAAAAAAATCCAGTTTTTCCAATTACACTCTTTGAGTAACAGGAACCCCAAATGCCAAGTATCTAATCATCTCCAGGGTGGTAAGAGATGGGAGGCCTTTTAGGTATCAGTATAGCTTTATTAGACAGAAATATTTATTATTCAGTTTTCTGATATGTTCTTTTTGTTAAGAACAGAATCAGTTTGCTGTACACCCGAAACTAACACAACATTGGAAATCAACTATATTTCAATAATTTTTTTTTAAAAGAACAGATCTCACTCTATTAAACTAACACTGTTTTGTCATATAAGCAATAGCAGCAGGGGAGAGTAAGTTTAATTTTTGCACAAACAATTTCATGCAGTTGTCATTAATATCAGGGAAGTAAATGTTGGTCTTAATGCTGTCCTGGTTTCTAAATAAAGAGACATCAAACTGTACCTTTGCAGAATAGAAATCTGTGCCTTATTTAGCACTGAGAGAATGACAAGAGAAATCTTGAAAGCTTCCAGCATGTATTTGCCATTCAAAATGTGCACAGACATGAGAGTCTCTTGTAACAAGAGAAACATGAAGAGAAAAACGAGAGTTTTCTTTTCTTTTTTCCTTTTACTACATTATAGCAGTTGGAAGTCATTATAATGCTTGTCATTGCATTTGGATAGGGTGTGCCAACGTTTTACAATGAGATTCTATACAAAGGGGCAGGAACTTTTCTTTGGGTGGCATTTCTGCAAGAATTTCAAGGAAAGGAAAAAGAAAAGAGAAAAAAAAAAAAAAGAAATGAGGGTAGTTTTCCTTCCCAGCCTTCAGCATGGTGTCCTTCTTGCCTCACTTGGAGTTAACCTCTTGACTCCACAATTACTATGTGTAATAAGTTGACTGTATGCCACAATCTCTTTATAATTCAGTTTCTTTATCTCTAGTGAATAACTATAGCTCTATTCATGAAAATCTTATGTTTTGGAAGAAAATAGATAGCAAAATTCAGTTTCATACAATCCAAGGGTTGAAAGGGGCTCTAAGATTTAGTCTGTTTGTGTCATTGAAACGTAAGTTCCTTCCTATCCTTATACAGGAACATAAAAGTAGTGCATATAAGATTTGTAAACAAAAGAGCATTAAGTAGGAATTTGCAGATGTTCCTGTTCCTCTTGTTAGTTGCCCAGATGCAATCCATCCTCTGGAAACAGGCACATGGAATTTTGTGTCTTGTTTAAGATAAAAACTTCTTAAAGAAAGATTTCTCTAACAATTAGGGTCTTTCAACAAGTAAATGAACTGGAAGCTTTCAGGCGGCTGGAAATATTAAAACAGGAATTATGTAGGGGATTCTGGTACGGTGGAGGAGACTGACTTCCAAGGTCTATACACCTGCTATGAGTCTATGGTTTCTTCTGCCTAACTTTTTCCAGCTCCCTTCCTAGTTATACTCTACTGTGGACCGTTACTAATGCCATAATAGCATTTTTAATGTAATTCATGGAAATTAAATTTTATGTGAAATTCGAAAACATTGCATATGGCAAACATTTTAGCTTGCTCTTTTGGCATCAGTGAAAATACAAATTACAAAGGCAACAAACGTGACCATGGTTTGACACATGAAAGGGTAGTGTGTAAATGAATTATTCATGAGATTATTATGTAGAAAATGATAAACAGCTTTTATTAAGGGAAGGGAGTCAATACCAACACCAGGGATTATCTTTTTCTATTTTTTTTTTTTTTTTGTGGTATATGGGCCTCTCACTCTTGTGGCCTCTCCCGTTGCGGAGCATAGGCTCCGGACACACAGCCTCAGCGGCCATGGCTCACGGGCCCAGCCGCTCTGCGGCACTGGGATCCTCCTGGACTGGGGCACGAACCCGTGTCCCCTGCATCGGCAGGCGGACTCTCAACCACTGCGCCACCAAGGAAGCCCTCTTTTTCTAATTTTTAGGTCTAGGCCACCAGACCATGTTTGTTAATATTCAGAGGAGATGCCTTGTGAACCACCTTCAGCATGGCAGCTATGATTCAGCATCATGACCCCCACTAACACAGAAGAGTTATTGCATCCTTCCTAATCTGATGCTTCTATGGCCTGTTTTCTTTGAGTTTTAAATGAATGTGAAATGACATTCCAAAGAAAATTAATCCAGGGACTTCCAAGGGGGTCCAGTGGTTAAGACTCCATGATTCCACTGCAGGGGGCACAGGTTGGATCCTGATTGGGGAACTAAGATCCCACGTGCCACACGTTGAGGCCAAAAAATAAAAAAAAAATTTAAAAACCACAAAAAACAAATCAAACAAAATGAATCCAACATTACTGGATATTAGCTGTACTTATTATGACTTTTGCAGAACTTATTTGTGTTTCAGAGTCAAGTAAAATAAAATGTGAATCAGTACTTTTTGAAACAGGTCATGGCTGTCTGCTAGAATCACAAAGACCTTATGTGACACTGAAGTGAATTTCTGTGTCTGGGAATATGAATCAATGGGTTCATTAAAAATCATTTAGCAGAGACAGTTTCCATTAATTTCCATTCTCTGTTCTTCACATTTGGGAGGGCCTGAAAAGAATCAATATGCACAACACTGTGTTATTTACTGGTGGAGGCAGAATTTTCTGAAAAGAAATAAGGTTTTTTCTGGTGATGGACATGTATATTTCAGGCTAAAGTTGATTAGGATATAAATAAATGTACTAGGAAAAGTATGACAGTGATTATACTACAAATACAGGTGTAGGGGGTACCTCTAAAGACCTCTAAATATAAATTAAATAACATTTACCTGGTTGGTAACATTGGACTGACCATTTATTTAATCTATTAATTTATAAAATGCAGGTGATAATTTCACCTATCTCCTACAGTTGCTGTCAAGATTAAATGAGAAAATATGTTTAAATTATGTAACAAACTGCCTGGAAGATAGTAAGAGCTTGATAAACATTAGCCTTTATTGCTGTTATTATTGTTGATACAAATTATATAGGACAGGGAGTATGCAAGCAATGTAGTGATAGGAATAGTACCAGACTGCAAATCAGCAAGCCTGGATTCTAAACCTTTTTTGATGACTAAAAACCTGAATAGCTGTTAACAAACCACTTAACTTCTTTGAGCTGAAGGTAATTTTTTTGTTTCTTTGTTTTGTTTCTTTCCCGCATTATTTTGTTTGTTTTCCTGCATTCCTGTTTTGTTTTTTCTTGCGTTGTTTTGTTTTTGCCTATGTTATAGAGAAGTAGGCTAATCGATCTCTCTCTCATTGTCTCTCTCCTAAATGCTCTTTAAAAAAAAATAGTTGTAAAAGTCATCTACATGAATATATATATATATATATATATATATATATATATATATATATATGATTCTATAAAGGCCATTATATTGATTGCAAATTCACTTGTTAAATGTGTCTTAATAACTTTAAATACTGAAAACTTATACATTAGAACATTCTGAAGTGAATAGGATACAAGAGCATGACTTAATCAAGGTATTTAGAATAGCAGTTCTCAAATTGCAGCAATTTTTTCCCCCACAAGAGACATTTGGCCATGTCTGGAGACATTTTTGATTAAGATTGGGAGTGAATGAAGGTACTATGTCACTGGTTTCAAATAAGTACAGGCCACAGATGTTACTCATCATCCTACAACACACAGATAGGGCAGCTCCATACAACAATACATTATCTAGTCCCAAACATTAATACTGCCAGTATTGTGAAATCCTGATTTAAAGCATCGTTTAATAAAAGCAATTCCATAGACTTTTACTGAGGGCCAACTGTGTTCCAGGCATTGAATATAGAGGGTTGGATAAAATAGTCTTTGTCTTCAAGGAGACAGTAAGTCATCTATCATTTCTTTGTAATCATATCCTTGCCTTTAAAAGTAAGCAAATATTAGTCATAAGTCCTAGAAGTACATGTATGAAAGGATAAAGGTCACAGAACTTTGGCTTCTCTATTGGATCAAGATATCAACTGAGTGGGTTTAAATAGCAATAGTTCTATATTCATACCTGTATATGGTCCAAATCATTTGGAAGAAAATAAAATAAAAATAAGTGACATAAACTAACAAGTAAGAAATACAGTACCCATTGATAATATAAATTCATATATTAATGTCATCTCTGCAAATATACTTGAAAATGACTAAGGAATAAAATCAGAGATCACAGAGAATTTTTTTGGACAGAGATCAGAGCACTTAACTGAAATTTTAGTTAAGAACTAAGAATATTTTTTATTCTAAGTAGAAATAACTTTTCACAGAAACTATTTTTGTGAAACTGTCAGTGTGTCACGGAAAAGAAAAGGGCACAGGAGGCAAGTTGAAATTAAACTTGTAATAACTGTCTGTTTCACAGGTTATCAAGGGGGTAATTATGATTCACACTCACAAAGTGGAAGGTGGCAATGTACGGAAAGAGTGAAACTCCTTACAAAATACCAAATAGGATGGCAGAAATAATCATGTCAGATGCTATGTTAGGAACCTGATGTTTTATTAGGAGGGAAACTGTTAGAGCAGGGGCTGAAAGGAATGGTGCATAGATGATTTAAAGGAAAAGGAGTGGGATGACTCAATCTCTTTAATTTACTGTTTAAAAAAGTATTTTGTTGTCATAGGAACATTTAACATTAGATTTATTCTCTTAACAAATTTTTAAGTGTACGATAGTCTTGTTGACTATAGGTACACTGTTGTACAGCAGATCTCAACAGCTTATTCATCCTTCCTAACTGAAACTTTATGCCCCTTGATTAGTAACTCTCAGTTCCCTTTTCCCCCAGGCACTGGCAACTTGATCTCTCTAGATTAACTTGACCATAGTAATGGTGTTTATGTGGAGAAACATCTGGGGGAAAAAGTTGAAAGCTTACAAATAACTCAAATTTCTGTCTATAAAATTTTATTTTTTAAATGTTTTTTGGCCATTTGGAGCACAGGGACCATATTTATAGTCCCACCTTATACACATAGAAAATTGAGAAGACATACATAAAACACTGGTTTTCAGACATTGAACAATGGGAAATGCAGGACCATGATCCTTGAGTGAGATGAAAGAAAACTAGGTGAGGTTTATGCTCACTTTGGCTTAAGGCATGAAGACAATTTTCAGGCCACAAAATAGAGAGGAGAACATGAGCAGAGCCTTGTAGGAGCATTAAATTGAAGAGACAGAGATGTAGGTTGAAAAGGGAAGCCACAATGACTGACATTTGTGAGGCAGAGTACATGAGAGGAAGGGGCTGCATAGCGAGAATGTTCTGGAGATCTGCAGGGGTCCCCTGGAGTCATATGACTCCAACCTGGAGAAAGAAGCTGCAGAAAGCAATAGGCTAAGCAATTCCTGGAGCTCATTCAGGGGTGGAATGTGTGTGCATTCTCACGAGCCAGAGTAGAAAGACGCCAGTGTACACTTGACATCAGGTAGAGTCCTCAGAAATATGCTACCTTAATATTATGGTTGTATTAGCTACTGAAAGGCTAGTCAGAATCTGTCCTAATAAAGCAGGCCACAGAAGGATCCAACCAATTTCAATTTAACACATGACAGAGCAAAGTCTAACACTATTTAAAGAAATATATTAAAATCCAGCACATGACCACATAAAATTCACAATGTCAGGCATCTGATAAAAATTGCCCAGCATTCAAGTAAGCAGGAATGTTTAACTCATGACAAGGAGGATAACTGATCAGTAGAAACAGACCCAGAAGTGACAGGGGTTGTAGCATTAATAGACAAAGACATTAATTAAAAACAGCTTTTTAAAATATGCTCCCTATGTTCAAGAAGATAGAGTAAAAGTTTGTGTTGATGAGGAGAAAAAATAAAGACAACAGAAAGACTGAAATAGAATGTCTGCATTTAACTGAAAGAAAAAAAATTAAACCCTGATAAAATAAACATGAGATTAGACATCACAGAAAAAAGGATCAGTGAACTGGAAGGCATAGTAATAGAAACTATCCAAAATGAGGTACAGAGAGAAAAGAGAGAAAAAATAAATTAAAAGACCGTGGGTTATCTGTGGGATAATATTAAGGAGGACAGTGTTAGGCAGTCAAGCTTTCATGTAACTGGAGTCCTAGAAGAAGAAGAAGAGGAAGAATATTTGAAGAAATAATAGCTGAAAAGATTTTCAGATTTGATGAGAACTGTAAACCCATAGATCCAAGAGGGTCAACAGACCATGTGCAAACAAATACAAAGAAAATCATCTCAAGTCATAATCAAATTGATGAATACCGGTGATAAAGAGAAAATATTAAAAGTGCTTGAGGAAAAAGTGTTTCATACAGAACAACAAAAATGATTGCAAAGTTCCCATCAGAAACTTTGCAGGCCAGAAGATATTATGCTAAGTGAGAGAACACAAAATGTTATATACTGTATGATTCTGAAAAAAAAAGTTCTGGAGGTACAAACTGGTACGTTATTGCCAGAAGTCAGGGAGAGGGGTCAGAAAATAACTGCAAAGGAGCATGAGGGAACTTTTTAGTAACTGAAGTCAGGACAGTGATGGTAGGTACATAATTGAATATGTTTATCAAAACTTATAGAATTGTATAATTAAATTTATCAAACTTATTGTATGTAACTAAGCCTCAGTAAAACTGCTTAACAAGAGCAAAAACAATAAAGGTAGCCTGTAGTAAACTCTTTGGCAAAGCACAATTGTGTGATGCAAATCTTTATTTGGTAATTGATCTTCTCTATTAAATCAGATAATTAAGTCTGTGATTTTATTATATTGAAGAATAGCTGAACTTGTTATCTTCTCATTTGTTCCTTGATTTATTTGCTGATTTTTGGTTAATGATCATAGTCCAGAAGAAATTTTAATGTCAGTGAGTAAAAGAGGCATTCGAGCTCTTGAAATATTGCAAAGTATACAAGTTCCTTCTATGATATGAAAAATCCTTAGATGCTTGAATTCATTGGTGTTCAAATTGGAGATTAATATTTTTTGTCACTAATTTATTGTTGGACTTAGATGATTGAATGCTTAGAATGAAAACATTAGTTTCTTAAAATTTTTCTTTCCTTTCTCACCAAATTTTTCTATCTCTGATGTGGAGAAGGTCAGAAAGATTTGCTCACTGGATGGCCTTGAGGTGTATGTCCATTTGGTTGTAGGATCAAGGGACTTGTTAAAGTTATTAACCTGAAGATGCCATAGTCTTTCTTCACAAATTCACCCTGGACATGATATATATTAGATATCCATTCTAATGCTCGGTCCCCCCAAAAGTTCCATGTTTTTGAACTGGGTCTGACCTTTGGCCTGGCTGTACTCTTATGGTTGTGATAAGCCAGAAAAAAATGGTTTGTACCAACCTGGGCCATAGTTGGCCCAATGTGATGGCCTACCTAGACACTTAGCAATTGCAGTGTCATTCAATTTATTTTTAAATGTGCTACTATGAAAGATTAATATACTATTCTATATCCTGTAGATAAATAGTGAATAGTTATTAACTAGAAGATTTAATGGCATTTAAATGAAAGGTAAGAGAAAGTAGCCAAAAGTGAGGAAGTTTTCCATATTTTTGAGAATAGCCTAAAAATGTGCTAGTGAGATTTCACAGAGATCAGAATCACGGAATCTAACTTTTCTGTTATAACTTCCATCTAGTGCCAAAATATCTTATAATAGGTAGTCTTTAGTGAAACTAAAAACCATTCCACTGTTAAGTCTGTTGATTAATGTTCTCAGACCTAGTGAAGTTACATGTAAACTTGTAGAATTTTACTCAGTAGGAAGCAAATCATATCTGTCCAGTGGAATAGATCATTCAATTTTTGTATGTAACCCAGCAATCCTAACATTCTATTATTAAATCGCCTAGAAATATCTTGCTCTTCAAATGCCCTTTTAATCAATTTTAACATCTCATGTGTACCCTCATTGATAAGCTAAATTAAATCTTTTCATGTGTTTATTTTGGACTTTTATGAGAGCCTTTTAAAATCTTCCTGAAAATTAAATTTTACACCATGTTTCATGTTATTCCATAGCCCAGAAACTCTTCAGTTCATTATATTAACATTGACTAATTTCTCCTCTGTGCCAGACACTGTTCCAGGTACTAGTTCCATCCTCGAGATTTTCACAATGGTTGCAGAGTTCATAATGCCACGTGGCAGGATCTCTAATGGAATTACTCAAACAGTCTGTGGGAAAACAGGTAGTGTACATGATTCTGACTGGAGTGTTGAAATCAAAGAGAGCCGCAAAGGAGAAGCAGTATTCCATCTGAGCTTTGAAATCTGAGAAGAATTTAACCAACAAGGCAAGGGAGGGAAGTACAAGGTGGGGAAGAGGAGGACATTCTAGGTAGATAAAAGCAGCAGCAAAGGAAGGAATGTATATAAGAGTCTGGCACATTCATTTAATCAAGAATTTCAGGCTTGCCAGAGTAGATAGCATGTAAAATGAGGAGTGGCTGCAGTGACACTATAAACAAAGCCTCCCTATACTTGGTGAAGAACATTTTATTCCTTTTGGCAATAAGGATCTATGAAGGTTTTAAAGCACCTTCCTCCATGGTAATCTACATCTTTGGACACTCTGTGTCAGAGTGGAGAATTAATTGAAGGAAAAAGATGCTATATTTATGGAGACCAAAAAATGCTTCCTGAAAGAATTTAAGACAGAATTAAGATCCACATCAGAAACACTGCAATAGAGATGGAGTAATTTTCAGATTAATTAGGGAGATAGATTTGACAGGAGTTGATGAGGTGTGTGTAAGAAGGATGAGTTAATGAAGCCTCTTAGGTTTATTGCTTGGGTGATAAACTGAGTTGATAGTCTGGGGTGGCAGTTACTCTATAAAGGGAAGGCAGAATTAAGAACAACCTGGTGAAAGAGCTGAGTTTAAACCTTATAAAGGAAATGAAATACAGCCAGAATATATGACTAGGGAAAACATGTGCCCCATCCCCAAGATATCTTTATCTAAAGAAAATTGAGTTTATTTTAACATAAAGATGGCATTAAGCTCACCATATGTTCTGGAGCTGGGCAGACTAGGGTTAGAATTCTGGCTTACCATGAACTATGTGAAATGGAACTTATTATGTAACTTTTCTGGACATTAAATTCCTCATCTGTAAATTGAGAGTAAAAGCGCCTACTTTGTTTAATGTTGTTGTGAGCCAATGACTTTAAAGAAACTAACCCTGAGTCTGGCAGTTAGTAGATCCTCAGCAAATGAGAATATGAGAGGTGAAAATTCCTTTACTCTCCTAGGAATAGTTAAGTTTTTAATGTTACTTCTTGTTTAGACCATATTAAATGAGCATTTGCCCTATTTCAGTTTCTGTGTCCTCATTCTTTCATTGATTCAAACCTTTCACAAATATTTTTGAGAGTCTATTAAGAGTCAGATACTATTCTAGGTGCTAAGGATACAGCAGTGAACAAGACAGGCTTTGTTTCTGCCCTCATAGAGCTTAATAGTCCAATTGAATACCATGAAGGAGATCCCTTCACTAATAAGACCTGGACAAATAAAGGAGAGAATTATAGCTTATCTTTGACTCTCTTCTCAAATAATAATCTGTAAAATAAGTAGGTGTCGGGAGTGGAAACTAACTGAATAGAGCCGTTTTTATATTTTTAAAATTCCTGCTCTATAATGGAAACCTGAGGGAACAAAGTGGGCAGTTTGCATGTACTTAGGGTTTCACCTCAGATATGATGATGGTTAAGGAGGAATTACACAGAGGTTGAAGCGAGATGGTCAGAGCAAGAACAAATGCTACAAAATGTTTCAGAGGAGTAGATAGGAAGTGGATAGAAAACGAAATTTAAACTTTTAGTACTCTAGTACTCTCTATGCATTATCATGCAGTTCCCAACACTTGCAGTGCCAAGTCCTAAAATTAATGTCTTGTTACCAAAACTTTAAATTTAGAAAGGAGGGTGGGTTCTAGGGTGAGAACTCCAAGACGTAACTTCAACAGACATTTCTTGATCTGCAGTAGCAGGAGAACATAAAAGTTCACAGATGACTCATAAAATTTGATGACTCCCATATATTTTCCTGCTGATAATTCAATGCTCTATTTATCTAAGTTTGTTATAGATGGACTTTATTTGATTTGAAAATGATTGAAAAATATTTGAGCTCACTTTTGAACTTGGAGATTGCACTTTTAAAAATATCCAGATTTCTAGCTGTTATTGAAAAATCTAGGAATCTGGCTATTCTGGACCTGAATTTCTGCATGTCAGCAGTTGTCTGAGTTGCTACCCTATTGAGATGTAGCCTATGTTCTTTTTATCATGCTGTCTACTTACTCAGCATAATACATCAGCAGTGTAAGCATTTGGTTTTGAGAACCTGCCTAGTCCATAGAAGTTAATGGATACACTGGTGTGAGTTGTCAGTTAGTTGGTATAGTTTATCTTCCCTTTGATGCCTGTGATCACATTTTTGAGACTCCTTTATCAATTAGGTTGTAGATACATTTTGAGTTTTCAGATTCAATGCAGTCATATGAGATTCAGAAGAGAAGCACCAGGGAACAAACAGTGGTGGCCAGTGCAAGATTTTTTCTTTCACAATTTCTTTTAGAGGTATAATTTAGAAATAAACAAATGCTCATTATTTTCAGTGTTACAGATTGATGGGTTTTGACAAATGCCTACACTACTGCAACACTTAACTCTATTAAAATATAGAATGTTCCATCACCACAGAAGATGCCCTGTGGCTCTTCACAGACACTCCTCTCAATACCTCCAGGAAGACACTTTTAAAAAATCTCTTTCACCATAATCAGTTTTGCCTGTTCTAGAAACTTGATATAAATGGACTTATACAATGCAGTCTTTTGTGTTTGGCTTCTTTTATTAAGCATATTTTGAGATTCATCCAGTTCACTGTGTACTAGTCCTTGGTTTCTTTTAATTGATGAAAAGAACAACATTGCATAGTTATACCACAAGTTGCTCATGGTTGTCTCCAGTTGGGGCTTTTATGGATTGTTATAAACATTCTAGTATAAGTCATTTTATGAACATATGTTTTCATTTTCTTTGGGTAAATGCATCGAAGTGAAATTTCTAAATGTTTAACATTTTAAGAAGAGGTCAAGCTGTATTTCAGTTACACCATTTTACATCCCCACCAACAATACATGGCATTTCCAATTACTACACTTGCTAATCAATATTTAGTATTAGATTTTCAAATCTTAGCCAATCTAAGAGGTGTGTTTCAATATTACATTATAATTTTAATTTTATTTCCCCACTTGATTAATGATATACAATAGTTTTTCATGTATTTATTTTCACTTTCTCTCCTTATTGAATTGTCTATTGAACACTTTTGCCCATTTTTTGATAGGATTGTTTGTATTTTTGTTATTAATGCTTAAGATTTCTTTATGTATTCTGAATACAGGTCTTTCTTTGTATCTCTACCTTTATAGATATATGATGAGTTATTTACCATATATCTATATATCTATATATCAATGACAATATTGATATAAAGATATACAGTTATATAAAATATATTCTCCCATCCTGTTAATTGCTTATTCACTTTTTTTTTAGATTTTATTTATGTATGTATTTATTTATTTATTTATTTATTTATTTATTTATTTATGGCTGTGTTGGGTCTCCGTTGCTGAGCACAGGCTTTCTCCAGTTTTGGTGAGTGGGGGCCACTCTTCGCTGTGGTGCATGGGCTTCTCATTGCGGTGGCCTCTCTTGTTGCAGAGCACAGGCTCTAGGTGCACGGGCTTCAGTAGTTGTGGCCCACGGGCTTAGTTGCTCCATGGCATGTGGGATCTTCCTGGACCAGAGCTCGAACCCGTGGCCCCTGCACTGGCAGGTGGATTCTTAACCACTGTGCCACCAGGGAAGCCCTGCCTATTCACTTTAATAGTGTCTTTTGATGAGTAGAAATTTTTAATTTCAGTGAAATCCAGCTTCTGATTTTATTTCTGGTATGGTTTGTATTTTCTGTGTCTTGTATAAGAAATTGCCTACCAATTAGCTAGAATCAGAACTTAACAAAGCTTTGATGAACACTGTATTGTCTCCAAATACCCATATTTTCCTTCTTCTTGCCCCCAAAGTTAAAATACTATTTTGAATTTTGTCTTAATCATTCTCTTGATTTTCATAATTTTTTATTATATATATATATACAAATACAATTTTGCTATTCTGATTACTTGTGGTCTTAAGTAAACCATATCTCACTGCGCATAAACTTTTATAACTTTCAACATTACATTTTTAGGATTCATTTATGTTCATATGCAAAGCATTAGCTTATTACTTTTTATGGGGTTATATAGTATTCAATTCTAAGACTACGCCACAGTTTATCAGTTTTCTTGTCAGTGGACAATTTTTTCTGCTTTCCCTCTAACACAAAATTGCTACTGTAAACATTTTTGCATACATCTCCTGGAACACATATGCCAGAGACTCTCCAGAGTATACAGTTAGAAGCTGAATTACTGAATTTATAAGTTACGCAAGACGAGGCTTTATAAGAAAAATCGTTTACCACAGTAGTTGCACTGATTTATATTCTCACCAATAGTTAACTCCTCATTCTCATTGTCTCTTGGTGTAGTCTGCCTTTAATTTTTGCCATTTACCTCTTCTACTAATAACTGCTGAGGGCCTATTACATTTCAAGAACTTAATACCTGCTTTACAACGTTGTTTCTTAATTCTCACAATAAACCTGGGAAGCTAAGGACAATTATCCTAATTTAACCACATTAAATTTGAGGTTTAAGAAGATTAAATATGCCCAAAGTTTTAAGTTAATAATAGGAAGAATTTTCTTACTATGTCCTATATACTGTGTTCAACACTTTGTAGGCATGATTTCAGTTTAGTCCCCACAATACCTCCTGAGATAAAAACAAGGTATAAGCAGGACTGTATTCCCTGTGGAGGCTCCTGGGGTTAATCCATTCCCTTGCCTTTTTCAGCCTCTAGAGCCATCTATATTCCTTGGTTCATGGCTCCCTTCCCCATCTTTAAAACCAACAACAACAGATTAATTCTTTCTCATGCTGCCATCTCTCTGATTCTCTCTTCTGATTTGTCCTTCCATTTTTGTAAACCTTTGTGTTTACATTCAACCCACTTGGAGAACCCAGGATAATCTACCTGTTTCGTGATCAGCTGATAAGCAAAATTAATTCCATCTGCAACTTCTTTGCCATGTAACAGCATACTCACAGGTTTCTGGGATTAGAAGGTGGACATCTCTGAGAGGTCGTTGTTCTGCTTACCACAGTGAGAGACCAGAATTTAAAGCCCAATCTGTATGATTGCTGGATGTCTTCATAATCCTAAATCTTAGGCTCATATAGCTGGCAAACCCAGGCTGAGCATGAAAGTATGTTAGAGTAGAGAGTCTGGTGACATACTATGGGAAGATTTCTTTAGGACCTTCCAGGCAAGATCAGAGCCATTGGATTCCCTCTTTAACAACAATTACTGTGAATACATAAGACAGTGGGACAGGTAGAGGTATTTATTTATCCTTGCTTTTTTTGCCTGACATTTTCCTTCTGACAACTTTCCACTCCGTGAATTCTCCTGGCCAGCCTCCTTGATTCATTTCAGAAACGAACAACATGCTGAAATGCATGGCACAAGATGAGCCAGATAAACCTCATCTCTCAAATCTCACAAACGGATCCAGTCCTGCTCCTTAGAACGCTTCCCAAACCACGCTCCTAAAAACACTAAAGACCAATGAGAGGGATTAAAAAGAAAAGGTTCCTTGGGTAAATATTTTATTAAATAACTTGGGGGAATGCTGCATAATGTATTTACTCCCATCTTTAGATTAGCAATGCACATTAGCATATTAATAACCCCAGAATGCCTGGCAGTAAAACAGTCTATTTAAGCTTTCTTGTTTCTGCAAATAATTGGATATGGAATCCTTACTTCCGGAATTTTGCCTCTTGGCTCTTGGATCACTTCCAGTGGGACATTTGGGGAATCACATGCTATGGAATATTGTTTCAACATATTGTCACTAATATTAATTGAATATCCATTATTTTGGTAGTCAACTAATATCCAGAACAGGTAGTGGGGTACCTTGATTGAAGAGGGAGATTAAAGTGAGATGGGTTCACCTCATTTATAAAACTTTCAAAATTAGGAATTAGTAGAGAGAGAAAAATCCTTTTTCAAGTAACATTTTAAGTTAGATCTACTCAACGAGATGCCCTTGCCTAGGTTGAATGTAGAGCTCAAAGAAACTTGAATATTCAGCAAGGGATGTGATAGTTTCCAAATAAGCATTGTTGTGGCCAATGTTTTTTCTCTGTTTCTTTGAAGGAGAAAGTGCATCTTTTCGTTTTATAGTATTTCTAGAAATGATAAAGTTCAGATATTTCATAAAGAAAATGCTCAAGGAAGTTGCTTTGTGGGGGACAAATGTTTTGAACATAATTTATGTAAAGATATGGGACAAAAATGTAAGGAAATCATTAGAGAAGCATAATAAGGGTGTAGATCTTAAGAATTGTACATGTAGAAATGCCTAGGTTTTTATTTGTTGACTTTCCATACTAACAATTTATTATAAATTGTGAAAAAAATTTGAAAATTCAGAGAAGAGTAAAAGGAAAGTGTAAAGGATGAGATGCAAATATTATTACTAATTATTGCTAATCTATCACTTCAGTGCATTTCCTTCTAAGTTTGTAGAGGATAAAGAAAAAACAAACAAACAAAACCAAAACCAACCCTTCCCCCCAAAAAACAGTGTTATTTGTGGCTTTTTATTACTTAATTTATATTATAACTATTAATTTCTTCATTAAAAATCTTTTGCAAACATCATTTTTAGTGATAAAATATGTCTCTATTGCATTTTATGAATATAACATTATTTTAATCTTAATTTAAGTTCACAAATTAAAGAAAATCACCTGCATTACTGGCAAGAACTCACCATTTCTCTTTATATCCCAAAGTATGTAGATGCAATATTGAAAAAATAGTAATTTGTGAACACAGACAAAGAGGGTAACTGCCTTAAGATCCCATCATCCTATATCAGAAAAGGGAACTAGATCCTCCCCTTCTGTTTTGGATGCTCACATGCCACATCCCAGTCCTCCAAGTAAAATTTCTGCAAGCAACTATCGTTTGAGGATTATTGACCTGATGGGTGATACACCCCACAGCAAAGGATCATAACTGAGAATGCTTCTGCTGAAATGGAGAGAGCCACTGGAGTGTTTCTGTCTCTGCTTTATGCCCTCAGAAACTTTTCAAAGGGCTGACACAGGGCAGCCACCCCAGCTTTTCACAGTGTGAAATGAAGTGGGCAAATCTGCGCCTGTAGCAGTTACCACTCTCAATTGCTGTGAAATGCTCAAAGCACTTTTCTATAGACTTTTCACAAGCTGATCAACAGCTGAAAACTATCCATTTAGTTTACAAATGAAACAAAGGAAGATGGGCATACCCATTTCTGGAGTAATCAGCACAGACTGTTTGCAGGAGGGTTATGGAAACCACCTGACAATGTAACAGAATAAGAGTCTCTGGCTATCAACAGCCAGTGTGACCAATTCTGACCACAGTGATACAATTCTTTTCCTTCATGGGGTCATCCTGTATCTATCCTTCTTCTCAAACTAAGCACAACCCTACAAGATGCATTTTAGGAAGCCAGAAAAATCCAAAGAAGAATAAGTCCTTTATGTTTATAGCTTTCAGTTGTCGGTTTTTTGTTTCTTTTTAGAAGGAAAAAAATTATAATAAAATTCCTCATATATATAAGAACGTTTCTTCCATAGTGATTTAAAGGAAAACTTATTCTAAACCAGATAACTTTATTAAAATGTGGGGGATATTGAATTATTTCTCCATTGACCAGGATGATAAAATCATGGTTTATGAAATTCTATGACTGGGAGAGCAAAGGGAAAGCACTCGCTTTCAATTGCAATAAAATTCATATTTATGAATCCCAGTTTTTACGTTAAAGGTCTTCCCATCTATTTATATAAAACCTATTTACATCTACTCATTACACACAAACCCCATAGTAAGTTGGCCAAATGTCAAATAAGTATTTAAGACCCCACTCAAGCAACACATACGTGATTTCCACTTTTTTCTTGCAGAGTTCTTAAAGATTGTAGTCAGTCAGATTGCTCATGACACTGATCCGGGAAATATTTTCTTCAACCTTTCTTCACTTAGCAAACAGCTAAGTAATTTTGTGTTCACTGTGAACAGTACTGCTAGATACTTTAAAAGAGATTACCTTGGGCTTCCCTGGTGGCACGGTGGTTGAGAGTCTGCCTGCTGATGCAGGGGACACGGGTTCATGCCCCGGTCCAGGAAGATCCCACATGCAGTGGAGCGGCTGGGCCCGTGAGCCATGGCCGCTGAGCCTGCGGGTCCGGAGCCTGTGTTCTGCAACAGGAGAGGCCACAACAGTGAGAGGCCCGTATACCGCAAAAAAATAAAAATAAAAAAAATAATAAAAGAGATTACCTTATTTAATTATCACAATAATCTTATTGATGGGTTGTAATAATAATAGGCAGTTATTAAGCATATTGTGTGCTAGTTGTGAAACTAGGCATTTTTTTTGTTTTGTTTTGTTTTGTTTTGTTTTTGCTGTACGCGGGCCTCTCGCTGTTGTGGCCTCTCCTGTTGCAGAGCACAGGCTCCGGACGCGCAGGCCCAGCGGCCATGGCTCACGGGTCCAGCTGTTCCGCGGCATGTGAGATCTTCCCAGACTGGGGCACGAACCCATGTCCCCT
Source organism: Hyperoodon ampullatus (assembly GCF_949752795.1). NCBI lineage: Eukaryota > Metazoa > Chordata > Mammalia > Artiodactyla > Ziphiidae > Hyperoodon > Hyperoodon ampullatus. The sequence goes on from NC_136914.1 coordinate 185,923,535, forward strand.
GCATTGGCAGGCGGACTCTCAACCACTGCGCCACCAGGGAAGCCCAGGCATTTTTCATATTGTCTTTTTTTGTTGTTCGCAAGAAAACTGAGGTTCTGAAGCTCAAAGTTCTGATTATATACTGACCAGATTTAAACTCTTATTCTGGGGACTTTTGCCTATAAGATGAGGAACTCCTAAAAGCAAGAGGGAGAGGGAAAAGGAGGGGGTACATAATCCAGCAATTCAATTCTACCCTCTTTTAAGACAAAATTGGAAATTGTAAAGAGGAGGAGATAAGAGTGTATTTTTTCACCATTTATTGTGAGGTATCTTCCTCCCCCCGTACTCAATCTCATCAACAGATTTATTTTTGAACTCTCTTATTTAACACAGGTAGATTTCTGGCTCTTGTTGAGCACTTTGAACAGAGTACTTTCTGACTCCAGAAAATCACCTTAGACTTTTTGGAAGGCTCTTTGGCCAGTTCCAGATGCAAATGTGAGAGCTTGCCAGAAATGTAGACTGTGGGAATTATGTGCAGTAGCATTTTTGAAGAAAGGTTATTTTGAGTGCAGAAGGTGGGAGCTTAAGTTATTGTTTGCCTAGATTCAGAGATAAAAATACTCTCTTGGGTATCACAAATTTCAATTAATATCTTCTAACTTCTACCATCATCCCTAACATGATGATGGGTCTTCCACTTTATGGACTGTGTGCCAATAGGAGGGTAAGTCCAAGGGTCTATAAGTAATGAGTCTATGAGTAATATCCTTTTATTTTTGATTCCACCATGTGTATTGTCCACTTTTAGGTAATTAAATGGTTCTGTGCCTCTATGGTAAAGCAATGAATCACCACCATTCCCATCTACATCATCACTGTCATATTTTCATCATTACCATCATCATCACTACTGTAATCATTATCATCAGCAATAACTACCTCCATAATAAAATGTTCCATTTTAAGTAATGATACATGGTTTTACTTATTACCTCATTTAATACTAATTACTCAACTAGTAGGTCTCACTATATACATGGTAGGTCTCAACTGGTAAGTCTTACTATATTCATACACTTGAGGACACTGATATATAGAGAAGTTAAGCAACTGATCAAAGGCCACATAGTTGGTGTCAATAGCTATTTTTTTTTTAAATTGACACCTTGTATAACTACAAAGACTATGCTGTTTCTGCTGCACTTTCTTCCTTCAAGTCAAGTTAGATAAAAATTTCCCACTTACATTGTTCTTTCAAGTCCTGACTGCCTTTCAGGGAAGATGCTTGAATATATCCTATCAGTAACCCCTCTTGAAGTATGCTATTAATTCTGAGCTAATCCCACCTTGAAAGCACATTGGATGAAGGGCATTAGAGGGTACAGCTCTTTGAAAATATGTTCTTTACATCATGATAGCCTTAAGGACACCCCAAAGGAATTATAATTAGATTGTTTTTCCTTTTATTTAATGCTATTAAACATGTAAATAATGCTGACCTTATAAAGTATTTTGGAAAGTTATTAGAGACCTGCACTTGTTCAAACTATATTCAATAAATATATATTAGTGGAAAGCATGTGCATCTGTTCCTTGCTTGTTGAGAACTAATAAATTCTCATTTGTTTAGTAAATATACATTTTAATATGTATGTTTAATATGTACGTTTTAATTTGAAAAATGCATATTATTTGCAGGCTTTGATTTTTGTTGCTAGGCATTGATAAAGATATCTTAAGTTTTATTTTGCAAGGCAAGTTCACTGATTTTGAAAAAAAATCAATTTTAGCTTAAAGTGCAGTTTAGGCTGAAAAAAGAAGCCAATTATGGAGGCAGTTTTTTTGTAAACCTATAAAAACATGAAGTAAGTGTTATTTCTAAAGTAAATAATTACTCCAGAAAACTAGTAAGTCTATAATCCTGGGAAAACCACTGAAGGCTGCATAGTAGGGGGGAAATGGCACTAAATCAATAGTCACCCCTGTTCTTCCAGGAGTTTAGTACTTTGTGATTTTGGACAAGTCATCTAATCTGTCTGAGACTCCTGTTTCTCATCCAAATAGCAAATGTACGACCCCAGAGTTTCTGACGTCTCCTTTAACTGAACAATGCAAAGAGTGTGTAGAGTTTAGCACTTATTCATTAAATAAGAATATTTATTTTCTAATGAATTTAGATTGTCTTTAAGAATATGAAAGGAAATAAATAATCTTTCAAAGAAATAAAACCTTGTTCATATGTCAAATTCTTCATTGACATATTATCCACGTAATATAGGTGTCTGTTTCCATACCCTACATAACTAGGAAAACTAAAAAGGTATATAATAATTGCCTAAACAACATTGGCTTTATAGGTATAAAATAGATAAGATCATAAAGGTTGCTTGATTTCCAGACAACTAATGTGGATTTTTTCAATCTTAGACCTCAAAAAATAGGTATTATTGTTCACAATTTTTAACTGAAGAAACAGAGGGTCAAGAAAGTTAACTGAACCAAAGATATAACTGGTAAGTGGCAGAGCTGGGATACAAACCCAAGTCTCTGCTCTTATTACTTCCATATCACCATATAGTTTCCCAAATATAGAGAATAATGACCTCGCTGAAAGACAAAGTAAGCACTCAATATACGAAAGCAAAAAGCTGAATTCACTGTTTATGTAAGTAAGGAAGTCATGCTACTGGGATAGTCTGTTGTAACAAAGCAATTTGCTAAAATTATATAAGATTTTTGGGAAAAGTTGATTTTGTAACTTTGTTGGTTACAGAGACAAGAGGGCATTGACACCAGTGGTTGAAGCATGTTTTGTGTTGATTTCAGAGAAGGCATGGATTGACATCAGCCTTAGAGGAATGATCACTGAAGAGGGTCCACAGCCCACCCACTGACTTTCAAAGTGGCAAGCTGTGTTTACGGAGGCTATTTGTCAATCATCAGTCAGGCTTAAAACATTTTCATCTTAACAGGCACCATGGCTATAGAACTGCAATAGATTGAGTAAACAGTTTTAAAACCATTTCTAGTGTTTACTTGTTACCATAAGCATCAGCAGTCCCATAACCACCTATCAGTTTGGTGATTCATTGTCAGGATTCATATGACTCAACATAAAGCTATAGTTAAGGCTAAGGTTTGTGCAGTAATGGATATAGTCCAGCAACAGCAGGAAAAAGAAATAGAAAGGTGAAGGCTAGAGAAGTTGAACAAAATCTTTCTTGTCCTTTCTCTATAGGATACATTTTTCTCTACAGCTATGAACTGCAGGGATGTGTATGAGATGTCATTGCCCCAAAAATCCTGCTTGAGACTTGGAGTCCAACTTTCTTAAAGGGAGCTGGTTACATATTTACCACCTGACCAGCCATGGTGCAATCCAAACAAGGTACCATGTGCCCATCATGAATCTTTAGGTCTACTTTAAACATTGAAAAATTGGTTCAACTTTATCCACTGCTTTAAGTGTATAGAATAACATCAATACCCAGTAACTGAGAAAACATTCCAATAGATTATTTCTTAAAGTCTAACCATGAGTTGTAATCATGGCTGCAGAGATTAAGCTAGGACCAAGTGAAACAGATTTGCCACATTCATTACATTTCATCACACCATAACCATAGAAATGACAGCTTTTTACATGTGTGGGGATTTTAAAAAACTTCTCAACATTTACCCTTCCATATGGATAGGAAGGGTAACTTCCAGATATCTTATGAGTGTGTATATAGGAATAACTTCTTAGGTATTATTTACAAGGTCTTTTTTTTTTTTTTTTGCGGTACATGGGCCTCTCACTGTTGTGGCCTCTCCCGTTGTGGAGCACAGGCTCTGGACGCGCAGGCTCAATGGCCACGGCTCACAGGCCCAGCCGCTCCATGGCATGTGGGATCTTCCCGGACCGGGGCACGAACCTGTGTCCCCTGCATCGGCAGGCGGACTCTCAACCACTGTGCCACCAGGGAAGCCCTTACAAGGTCTTTTGAGTATGTCTCTTAAAGCAGGGAATTTCTTGTAGCACTTGAGTCTTTATTCTGTCATCAGACTGCCTTGGTTTGAATCCTGGCTGCATGCCTTACCAGCTCTTTGATCTTGTACAGGTTGCTTCTCTCTCTGTGCCTCCATTTCCTCATATGCACTGAGAATAACAATAGTACCTACTTCATCGGGTATGTGTAAGAATTAAATGAATTTATGCATATATGCTCCTTAGCAAAGAATCTGGCACATAATAATTGGAAAATAATAACTTAATAATAATCATTATTAGTATTATAATTATATTTATGATCTCAGTGGGTTTTCATAGTCAACCCATGATTAGACATGTCATGTGTTATCATCTTAATTTACAGATGGGAGAAACTGAGATTCAAAAAATACTAAAAAATTATTCTTCACAGGTAGCCATTTTGATAGAGTTTAGACTTATGACTTGTTTCTCCTCAACTAAGAAGAGATACTTTAAATCTGAGAATAGAAACAACTACCAAATAAAGTTTTGAGTAAAATAAAGGAAGTGAATATCTTGAGGCAAATCTCAAAATTTTGTGGCCATATTTGGATTTGTAACTTACCAGGGCTACTTGTTTGAGGGATGTGTTTTCATCTCAGGAAAACAAGGGTAAGTACCAGGAACTCACATAGCATTACTAGGTATAACGTTCTAATGCAGAGGTTCTTACCTCCAGGGCTCACAAATAGATCTCCTGAGATGTTATATGGGTTTGGTAAAAGGTGCCCTAACTTCCTTAGCTTTGTAAATGGTTCTAGAACTTCCCAAAAGACTAAGAACAATTGCTTTAGGATATGAGTTTTATTTTAGTTTGCATACAAATTTATCTTTGTGGCAAAGTGTGATGGCCAACTTCATGATTACCAACCCTGTCACATTCTTTGGTGTCAGAGAAAAGAATCAGGGAGTATTACAGTTGGAAAGAGCCGCTGACATTACCTTGACTGAAGTTATGATGTAAAAGAAGAAACTAGGACCTTGAAAGTAAAGCAAGGCATTCTGAATGAGTATAATGGTTTATTTTTTAAAAATCAAACTAGCTTATCATAGCTTCATTTAAAGTGCATTGACCATATAGGAAATATTTCTGACTAAAATCTTTGTCTAATCATGTAGTAAAGTCTATTCAGGTCATGGGATGGTTGATATTTCAGTTCAGTGGATTCTCTAAAGCTAAATTGTGAGTATGCTACTTTGTACCCTTAAGCTACTGTGCTAGGAATAAAAGTAATATCAGCCTCTTTATATTGAGCATTCATGACTTTGAACACTTTTTACTGTATTTGAAAACTGTCATCTTTTTTCTCCTTAAAACATTTGATTTTTGAAAAGTTTTCTCATTTTAAAAACGTCTAAGGCATTTTCCCCTAGAGATAAAGGTTTCCAAGTATAATGATGGCCAATATTAAATAATTTTCAATAAATAATATTGTTATTTAATAAATATTTTCAGGCACATATCATTAATATAATGTGAAACATAACTCAAAATCTGCATCAATTACATATTTTATCTCTTACTGAGTTCTCAACAAGATCTCAAAATTTGTTCTAGGTGACTGATACATGATACTTGTAATCCATACCAAGTCTTCCAAAGTAAGTATTATTATTTCTCCTTTACAGATGAGGTAACTATGTTTAAGCAATTTGTCCTAGGATACATAAATTCTAAGTGACAGCTGGAATTTTAACCCAGATGATTACCTACTCTTCCCCAATACCCTACAGCTTTTTTCCTTTTGTTATTTCCTACCCGGGAGAAAGGTGATGTTTCTAATTTATGGAGATTCTGATGCTGGAACTTAAAATTTACAGAGAAGAGATGTATCCTAATTTTCATTATCTCTTTGAGATCAATTTTTTCTTTTCAAATGCAGATTAGATAAATTTATTTAAATAATTTAATAATCTTAGTAACAAACGATGATAATATAATAGGGAAAGACTTTCAAAAAGTAATTTATCGCACTATCAATCACTTTGGCAATTATTGAAATTTGCATAAAGAAAAATAAACTGAGAATAGAATTTTTAGACCTTAAAAGTAATTCTTCCTCTTATAATATAGGGTATATTGGAGAGAGATATAAAAAACAGATTAACCTAAGAGACAAGGACTAGGCCCTCATTCATAATTGGTTCCATGCTTTGTAAGATAAACTAAGCAACCTGGAAACCAAATAAAACAAATAGGTGATTCTTAGCCTAATACAATAACTTGTTAAAAACACTGGAATTGATAGTTGGTGAAGATGAAAACCTATAACTGAATATAAATTCATTCTAGGTGGAGGGCATTACATTTTCATTCAATGAATTTTTATTGAAGAAACTACCAAATGTCAGGTGCTATGCCAGACTCTGAGATACAGCAGTGAGCAAGAGAGAAGGAAACCCTTTCCATGCCCTAATGGAACACACTTCCAGATGGGGAGACCAACAGCTGGATAACCAGTTAAATGTGTTGATAGAAGGGGTGCACTGTGTGCTAAGGGAGGACATAGGAGGACACTGGGCCCATATTGGGCAGGTCAGGGAAGACTTTACAGCAGTAGTAGCATCTAAAATGAAAAAAGAAGCATGAGTGGGTCAACTAAGCGAGAGGGGTTAGAGTGTGTGTGAAGAAAAGTTCCAGGCTAAAAAGGAACTTACAGGTAGCAGGAATTGTATGGATAAGGCTACCAGGCAAAAACAAGTAAACAAACAAACAAACTTGTCATATTGTTATAGTCAGGAGCTGCCAAAAAGTTCAGACTCTGGGTGGTCTTAAGACTTTTGTAGCCCTTATGCACCCTTATCTTGGAAGCCACATTATATGCACAGAAACATACTGAGTCATTGAACAATGAACCATGAACCGTACACATCAAGATATCCCCTATTCATATCCCTTTCTCTATTGTAAAACTAAACATGCCAAGTAATATCTCCTCTCCCCTTGGTGATGTGATAGCTCATCTATTAGACCAAGTCCCAGGCAACATGGCTTTAGTGCAGCAAGATTTCACTCATGTAAGTGTCCACTTATCATTTACATGACCAATTAACAGTTTATTCATTTTGGTGATAGCCAAAAACAAATAGTGCTTTAAAAAAAAAATCTGTCTTGAATTTAAGTGGCAAATTTGATGCCTCAAAGCTTTTTTGTAACATCTTAGATTAGCACAGGAAAAAACTTCATGAAAATGCAGTAACTTGGTAACTAAGGTTTTCAAAAATTGCTATAAACCAAAGCTATATACATCAGAATACATTCATCCTTTATCAAGATCCCCAAGGTAAACATTATGTGAAGTGTGTGCTGATTCTCATTCATGCCAAGCTATTCCTTAAGACTTATCTTCCCACTTTATCAACACACCTTCACGTTTGAGTTATTGGGACAGGGCATCACTATATATTTAAATCTGCTTTATTATTTTATTATACTTGGGCTTTTTCATAGGACCTTTTTTTGACATATGGAACTTCATTTCATTTGAAAGTACTTTTCAAAATCTTGAATAAATGTTTTTCTGTCTGAAATACCAGCAAAGAGAGGAATGCAGGTTCATACTTGCTGCAAGGGCATTCAGTTGATGCAATTATTTGAAATTTTTATATGTCTCTCTAGGAGGAGAAAGAGGAAAGAAATGGAACCAGAGTGTGAGAAATGGCAGATATGTTTACTCCTTGTCACTTAATCTTGGTGCTGAACTTGTACCTGGGAAAGTAAAACACCTCGATGTGGAGACCTTATCTCAATTTCAGTCTCCATTTTGTCCTTGTTTCTTTAAGCTCCACTGTACTGCCTTTATGCCTTTAGCATGACATTTACATATACAGAACACTTGTATTTTACCTGCTCTACTGGAAAATGCATTCTTCGTTAGCAGAGAGTGCATCTTCTTCATTCGTCCTCGTACAATTTCTGACACAAAGTGGACCAGCAATATATCCTTTGGGATTGAATGATTGCTACCCTGAAATAGATTCCAACCCCCTGTTTAGCCTTCTATGTAGTGTGTTGTTGGGCAGATTGCTTAAATTGTCTGATCCTTAATTTAAATTAAAAAATCCAAAAGGAGGAAAACCTGTTTTGCAGTGTTGTTGTGATCATTAGATATAATATATGTATCATGTTTAGCATTTTACAACTTTGTTTCTTACTCAACGCAAGAATCTAATAAATTTTTGATTGAATAAAGGAAAAAGGCAGGGTATTTACTATCTCTTAAAAGAGGCTTGGGTTTGAGAACTACTTATATTTCTGAAATGTAACAATAGAAGCATTAACTGATTAATAAATAAAAGTTTTCAGTAGGAAGTTTATTTTCATGTAGGTCACGACAATGAAGGAAGTCCTCTAAAAGTCACAAGCCCTCAATTATGATCCAGAGTTTGTTCTTAGATTCTGCCTGGTATGTTCAATATAAAGTCACCACTAAAGGTTATTAAATAAGGCTAGGGAGGCCAGACAGAAAGAAAACAGGAAAGGGTGAGAGTTCTCGTGACAAGTGAAGGACTTGTCATGGCCTTGCCCTAAAGGCAAAAATACTTCACTGTCACTTTTTAGGCCTAGTCCTCTGAGTGTTTTCTAGTTGTCTCTTCAAGGTTAAGAGAGTTAATAAAGAGACATGACGGGGGCTTCCTGGTGGCGCAGTGGTTAAGAATCCGCCTCCCAATGCAGGGGACACGGATTTGAGCCCTGGTCCGGGAAGATCCCACATGCCTCAGAGCAACTAAGCCCATGTGTCCAACTACTGAGCCTGCACTCTAGAGCCCGCGAGCCACAACTACTGAGCCCGTGTGCCTAGAGCCCATGCTCTGCAACAAGAGAAGCCACTGCAACGAGAAACCCACGCACCACAATGAAGAGTAACCCCCACTTGCCGCAACTAGAGAAAAGCCCGCGTGCAGGAACGAAGACCCAACTCAGCCAAAAATAAATAAATAAATTTAAAAAAAAGAGATATGACAAAGATTTTGAATACCATTATTTGTGTCTTTAAAGTAGAAACTAAAAAGTGAGGTCTAAAGCAGATTAAAGAAGGCTCCAAAGAGAAGGAAGATGCACAAGAAATGGAGTCCAGAGAAACCATGGCATGCTCAGGATTTTAAACCATTTGTCCACAAGCTAAAAACTTTACCTCTTATCATGTGTCTTAATTGTGTCTTTGGCTTTAGCCTTGACCAGTGCTGCTGTTTCTCAGTGTGAGGGAAGAGGCATGAACTCCCCCAGATATACTAGTTTAACAACAAACAAATTTTCCAGAAAAGATGCCCCCTCAGATTCTCTCAACATATCTTTCAATCAGAGAATAAGTGTGTATAAAAGACAAATAAGCTTTTATTCCTCTGAGCAGATGAGTAACAATTGTTGATATTAACAGCTAGCTATGAGTTCCTGAGCATAAGTATTTGCTCAGAAAAACAGAAAGATGCCCACTTCTCAGTTCTTTTATGTCAATGTTAATAGTGTAACAGAGAAGAATAAACCTGACACCATATTGGTTCTATTCCTTTAACTCTAACCTTTGTGTTCTTTTGCCTGTGCTTAGTCATGCTGGCTCTGCACTTTTGTAAAAGAATGTTGCCTATAGCCTGAAATATACACAATAGCCCATTCTCAAAGCTCTGACCTTTAAAGATATAACACTTTTCCATTCATATAGACATAAAAAGTTGCAGAACAGAGAATAATATTTGTCTTGTTGGAGGTTTACAGGAACATTGTGACCAGACCTACATGGACAGCTGCAAGAACAAAGGATTCTTGTACCAGGAAGTTTGCAATAACCAGCCACCTACCCTCTCCTTTTAAAAGAAGCCTGAATTCTAACTCGGGTAAGATGGTTCTCTGGGACACTAGTGCATCATCTTCTCTGTCTGCTGGTTTTCTGAATAAAGTTGCCATTTCTTGCCCCAACACCATGTCTCTCGATTTATTGGCCCGTTGTGCAGCAAGCACTATGAGCTTGGACTCAGTAACAGTAGAAGTTAATGACCTAAGTTTCTTATACTAATGGACTGTGGTAATACCTGCAGGTAGGATGACTACTCTATGTGTGTGTACATGTGCGTGTGTCTGTTGACTATCCAAGCTAAAATCAATCTGCCAGATCAGAATCAAAGTGATTCAATATAATGTTGGATGTACAGGTTTAATGCTATTTTTATCAAAATCCCAGAAAGACTTTTTGTAGATCTAAACAATGTTATTCTAAAATTAATACAGAAAAGCTAGTGAGATACAATAGCTAAACAATTTTTAAAAAGAAGACTAAGGTGGGAGGAATAAGTCCACCTGATTTCTGGACTTACATTTTATAACTACAGTGATCAAGACTGTGTGATATTGGCAGAGGAAAAAATATATCAATCAATAGAACAGAATAGAGAGCCCAGAAATAAACTCACAAAATATGTCCAACTGATTTTTGACAATGGCTAAAAAAAAAAAAAAAAAAAAAGCAATTCCAGGGAGGAATTGTAATCTTTCCAACAAAAGGTGCTGGAACAATTGGACATCCAGAAGCAGAAAATTAAACCTCAACCTAAGTCTCAAATCTCATACAAAAATTGATTAAAAATGGAATATTGCCCTAAAAGTAAAACATAAAATTATGAAACAAAAACTTGGAAAAATATCTTCAGTTTCTAGGGCTAGGTAAAAAACTTTTAGCCAATAGCTAGATCCATAAAGGAAATATTTATAGATTGGAATTTATCAAAATTAAAAATGTTTTCTCTGGAGAAGATTGTTAAGAACTAAAAAAACGATTAGTTAAAGATTGGGTGAAAACTATTTGCAAATCACATATTAAGCTAAAGACTCATACCTAGACTATATAAAGGACACTCAAAACAACTATAAAAAAATAAAAAAAATCAAATTAGAAAATGGGTAAAATACATGAATAGACATTTTACCCAAGAGGACATACAGTTGGAAAATAAACACTTAAAAACATATTAAATATCATTAGCCATTAGGAAAATGCAAATTTGAACTGAAATTAGCTATTACTAAGCACCTATCACAACGATTAAAGTAAAATCTAGTGATGGTACTAAATGCTTATTAGGATGAGAAAAACTGGGTCACTTGTTTTCCTGGTAGAAATGTAAATGGTACAGCGACTCTGGAAAACAGATTGCTTTGTCCTAAGTATCTAAACATGTAACTACCATATGATTCAGCAGTTGTACACTTGGGGATTTATTCCAGAGAAATGAAAATTTATGTTCACCCCAGATCATATACAAGGATGTTCATAGTAGCTTTATTTGTAAAAGCCCCCAAACTGGAAACAACCCAGCAAATCTTCAATGGGTAAATGGTTAAACAAACTTGGTGTACCTATACCATGGAAAAGTACTCAGTAATAAACAGGAACAAACTGTAATACACACAACTGGCTGGATAAATCTCCAGAGATTTATGCTGAGTGAATACAGCCAGTTCCCAAAGGTTACTTACTGTAAGATTCCATTTATATAACATTCTTGAAATGACAAAATTATAGAAATGGAAAAAGGACGATTGCTTGCCAAGGGTAAGGAGAGACTGAGTGTTTGAGGGAAGTAGATACAGTATAAAAAGGCAATCTGAGGAAGTCTTCTGTGGTGAATATGTCCAGTATATTTTCTGTACCAATGTTAATATCCTGTTTACCATATTGTGAGATGGTTTTGCAAGAAATTAGCATAGAGGGAACCTGGGTAAAGGATATACAAGATTGCACCATATTATTTCTTAAAACTACATGCATATATGCAATTATTTTAAAATTTAAAAATTAATTTATTAAAAATAAAATATTGGAGAGGCAGATTTGTCTTAATTTTCTACTTAAATTTATGTGAAAAATGAATGACAGCTTAATATATAATTGTGATCTCTTATTGGAGGTGCTTACGAAAAGAATGGGTGATCAACTCTTAATGATAGGATGGAAGGGAGCCATGAAATGGGTAAAATGTTATACAAGGGAAATTTTGGCCTTTACAATGACTTAGGCCTTACAATGGCTTCTATGTCAAAGGGAGAAATTATGCAATAGGAAATATTACACTGTGGAGATGTCTTGAAATAGCTGTGTTGAAGAAGGATACAAGAAAAAATAAGACAGATTATATCCTAATACAGACTAACAAAATTCACATCCCTTTTCATAGTTGTGAAAAGTTTCATAGTTTCATAGCCTCATGACCACAGTTGTGAATCAAGGGGCAAGGTTTCATTCCTCAGTCTTCTTGTATATTCTCCCTGTTGTTTAGTGTCAAATCCTAATAGCACAGTTCTATTTCTTATAAGTCATTTGGATCATTTTACAGTTTGGTTTCCCACAGCCATATGAAACAATTGAAACCAAAACCAAAACAAAACAACATTAAAATATTTTAAAGTTCAAGTTTCTTAAGTTCTATGGCTATACTCCAAAACTTCATAAGCTTTCAGAAGCAAAGAGAAAAATAGAAACATCAATTAATATCAAGTCTATATTGGATATGTCTTTATAAACGGAACACCTGACTAACAAGGTTAAGGATAGTTTCATGCCTTTGTAATCCAGGGATGCAAGTGGGGATACTATAACATAGATATTCTATAAGATTAATTACCTTAGACCTCACGAGTTCAGCAAAATAAATGGGAAAAGTTTGAAGAACATAGTGAAAGTAAATTTAAGAGCATAGAAACTTAAGCATAGAAATTTAAGGTAGAAACTTCAAGGGGAACTAGGCTGTTTTGAGAAAAATCATTATCATTATTTCATCCATCTTGGTGGTGAAAAAAATAATCTAGGAATCTTATAACTTAAATTGTGATTTTACTGGCCCTCACTAACTATATTCATTTAAAATAGTTTATTTATATTCCTGTTAGATTGAATCCTAGCAACTTTATGGATGTACTGTTGGTAGAAGCAATCAACCGTAGGCCCTGAGACTTGTTCTTGCTGACCACACTAAGAACGCAGGGTCCTCACCACTTTTTACCCAAGTCATTTCTCAGGATTGTATTTGCAGCAAGCAACCTTGAAGAATGAGACGACGTCTTCCTCTGATACAAACAGCAGACTTTCTTAACACTTACTTCAAAGGTGATGAGTCTCTCAATTTGTGTTTACCAGATTTGGCATACCCATACCATGAATAGTACTCAGCAATAAAACAGAATGAACTGTGATACAAGCAACCCACTGCAGGTGCACTATCTGCTTTGCATCACTCCCATAGGACTTAAGGATCAATGGGAATCAATGCAAATTTTATGCTTGTACTTGTTGCTGTGTTACACATAATAAAGGTGTTGGTCTCTAACCCAGGAATCTATGTCATATGCCAGCATCCATAAAACTCTGATAAACCAGTTTATTACCTTGTAAGTAAGGTAAAATGGAATCCCAGACCCTGAGATATATTTTTTCTGAGAGTTGTGAGACTATGTGATTCCCTAATGTAAATGATACATAGTACTGAAAATGTATCCCTTTGTTTGAGACTCAATTTTAAACATTTAAGAATAAGGAGCAAGTATTCTGTAATAGTCCTTCACTTGAATCATTTAATGGAATTTACAGAGAACTCATATATTACAGAATAAACATCTGCATTCAATTTTAAAGAAGAATCATTTGATTATTTTAATCCTATGCTTAAAATTTGGGACTTCCCTGGTGGCACAGTGGTTAAGAATCTGCCTGCCAATGCAGGGGACACAGGTTCGATCACTGGTCTGGGAAGATCCCATGTGTCAAGGAGTAACTAAGCCCCTGCGCCACAACTACTGAGTCTGTGCTCTAGAGCCCACACGCCCTAGAGCCCGCGCACAGCAACTACTGAAGCCTACGTGCCTAGAGCCCTTGCTCCACAAGGGAAGCCACCGCAATGAGAAGCCTGTGCGCCACAACAAAGAGTAGCCCCGCTCGCCGCAACTAGAGAAAGCCTGCACGCAGCAATGAAAACCCAACGCAATCAAAACAAAAGTCTGAATTGGAAAGTAGTAAAATAGTCCTTAAAAAGAGGTTACAATGGAAGAAGAACACAATTTCAGAGACCATTATGAATTGTAGGTCATAGTAGTTAAAAGTGAATTTCTGCCTCTTTGTGCTCTTGCATATATTAAGTCAGTGTTGAGTTTACTCTACTAGGTACTATGATAGCTAAGCTTAATACTGTGCAACATTGGACAAATCTTTTGACAACTCTGGATGAGTTTTCTTTTGTAAAAAGAAGATATTTTTCTTGTAAATTTTCAGTTTTCTGTTGTGCACCAAAGTTATAAGATTATGAAAAAAGTATATTAATTGACAGGGCAGATAACTAAGCATAAATTTAAAATATTGCTGTGAAAAATGTACAATTATATACATACAGAGTGCATTGGTTAGGATAAGACTGCTGTAACTAAGGATCCAATTTAATATAGCATAAAGAACAAAGAAGTGTACTTTTTTCTTTAACAACTGTCCTGAAGTGAATGGTATAGTTTTGTGGATGCACTTCTGTTCCACTGGGTCATTCAGGAAACTAGGATTCCTTGTAAGAGATTGGCCTATCTAGGGCAATTTGGTTATCTGTATGTTCAATGCTGGGTTGCTGCAGTGTCTTCTTTCCAGATTGAGAAGAGGAACAAATAAGGAGGAGTGATATGTGCTACTGCACGCAATTCCCCTGTGCTGAACTCCCCAGCCATGACTTCAGGAAGAAAGGGAGAACAGATTTCAGAGGATGACTAGATATTTCTACCATTGAAAGGGAAAACATATTAGATCTTTTAATGATAAGGAGAAAAATAATCAAATAGATTTAGGATGCACTTTGCCTGGATCATTATTATACCCTTTTGACTCATAGATCATTATGCTCATATACATAATTTCACTGTTAAATACATTATGTCATACATATACAACAATTAGATTAATTTTGAAAAAAATGAAAAAAATTAATGAATTAGAAATACCATAGAAATAGACTGTTAATTTTAAAAAGGTTATGAAGTTTAAAATAATCCATGTACATACACATAATACCTGGAAAGATATGCCCTAAATGTTAACAGTGATTAACTTTGTTTTTGGAATTATGGGAGCTATTTAGTTTTTGCTGTTGTTGTTGGTTTTTTTTAGGCATCAATATTTTCTAAATTGTCTATCATAAACATTAATTTATTTGTGGTATAATTAAGAAACTATACATATAGATATGAAGAAAAGATAGACAGGGATTCTGTAAATACCACAGGAGAAACTGAATTTAAGTACATTCAATTTCAGCAGCCATTTGTGTACAACAAGTAAATTTTGTGGTCAAAAGTATCCAGACATGCTTATGGCATCTTAAAAGAACTTGCAAAAACTTTATGAAAACAGTAGATGTGACTTATGGAGCTACCTTGCTGATATGAGCTGTGCTATTATTAAAGCAAACACATACTGTAACACATTCCCATAAAGAATCTTATCACAAAGCCCATAACAGCACATATATGTTTCACTTTACAAAAGCATTGAAGCAAAATGTCTGAATCTAGTGTGACATTTAAAATATAAGCCTTTAATTCTTGTCTAAATGGCTTAGTTGGTTAAATATTTTAGTCATCCAGTTTTTATCTGCCCAGAGCATGAATTCTTGCTTATGTGTGATCACCATCAAGTTAAACAAGGAAGTAAATATTTCACTGTTGGACATTTTTAATATTCTCCATATTGTTATAAGTAGACTTTTTAATTATCCTAGTCTAGTTATTTTTCTTTCCTATGCCAAAATAAAAGAGCTTAACAAAAATTATTTGGTATTAGTATCAATATTCTGCTTTTTTTAATTGACAAGTTGTGATCATATGTCTATAAACAATAGGTAGAACAATTAATTTCAGGCAACTTATAAATTAACTAAAGTAAACCCAATTTGTTTGCTGGCCTCTTTTCTCCCTGGTAGAGGAAACAGCTTTCTCTAGCCTATGGATACAACCAGAAAGTTTGTCCATACATTCTTTCTTAATGACATATTCTCTGGACTGTCCATCCAGTGTGTCATGCTCCAGCAACCCCTAATCAACAATGTAACTGCTAGGTTTACTTGTCACACTTTGGTACATTGAATTGACAAGAAAACAATGTACTTTTAGATAATTCATTACTCACCAGCACAGCAGGCATCCTGAATTTTGGACGGGTTCCCCATGCCTCCCAAGCCCTATGGAGTTGATATGAAGGCAGGCCTAGGTGAATACCAAGCACACGGTGGATCTCTGTCTCATAGGAAACCACCAGTCTTATAATAAGCCCTCAAAACTGCCTAATTTTGTACCTGAAGAAGATATTATTTTCTTACTCTGATCAAGAGATAAATCTTCTCACTGACCCAAAGTGAGATGCCTCTCTATCTTTCACCTCGAAAAGATAGCACAAGATGGCTAGAAAAGCTACAATTACCTCTCAACATTGTGCATGCTGTTGTAGGTTTAGCCATGGATCACCCTCTAGTAGTATTGGCCACTGATAAATACCAATACAGATATTCCAAATAATACATAACAATGCCAGTATAGACACTAGTAACCACTGA
Organism: Hyperoodon ampullatus; assembly: GCF_949752795.1. Lineage (NCBI taxonomy): Eukaryota > Metazoa > Chordata > Mammalia > Artiodactyla > Ziphiidae > Hyperoodon > Hyperoodon ampullatus. The sequence goes on from NC_136914.1 coordinate 185,940,102, forward strand.
GTGCTTTAAAGAATATAGTTCATTTACTGAAAACTGCTGAAGTGTAACCAAGATGGCAATTTTGAGAGTGCAGGTATTTCATGATGCCCTTATTCTGTTCCTGAAAAATGTTAAAATTGGTATTCATATAAGGAAAACTGAGATGCAGCTGGAAATTCACACACCTACCTAGTCATAGTTTTTGATCTGAGGCTTAACAACAAAATTTCTTCAAGTGATTGTGTGAAATAGCAAGTGCATGCAAAATGTTAGAAATATAAAATGGGACTGGACAGTTTCTGAAAATACTCAGAAAGTGTTTTCTTAAAATGTACAAAGCCACCGTGTGAGATTGCCTCAATGAAATTGCAACATCACTATTAATACAATTTTAAAGTCCAGGATTTAAAGAGGAGATCACTGTATTTTGATCTTTAACTTGGTCACCTACATTAAAGTGGAAAGAAAGCCCAAGAACTTGGTGGCAACATCATCATAGTCAAGGAACCTATAGAGGTTGTGCTGGCCAAATTTACTCTGTGCTTCCACTAACCTCAGATGAAAGTGGGCATTTATTTAGTATTGTAAGTATTCAGCATAGCCTCTGCAGAAGGAATTAGCAAGTGAAAATGCTGAATTTTTTTTTTTTACTTCAATATGAAACTTTTAAAATGTCACCTCAGTACTTTAAAAATTATAAAATTGTACTAGTGCTCCACATACTTGAATACATTTTAGATTTATTCCTGCATCTCAAATGTTCATTCGATGTTGATATTTTGCTTCAGTCTTGGCTTTGGCTGAATAGAGATTTTAACCCTTATCCATCCAGTGTTTGGACAATGTGGTTTCATTGCACTTAAAAACATTTCTTTGCTGAAGGATTAAAGCAATTTTAGAAAGGAATTACAATGCAGGAAATTAAAGGTTAAGGTTTTTGCTAACACGGCCTTTCTTTGATCTCAGAGATCAAGTTCTCAGGAGAATTTTCCTTCGTCCTAATCTGACATTTTTGTCTTCCATTTGCAAAATACCTCTTTGAGGCCCTTGGTCTAAAACTCCAATCCCTTCTCTATAATAAGAAATCCCCTCTCTGGAAGATCCTTGTAGAATCTGTGCAATGGCCCCAGTTTGGGCTATACAAAATCAAGAAACATCCAACACTTACGATGTCTGATCCTGAGCTTCACAGTTATTGGGGTGAGGTGGGAGTGGAAACGGGGTAAGAAAAATGAATTCCTGTGCCTATCCCACAGCCAGAGAAATACATTTCTTTTTATTCAAGTATTCCTTCCAATACTCCCACCAGTGAGAGAGCTATAGGCCTACTAATTCTTTACTATTGATGTATTAAAATAATAGCTGATTTAAATAGTAACTTTTCTGGCAAGGACAAACAGTTTCTAAGAGACAGTGAAACATTAGCTCATAATGACCAAATTTGCTCCCTTAATAAGATACCTTCTTTGTCTTTGAAACCATCGTGTCCTCACTGAAAGTTTATTTCCTATTCTTCCCATGGCTCAGAAGTATCATAAAGGAGGTAGATAAGACTTTAATATCACTTTTATTGGGTCCTAAGGATATACTCTATTGTATTCTGTTCTTTTGTGCCAGAGCCTTCCTTAGAAAGAAAGGAAGGGAATGATGGTGATTATCAAAATGCTCTACCATTGATCTACAGATACATGGTTAAACACCTGCCCAGTCATTATTAGATCTCAAAGTATACAGGCATGCAGGGAAAAAAAACAAGTTCGGAAAAAGAAAAAATGAAAATTCATACATCTGTTGGTATTTCAGGAAATTTTACCTTATCAGGATTCCCAAAGGTAAATCGTTTGTAGGTTTCCTCACAGAGCAGGGAGGAAAATAATATAATACTATTTTTCAATTGGACCTTTATTACCAGCTTTTAAAAAATGGGATGAGATCCCCTATGTCCAATTTTTCATGATGCTTCACCAAAACAAAGGCTTTCATAAAAAATATGAGACCAGTTCAAATCTTGCTCTCCCGCTATTGACATCTCAGCCTGAGGATCCTCTTGAATTCTTTTGCCAAGAGTAGCTACCTCTCCTGAGTCCCTAGCACCCTCTACTCTCTCAAATTCTCCAGCTCCCTACCTGGTGCCCCCTCCTCCGCTCAACAGGGTGGACCCCTTCCTGGACTCCCACCTCCATCTCTCACTATGCCTCCCTATGAAGACTAGTCCAATGCATACCCGTAGTGGCATTTAGTACCAGCCATCTGGAATCAATAAGCTATTCTCCCTTCAGGATGTCCCCAGTGGAGAGGGTGGACTGACCACAATGTATACCCTTCTCTTCCTCAGATCTATATAACTGGAAGGATTGATGCAAGGGTTTGAGGGAAGACCCCACCCCAAGGGAGTCCTTAATTTAGTTCAGGGAATATTCCACACTCATTTCCCCACCTGGGTGGCTGTCCAAACCCTCCTAAACATCTTACTCTCTGGTGAAGAAAAGGCACTGATTATAACTAATGCAAGGGAGGAAGCGAATAAGACCAATCAAAATAATGCAGGGAAGGTTGTATTATCAGCCTGGAGTCCAGGTCATTCCCGAAATGGTCCCTCAGTGGGACCATTGAGAGGAAAACAGTTACCAGCAGCACCTCACACACTTCAGGTATTTGATTCCTAAGGACATTCAACGAGTCGGGAAGAAATCCATGAACTGTAGTAGGGCTCAGGAAGTCATCCAGAGACCAAAGGAAAATCCCTGGGCCTTCTCTGAGTGCCTAAGGGAGTGTCTCCAGGTATACATGAACGTGAACCTGGAGTCAGGGGAAGGGCAGGCTAGTCTTAAGTCCCGTTTCACTCCCCAGAGCACCCCAGACAAAATTACAGAAGTCGAAGATAGGGCCCACCACGCCCACTTCCCAGCTGGTGTAGTCAACATTTCGGGTGTTCAACAACCAGTATCTGGAAGCTGATGCAAAGGAAGACAGATGAGCAGAAGGACCTGCCAGTATTCTGGCTTTAGTGATTCAGGGTCAACTGACCTCCCAGGGACAACTTCCATGCCCGAGGTATCCTGTAACATTGATGAGCTGCCTGGGGTTTCAAAGACCACTCGCACAGCGGAGAGAAGGGATTAAAGCTAATCAGTGTGCATATCGCATGAAGGAAGGCCATTGGAAGGGGGAATATCCCAAGTCTCAAAAAGAGACTAAGTGGAATGCCGTGTCCTGGCCCATCCTCGTTGGTTGCACACATGAAAGAAGAGGGCTGAAGGGGCCTGAGGCTCCTAGGAGTACCCTGGAAATTACCCCCAGAAGCCTAGGCTCACCCGGACCATAGGAGGTAAAAAGATTTACTTTTTATGGACACAGGGGCCACCTACTGGGTCTCGAATACCCAACAAAGCAGAATGACCAAGGTTAAATGTAAGATAGTGGGAGTGGAAGGAGAACCACAGGAGTGCAATTTTATAGAGCATTTGAGTGCGATTTGGAAGGGAAAATGTTATCTCACTCTTTCTTTTACGTCCCAGAATGCCCAATTCCTCTAATAAAAGGAGACTTACTATATAAATTGGGATCTACAATTTATCTCAGAGACAAAAACCTTACCGTCAAAATACCTAAGACTCCCTTCTGTTCTGTAGCCCTAGTGCTACCACTCTACTGAGAATAATGACCTGATTAACCTTGAGGGGATTGAATCCCTCAATATGGGCAAGTGACACCATGGGCAGAGCCATGAGGTCCCCACCAGTCAAGCTGTAACCTGGCTACAATTACCCAAATAAAAAGAAGTACCATGTGGACTAAGAATGCTGCCTGTCATATCAATAACCAAAGGATGTTGCAGCCATCAGAGATTTCAGCCACACCCAACAGTGAGTCCTAAGAGGACTCAGCTTGGAAACGAGAAATGCCAGACATCTAGCAGTCATCTGACTGCAGCCACCCACCATGATGCAGCTTGAGGAAACTCAGGATGAGAAAACACAGGATACTGGCCCCAGATAGCTGAGGTGTATATCGAAGGAATACTTACAGTGAGCCCAGACTCTTGTATCTTCCCATATATAGAAAGGCACTAGATTCCTTGAGATATCTGATTTCTTTAATTAACAATAATCTTTTGACTTTCTGACTACCTGCCCTTTGTTGCAAAAACTCCTCGATATCCTGGCTCCCCACCCTTGCCTCCTCAGAGCAGTTTTCTCAGCGCTATCTGAGAGGCTGGCTCCTGGGCTTGAAGTCCTAAGAATGTCTGCTGAATAAAACATAACTCTCAACTTTTAGGGTATGCAGTTTTTTTTTCAGTCGACAACCCTTTAAGCAAGGAAACTCTAGCAGGCACTGAGCTGATAATAGAAAGCTTACTCAAACAAGGGCTGCTTAGACCCTGTCAGTCTGCTTGCAACTCTCCTACTCTGCCAGTAAAAAAAAAGGAAATACCAGCTAGTTTAGCTTTCCGGAGCTGTAAGTAAAACTCCTGAGTATGGAGATTCACCCAGTGGTGCCCAACACTTACACCTTGCTTTCTACCCTAAACCCAGGGAGGATCTGGTATTCGGTGTTAGATTTAAAAGATACCTTCTTGCTGGGGCTCCCATGGATCCTAAAGTTCACACTACGCCGGCTACTCTGGATTTGTGAAATTGTTACTTTTCTTCTTACTCCTGTATGGTGGCCGCCGCTTCCTCCAGTGTTCTGTAAAAGATGTATGAAGAAATTAAGAAAGATATACGATGGCTTCTGTGAGGAATGAGGGACGGAGCTGAGTAGTGAAACACACAAAAAGCGGTGGAGCCGGAGGAAGATGGCGGAAGAGTAAGACGCGGAGATCACCTTCCTCCCCACAGATACATCAGAAATTCATCTACACGTGGAACAACTCCAACAGAACACCTACTGAACGCTGACAGAAGACCTCAGACCCCCCCAAAAGGCAAGAAACTCCCCACATACCTGGGTAGGTCAAAAGAAAAAAAGAATAAACAGAGACAATAGGTTACGGACGGGACCTGCACCAGTGGGAGGGAGCCGTGAAGGAGGGAAGGTTTCTACACACTACAAGCCCCTTCGCGGGCGGAGACTGCAGGTGGCGGAGGGGGAAAGCTTCGGAGTAGCGGAGGAGAGCACAGCAACAGGGGTGTGGAGGGCAAAGCAGAGAGATTTTGGCACAGAGGATCGGTGCCCTCAGGCACACACCAGCCCGAGAGACTTGTCTGCTCGGCCGCCAGAGCGGGCGGGGCTGGGAGCTGAGGCTCGGGTATCGGCTTTCAGTCGGAGCGCAGGGAGAGGTCTGGGGCTGGCGGCAGGAAGAGACCCTGAAGGGGTTAGTGCTAGCCCGGAGGGAGTCCGGGGAAAGGGTCTGGAGCTACCGGAGAGGCAAGAGACTTTTTTCCCTTTTGTTGCCTGGTGCGCGAGGAGAGGGCATTCCCCTCCCTCCCCTCTGCCTGAGTGAGCCAGAGCCCCCGAATCAGCGGCTCCTTTAAACCCGTCCTGTCTGAGCGAAGAACGGACGCCCTCCGGCGACCTACGCGCAGAGGCGGGGCCAGGTCCAAGGCTGAGACCCGGGAGCTGTGAGAGCAGAGACAGGGAAATCTCTCTGTGCAGCCTCCGAGGCAGCGGATTAAAGCTCCACAGTCCATTTGATGTGCCCTGCGTCTGTGGAGTGCATGAATGGACAGCGAATCATCCCAAATTGAGGAAGTGGACCTTGAGGACAAGATTTAAGACTTTCCCCCCCTTTTTTTTTTCCTCTTTTTACAACGAATTATCTCAAATTAAGGAGATGGACTTAGCAAGATTTCAGACTTTTCGCCCTTTTCCTCTTTTTACAACGAATTATCCCAAATCGAGGAGGTGGACTTGGAGAGCAAGATTTTTGATTTTTCCCCCTGCTCTCTTTTTGTGAATGTGTATGTGTAATCTTCTGTGTAAGATTCTCTCTGTATAGCTTTGCTTCCACCATATGTCCCAGGGTTCTTTCGGTCCGTGTTTTTTTTCAATAATTACTTTTTAATTTTAATAACGCTACTATATTTCATACTTTATTCTATTTTACTTTACCTGCTCTTTCTTTTTTTCCTCCCTTCCCTTCCTCCCTCCCTCCCTCCGCTCCTCCTTTCCTTCTTTCTTTTTCTTTCCTCCATCCCTCCCTCCCTCCCACCCTTCTTCTTTCCACTTTCTCTTTCCTTCCTCCCTCCCTCCCTCCCTCCTGTCTTTCTTTCTTTCTTTCTTTCCTTCCTCCCTCCCTCCCTCTCTTCTTCCACTCACTCTTCCTTTTGCTTTCATTCCTCCCTCCCTCCCTCCTTTCTTTCCTTTCTTTCCATCCTTCCTCCCTCCCTCCTTTCTTTCTTCCTTCCTTCCTTCCTTCCTTCCTTCCCTTCTTCCTTTCTTTCAATCTCTCTTTCTTTCTTCTACTAATTATTTCTTTCTACTTTTTCTCACTGTTATTCTGAGCCGGGTGGATGAAAGGCTCTTGGTGCTGCAGCCAGGAGGTAGTGCTGTGCCTCTGAAGTGGGAGAGCCAACTTCAGGACACGGGTCCACAAAAGACCTCCCAGCTCCACATAATATCAAGCAGCGAAAATCTCCCAGGGATCTCCATCTCAACACCAGCACCCAGCTTCAGTCAACGACCAGCAAGCTACAGTGCTGGTCACCCTATGCCAAGCAAATAGCAAGGCAGGAACACAACCCCACCCATTAGCAGAGAGGATACCTAAAAACATAATAAGGCCACAGGCACCCCAAAACACACCACCAGACGTGGACCTGTCCACCAGAAAGACAAGATCGAGCTTCAACCACCAGAACACAGGCATTAGTCCCCCCCACCAGGAAGCCTACACAACTTACTGAAACAACCTTAGCCACGGGGGACAGACACCAAAAACAACGGGAACTACGAATCTGCAGCCTGCAAAAAGGAGACCCCAAACACAGTAACATAAGCAAAATGAGAAAGCAGAAAAACACACAGCAGGTGAAGGAGCAAGATAAAAACCTACCAGACCTAACAAATGAAGAGGTAATAGGCAGTCTACCTGAAAAAGAATTCAGAATAATGATAGTAAAGCTGATCCAAGATTCTATTTCCCAGATCCAAAATCTTGGAAATAGAATAGACAATATGCAAGAAACAGTTAACAAGGACCTAGAAGAACTAAAGATGAATCAAGCATCGATTAAAAACACAATAAATGAAATGAAAAATACTCTAGATGGGATCAATAGCAGAATAACTGAGGCAGAAGAACGGATAAGTGAGGTGGAAGATAAAATAGTGGAAATAACTGATGCAGAGAAAAATAAAGAAAAAAGAATGAAAAGAACAGAGGACAGTCTCAGAGACCTCTGGGACAACATTAAACACACCAACATTCGAATTATAGGGGTTCCAGAAGAAGAAGAGAAAAAGAAAGGGACTGAGAAAATATTTGAAGAGATTATAGTTGAAAACTTCCCTAATATGGGAAAGGAAATAGTTAATCAAGTCCAGGAGGCACAGAGAGTCCCATACAGAATAAATCCAAGAAGAAATACACCAAGACACATATTAATCAAACTGTCAAAAATTAAACACAAAGAAATCATATTAAAAGCAGCAAGGGAAAAACAACAAATAACACACAAGGGAATCCCCATGAGGTTAACAGCTGATCTCTCAGCAGAAACTCTACAAGCCAGAAGGGAGTGGCAGGACATAATTAAAGTGATGAAGGAGAGAAACCTGCAACCAAGACTACTCTACCCAGCAAGGATCTCATTCAGATTTGATGGAGAAATTAAAACGTTTACAGACAAGCAAAAGCTGAGAGAGTTCAGCACCACCAAACCAGCTTTACAACAAATGCTAAAGGAACTTCTCTAGGCAAGAAACACAACAGAAGGACTATACCTACAATAACGAACACAAAGCCATTAAGGAAATGGGAATAGGAACATACATATCAATAATTACCTTAAATGTAAATGGACTAAATGCTCCCACCAAAAGACACAGAGTAGCTGAATGGATACAAAAACAAGACCCATATATATGCTGTCTACAAGAGACCCACTTCAGACCTAGAGACACATACAGATTGAAAGTAAGGGGATGGAAAAAGATATTCCATGCAAATGGAAATCAAAAGAAAGCTGGAGTAGCAATTCTTATATCAGACAAAATAGACTTTAAAATAAAGACTATTAGAAGAGACAAAGAAGGACACTACATAACGATAAAGGGATCGATCCAAGAAGAAGATATAACAATTGTAAATATTTATGCACCCAACATAGGAGCACCTCAATACATAAGGCAAATACTAACAGCCATAAAAGGGGAAATCGACAGTAACACAATCATAGTAGGGGACTTTAACACCCCACTTTCACCAATGGACAGATCATCCAAAATGAAAATAAATAAGGAAACACAAGCTTTAAATGATACATTAAACAAGATGGACTTAATTGATATTTATAGGACATTCCACCCAAAAACAACAGAATACACATTTTTCTCAAGTGCTCATGGAACATTCTCCAGGATAGATCATATCTTGGGTCACAAATCAAGCCTTGGTAAATTTAAGAAAATTGAAATTGTATCAAGTATCTTTTCTGACCACAATGCTATGAGACTAGACATCAATTACAGGAAAAGATCTGTAAAAAATACAAACACATGGAGGCTAAACAATACACTACTTAATAATGAAGTGATCACTGAAGAAATCAAAGAGGAAATTAAGAAATACTTAGAAACAAATGACAATGGAGACACGACGACCCAAAACCTATGGGACGCAGCAAAAGCAGTTCTAAGGGGGAAGTTTATAGCAATACAATCCCACCTTAAGAAACAGGAAACATTTCGAGTAAACAACCTGACCCTGCACCTAAAGCAATTAGAGAAAGAAGAACAAAAAACCCCCAAAGTTAGCAGAAGGAAAGAAATCATAAAGATCAGATCAGAAATAAATGAAAAAGAAATGAAGGAAACAATAGCAAAGATCAACCAAACTAAAAGCTGGTTCTTTGAGAAGATAAACAAAATTGACAAACCATTAGCCAGACTCATCAAGAAAAGAAGGGAGAAGACTCAAATCAATAGAATTAGAAATGAAAAAGGAGAAGTAACAACTGACACTGCAGAAATACAAAAGATTATGAGAGATTACTATAAGCAACTCTATGCCAATAAAATGGACAACCTGGAAGAAATGGACAAATTCTTAGAAATGCACAACCTACCAAGACTGACTCAGGAAGAAATAGAAAATATGAATAGACCAATCACAAGCACTGAAATTGAAACTGTGATTAAAAATCTTCCATCAAACAAAAGCCCAGGACCAGATGGCTTCACAGGCGAATTCTATCAAACATTTAGAGAAGAGCTAACACCCATCCTTCTCAAACTCTTCCAAACAATATCAGAGGAAGGAACACTCCCAAACTCATTCTACGAGGCCACCATCACCTTGATACCAAAACCAGGCAAGGATGTCACAAAGAAAGAAAACTACAGGCCAATATCACTGATGAACATAGATGCAAAAATCCTCAACAAAATACTAGCAAACAGAATCCGACAGCACATTAAAAGGATCATACACCATGATCAAGTGGGGTTTATTCCAGGAAAGCAAGGATTCTTCAATATACGCAAATCAATCAATGTGATACACCATATTAACAAGTTGAAGGAGAAAAACCATATGATCATCTCAATAGATGCAGAGAAAGCTTTCGACAAAATTCAACACCCATTTATGATAAAAACCCTGCAGAAAGTAGGCATAGAGGGAACTTTCCTCAACATAATAAAGGCCATATATGACAAACCCACAGCCAACATTGTCCTCAATGGTGAAAAACTGAAACCATTTCCACTAAGATCAGGAACAAGACAAGGCTGCCCACTCTCACCACTCTTATTCAACATAGTTTTGGAAGTTTTAGCCACAGCAATCAGAGAAGAAAAGGAAATAAAAGGAATCCAAATTGGAAAAGAAGAAGTAAAGCTGTCACTGTTTGCAGATGACATGATACTATACATAGAGAATCCTAAAGATGCTACCGAAAAACTACTAGAGCTAATCAATGCATTTGGTAAAGTAGCAGGATACAAAATTAATGCACAGAAATCTCTGGCATTCCTGTACACTAATGATGAAAAATCTGAAAATGAAATCAAGAAAACACTCCCATTTACCATTGCAACAAAAAGAATAAAATATCTAGGAATAAACCTACCTAAGGAGACAAAAGACCTGTATGCAGAAAATTATAAGACACTGATGAAAGAAATTAAAGATGATATAAATAGATGGAGAGATATACCATGCTCCTGGATTGGAAGAATCAATATTGTGAAAATGACTCTACTACCCAAAGCAATCTACAGATTCAATGCAATCCCTATCAAACTACCACTGGCATTTTTCACAGAAGTAGAACAAAAAATTTCACAATTTGTTTGGAAAAACAAAAGACCCCGAATAGCCAAAGCAATCTTGAGAACGAAAAACGGAGCTGGAGGAATCAGGCTGCCTGACTTCAGACTATACTACAAAGCTACAGTAATTAAGACAGTGTGGTACTGGCATAAAAACAGAAAGATAGATCAGTGGATCAGGATAGAAAGCCAAGAGATAAACCCACGCACATATGGCCAACTTATCTTTGATAAAGGAGGCAGGAATGTACAGTGGAGAAAGGACAGCCTCTTCAATAAGTGGTGCTGGGAAAACTGGACAGGGACATGTAAAAGTATGAGATTAGATCATTCCCTAACACCATACACAAAAATAAGCTCAAAATGGATTAAAGACCTAAATGTAAGGCCAGAAACTATCAAACTCTTAGAGGAAAACATAGGTAGAACACTCTATGACATAAATCACAGCAAGATCCTTTTGGACCCACCTCCTAGAGAAATGGAACTAAAAACAAAGATAAACAAATGGGACCTAATGAAACTTCAAAGCTTTTGCACAGCAAAGGAAACCATAAACAAGACCAAAAGACAACCCTCAGAATGGGAGAAAATATTTGCAAATGAAGCAACTGACAAAGGATTAATCTCCAAAATTTATAAACAGCTCATGCAGCTCAATAGCAAAAAAACAAACAACCCAATCCAAAAATGGGCAGAAGACTTAAATAGGCATTTCTCCAAAGAAGATATACAGACTGCCAACAAACACATGAAAGAATGCTCAACATCATTAATCATTAGAGAAATGCAAATCAAAACTACAATGAGATATCATCTCACACCAGTCAGAATGGCCATCATCAAGAAATCTAGAAACAATAAATCCTGGAGAGGGTGTGGAGAAAAGGGAACACTCTTGCACTGCTGGTGGGAATGAGAATTGGTACAGCCACTATGGAGAACAGTATGGAGGTTCCTTAAAAAACTAAAAATAGAACTACCATATGACCCAGCAATCCCACTACTAGGCATATACCCTGAGAAAACCATAATTCAAAAAGAGACATGTACCAAAATGTTCATTGCAGCTCTATTCACAATAGCCCGGAGCTGGAAACAACCTAAGTGTCCATCATCGGATGAATGGATAAAGAAAATGTGGCACATATATACAATGGAATATTACTCAGCCATAAAAAGAAACGAAACTGAGCTATTTGTAATGAGGTGGATAGACCTAGAGTCTGTCATACAGAGTGAAGTAAGTCAGAAAGAGAAAGACAAATACCGTATGCTAACACATATATATGGAATTAAAAAAAAAAAAAATGTCATGAAGAACCTACGGGTAAAACGGGAATAAAGACACAGACCTACTTGAGAACGGACTTGAGGATATGGGGAAGGGGAAGGGGAAGCTGTGACAAAGGGAAAGAGAGGCATGGACATATATACACTACCAAACGTAAGGTAGATAGATAGCGGGAAGCAGCCGCAGAGCACAGGGAGATCAGCTCGGTGCTTTGTGACCGCCTGGAGGGGTGGGATGGGGAGGGTGGGAGGGAGGGAGATGCATGAGGGAGGGGATGTGGGAACAGATGTATATGTATGACTGATTCACTTTGTTATAAAGCAGAAACTAATAAAAAAAAATAAAAAAAAAAATAAAAGATACCTTCTTTTGTGCACTCTTAGTCCTGTAATCTCAATACGTTTTTGCATTTGAATGGCAGGATCCAGATAAGAGGAGAAAACAACAGTTGTGCTGGACAGTTATGCCCCAGGGATTTATTATAGGATTCTTTTTTTTTTTTTTTTTTTTTTTTTTTACGGTATGCGGGCCTCTCAGTGTTGTGGCCTCTCCCGTTGCGGAGCACAGGCTCCGGACGCGCAGGCTCAGCGGCCATGGCTCACGGGCCTAGCCGCTCCGCGGCATGTGGGATCTTCCCGGACCGGGGCACGAACCCGTGTCCTCTGAATGAGCAGGCGGACTCTCAACCACTGCGCCACCAGGGAAGCCCCTGCCCCAGGGATTTAAAAACTATCCCACCCTTTCTAGAAAGGTTTTAGCTGAGGATCTTGGTGACCCTGAGTTAGAACAAGAAACTATACTTCAGTATGAGGAAGACATTCTAATCGCCAGCCCCACCAAAGAGCTTTCCAACCATAATATAGTTAACACCTTAAATCATCTGGCTGAGAGAGAGGATATAAAGTTTCAAACAAAAAGCCCAGATCTCCCTCCAGCAGATAGAATACTTAGGATTTAAAATAGAAAAGGGGCACAGGGCACTGTCTAAGGAGAGGAAAAAATTGCCAGATGGCATCCCCTAGTATGAGAAAATGGCTCCAAGGTTTCCTGGGGATGGTCGGGTTCTGCCATATATAGATCCCCAACTTTGTCATAATTGCTAAGCCCGTGTATGAGCAATTAAAAGAGAAGGAACTTGACCCTTTTAAGTGGACCCCTGATTGTGACCAGGAGTTCCTGGAACTGAAAAACCATCTCATGAGAATCCCTGCATTAGCTTTATCCGACTTGAGCTGCCCCTTCCATCAATATGTATATGAGAAAGGAGGAACTGCCCTGGGGGTGCTTACACAAAAATTGGGACCTCTAACTCAGGTTGTAGCTTATTTTTCTAAACAATTGGACCAAACTACTAGAGGATGGTCCCCACACTTGTGGGCTGTAGCTGCTAATTCTCAGTTCCTCAAAGAGGCTAACAAATTAACCTTTGGACAGCCTCTGGCAATCTGGACCCCCCACTGCATCCGAGCAGGACCCTGTGGGACTCCTGCATGGAAGCCTTTCAAATAGTTGCTATTCAGGGAAGAGTGGGGTTGCAGAGACAAGGGAGAAGCAGCCAAGAAACCACAGTGTAGCCTTGGGACAGGGTTCTGGTTCCATCTCAAGGGATACACATAACAATATCTTTAAGCTCTTCTGAAGAAATAAAACCCCCATCAAATGGAAGATGTTCCAGAGAGAAGGTCACAGTTTGATAACCTCAAAGCTCACCAGGAGACCACCTGAGACCAGATTAAGGGAATGCAGGCCTTGCACACACCCTGATCCTTATCATCAACTCCGCCCTTGAACCACTGCTATAAAACTCCTCATCAAATCCTCCCAGGTTGGGACACACAGTTTTTCCAGGGCACGAGCCTACTGTGTCCCCCTTTGCCTGGCAAAGCAATAAAGCTATTCTTTTCTACTTCACCCCAAACTCTGTCTCCGAGATTCGATTTGGCACCAGTGCACAGAGTTTTCGGCATCACCACCACTTCCAACCCCTCATAAAGGAAAGGGGGGCAGATTGGTTATTCCCTGGTCGAATCCCCCAAGTCCAAGCCATGCTTTTAGACAACACATCTGTGACTCTGAGGCCCTGTAATGTCCTTAACCCTGCCTACTTGCTACCTCAAGACAGGTCCAAAATTAATTCACAATTGTGAGGAAGTTATGGAACAAAGTATACTGCAGCAGGCCTGACCTAAAGATCTGTCCTATAGAGAATGCAGAATTGGAATGGTTCATTGATAGAAGTAGTTTTGTGAAAGAGGGAAAAGGAAAGGCAGTTTATGCCAGAGGTTTCCATCACAGAGTGCCAAATTAATTGCCTTAATCAGAGCATTAGAACTAAGGAAAAGAAAAGTTGTCAATATCTACACCGACTCTATATGTCTATTCTATCCTACATGCCCATGGGGCTATCTGGAAGAAGAGAGGAATGCTGTCCTCAGGTAATAAACAGATTAAGAATGGGGAGGAAATTATGTTACTGCTGGAGGCTATACTCCAAAGGAGGTGGTGGTTACTCACTAGAGGCCATCAAAAAAGAGAAGCAGAAATAATAAGAGGAAATACCAAAGTGGATATGGAAGCTGAACAAGCAACAGAGGATGGGAACAGACTTCAAAAGCCACTCCTACTGGCTCTCCCAGACCCTAACTCCTACACATCCATATATACACCAGAAGAAAGGAAAAAGGCTTTGAAATGGGGTTACTTTGAAATCCCAGAATACCTGGGGTGGATGGTTAATGGTCATGAGCAGCAGTTCTTCCCATCAGCCATTGTATTCCAAGCCATCCAGGAAGCTCATCAGAGTACACATTACAGGCAGGAGGCTCTATATCGATGGCTCAACAAATCCATTACTATTCCCAATTTCTGTAGTCTCCTTAAAGCGGTGTTTGAAGCTTGCCGTAACTGCCTCCAGAATAACCCCAACACTCACCACCCCACACCAATGTCTTAGAACTGTCATGGCCCCTGCGAGTGTGTCATTTACCTTGCTGATGTTTACAATGAGCATACTGAGGCTCAAGGTCTAGTGGAAGTTGACTTGTCCACCATCTTGGACCCATTTGGTTCTAATCAGTTTATGTCATGTCCTTGGGCTATGTTATACTTTCAAAGGTTGTGCCCTGCTCCACTTCCCTCCTGTTTCATTTGCACTCCACTTAGAGACCACAATCTTTAGGAAAAGTAGAAAGAACAAATCCAATCCTCATAAGAAACTTAGCCAAACTGTGTCAGGAGACTCATCAACCCTGGATCTCCCTTCTTCCTAAGGTACTTTTGAGAATGCAGATAGCCCCTAAGGGAAAGCTCAGGTTAAGTCTATATGAGCTTGTATATGGGAGACACATTCCTGAAGGACCTGGTTATAAAGCCAACCTTAGGGAAATGTACCGACTAAAATATGCCTTACAGATAGGGGAAATAGTCAAAATTTTACATGCTTATGGGAATCAGGAATCACCTTCCCCTTCTTACATGGGTTTACATCCTTTCTCTCCTGGGGATTGGGTTATTTGAGAACCTGGAAGGCTGGAAGGACATAAGACCAGTTAGACCCCAAATGGACAGGACCTTATCTAGAAATCTTGACTACTCATTCTGTCTTAAAATTACAAGACATAATTCCATGGGTCCACCATTCCAGAGTGAAGACAGCACCAATGCCTGAGGAAGAAATTACTGAGCCACTCATTCAATACACCTGTGAACATGTTACAGACCTTAGGTTACTTTTCAAAAGGACAAATTTACTGATAGAAACATAATGTGGTGGATAGGCTTAGTAGTTGGCCTTGTCATTGCTATTGCCTTACTTGGCTTGTGCTGTTCTACCAAACCCCTCCTCCTGGAAAACATCTCCTCTGTCCATGCTAGATATAGGGAATATTAATACTGGAAGCGAGATGAATGTCTACCATTGTCTATACTTCTTAACTCTTTCTGCCCTATCAACCATTGACATTACAACCGTCAACGCAGAATGGGAAGTCAGTAGTAAATTTCTTGAGAATTACAGCCTGTGGATAAAATCGATCCCAGTGCTGGATCTATCACAACTGCCCTCAAAGTGACACCTATAGATTCAAGGTATTACATTTTACCCAAAAAAATGGCAACCTCATTCTCACCTTGGCTAACTACATCTACTAAAACTATCTCTCTTGAAGTTCACATCCCATACTTAACACAGCTTCCCTGCTTGGACCTCACCCCTCACATTAACATCTCTAATGGATACAAGACACTCACTCTAAAGTGCCATCACTCGAACCGGTCTTGCTGCCACCACACCTATCAACAGCCCCTACCAAAGGGAGGAACTTGCAATAACACCCTAGGGCTTCTCTGGACTCTGACAATAAACCAATTGTCCCATCAGAACAACCCCAACTCCTCCTTTCCTTCTCTGGGATGAGCTCTAGCCTATCCTTGTTTAGACGATGCTTAATTTGGGGAACAAAACATGCTAGGCCGGCTAAGTTCTCAGAACCTAGGTGTAAGCATTCATAATGTCACTCAGCCCTGAGCTACAAGGGAAATAGGACCCATTCTGGCAGAAGTACGGATTGCTTTCAGATAGGCGGCCTCCTGAGGAGGTTTCACATACCTTGAAACTACTTTACAGAATCTCACATGAGCCCTTGAGGAATTATCCAAAAATACAGGGGATGCCTTATAAGGACTTACAAGGACTCCGTACTTCTATAGATTGCCTAGCAAATGTTGTCCTCAACAACAGTCTAGTCATTGAGTATCTCCTGGCTAAGTAAGGGGAAGTTTGCACAGTTATTAACAAAACCTGTTGCATGTATGTCAATAACTCTGGTCGGATTGAAGTTAACATAAAAAAGGTACATAAGCAAGTTCAGTGGTTACATAGCTATAACACACAAGGTCCAGATCCAAGCTACATGTGGAATATGATAAAACAGAGCTTCCCCAGCTTAACCTGGCTTCTTCCATTTCTTGGCCCACCAACTGCTATTACTCTCCTGCTTATCTTTGGGCCTTGCCTCCTTAACTGCCTTGTCAACTTTGTTAGAAAGTGGCTTGAAGCCACCAAACTTCAGATGATACTAACACAAGAGAACAAGCAACTGAAACTGTGGCCTGGAGACAATCAGACTTATTTTAGGTTAGTCATGGAAGAGTTCTGCTCCTCAAATCTAAGGGAAAACTATGCCCATGTTCAGTAGGAAGCAGCTTTAGAAGACAGAACTTCACCCTTCAGCGTCCCTCAAGAATGAGGAGCAGTCATAAGGGAAGGGAGGATTTTGTTGCCAGAGCTGCGCCAGGTCCTTACTCAAACCCCATCAACCCCCACTTTTAGTAGGAGTTAACATAAGTCTTTAAGTCAGACGGTCCAGAAATAAGAAAGGAAGCTATAGGGAGAGATAAACAAATAAACTAGATGGAACAAGCTGGGACCAAGATGGCCATGAATCTGACCTCCAACAGACCCTGAGTCTCAATACATGCTGATTTTATTATATTAGCATATTAAATGACATACCTACTGGTGGCCATGACCAGATATTAAGGACCAAAAAAGGATAAAAAGAAGGTGGCACCCCAAGCCTTCAAAAAGCCCTGCCCCTTCCCTGGTAGACTAACGCATATGCTTCCCTATCATTAGCCTCAATCCTCCTTCCTTTGTCTTTACTCTTTAAAATCAAATCCCTCTCACCACATGGCAAGAAGTTGATCTGTGAACTAAGCTCCTGCTTCTCCATTCTTTGGCCACTGAATAAAGCTTGTGCTGCATCTATCTTAGCTTCGATTTAGTTTTTTGGCTACCTTGAACCCGAACAGAATAAGAACCTTTACCCACTGAAGCAGGGAGCCTCAACCGGGCTAGGGCCTGAGCCAGTAGGACTTAATTTGGTAAAAAGAGCTCTCTTCTTGGCTTGCAGATGATGGCTGCCTCCTTCTTGTTTGTTATATCTTCACATAGGGGAGAGACGGGTTGGGGGGGAGAGAGAGAAAGAGGAAAGAGAGAACAAATTCTCTGTTTTCTTCTTATAGGGATACAAATCCCATCATGGGGGTCTAACTCATTACCTAATTATCTCTAGATGTGACTTTGTTTAATTAACATTTGTTAAGTAGAGCCCTGGGGTGTTAGATGGTGAGTCATGGTTCAAAAAAGACCACAAGGGAAATGAAATAGATAAGTTTATTACTCACAGGTCCTGGAGGAGGTACATGGCACACCTGGAGGGGCCATGTGGGGAGGTCAAGGTGAGACAAGAGGGAAAGGGTCAGGACACACCACTAGATAAATGAAGAAAGGGTTCAGTTGTTATGATGGGATAAAAAAAATGGCTGGAACTGGCTGACACCAAGTGGGTGGCTTTGAAAATAGTTCAGTCATTGACTTTTAGCTCATTATACATTCATTGTTATACTAAAAATCATCCCCCATGATTTTGCCATGACAGTTCCGAGATGGACCATAAGAGGGATTATTCCCTCCTACTCATTAGCATATGAAATTACTCAGTATCTATAAACCAACAACCCCATGCCTTGGGGTCGCTCTCACTTTCTGAGATGGTCTGCATTCTCCTATGCAGAGTGTATCTCTCTAATAAACTTGCTTTTGCTTTTCTTTGGGGATCATAGTTCCCTGACCAGGGATTGAACCCGGGCCATGGCAGTGAAAGTGCCTAGTCCTAACCACTGGACAGCCAGAGAATTCCCTTAATATGACTTCTGATGGTGGTTGTGGTGCAGGGAGAATGGGAAAATAATGTTTTCATAAACATATCTAAAATAGTCGCCCAGGGAGAGAGACTAGTTAATTGTTGCGTCTGCCATAAAAACTTTGGCTTACAACAACCATTATAGGTACAAATAGATATATATATAACAAGAGCTTTACCAATTCAAACACATGGAAAAACCACCCCTCCACCACAGCGATATGAGCTCGATAGACAATACCCCTGTCAGACCCAATTCCTTGCCTAAGTTTAACTCTTTTTAAAAATGGGACTTATAACTTTTCTGTTAATGATGACTACTTTTTTTATCCAGAAAACCATTCATGCTTCCTGCAGGTCCAGGGACGTGACTTTTCCCTCTCCTACAACAAAGGCAGGGTGCAGGCAGAAAGAGAGCACAGCATGACTAATAAGGTACATGTTTTTATTAGTGACCACAGGTAGAATGCTTTGGGGTTCCCATGCTAAGGCCAGATTGGTCAATGCAAACTGAAAAGAGTAGGATTTTGGTAAGATTCTTGGGGTGCACAAAGGAAGGCCCTGGGAGGTGGAGGAGAATGCTTATCAAAATGGTGGTTGGTAGAGTCATACCAGAAACTTACATTTACTTGTGACTCTGAGGACTGTTATCTAGGGCATGAGCCTGAAGGGGGGGCTGGTGTTAGTTCAAAGCCACACAAAATAGATGTTGAGGTATCAACAGTATGGAGTAGGTTAGCTAAACTTAACACCTCCCAAAGGTCTCATCTCCAATTACCATCACATTGGGGTTACAGCTTCAACAGATGAACTTTTGGGGGAACACAGTTCACAGCAAGTGCTTACTATGTGAAACAGATACTGTTAAAAACAAAATTCAACTAAGTAAATTTTAAAGACCTTATTGGTTTTATTCAATGATTCATGAATTGGGGGCAATCCAATCTAGCAGACAGAAAGGAGCTCCAAAGAGCTGTACAAAATGAAAGACTTTTATAGGCAGAGGGAGCAGGAACAAGTAAGTTATATTATGCAAAAAAGTAGATGGGTTATTGCAAGGTCACATGCCTTACAGGGGATGTCAGGGGTCTAACAGGCAGATTACTTAACTAATGCTGATCAGGTGACTCCTGATTGACTGGTTTAAGATTCCTTTTCTGGGAGAGCCAAAACTGTAACTAAGTCAAGTTTTGGTGAAGTGGTGCTTAGTGTTCAGTGACTCTATTTGGGGCCTGTTGTCTTGTTTTTAACAATAAAGACCAAATACTGTACTTCTTTCATTGACTTTTTTTTTTTAAAGATAACTTCAGGGCATTCTCTTTAATGTGATTTACCAATGATCACTGTTCACTACAATGCTTTGTATACCCCCGCCCTGAAAATGAGTCTTTCCTAGGAGGCAGGTCATGAAGTTCGTTGACTTTTTTGAAGACAGAAAAAAGATTTATTCTTTATATTTCTCCTTAGGAAACATTCAGAGATGTTTGATGGACAAAAAGGAAAAACAGTCCAGGTACACATGTGCAAACTGTTTATTGTAGAGAATGTTCCTAATCATGGTCTTATCACCATAGGAAAAGACATTGGTATTCTTAAATCTTAGAAAACATGAAAGAAAAAAGACAAATCCACTGACTAATGGTTAGCTAATTTCTCTTTTGTAAGGAAAGTAATAAGTTCCTGAAGATGAGAGTTTTATACTTTGGATATTAGGTATTAAAGTAGCAAATATCAGAAGAATAAAGATTGAGAAAAATTCCAGGTACTCTCTTATTTTACACAAAGTTGGATAAGTCATGTTACATCTCTGTATCACAAAGTTATCTTATGCAATTAAGGATGGTAATGTCTAGCATTTTTTGCACATATCTTAGGCACAATAAGCATTCTATGCAAAGTTTTTTTATACCTCCAAAAACCCAAGTCAGGTTCTGCAAATATGCTACTTTATCCAGCACTGAATCCTCTATACTCTATACTGGTTTATTCTTTGCAGCATTGACATGTTGTTTGGTATAAGCAAGAAATTCTCACTCACCTAGGGTATCCAAGTGTGAAAACTGTGCTGAATGATTATGAAGTGTTTGGAACTCTAGCTGTTAAACTTTGCACCTGGAACAATATGGCCAAAAAAGAATGACTTTAATGACACCAAATCTATGCTCTTACCACCTTATATAGACTCATTAATAAAAAGGGGATGTTTAATATTTGACTTGGTAGGTCATTAGCACATATTAACTGAAGAATTTTATTTTCTAAGCAGAAAAAAAATAGCCAATATTTTCTTAATATTTATTATTATGGTTAATTTTATGTGTCAACTTGATTGTGCTAAGGGATGCTCAGATAGCTAGTAAAATATTATTTCTGCTTGTGTTTGTGAAGGTGTCTCTGGAAGAAATTAGCATTTGAATCAGGCATCATCCAATCAATTTAGGACTTGAATAGAATAAAAAGACAGATGAACGGTGACTTCTTTCTCTTTGCTTAAGCTCAGTCATCCATCTTCTTCTGTTCTTGGACATCAGTGTTCCTAATTTTTGGACTTCTGAACTCAGTTTTGGACTTACACCATCACTCTCCCCAATTCTCAGACTGAATTACATCATCAGTTTTCCTGGTTCCTTAGCTTGCAGATGGCAGATGGTGGACTTCTCAGCCTCCATAATCATGTAAGTCAATTTTATAATTAATCTATTCTCATACATATCTCTATATGTCTTATTGATTCTTTTTTTCTGGAGAACCCTGACTCATAGAGCTCAAAGTCATTGAGCTATGAGAAAAATTTTTCTCCATTATTTTTCAAAGCCTTCTAATTACATTTTGATTCTTAAAAAATAGACCCCCTAATCTCCACTTCAACTCTGTTGACCTTCTCATTTGCCTTTCTCCTGTATTTCAGGAAACGGATTTCTGGGGACTGTTGAGTGGCTCTGAGTGATGGGCAAGACATGAAAATAAGACTTGATTTCTTCTTTTCTTTCTTTTCTTTCTTTTCTTTCTTTCTTTCTTTCTTTCTTTCCTACTAACTTCCTTCTTTCTTCCTTCCTTCCTTCCTTCCTTTCTCCCTTCCTGCCTTCCTTCCTTCCCTCCTACCTTCTATTCTTTCATTCTTTATTTCTTGTGTGGGGGGAATGCCTCTCACTCAAAGCATTGCACATAAAAACACATGCATACACACAATGTTCTCTATTTTTAGAGAACATACTCAATTATATATTTTGCTGTTATAACTAGGCCTCATAGAATTCACTGAAATAAATCATTACTTACCTACCATCTAATTAGGAGAATACTGCTGCTCTTAAAATCATAAGCATGGTTGATGAATGTTAGAGAGAGTAGATGTGGGTACAGAAAAACACATCAATCCACCTCTCCTCATTTCATTCTATACCAAAACTAACTACTTTCTTTAATTTAGTTTTGCTCTAAACCAAGATTGGATTTTCCATTTTGAGTCCATGGTATCTCAGATAGACATTTGGAGATTAGGGCAAGGTTCAAGAAGAAAATTGGGAGGAAATGACTACCTTTTATAAAGCACACTCGAAGGCTGATCAATAACTCAACATTTTCTCTCAGCATTTAACAGAATAAAAAATTGTTGTATTTCTTATTTTCAATCATTTCCTAGTAGGATATGAAGTACACGAAGGAAGAAACTTTGTCTCTCTTGTTCCTTGCTGCGTCCTCATAACCTAGGAGAGAACTTGGACTATATTAAGTACAGGCATATCTTGGCAATAGTGAGGGGTCACTTCCAGACCACTGCAATATATTGAATATTGCAATAAAGCAAGTCACATAGTTTTTGTTTCCCAGTGCATAAAAAAGTTATGTTTATACTATACCATAGTAAGTATGCAAAAGCATTATGTCTTTAAAAACCATGTACATACCTTAATTAAAAAATAGGGCTTTCCCGGTGGTGCAGTAGTTGAGAGCCTGCCCGCAGATACAGGGGACACGGGTTCGTGCCCCGGTCCGGGAAGATCCCGCATGCTACGGAGCGGCTGGGCCCGTGAACCATGGCTGCTGAGCATGCACTTCTGGAGCCTTTGCTCTGCAACGGGAGAGGCACAAAAAAAAAAAAAAAAAAAAAAAGATGACCCTCTGCCTCGCTGAATGGATACAAAAACAAGACCCATGCTGAATGGATACAAAAACAACACCCATATATATGCTGTCTACAGGAGACCCACTTCAGACCTAGAGACACATACAGATTGAAAGTAAGGGGATGGAAAAAGATATTCCATGCAAATGGAAATCAAAAGAAAGCTGGAGTAGCAATTCTTATATCAGACAAAATAGACTTTAAAATAAATACTATTAGAAGAGACGAAGAAGGACAATACATAATGATAAAGGGATCGATCCAAGAAGAAGATATAACAATTGTAAATATTTATGCACCCAACATAGGAGCACCTCAATACATAAGGCAAATACTAACAGCCATAAAAGGGGAAATCAACAGTAACACACTCATAGTAGGGGACTTTAACACCCCACTTTCACCAATGGACAGATCATCCAAAATGAAAATAAATAAGGAAACACAAGCTTTAAATGATACATTAAACAAGATGGACTTAATGGATATTTATAGGACATTCCATCCAAAAACAACAGAATACACATTTTTCTCAAGTGCTCATGGAATATTCTCCAGGATAGATCATATTTTGGGTCAGAAATCAAGCCTCGGTAAATTTAAGAAAATTGAAATTGTATCAAGTATCTTTTCCGACCACAATGCTATGAGACTAGACATCAATTACAGGAAAAGATCTATAAAAAATACAAACACATGGAGGCTAAAAAATACATTACTCAATAACGAAGTGATCACTGAAGAAATCAAAGAGGAAATTAAAAAATACCTAGAAACAAATGACAATGGAGACATGACAACCCAAAACCTATGGGACTCAGCAAAAGCAGTTCTAAGGGGGAAGTTTACAGCAATACAATCCCAACTTAAGAAACAGGAAACATCTCGAGTAAACAACCTGACCCTGCACCTAAAGCAATTAGAGAAAGAAGAACAAAAAACCCCAAAGTTAGCAGAATGAAGGAAATCATAAGAGATCAGATCAGAAATAAATGAAAAAGAAATGAAGGAAACGATAGCAAAGATCAATAAAACTAAAAGCTGGTTCTTTGAGAAGATAAACAAAATTGATAAACCATTAGCCAGACTCATCAAGAAAAAAAGGGAGAAGACTCAAATCAATAGAATTAGAAATGAAAAAGGAGAAGTAACAACTGACACTGCAGAAATACAAAAGATCATGAAAGATTACTACAAGCAACTCTATGCCAATAAAATGGACAACCTGGAAGAAATGGACAAATTCTTAGAAATGCACAACCTGCCAAGACTGAATCAGGAAGAAATAGAAAATATGAATAGACCAATCACAAGCACTGAAATTGAAACTGTGATTAAAAATCTTCCAACAAACAAAAGCCCAGGACCAGATGGCTTCACAGGCGAATTCTATCAAGCATTTAGAGAAGAGCTAACACCTATCCTTCTCAAACTCTTCCAAAATATAGCAGAGGGAGGAGCACTCGAAACTCATTCTATGAGGACACCATCACCTTGATACCAAAACCAGGCAAGGATGTCACAAAGAAAGAAAACTACAGGCCAATATCACTGATGAACATAGATGCAAAAATCCTCAACAAAATACTAGCAAACAGAATCCGACAGCACATTAAAAGGATCATACACCATGATCAAGTGGGGTTTATTCCAGGAATGCAAAGATTCTTCAGTATATGCAAATCAATCAACGCGATACACCATATTAACAAATTGAAGAATTAAAACCATATGATCATCTCAATAGATGCAGAGAAAGCTTTCGACAAAATTCAACACCCATTTATGATAAAAACCATGCAGAAAGTAGGCATAGAGGGAACTTTCCTCAACATAATAAAAGCTATATATGACAAACCCACAGCCAACATCGTCCTCAATGGTGAAAAACTGAAACCATTTCCACTAAGATCAGGAACAAGACAAGGCTGCCCACTCTCACCACTCTTATTCAAATCAGTTTTGGAAGTTTTAGTCACAGCAATCAGAGAAGAAAAGGAAATAAAAGGAATCCAAATTGGAAAAGAAGAAGTAAAGCTGTCACTGTTTGCAGATGACATGATACTATACATAGAGAATCCTAAAGATGTTACCAGAAAACTACTAGAGCTAATCAATGAATTTGGTAAAGTAGCAGGATACAAAATTAATGCACAGAAATCTCTGGCATTCCTGTACACTAATGATGAAAAATCTGAAAATGAAATCAAGAAAACACTCCCATTTACCATTGCAACAAAAAGAATAAAATATCTAGGAATAAACCTACCTAAGGAGACAAAAGACCTGTATGCAGAAAATTATAACACACTGATGAAAGAAATTAAAGATGATACAAATAGATGGAGAGATATACCATGCTCCTGGATTGGAAGAATCAATATTGTGAAAATGACTCTACTACCCAAAGCAATCTACAGATTCAATGCAATCCCTATCAAACTACCACTGGCATTTTTCACAGAACTAGAACAAAAAATTTCACAATTTGTTTGGAAAAACAAAAGACCCCGAATAGCCAAAGCAATCTTGATAACGAAAAACGGAGCTGGAGGAATCAGGCTCCCTGACTTCAGACTATACTACAAAGCTACAGTAATAAAGACAGTGTGGTACTGCCACATAAACAGAAAGATAGATCAATGGAACAGGATAGAAATCCCAGAGATAAACTCATGCACATATGGTCAACTTATCTTTGATAAAGGAGGCAGGAATGTACAGTGGAGAAAGGACAGCCTCTTCAATAAGTGGTGCTGGGAAAACTGGACAGGGACATGTAAAAGTATGCGATTAGATCATTCCCTAACACCATACACAAAAATAAGCTCAAAATGGATTAAAGACCTAAATGTAAGGTCAGAAACTATCAAACTCTTAGAGGAAAACATAGGCAGAACACTCTATGACATAAATCACAGCAAGATCCTTTTGGACCCACCTCCTAGAGAAATGGAAATAAAAACAAAGATAAACAAATGGGACCTAATGAAATTTCAAAGCTTTTGCACAGCAAAGGAAACCATAAAGAAGACCAAACGGCAACCCTCAGAATGGGAGAAAATATTTGCAAATGAAGCAACTGACAAAGGATTAATCTCCAAAATTTATAAGCAGCTCATTCAGCTCAATAGCAAAAAAACAAACAATCCACTCCAAAAATGGGCAGAAGACTTAAACAGGCATTTCTCCCAAGAAGATATACAGACTGCCAACAAACACATGAAAGAATGCTCAACATCATTAATCATTAGAGAAATGCAAATCAAAACAAATGAGATATCATCTCACACCAGTCAGAAAGTCCATCATCAAAAAATCTAGAAACAATAAATGCTGGAGAGGGTGTGGAGAAAAGGGAACACTCTTGCACTGCTGGTGGGAATGTGAATTGGTACAGCCACTATGGAGAACAGTATGGAGGCTCCTTAAAAAACTAAAAATAGAACTACCATATGACCCAGCAATCCCACTACTAGACATATACCCTGAGAAAACCATAATTCAAAAAGAGTCATGTACAAAATATTCATTGCAGCTCTATTCAAAATAGCCCGGAGCTGGAAACAGCCTAAGTGTCCATCATCGGATGAATGGATAAAGAAGATGTGGCACATATATACAATGGAATATTACTCAGCCATAAAAAGAAACGAAACTGAGCTATTTGTAATGAGGTGGATAGACCTAGAGTCTGTCATACAGAATGAAGTAAGTCAGAAAGAGAAAAACAAATACCGTATGCTAACACATATATATGGAATTTAAGAAAAAAAAATGTCATGAAGAACCTAGGGGTAATATGGCAATAAAGACACAGACCTACCTGAGAATGGACTTGATGATATGGGGAGGGGGAAGTGTAAGCTGTGACAAAGCGAAAGAGAGGCATGGACATACATACAGTACCAAACATAAGGTAGATAGCTAGTGGGAAGCAGCCGCATAGCACAGGGAGATCAGCTCGGTGCTTTGTGACCGCCTGGAGGGGTGGGATAGGGAGGGTGGGAGGGAGGGAGACCCAAGAGGGAAGGGATGTGGGAACAGATGTATATGTATGACTGAATCACTTTGTTTTAAAGCAGAAACTAATAAAAAAAAATAATAATAAAATAATAATGCTGTTGGAATACTGGTGCCGATAGACTTGCTCCATGTAGGGTGGCCACAAACATTCAGTTTGTAAAAACACAACATCTGAAAAGCACAATAAAGCAAAGCACAATAAAATGAGGTATGCCTATACTTAATGCACGTTAATGACTGATTGACATTCTGACAATCAATCAATGCAGGAACAAACTAAAGTCTTTGGAAGCTATGAGTAGGCAGGTTCTAGTTTTCTAGATGAATCACAGGAGTGTAATCTGAACACTACCCTGTAGAAGATGCACATGCAATGTATCATTGCTTTTCTCTGCAAGTGATAAAACCTGCATAAATAGAATTAGAATAGAACCTCTTTTTAACATATAATCAAATAATGAAACAAAACAATCATCATCAATGGGCACTGATAGTACAAAAAAGTGAAACAACTAGGTAATATTTAATTCTTGGTAGATGCACATTACAACAGTATGACATAGTGTACCAAAAAGAAAAGAAAGAAAGAAAGAAAAAAAAGACCTGAAACAAATAGACTGAGTCTATATATAAATCTAACTACCTAACAGTTTATAGAAAGTTCAGGGTTGTATAAAATGATACCTCATGGCATGTAATGAGCAAAATTCAGAATGTGAGAACAGTATAGGAAAAATGATCCAATATCTTTAATAAATTAATTAAAACAGAAAAAAGAGGGAACAAACTTATATGTTAAGCTGAGACTTAGCTAACTGCTGGCACATGAACTTTCTTTGGACAAAAATGGAAAAATTTGAACACTGGTAGCATATTTAATTGTATTAATTACTTATGTTTTACTACTGTTTTTAAAGTATTATTGAAGTTATGTTATCTTAAAAAGTCATTTCCTTTAAATGTAAGCAGAAACATAATCAAAGAAAAACTGTATAATTTGTAGAATTAACTTCAAAACAATCCAGTTTAGAAGCATAAAACAGGACTGTAGATTTTTTAATACCTTGGTAATGACTACCTGGGGGTTCATTGTCCTATTTGCTCTAGTTTTGTTTATGTTTGAAGTTTTTTCACTGGAGAACAAATATAATATTAGAACTATGACTGTCAGCATTATCTTCAGGGGGAAAAAGCTTATTAGGAGCCTAGCTGTATAACAAACCATCATATATATATATATATATATATATATATATATATATACACACACACACACACACACACACACACACACACACACCTTCTAGGCTTCATGAATAACGATTTTGGAAATGGGCAAGTTTCTTTAGTATTAAAATAAGTAACTCCTCTGGCAATTTTAATGTGTTGACAGAAACTTGAAATTAAATAAATCTAAACCTCCCCATCTAATATCTAGCTTACAGAAAATGTAAGGGGCAGGGGAACATGTTAAATAACACCCTGAGTATGCAATCAATAATATCCACAATGAAGGAACTTTAGAGTACAATTGATGCAGTAGTATTTTTTCAAAAACAATGTAATAAACAAAAGGTGGTGGTTGAGTAGAGACACGTCAGTCAAATGCAATATATAAATATTGTTTAATCAATTCACATGCTATTCTCATCTCTGTGGGGAAAACACAAAAGGAAGAAAACATTGGAAACTATTTTTTTCATTCTGATTACAATCATTCTAACACTTAATTACCTTGTTTTTTCCCCAACAGAGACATGTTTATAATCAATTCTTTATCTACTGAGCATTAACTGACTTTCAGTAAGCCACATAACCTTAGATAAGCCACATAACACTTACCACAACCTAAGTTTTATAGGAGGTATTCCTGCAGGGGGAGTCATATGCAATATTTTAGTAATAAACAGCCTTGGTCATTGCCCAGGAGAACACAAGCATTTTTTTTGCAACGTCCCAAGGCTTTTGAGAAATGCCCTACAAGTAGTAGGTGCTTAATGAATGTTTGTTGAATAACTACATAAATTGAAAAATAAATGAAGCTTCTCAGCATTAGTAAGCATAAAACTTCTATAAGTTTAGCAGCAAGATCAGCCTTTTTTAGGAAGTGAAGTGGTGATCTAGTAACTGATATAAGGAGAATTAAGCGCACAAATTAAATATTGCCACATAACAAACAACTCAAAACTTAATAGCCTGAAAAAACAATAATAAACATGGCTCAGGAGTCTACAGCTCACTTGAGTTTGCTTATATAACCTGGGTTTAAAACTTCACTAAATTTAAAAGTGATACACAATTTTTTGGTGGGTGGGGTAGAGTTGCTTTACAATGTTGTGTTAGTTTCTTCCATACAACTAAGTGAATCAGCTATAGGTATACATATATCCTCTCCCTCTTGGGCCTCCCTCCCACCTCCTCTCCCATCCCATCCATCTAGGTCACCACAGAAAACAGAGCTGAGCTCCCTGTGCTATACAGCATGTTCCCACTAGCTGTTTTACACATGGTAGTGTATATATGTCAATCCCAATTCATTCCACCCCCCACTTCTGCACCCCACGTCCACATGTCCATTCCCTACATCTGCGTCTCTATTCCTCCCCTGCAAATAGGTTCATCTGTACCATTTTCCTAGATTCCACATATATGCATTAATATATGATATTTGTTTTTCTTTTTCTGACTTACTTCACTCTGTATGACAGACTCTAGGTCCATCTACATCTCTACAAATGATCTACAAAGGATTTCATTCCTTTTCATGGCTGAGTAATATTCCATTGTATATATGTGCCACATCTTCTTTATCCATTCATCTGTCGATGGACACTTATGAAGTGTCCATGTCCTGGCTATTGTAAATAGTGCTGCAATGAACATTGGGGTGCATGTGTCTTCACAAATTTTTATCTAATATACCATTCATGTTTCAATTTTGTCACTTGGCTCAAGTGACAAAAGAGAGCGCTGTGTTGTTGAGACCATCTGGATGGTATATGTGACTGAACCCAGTTAAAGCCTCTGTATAAACTTTTAAGATTCTGGCAGGCAGGTGTAGAGATCTACTCGTCCTATGGCCACCCAAGACAAGCCTCATATATAAGTTCCCTTGCTTGTTAAACCTGTCACCTATCAATCTTGAGGGGTCCACCTCTTTCTTCAGTCTCTTCTTGCTGTTTGTGTTCAGGGGTCAAGACCAACACGCAAGGCCCTGCATGGACATGTCACGTCTTCATCTATTTTAATCTTTAAAGCTTCACACAGCTTTTTTTGCTCCTACAATATTGATATAGTTAAAGAATACATTCTATTTTGGGTCAGTCTGAAGCTTTCTCAGTACTAGAATCAGATGCATTTCTTGACTGAATACCTTATGAGAATTATCTTGTCTTTGTTAGAATATCATACCTGGAGGTGTCCATCTATGCTTCATTGATGATTTAATTATTGATTGCCTGTTTGATTTCTCAACTTTGTAGCTACTATTTTTTTTTCTCCTTGCAACTTATTAGTGATCTGTAGAGTGACATTTTAAGATCATGTAAGACATAATATTATTTTTTCTTCTTAGTCTATTGCTTTTTTATTATTATGTAATATTATTTCTCATTATTTTCAATTTTTCCTTGAGCTCTATTTTTAACCTAAAATATTTTTGTTACATCAGATTTTATGAATCAATTATTGATTAATACTTATTGATTTTTTTGATGAAATGATCGATTTCCTATTGTGTCCACCTTAGATATTTTCTTCATTTTGAAAATTTCATTTTATACTTCTCTCTTGCAAATGAACTATAAGGCAAATTTTCTCTGTCCAACTAGTGATTGAAAAATTACACAGGTTGGGATTCCTTATATCTTTAGAATTCTTACCATATTTATAATTTTTGCTTTCTGTTTACCCACCCCTTTTACCTTTTTCTTCTCTCCTGACTTTTCTTCAATTTTCTTTTCCATATATTCTTCCCTTCTACTTTCTACACTTCTCATTATAAACTGTAAAATATGTTACTGTGTGGTTATTCTTTAAAATCCTACATACATAGCCATAAATACTTATTATGATGTGAAAAATAATTCACTACTTTTGTCATCTTCAGAAACACAACCTAGATGTTATCAAGCTTTAACTATCAGGGAAAAACTTTTATGCTCACTTCTATCTTCTATTGTTTTACTACATTATTAGTTTTAACTTAAAATAAGTTTCTTAACACTAAATATGTTCATGTTTCTTGGAATTTTAGTGTTCAAGTTTCACTTTAACTGCTTTTTTTTCTTTTGCTCTATTGTTTCTTTCCTTTCCTCTAATCTTTCCTCTTCCCCCTCCTTCCCCTTTGTTAAGTTTCTTCCATTCTCTCTAACAGACCTTAGTTCAGAACCCAGTCTCTTAAAGGCATTTTAAAAAATGATGCCCTTGGATGATGTGAAGATACTGTAGATTCATTCACAAGTCCAGTTGGTAACTTGGCTTAGTTCTCTGTTCACAACGCTATATCTTTATATTCCAGAGACACCTCGTTATAGTTCAAAACAGAGATTTAGTTTCAGGATCCTTCTGGGAATTACAATGCTTCACTTCACTTTCTGGATTTACCTAGTGAGCCAGGCTTGCCTCACCATCCAAGGGAATACTCTTAACTATTGTTACCTGGTAGAAGCCCAATTCCCAGCTGTCACTGACTGCCTCCAGACCCTGAGCCCACAAGATCAATGGTTTCACCTCTAATTATTTCTTGTCACTTTTGTATATGTTTAATTTCTGTCTTTCTTTGGATCCAGCTATGCCATTTTCATATTATAATAACCCACCATTATAATTGCTAGTTATACTGACCTTATCTCTTGAGTTTCTCTGTTCTTTTTAGATCTTGGCTACTTTATTATCTCCTGGGCCTTGGTTTGTAATACCACAGATACACTTTGTGGCCCTCAAATTAGCCTCTTAAAGCCAACACATTCTTCTTGGTTTTAGTGAACAGAAAGAATTTGTTGATTCTATAATTCTGGCCCCTTGAATGGCAGGAGTCCTTTGACAGGTAGAAATCAGAGCTATCAATTCTCTTATTTTAGTTGAAGTTTCCTTAATTAGCAATAGGTTATATTATTCTTACGAATTGCATATTCCCTAAAGTCTTTGAAAAGGGAAATAAAAGTCTTTTGTATGTAAAAAAGTTCTCAAATTATAACTTTTTTCTTCCAGAATGATTGAACTGAAATTTTCTAAGTGTGAGCATAATGGCCAATTATTCTGAGCAATTATCTTTTATTTTGTTTCTTCTCCAGAGTCTACATCATAGTGTGGCTAGAATCGTCATTTGCTTCATTTATTTGTTTCTTCTTTTGTGGCAAACTGGTTCTATTTCGCTTTTTTCCCCCCCAGTTCGTTAATGCCCTAATATTTAAATGTTTGTTCATAGTTTAAGATTTTCTTGAGTTTTAAATTTTTATTTAATATTTTTTGGTCATATGTTATGGTACTTCTTATCCATTATTACTGTTAAAATGCAGGTTTCATTAGGTTAATGAAAGAAACTACTGACATTCAGGATCCCATGTCTGTGGACTAGTTGGTTAAATTACCTAAGTAAAACATAGCTGAAATAATAATTTTAGAGAAATTAGACACAGAATGGGAGAGTTTGGATTAAGAGCTTTAATAAATTTCTCTTCTCTCAGAGTGCAGCTGTGGGATTAAAGGGAATTTCATAGAGCTGGGATTTGTTAGAAAGTTACTGAATGCTAAAAGAACGATGATAAAAAGGGGGAAGGCAAGGGTTCAGGTTCATCTGGGCAAAATTAATAGGTAGATAATTGCCTTCAATATTTTGCCAGAGTTTGCCTAGTTGAGTTTACAATTTTATATGGCTTTGGGTCTTATTTACGATGTTCTGAGTGGATTTTTATAAAACTGGAAATAGTTGCCCATACTTTGCATAAGATTTGAAGCTTTCAGTGTAACAGTGACAATACGTACTAGCTCACAGTCATTGAGCATTTACTATATGCAATGCCCTGTGCTCAGCATTTGCAATATATACCTACCCCATGAAGTAGTTGCTCTGAGCAAAACAGCTAGTAAGCGGCAGGGCCAGGAGTCAATCCTAGGTCTGTGAACAAGAAATGTTTCTTCATTCTCTCATACTCTTTCTATAAGTACTTTACACATTTATGATGATGTACCCTATAGCCTTTCTGAACTCTGTAAATCTACTCATCCAAACACAGCAGTTTGAACCTTAGTTGGATGCCTGAGAAGGTGAAATTGATGGTTGGTGGCACTGGTGCAGGGAGAACATGTAGCTTTAGAACTAGAAAAGCTACTTTCTATCATATAATTGGAGAACCAAAAAGAGTGACTGACCCTTGAGAAGGGAGGAGGTGTTATTCATCACACTATCCTAGATAAGTGTCCCTTATCATGGTAGTAAATAATCCAGGTAGGCTTACCTTAAACCTTGGAAGGATTCCTGTCTCCAGGGAAAGGGATGTTGCCAGAGCAGCTGCAGCACAGTGTGTCAGAAAGGAAGAGCCAGCCCGCAGAGATGAGTCCAACACCAGACGGGTCTGCCCAGAGAAATGGATCTGCATTTGACTGACAGATGGCAGTCAAAGCCTGAGAAAGAAGAAATAAATATCAACGTGTCTGATTTGAGACACCAGGCGTTTAGAACCTGGGGAAATGCTATCAGCATATCTCTGAGGAATGCTTTACTAGTTTAGATATTTAACAAGAACACAGAGGTTTTCACTGAGATGAGGATGATACATAGAAAATGCACCCTGGAGTCCATCTCTAAGATTTGTCTCAGTTAAGCCAAGTTCATTTGCCTTTTATAGTGATCACAGTGGGAGGATTGTGATTAAAAAACCAAAGGGGTATTTTATAAAACTCTCTATAAGATATCTGGGTATAAACAGCTATAATGTAATAATTTTTAAAAAACCAACACTGATTATCAATATTATTCTACTAACATAAGAGCACCAAACAAGAAAATGAAGAAACTTTGCCTAGGACACTATGGTGTTTTGACATCTTGTGAGATCTATTGTCTCAAAATTGTAGGGCGCCATTCCTATCAAGCCCATAAATGTTTTATTTTGCTTACAGAAGATGGATAATATTTTAAAAATATTTTAACTATGAAATAGAGAACATATACAGGAAAGTACATAAAACAAATTTACATTTTAACAAATAGACATAATAGCCAAGAAATATAACATTTCCAACATTCCATAAGACCACAGTAAGTACACTTTCCCCACATAGGGTAACTACTACCTTAAATTTGCTTTCCTTGTAGCTTTAGTAACTATGCATGCCCTCAAAAATATATAGTTTAGTTTTGCTTTTTAAACACTTTATGTGAAGGTAATATATATTTAAATGGGATATCTTTTTTTTATACCTTTTTTCTTTCCCGCAACAGTGCTTATAGGATTTGAGAAAGACATATTCATGTAATTAATATAATTTGTTATTTACCAGGTTACTGTACTCAAGCTTCAAATCAAAGTGTAGGGT
This sequence comes from Hyperoodon ampullatus, assembly GCF_949752795.1. NCBI lineage: Eukaryota > Metazoa > Chordata > Mammalia > Artiodactyla > Ziphiidae > Hyperoodon > Hyperoodon ampullatus. The sequence continues at coordinate 185,974,207 of NC_136914.1, forward strand.
AGAAAACTCAAGGTATCAACTAAGGTACAAATTTATGGAAAGATTTTTTCTGGCGCAATGGGGGACTCTGTATTACACATCTCTCAATCTTACAAGCTATGGTAATTGCCATTACAAAGTTTAACATGCTAGGATAATTTATATTTGTGAATGCATGGGTGGGTGGTTGTCTCCCAAATGGCAATATGTAATGGACTTTCGGTCCCAAGATTGGAGTCAATTTTTTTTAGATCCCAAAGAAGATTCTTTATTTTTACCTCCTCCTTTCTGCTATTCAATTAGTATGTGCACTTCTGGGTACCTTCAAAAACAAACAAACAAACAAAAGCAAACAAAGCAAAACTTGCTTGAATAAGATACCAAGTGATTTGGATAGAGTTATCCTACATCAGATATCAGGTTCATCAAGAGTCCTTTCAGTAGCTACTAAAATATACATTTAAAAAAATGTATTTGTGAAGCTTGCATATACAACCTGAGTTTCTCTTGACCACTCCAACTTATGAATAGTAAGGATTCACAGTTTTAGTAATAATTTAATTCATCTAATGCTCACCTATACTTTTAATGCAATATTTTTAGTCCACCTTAGGGTCACCTCCAGGTATTTCTGGGAAGTATACTCAAGTATTTCTTGAGGGGTCTGACATCTTCTCTTCCTGCTAAGCAATAGTGCTGTGCCATTGTCTCCTGCCCAACATTCACAGCTTGCTGCTTTGTTCATTGGACAGCAATATCACCTTATAGAGATGAGGAAGCATGTTCCTTAGGATGGTAAACTCTTTGGTGTTCTGCTGCAAAGTGAATCCTAGCATTTCTTTTGTTTTACTTAGTGTTAGTTCATAACCATCCTCATCATCATCCTCCTCATCATTTTATGCTTATTTACCTGAAAGCTGCTGTACAGAATTTTTAGTGAACAAGGTTTTTAAATTTTTATCTACAGATTTATTGTGGTTTGTAGGCCTAAGATATGAATCAATGAGGGGTTGATTTATTCTGGGAGACAAATATTACTGACAAAGACAAAGATGTGCTCAAAATTGACCCTTTTCTCTGAAGACTAAGACTTTCTTATTCAGTCAGATAAGATGAGTTCTTTCCTGAGACTTAGTACAAACTCAGAAGATCTTTAGTCTTCATGCCACATACCAGTCTGACAAATGCTCTAGAGATTTCTTAATCCAATGGATGCAGGATTAGCTCAAGTGGGATGCCAACTGTGCAAACATTTGCTTTTTTTTTTTAATTTTTATTGGAGTATAGTTGATTAACAATGTTGTGTTAGTTTCAGGTGCACAGAAAAGTGAATCAGCCATAGATATACACATATCCACTCCTTTTTAGATTCTTTTCCCATATAGACCGTAACAGAGTATTGAGTAGAGTTCCCTGTGCTATACAGTAGGTCCTTATTAGTTATCTATTTTCTATATAGTAGTGTGTTCTATGGTTTTTATTATTATTATTATTATTATTATTATTTTGCGGTACGTGGGCCTCTCACTGTTGTGGCCTCTCCCATTGCGGAGCACAGACTCCGGACGCTCAGGCTTACTGGCCATGGCTCACGGGCCTAGCCACTCCACGGCATGTGGGATCTTCCCGGACCGGGGCACGAACCCGTGTCCCCTGCATCGGCAGGCGGACTCTCAACCACTGCGCCACCAGGGAAGCCCTGTGTTCTATGGTTTTAACTGAGTCCACCATTGAGAGGTTGGAGATATGCTACAGTATATGTTGCCATGGCTACCAGCAAGCTCTTTCACTTATTTGCCTTTCTGTTTGTGAGAGTTCAGTTCTAGCTTTATTAAAACAGGGCAAAAAATAAGGTGAGAAGCAGACTAAGGGATAGGTAACTCTGGCCAAACATAGTTGAAGAGGCCAAGTAGTCAATATGAATAAAACACATACTGTGTTCACGATAATCTGATCCAATAATATTTTCACTAGAAATTCTGCTATATTATTCTAGTACACATTTTGCTACTACAAATACATGTTGGAGAAGTATGGTGCAATGGAAATGAAACTTGGTTTTGAGTCCCATCTCTGCCATTGCCTTCCTGTATCACCATGTGCTGCCCATTTCTCCTTTCCTGGCCTAAGTTCTTAACTATCAAAAAAATGAAAGTTTGAAGTAAGTGATAGTTTGAGGTCTATATAGTCGTCACAGTCTATGAAACCCACCATTTCGCATGCTGAACCAATCTATTGAAAATTATACTTAGATCTGTCAGTGAAAGTAGAATACAGAATTTTTTGCCTTTTAATGACCATTTAAAATACTTGGTCCACACAAGAGAAAGTAAGTTTTTCACAGAAAAGTTAAGCTTTTGGAAAATCACATGGTATATATTGAAGAACATTAGACATTTATACACTGTATTTTCTTGCATTGATATGACCAACATTTCTTTATACTATAAAATTTATAGTACTAATATAGAAGGCCAAAAGTGCCTCTTTCAAATCACATACAAAGCTGAAGTTCATATCAAAGAGTTTGCTTTTCTTACACATTTTTTAAGCCAACAACACTGTATTGACATGGAGGAATCATGAAAGAAGATGAAGAAAACAATGAGGAGAGAGTAGCATTCTTTATCTTATTGCTAATAAACAGCCAGTGTTTATTCAAACTCCCTTTGACTTTAATCTGGAATAAGTGGATTTTAAATATGATTCATCTAGACACAGCTTTTGCTGGGTTGGCCAAAAAGTTCAGGTTTTTCCATAACAACTTACAGAAAAACCCGAACGAACTTTTGGCCAACCCCCAGTACACTCATAACTGTTGTCTTGGAATTAATATGTCAGCAGTGCTAAATGTGTTTTTCTAATGCTCAGAGGTCCTTAGGAACTGACTGCTAGAATATTAAGCATTTTAAGTTATTTAATTCAATCCCTTGGTCTGATTCCTTCTGCTTTGGTAAGATAAACACTGATCTAGGTGACATAAAACAGTTTATTGCTGAATTCCTGAACTATGGAATTCCCTAGAAGAATTCAGGAAAGCAGTGATGATTTTAAATTAACAATGATGATTTTAAATTAACCTCAAGATAGCTGAATTTAATAAAATGAAATAGCTTAATTAGTAGCCAAATGAAAACGTGTTTTATGTGCTCTGAAATCATTAAAAGTAGCTGTGATTTTAAAAGAAAGTCACAAATACAGGTACATGTGGAGAGAATAAGGTTTTATTGGGTCCTTAAAATAATTTATCATCTGATACATATGTATATTGAGAAAGAAAAATATTTGTTTCACACCTCCTTAAAAATGTATTTCTAAATTTAGGGTAATAAATCTTTTGCATACTAAGTCATTGTAATTCCACATTTCTCTGCAATGTTCTCCATGAACTCCAAAAACCATGCTAAGGTAAGAATATTTTTGCAAGTTTTTTGTTCTGAATTTCAAAATTTAAGATTTGGGAGAGAGTTTAGTGATCACTGAAAAAAGATTGTTGTCAATAAAAGAGTAACTTGTATTTTAAGCCATAATCACGTAAGAGCTTCTGCTGCTGCTGAGAGCTATTGATTGCAGCCTCAAGGGTTCACTCTGCTTTTTTAAGGTCTTACAACCGTTGCTTTCTGTTGTTAATGAGGCTGAGTTCCATTCTGTGACCCGTGCACAGCTCTCACTGATGTGGATGATTGAAATCTGTTTCCTTCATGAAACTCCCTTGGGTTCCCTGACCTGCACTATGTAATCACTAGGGAATCATACCATACAGAGAAACTTCAGTTCTTTTTGAAGATTGTTACTGCATAAGGTGTATTTAATTAATTGCAATTACTGTTAAATTTAACCTGATATATGAAAAGGGCCATTTGTAGTATCAATACCGTATATTTTAAGCAAAGGCATGCTAGTGCCTTTAGAGAGATGCTAGTGTGCAATTGTATTGGTCAAGAAGATTAGGTTATGCTGTAGTTATAAATAATCCTTACGTCTTGAGGGCTAAGTAAAAACAAGTGTTAATTTCTTGCTCACACTGCATATCCATCATTGGCTGGCTGGAGGGCATCCTCTCTGTTTTCTTCGTTTTGAGAAGAAGGCTAATGAAATAATCAACATCTGAAATGTCACAGGTTGTGTGTATGAAAAATATTGTCTGACATATCAGTAAACAAAGGCTGTTGCAGCCATCAAGCCATCACATTACAGCCTCCCAGTGGCCGGTGAGCCCTGAGGGAACTCAGGATGGAAACAAATGGCCACTGCTCCAGTCACCCCCACCCCCTACCCTGTACAGTGCAGCCTGAGGAGACTCATGATGAGAAAACAGAGGACACTGGTCCCAGATACCTGAGGTGCATATCAAAGGAATGATTTCAGTGAGCCCAGACTTTTGCATCTTCTCGTACATAGAAAAGCACTAAATTCCTTAACTTGAGATATCTGGTTTTCGTTAATTAACAGTAATCTTTTGATGTTCCAGCTACTTGGTCTTTTGTTGCAAACACTCCTATGTATCCTGGCTCCACTTTTGTCTCTTCGGATCAGCCTCTTGGAATTATCTGACATGCTGAGTCCCAGGCTTAAGTTCTCAGTTTTGTCAGCCAAATAAAACATAACTCTCAACTTTCAGGTTGTGCATTTTTTCAGTTGACAGTTGCCAAGATAGAGAAAAAGAAAACATGAACTTGTGTCCTGGCTCTTAAAACTTCCATCCAGAAGTGACATAAGACTCTGCTTACATTTTATTGGCCAAATAAAATTATATGGCCACATTTGCCTTGAATGAGGGCAATGAAAATATTTGTTCATAAATATTTTGCAATGACTACTAGAGTTATGTGCATATTAGTGTACTATTTAGGAATGTTTTTTCTGAGGATTAGTGACTGTGGGTAGAAATTTACATGCCTTAATTTTATGGAAGGATTACTCAGGATTTATCCAAGGCAGTGTATAAGTGCACACTATAATAAGCTTTGTTAAAACAGAATCTGGAACCTCTGCTGATTACTAGAAATGCCCATTTTAAGCACCAAAATCTTCATTATAGTTGCCCTTTGAGTTATTCTGGTTTTGATATCTATTTTTAAAATATTTGGAGGGATGGTTTAATTGGGGATTTTAATGATATGAAAGGATTCACTGTTAATTATTGAACACAGAGCCTATAAAGAGAATCTTGAACAGTTTACTGAACCAGTTAATATTAATAGATATGTGCATCAAGCTAAAACTGATGAGCCGTCTCCTCCTGTTTCCATTTCAAATCCTAGCAAAAACCTTGATGAGGAATGGCTAGAGCCCCTCAATCTCTTCATTATCCTAATTTTACTTTCAGGCTATCTCTTCCTTTATGCAGTTTTAGCTATACATATTGCATTGTTTGCATGTTTTCAAGGCTTTCAGTGTTAATTCTGAAAATTCCTAGCATCTCCAGCTGCATCAGACTTAACTAGAGACCTAAGCAAAACCAGTTTATGACTTGCATACTTCTGCTCACTGAAAAGAATTTAAAGTTTTCTTTTGTCCAATACACTCTGAGAAATGCCTGCTGGTGCCTTCTCTCTATTTGATTTGCTTCCCTCTGTATTTCTCTCGATCACCTCAATTACTTCCACTGTGTCTCCTCTACAGTTCTTGACATTTTTTGTGTGTGGAAGAGATCAGTTTTCATGTTGTGAACATGACCTCAGAAACACTGCCTTTCATTGCTTGAAAATCCCACTCTGGGACAAAAGGTAGGTTGCATTATAAAATACCTTGCTTTCACTTCCGGGTAAGATGGCGGAAGAGTAAGACGCGGAGATCACCTTCCTCCCCACGGATACACCAGAAATACAGCTACACGTGGAACAACTCCTACAGAACACCTACTGAACGCTAGCAGAAGACCCCAGACCTCCCAAAAGGCAAGAAACTCCCCACATACCTGGGTAGGGCAAAGCGGAGAGATTCCCTCACAGAGGATCGGTGCCGAGCGGCACTCACCAGCCCGAGAGGCTTGTCTGCTCGCCCGCCGGGGCGGGCGGCGCTGGAAGCTGAGGCTCGGGCTTCGGTCAGAGCGCAGGGAGAGGACTGTGGCTGGCGGCGAGAACTCAGCCTGAAGGGGGCTAATCTGCCACAGCTAGCCGGAAGGGAGTCCGGGAAAACTCTGGAGCTGCCGAAGAGGCAAGAGACTTTTTCTTCCCTCTTGGTTTCCTGGTGCGCGAGGAGAGGGGATTAAGAGCGCTGCTTAAAGGGGCTCCACAGACGGGCGCGAGTCACGACTGAAAGCGCGGAGCCCAGTGACGGGCGTGGGACGCTGGGGCTGCTGCTGCCGCCGCCAAGAAGCCTGTGTGCGAGTGCAGGTCACTGTCCACACCGCCCTTCCGGGAGCCTGTGCAGCCCGCCACTGCCGGGGTCCCGGGATCCAGGGGCGGCTTCCCTGGGAGAACGCACGGCGCGCCTCGGGCTGGTGCAACGTCACGCCGACCTCTGCCGCTGCAAGCTCGCCCCGCACTCCGTGCCCCTCCCTCCCGCCCGGCCTGAGTGAGCCAGAGTCCCCGAAGAGGCTGCTCCTATAACTCTGTCCTGTCTCAGCGAAGAACAGACGCCCGCCGGCGACCTACACGCAGAGGCGGGGCCAAATCCAAAGCTGAGACCCAGGAGCTGTGAGAACAAAGAAGAGAAAGGGAAACCTCTCCCAGCAGCCTCAGAAGCAGCGGATTAAAGCTCCATAATCAACTTGATGTACCCTGCATCTGTGGAATACATGAATAGACAGCAAATCATCCCAAATTGAGGAGCCAGGAGTCAGTGCTGTGCCTCTGAGGTGGGAGAGCCAACCTCAGGACACCGGTCCACAAGAGACCTCCCAGCTCCACATAATATCAAACGGCGAAAATCTTCCAGAGATCTCCATCTCAACACCAGCACCCAGCTTCACTCAACGACCAGCAAGCTACAGTGCTGGACACCCTGTGCCAAACAACTAGCAAGACAGGAACACAACGCCACCCATTAGCAGAGAGGTGGCCTAAAATCATAAAAAGCCCGCAGACACCCCAAAACACACCACCAGACGTGGACCTGCCCACCAGAAAGACAAGATCCAGCCTCATCCACCAGAACACAGGCACTAGTCCCCTCCACCAGGAAGCCTACACAACCCACTAAACCAACCTTAGCCACTGGGGACAGACACCAAAAACAACGGGAACTACGAACCTGCAGCCTGCAAAAAGGAGACCCCAAACACAGTAACATAAGCAAAATGAGAAGACAGAAAAACACACAGCAGGAGAAGGAGCAAGATAAAAACCCACCAGACCTAACAAATGAAGAGGTAATAGGCAGTCTACCTGAAAAAGAATTCAGAATAATGATGATAAAGATGATCCAAGATTCTATTTCCCAGATCCAAAACCTTGGAAATAGAATAGACAAAATGCAAGAAACAGTTAACAAGGACCTAGAAGAACTAAAGATGAATCAAGCATCGATTAAAAACACAATAAATGAAATAAAAAATACTCTAGATGGGATCAATAGCAGAATAACTGAGGCAGTAGAACGGATAAGTGAGGTGGAAGATAAAATAGTGGAAATAACTGATGCAGAGCAAAATAAAGAAAAAAGAATGAAAAGAACAGAGGACAGTCTCAGAGACCTCTGGGACAACATTAAACGCACCAACATTCGAATTATAGGGGTTCCAGAAGAAGAAGAGAAAAAGAAAGGGATTGAGAAAATATTTGAAGAGATTATAGTTGAAAACTTTCCTAATATGGGAAAGGAAATAGTTAATCAAGTCCAGGAGGCACAGAGAGTCCCATACAGAATAAATCCAAGGAGAAATACGCCAAGACACATATTAATCAAACTGTCAAAAGTTAAACACAAAGAAATCATATTAAAAGCAGCAAGGCAAAAACAACAAATAACACACAAGGGAATCCCCATCAGGATAACAGCTGATCTCTCAGCAGAAACTCTACAAGCCAGAAGGGAGTGGCAGGACATAATTAAAGTGATGAAGGAGAAAAGCCTGCAACCAAGACTACTCTACCCAGCAAGGATCTCATTCAGATTTGATGGAGAAATTAAAACATTTACAGACAAGCAAAAGCTGAGAGAGTTCAGCACCACCAAACCAGCTTTACAACAAATGCTAAAGGAACTTCTCTAGGCAAGAAACACAACAGAAGGAAAAGACCTACAATAACGAACACAAAACAATTAAGAAAATGGGAATAGGAACATACATATCGATAATTACCTTAAATGTAAATGGATTAAATGCTCCCACCAAAAGACACAGATTGGCTGAATGGATACAAAAACAAGACCCATATATATGCTGTCTACAAGAGACCCACTTCAGACCTAGAGACACATACAGACTGAAAGTAAGGGGATGGAAAAAGATATTCCATGCAAATGGAAACCAAAAGAAAGCTGGAGTAGCAATTCTCATATCAGACAAAATACACTTTAAAATAAAGACTACTAGAAGAGACAAAGAAGGACACTACATAATGATTAAGGGGTCGATCCAAGAAGAAGATATAACAATTGTAAATATTTATGCACCAAACATAGGGGCACCTCAATACATAAGGCAAATACTAACAGCCATAAAAGAAGAAATAGACAGTAACACAATCATAGTAGGGGACTTTAACACCCCACTTTCACCAATGGACAGATCATCCAAAATGAAAATAAATAAGGAAACACAAGCTTTAAATGATACATTAAACAAGATGGACTTAATTGATATTTATAGGACATTCCATCCAAAAACAACAGAATACACATTTTTCTCAAGTGCTCATGGAACATTCTCCAGGATAGATCATATCTTGGGTCACAAATCAAGCCTTGGTAAATTTAAGAAAATTGAAATTGTATCAAGTATCTTTTCCGACCACAATGCTATGAGACTAGATATCAATTACAGGAAAAGAGCTGTAAAAAATACAAACACATGGAGGCTAAACAATACACTACTTAATAACGAAGTGATCACTGAAGAAATCAAGAGGAAATAAAAAAATACCTAGAAACAAATGACAATGGAGACACGACGACCCAAAACCTATGGGATGCAGCAAAAGCAGTTCTAAGAGGGAAGTTTATAGCAATACAATCCCACCTTAAGAAACAGGAAACATCTCGAATAAACAACCTATCCTTGCACCTAAAGCAATTAGAGAAAGAAGAACAAAAACATCCCAATGTTAGCAGAAGGAAAGAAATCATAAAAATCAGATCAGAAATAAATGAAAAAGAAATGAAGGAAATGATATCAAAGATCAATAAAACTAAAAGCTGGTTCTTTGAGAAGATAAACAAAATTGATAAACCATTAGCCAGACTCATCAAGAAAAAAAGGGAGAAGACTCAAATCAATAGAATTAGTAATGAAAAAGGAGAAGTAACAACGGACACTGCAGAAATACAAAAGATCATGAGAGATTACTATAAGCAACTCTATGCCAATAAAATGGACAACCTGGAAGAAATGGACAAATTCTTAGAAATGCACAACCTGCCAAGACTGAATCAGGAAGAAATAGAAAATATGAATAGACCAATCACAAGCACTGAAATTGAAACTGTGATTAAAAATCTTCCAACAAACAAAAGCCCAGGACCAGATGGCTTCACAGGCGAATTCTATCAAGCATTTAGAGAAGAGCTAACACCTATCCTTCTCAAACTCTTCCAAAATATAGCAGAGGGAGGAACACTCCCAAACTCATTCTACGAGGCCACCATTACCTTGATACCAAAACCAGACAAGGATGTCACAAAGAAAGAAAACTACAGGCCAATATCACTGATGAACATAGATGCAAAAATCCTCAACAAAATACTAGCAAACAGAATCCAACAGCACATTAAAAGGATCATACACCATGATCAAGTGGGGTTTATTCCAGGAATGCAAGGATTCTTCAATATACGCAAATCAATCAACGTGATACACCATATTAACAAATTGAAGGAGAAAAACCATATGATCATCTCAATAGATGCAGAGAAAGCTTTCGACAAAATTCAACACCCATTTATGATAAAAACCATGCAGAAAGTAGGCATAGAGGGAACTTTCCTCAACATAATAAAGGCCATATATGACAAACCCACAGCCAGCATCGTCCTCAATGGTGAAAAACTGAAACCATTTCCACTAAGATCAGGAACAAGACAAGGCTGCCCACTCTCACCACTCTTATTCAACATAGTTTTGGAAGTTTTAGCCACAGCAATCAGAGAAGAAAAGGAAATAAAAGGAATCCAAATTGGAAAAGAAGAAGTAAAGCTGTCACTGTTTGCAGATGACATGATACTATACATAGAGAATCCTAAAGATGCTACCGAAAAACTACTAGAGCTAATCAATGAATTTGGTAAAGTAGCAGGATACAAAATTAATGCACAGAAATCTCTGGCATTCCTGTACACTAATGATGAAAAATCTGAAAATGAAATCAAGAAAACACTCCCATTTACCATTGCAACAAAAAGAATAAAATATCTAGGAATAAACCTACCTAAGGAGACAAAAGACCTGTATGCAGAAAATTATAAGACACTGATGAAAGAAATTAAAGATGATATAAATAGATGGAGAGATATACCATGCTCCTGGATTGGAAGAATCAATAATGTGAAAATGACTCTACTACCCAAAGCAATCTACAGATTCAATGCAATCCCTATCAAACTACCACTGGCATTTTTCACAGAAGTAGAACAAAAAATTTCAAAATTTGTTTGGAAAAACAAAAGACCCCGAATAGCCAAAGCAATCTTGAGAACGAAAAACGGAGCTGGAGGAATCAGGCTGCCTGACTTCAGACTATACTACAAAGCTACAGTAATCAAGACAGTATGGTACTGGCACAAAAACAGAAAGATAGATCAATGGAACAGGATAGAAAGCCCAGAGATAAACTCACGCACATATGGTCACCTTTTCTTTGATAAAGGAGGCAGGAATGTACAGTGGAGAAAGGACAGTCTCTTCAATAAGTGGTGCTGGGAAAACTGGATAGGGACATGTAAAAGTATGAGATTAGATCACTCCCTAACACCATACACAAAAATAAGCTCAAAATGGATTAAAGACGTAAATGTAAGGCCAGACACTATCAAACTCTTAGAGGAAAACATAGGCAGAACACTCTATGACATAAATCACAGCAAGATCCTTTTTGACCCACCTCCTGGAGAAATGGAAATAAAGACAAAAATAAACACATGGGACCTAATGAAACTTAAAAGTTTTTGCACAGCAAAGGAAACCATAAACAAGACCAAAAGACAACCCTCAGAATGGGAGAAAATATTTGCAAATGAAGCAACTGACAAAGGATTAATCTCCAAAATTTATAAGCAGCTCATGCAGCTCAATAACAAAAAAACAAACAGCCCAATCCAAAAATGGGCAGAAGACCTAAATAGACATTTCTCCACAGAAGATATACAGACTGCCAACAAACACATGAAAGGATGCTCAACATCTTTACTCATTAGAGAAATGCAAATCAAAACTACAATGAGATATCATCTCACACCAGTCAGAATGGCCTTCATCAAAAAATCTAGAAACAATAAATGCTGGAGAGGGTGTGGAAAAAAGGGAACACTCTTGCACTGCTGGTGGGAATGTGAATTGGTACAGCCACTGTGGAGAACGGTATGGAGGTTCCTTAAAAAACTACAAATAGAACTACCATATGACCCAGCAATCCCACTACTGGGCATATACCCTGAGAAAACCATAATTCAAAAAGAGACATGTACCAAAATGTTCATAGCAGCCCTATTTACAATAGCCCAGAGATGGAAACAACCTAAGTGTCCATCATCACATGAATGGATAAAGAAAATGTGGCACATATATACAATGGAATATTACTCAGCCATAAAAAGAAATGAAATTGAGCTATTTGTAATGAGGTGGATGGACCTAGAGTCTGTCATACAGAGTGAAGTAAGTCAGAAAGAGAAAGACAAATACTGTATGCTGACACATATATATGGAATTTAAGAAAAAAAAATGTCATGAAGAACATAGGGGTAAGACAGGAATAAAGACACAGACCTACTAGAGAATGGACTTGAGGATATGGGGAGGGGGAAGGGTAAGCTGTGACAAAGTGAAAGAGCAGCATGGACATATATACACTACCAAACGTAAGGTAGATAGCTAGTGGGAAGCAGCCGCATAGCACAGGGAGATCAGCTCGGTGCTTTGTGACCGCCTGGAGGGGTGGGATAGGGAGGGTGGGAGGGAGACGCAAAAGGGAGGGGATATGGGAACATATGTATATGTATAACTGATTAAATTTGTTATAAAGCAAAAAAAATAATAAGAATCAAAAAAAAAAAAGAAATGGCATTAGAAAACATTAAGCAAGACTAAAAAGTCTTAATAAAAATACTTAAAACAAGTAAAATTGGGTGTAAAGTCACTAACAACAACAACAAAAAAATACCTTGCTTGAATACAAACATTTTAGGTCTTTTTTTGTATAATGGTTCAATGATTCTTGTGGGTAAGCTCCATTTGTTCCAAAGCTAATGCTATTGATGTATAATACTATTTATCTAGTGCATCAATTTGCAAACAACACTTTCTATGATATTTGAACACTTTTTCTGGGCTCCTAGTCCTAGAGAATGTGTTTGAATATGTTTTAAGTAGGATCCTAGGAACAATTTTTAACAAAGTTATTCAAGATATTCTCATGACACCACTGCCTTTCATCTAGATATATTATCCCAAGGATGTAATCTAACTATTGTGTGTTTCTTGTTGTGAATGAAGAAACTAAAGTACATGCAGCAAAATACAGAAATCAAGATCTTAGAGTACAAAGAGGCAAATCCTGGCTATGACATAACAATTGTGTGATCATGGGTGAGTCATGGGTGAGTTACTGACCTCTAGTTTCCTCACCTTGCTGACCTCCGGTTTCCTCATCTGTGAAAGTAGGAAGATCTTACAGGGCAGTTGAAATATTTAAGTGAGTTCATATATGTACAGTATTTAGCATATTTCTTGGCACATATTAAGAATCAATATTGATTGTTTTTATTGTCTTTGACATTTTTTCCTTTGTTCTCATCTTTCTGTGCCTCTTGTCCAGATCTCACACAAAAAATAAATTCAATAAATTATGGAAGAAAACTGCCATAAATATATTTGGTTTATTTTTTTGTATCATATCATATGGCTCTTCTCTTGAGGTTCCATCAGTGGCTCTATCTATTAGCACTTACAGCCGATGATGTTGGTGCTCTACCCAGATACCTTTATTGAACTGGCACACCATGTCTCAGCTGTCTGTTTTAGCTGCCAATAGTTCCCACCTTCACCTTTCCTGGAGAATAGCCTTTGGCTGAATGAGCCATCTTTCTTGGAGTTGTCTAGTAAGTTACACCCTCTTCTCCCTCTTTTCATGGCTGATGCCGGGTATAACATCAGCTTTCTTGCCTCTGGGCAAGACACAACTCATGCTCCAGAGCTATAATTGGAATCAGTCTGAGATTAAAACTTCCAAAATCACATATTTGCTGTATTGCTTTCCCTGACCTGTCCTGTTTCCCTTGCCCTATTGCAGGTTTCTCCTGAGGACATCCCTTCAATAAATCCCTAATCAGCCTCTGCCTCTAGGGAACGTGACCCAAGACAATGATCATACTGTTTTCTTGGCAAGACAGGCTCAGGGTCAGGAATACCACCAAAGAGAAAACCACTGGATTCTTTAACATAGCACCTCAGTATGAATCACTTATTACATTGTCTGACATATGGCAAAGATTCAAACATACTTGTTTAATGAATACAAAAGAGTCCTTCATTAAATGAAAAACCAAATCTCAAAACTTCCCTAGTCCTTGCTATGCTAAGCCTAGTTGGTGAAAACTTATCCCTTTGCAAAGAAATAAACCAAGTCTTCCAGCAGGCACTACAGAATCACTGAAGTGAATCTGGCATAGTAAAACCTCTGAAAGTTGAGTAACTACTTTTCAACAAGCAGGTACTTATCTACTAGGTAAGAGGATTGACTAAAATGGGTGTTGTTTATGAGACTTTCTTGTCTTTCAGACTCCAAATTCTACAAGGGACAATAGAATATGGTTTGTTGCAAATACATTTACATTTATGATTTGTTGTAAATACATTTACAACATGTAAATATATGTTGTAAATACATTTATGGTTTGTTGTAAATACATGTAAATACATTTCTCAAGTGCCTTGAGAAATCATTATTAGCAGCAGAAGAAGTCCAGAACCCTGGGTTCTCTTCGCTGCACCTACCCTGTGCTTTGGCCTTTCCTCTTTGTACTTTTCCCTCAGTTTATATAACAACAATAATAATCATAAAGCTAATGTTTAGTGAACATTCACCAGGGCCTTATATGTTTTATTTAATTTAAAACTTTCAGTAATGATATGAGGTAAACACAGACTATTGTTTTGGAAGAGTGACAACTTCTGTGGTAAACAGGGGAATCTAATGAGCAGTGACAGTCATAAATCTATCTTTTTGTTGTTGTTGTGTGAGTGAGATGAATAATGTATCAGTGATAAAATGCATTGACCAGAATGGAAGCTGTTATTTGCATAAGACTGTGGGAGCCTTATTTTTTCCATTGGTAAAAATGACAAAGCAGGAGATAGGTGTGGCTTTAGCATGTGACATTAACTTGGAAAAGGCAATGACTTTATATCATCCATACCTTTTTACAATAGTGGGTAGCAAACAGGCTGTCATTTCTGACATGTGGGGTATTATCACCAAGTTACATGGTGGTTATATGATTCATAGAATGAAATTTACTTTTTAATAGTTCTATGAAGAATCACTTAACCTGGGTGCTGTTAATAATTAAAATGAAGAAACATTAAATCTATTTTCTATCAGCTTACATGTTATGTATCAAAATTAGGTTATGATTTCTGGAAAAATGTCTTCTAATATTGCTCTTTTAGAAATTATTCCCATGTAATGTCTGTAATCATGTATTTTGGTTAGAAGCAGTGTTTATAATTGTCCTCAGAGAGTTTATGTTTTGAGGAAGATGCAATATTCGTGCATTTTATCATTTCTAAAATTTACGTAATTTTTTTAAATTAAAGTTTTAATGTTTATAGGGAAGACACATACGTGATATGTTTTTTCAATAGCAGGGACCTAAACAATAGGCACTAGTCTATTACTTTGATTTACTATGAAAAACTTAAGAGGTGCAGAATTTGAGTGAGTTGCTTAAACTAGGATTAGGAATATGGAAAAATTTGGGGATGTGATGTTTAAGTCACTGAGTATTTCCTCGACAGATTGACTGCATTACTGAATTTTGTTTTTTTCAGACAGTTATTAGGAATCTGGAATACATTCAAAAAGAATTGTTACATAAAGTGATTAGTTTCTTGGCTTCTAACAAATGCTTCCTTATCATTCAGTACAGTTGAAATACTATTCACATTAGGAAAGAACACTCTTAAATTACTGCTGTAGTGCAAAATAGGGGAAAAAAAACCCCCACAAAGTTAAATAATTTAATTTTCATGAGTGTTAGAACTTAAGGATAAATAAGCTTAATCAGGATGATGGAAATAGAAGTTCTTCAGAAAGTCTATGCAGTTCTTCAGAAGTTTGTGGAAATTTAAAGAGACCTTGGAGGCAGAAAGCACTAGCTCTCTCGTCACTTCAAAATGTTCAGATTTCCTTCGCCTGAGTGGAGTTGAACCTAGACTAGCTCTGCTCTAAACAGCTGAGATTAGAGTCATGAACTGAATACAGAGAGAAATAAATTGAACAGGTTGAGAAAGCCAGGATGGCATGGGGAAAAGAAGGAGAGAATTAAGAGGTGGAGATATATTTTCTTGAAAAAATTAGATAATATTCATAGAATAGAGGAAGAAGATTAAAAAAGATGCATGTTCATCTGTGGAAAATTGCTGGAGACAGATGAGTTAGTAATGAAAGACCAAAAAAAGGAATAAAGTGTGTCAGAATGGATAAATCTCTGCTAGGATTGACCATCACAAAACTTCAGTTCCTGGTTTTTGGACTCTATAGAGGAGGCAGAGTAGGAGGAGGTTGTAGGGGGCTACCAGGTGTTCACGTACATGAGATTTTCCTAAATCTGGTGTCCATTACTCAAAGAGGACCTAGATAACAGTTTAATTGTTTAGTTTCTACTTTTAGGATACAACTGATTGTTTCTTACTTTGTGAAGAAAGGATTAGGCTACAGTATGAATGCCTCTTCTGATCTTGACCTCCCCCAGATCACAGTGTCATTGGCTGCAGAACTGAAAAATGGAACCCAGGTTTCTGACTCTAAGTCCAAAGTAATTTTTACTCTATTCTCTTAAATTTCCTTTGATTAGAAATATTTTGTTTTAAAATAAATTGGAAAACTGATTGGCATTACTAAAAGTACTAAATTTATTGTCAGAACACAGGTTTTGTTTTTAATTTCCAGCACATCCTACGTGTGAGTCTTGGTGCAAAATAGCCTCTGTAATTGTTGTTTCTTCAACTTCAATAATTGTATCTAATTGATCAGAATACCAATCTTGCACTTTTAGTTTGAATGACAAATGAAGACTTTATATGAAGTGTTTATTACAGTGCTTGTACATAGCTGGTATACAGTAAATGTACGTGTTCCAATTATCTACCTTTCATATCAGTCCCAGGTATACTACCTGATTACCTCTAGTACTAGCAGAACACAGAGAATGTTTCTTGCCTTGGGGATTTGCAGCATGCAAATTCTGTACAAATGGAAAACTAATGCCTCTCAGCTATTCTTCAAGAAAGATAAACAAAAAACTGATTTCCTAATTCCTGACTTTTGAGTAGTCTCAGAGGTATTATTTCACAGATCTATTTCAGGAGATAATTTTCTTTAAAAAAAAAAACAGGTTTGAGATGAACTTGGGCATATTTGCAACAGTGAACCTTTCTTGAACCAGCTAGCTAAGAGAATGTATGAACAAGAGAATATGAAATATAAGAGATTCTGTCATCGTTTTTAGTGATTTCTTTACATGGATAGAATAATAGACAGCAAGAATCCCTAGACATTAAGAGGGAAACAGAAGAGAAACATTGAATTGGAGGCACATAATATTCCTGTTTACTGGTATGCTTTAATTCACTTATTGTATTCATTCAATTACTCCATCATTAATATATTCAATAAATATTTACTGTTGTAATTGTGTTAGAAAAAAGCAGATAAGACCTCTGCTCTCATGGAATTTACATTCTAGCTCTGGTATATAGGAATGAATGAATTTTTAAAAAGATAAATATTATACACATGCTATACAGAAGTTAAAATGAGGTGCTAAGATAGGGAAGACTAGGTGCTAGTTCAGATTGGGTGGTGAGGAAAGACTTGTTTGCAGAGGTGTATTAATCAGTATAGTTTCATTCCTGTTTAAAATAACCCCAAATATCAGTGTCTTAATGCAACAAAGTTTCATTTCTTGCTCATATCACAGTCCAATGCAGGTTGGAGATAGTTCAGTCACCTGACTCCAAAGCCAATGCCACACAGTTTATTTTTTAGTATGACAGCATTCCATTCCCAGATACCAATTACCAAATCAGTTAGGGTTCGACCAAAGAGAGCTACTAAAAATATTATGGAATAGAAATTTATTAGAGGAATAAGAACTCACACAATTGTGTAAATAAAGGTTGAGACTGGCAAGTTGGAGATTGAGAAAAATCACTAACCAAACTTCCTAAAACCAGGTACATCCAGCTGTCAGAGGGTGACTATAAAAGAGGGCTGGTGGGAAAGTTTATGGAAGCATATTGCCTTTGCATTTGATGTTGCCCAGGGGTCAGTTTTGGCCAGCAAGACCAACAGGTGGGAAAACATCTAGAAACAGAATGGGCAAGAACAACACCTTGTTGCTACTCTCTGGACATCCTGTATCTAACATTATGACCTTAAAATAGTGATTGTTGTTTAAATTATCCTATCCAAATCTTGAGCAAATTTTGCCTTTTGATAAATTAAACCTGATATGACATAGGAAAGGAGATTCTGGGAAACACAGTTCCATGTTATCCAGGTTGACATAGTACAAAACTACCATAACTATGGATCAGTTCTGAGATACTGTTAATAAGAATCAATTACAGAAATATTGGAGAAGTACAAACACGTGGAGACTAAATAACATGCTACTAAAAAAAACAATGAGTCAATGAAAATATCAAAGAGGAAATCAAATAAGAAGACAAATAAGATATTGATAAACTGAAATGGCTCCAGAATACACTGATTGAGATGGTGATAGGATATTGGAATAATGTCTTCTGAGAAAATGCTGAAAGGATCGCAGAAACGGGCTTTAGAGGACCATTTTAAGAGAAAGGCTTTAATTGATTCAACAAAAGCATTTAGCAAAATTCAACACCCTTTCATGATAAAATTTCTCAGAAAACTAGGAATTCAAGGAAACTTCCTCAATCTGATAAAGAGCTTCTACATAAGATCCTGAGATAAATCATACATAAAAGTAAAACAATGAATTCTTCCTACATAAGGTTAAAAATAAGGCGAGGATGTCATTCTGACCACTTTTATTCACCACATGTGAGAGGAGATCCTTACTAGTGCAACAAGGCAAGTAAAAGAGGCAAAAGATTTGAAAGAAAAATTAAAATTTACATATCCAAAGATGACATTATTTATATAGACTATCCTAAGTATTAACAAATACTATAGCTAGTAATGAGTCCAACATACTCCCAGGTACAAGGTCCATAGACAAGAATCTATTTTACTTTTATATACCAGAAACAAACAATTTAAATATGAAATGAAAAATAACCATTATATTTAAATATCAAAATATTCAGCAATTAAGGGAAAAACTCTATATTAAAATGGAAAGATATACTATGGTCATTGCTATGTTATGTTATGCATGATACTGTTTTCAAATTTTAAGATTCCAATTCTCCCAATTTAATATATACATTTAATGCAATTCCAGTCACACTTTCAGCAGACTTTTTTTGTTTAATTGAGAAACACTCTAAAATTCATAAAGATATGCGAAGGACATAAAATTGGTAAAATAATTAGAAAAAAATTTTTTTGTATTGCCTGAACTAAAGATTTATCACAAAGCTAGATAATCAAGACATTTTGATGTTTGCATTATATAGACAGATAGGTTGATGAATCTAAATAGTGAATTCAGATATTGACTCATAGTTTTAAGGTGAAATGATTTTTTTTTAAAAAAAATACTAAAGCAATTCAATGGAAAAAGGACTATATTCTAAATAGTTGGTGCTGGAACAACATATCCATAATCTATAAGTTGTTTTATATGTTATATGGATGTTTAAATATCTAGCTGTTATCAAAATTATCTGGTATTTTCAATCTATATTTTTACTTAAGCTGATATAAAATTCCTAAGTTATTACATAGTATTTATATATTATTTTTAATGAATACACCAAAATCCCATCAAGTAAATAAGGAATAATATACATATATTTAGGTTGTCTAAGTTTTGGCTATTATAAATCATATTGTACCTCACATTTTTTGAGTAT
Organism: Hyperoodon ampullatus; assembly: GCF_949752795.1. Lineage (NCBI taxonomy): Eukaryota > Metazoa > Chordata > Mammalia > Artiodactyla > Ziphiidae > Hyperoodon > Hyperoodon ampullatus. Next base: position 185,993,792 of record NC_136914.1, read on the forward strand.
AAATACATATATATATTTTCTAATGGTATTCTTAGCACAGATTTCAAGGCATGGAATTACTGGAAACAAATTTTTCACTCTTTGAAGGCAAATTTCTTTTCAAAATAGTTATTCAAAGTTACAGTGTCCTAGCACATTTTGAAGTAATTGAATCTTAATCACTGAAAGGTTATAAATAGAACAATAACATAGTCTCACTTATAATTTAGGAACGAGAAATGAGACTGGAGACAGTATATATAGTTAGGAATTGATTACATTAGACAATGCAGGAAATGATGTGAATATACACAACTGAGCAGTCCTTGACATCCATTCATTTCTACAATACTTAATAAATATTTATTGGTCACCCACTCTGTTTCAGGCAGGCAATATTCTTGATATAGAAATGATCTGAAGCCCAGAACTTATGTTCCAACAGTAAAAACAAAAACAAGATGAACTTATTTTGCGATTTAGGAATGCTTGGTAGTAGCTGGATCTGAAGATCCCATTTTCTGGCTTGACGACAAAGTACATAGTATGGTCATTTATTAGCCACATCTCTTGCTTTTTTTCTGAATCTTTACACCCATCATATCACCTGGATAACTTTAAACTCTTCCTTCAAGTGTCAGCATAGATTCTATTTCCTTCAGCAAGGCTTTATGACTCATTTCTAACAGGTGAGATGCATTTTTCAGCTACTCTTCTGCCTCCTAAACACAGACAAGGTAACAATGTCTCCAATATAATACCTTTGAAAGAAGCCAACTGCAAATCTTAACAGAAAAATTGCAAATTTAAGAAGACCTGAATACATTTTCTGCGTATAAGCTCATCAGTCGTCTCTGAAGAAACTTTTTTCCCTAGAACCATCTCATCTATTTCAAGCTCCAACTCAGCACCTTGCCATACGGAGCTGTACTTATTCCATTTTCTCTCATCTTTCTTTAAGGCAGCAAGCTCTAGTTATTCTATTCTCTTGACAGGCTTGGATAACATAATTATGCATTTGAATTGATTGTGGATCATACAAAGAGATAAATGGAGCACAGCTTCATCATGCATTGATTCATGCATCATTTGCCATGAAGTTGATTCAGAGAAACACAATTATTGCTGTAATTACTTCGTTTAAAAGTGTTTTCAGGGGCTTCCCTGGTGGCGCAGTGGTTGAGAGTCCGCCTGCCGGTGCAGGGGGTGCGGGTTCATGCCCCTGTCCGGGAGGATCCCACATGCCGCGGAGCGGCTGGGCCTGTGAGTCATGGCCGCTGGGCCTGCGCGTCCGGAGCCTGTGCTCCGCAACGGGAGAGGCCCGCGTACCGCAAAAAAAAAAAAAAAAAAAAAAAATTGTTTTCAGTAACTTAAAGTGCTAAGTTTTAGAATTGATGGCCTTTTGGGGGAATAGACCTTAGTGTAGATTTTTGAAGTTTTTTTTGCTATAAACCAAACAGCACTTTAAAACTGAATCATAATTATCATATTTCTCTCTTTAAAAACCTGTTTTATTTTATTTTTTTTTTACAGAAAAGGAGGAATACATTCTCCCTTATTCCTGTTAGATTATAGTTTTATTGTTAGAAAGTGAAAAATGTTTCTTTACCTGGCATAGTTTTGATTACTCTATATAATTCTAATAGAATGTATAGTATGCTGTATGATGGCTGCATACATAAATGCTTTTTCCAAAATGATATCTTTTCTCTTTCATGAAACTTTCTTGCTTGATCATATAGCATTCAGAAATAATTAGCAAAAAGTATACAAATAACTGAGTTGCCACAATGATGTCTTGGTCTACTTGGAATTTTTAAAATATATTTGATAATTATTTATAACATTCTGACAATCTTATTTTCGGTCAAAAGGTGTTTAGGTGATACAATTAGTAATTTCTATTCCTCAGAGAGAAGGATAATTGAAAAATGTTACATGGAAAAACACATGTTGCCTTGTAACTGAAGGCAAACTTTTACTAACATCTGTTTTTTAAAATTTTCACTAACTTATTTTCTTCCACAGAAGTTGCCAGTGTAATAAAATTATCATTACTAGTATTACTTTTCTTTGTTTTCAGTGAGTGATTTTCTTCAAGAACTTATATAAAAAAGACACGTTGAAAACATAATATTTTATCTATGAGATTGAACTCAAAAACTACCTCAGGGCAGCTAAAGACGTATGCTCTTCACAATTATTTAGCCAACTCTGACTTCTCTCTTTTCCCATTTTCCCCCATATTTATAAGTATTTCCAATGTAATTTGGTACATGATTATGTATAGCAACAAATTTTTCTTAGTTGTTGTAAGATCCATGAGAGCGGGGTTTGTCATCTTTTCCTGTGTATTGCTCTAAGAAAGGGCTGCTATACCAATCCTTACAGTACTTATATAGGTACTATGACTGTAGTAAGCCAGAGAATTCCTCTGGCACAGCCATATTAAACAGGTAGGATTGACACAAAGAAATACGTGTTCTCCCAGTTTTTTTTTTTTTTTTTTTCGGTATGCGGGCCTGTCACTGTTGTGGCCTCTCCCGTTGTGGAGCACAGGCTCTGGACGCACAGGCTCAGCGGCCATGGCTCACGGGCCCAGCCGCTCCGTGGCATGTGGGATCTTCCTGGACCGGAGCACAAACCCATGTCCCCTGCATCGGCAGGCAGACTCTCAACCACTGCACCACCAGGGAAGCCCTCTCCCAGTTTTTTTGTGAATATATCTCTGTTTTATTTCTGTATTTGTGATAGAGAAATGGGAAAAAATGAATATTTATTTCAATTACTACAAATATACAACAAACTTAGTAAATTGCAATATGACCAACTTCAGTAAATATCACATCTAACAATTCAACCAATACTTGGCCTCAGTGTAGGAGAAAAAAATACAGATCAGTGAGAGCTATGGCAATATGGTGACTCACATGCAGGGACAAGGCCCAGTGCTACCAGATACTCCAATTATTTAAAGGAAGAAGGAAATACATGTCAGTTTATATGATATTTTTCTACAAATTTGAATGTGGGCACATAATTAAAAGCAAAATTGTTTAAGACAAGAATATATATGGGCTTCCCTGGTGGCGCAGTGGTTGAGAGTCTGCCTGCCGATGCAGGCGACACGGGTTCGTGCCCCGGTCCGGGAGGATCCCACATGCCGTGGAGCGACTGGGCCCGTGAGCCATGGCCGCTGAGCCTGCACGTCCAGAGCCTGTGCTCCGCAACGGGAGAGACCACAACAGTGAGAGGCCCACGTACCGCAAAAAAATAAAAATAAAATAAAAATAAAAGAATATATATGGCCAATATCAAATATGTCTACATGCAGAAAATAGACTATGGCCCATCCTTCATCCATAAAACACAGCATAGACAAAAATCTGCTCAAGAATTTCTATTCTTTTTTTCAATTTGTTTCTCATATAATTTTGGGCTGTATCACTTGGAAGGCAAAGAGATAAAATATGTTAAATTGATTTATGGAAGTTACTGATCTTTGCTTTTTTTTTTTCTTATAGATGCAGGGGAAGTGAATGCTCATTTGCTCTTCACTTTAAACATATGCTTAAACTGGTTTATCTGGTGGAATCATATTAATTTCATCATATTGCATACAGAGGGGATTTGAATGGATTTATGAATTTCTTTTTATCTGATAGTGACTTTTCTTACTATTTATTTAAGTATCTCAGGAAGACAAGCAGATATTACTTTATTGTAGAAAACATGTTATTTTTACCAAAGGAAGAATAAAAGCCACTTCTATATGTGGTCAGTTAGTCAACTATGGTTAATGGTGAATGCTGACTATCCTGTAGCCCAGTGATAGATACTTAGGAAAAGGCCACAGTGAGGAATCAGGAGTGAGCTGTCTGGTACTACCTCTCCCCTGCTTATTCAAGAGGAATAGGGCAGAGGCTCCTCTAGCTAGGACATCAGGGTTGTGAAGATAGGGACTTTGAAGGTCATAATAAGAGCAAGGGGAGACTCATCCTAGATTACAGGAGGTACTGAAGATGAACCAGCATCTCTGCAAAGTTTAAAACTAGAGAGGTGTCTAGTTACAAAAGGTAAAAAGGGAAATCATAAAGTTGGTCAAACTGGGTGGGTAAAGTGGTCGTCAAGTTAGGTGAAGAGGTAGTTATCAAAGCTAAACGTGTAAATAGGTCACCATCAAATAGCAGGTTGTGTGGCAATCTGATATCATCTTGAGTAAACACAGACCTGTCAAGGCTGCTAGCAATGGATATCATCTAATGGGGGCATGGTGGGAAAAAGACCTAGAAATAAATGTGTACAGATTAAAAACCTTTAAATACAGGCTGATGAAGGAGTTGGGACAAAGACTTGAGAATGGCTCGTCCATCAACTCTAGCAGATATTATGTGAAAAAATATGCAGTGAAATGAGCAATATCTAACCCCAAGTGGTTTGTAGCTGAGTATAATGCAGAGTGGACTGTAAACATTCTGCGGTGAGTGTCAGAATCTGTGGCACTGCTATGAGTTTCCCCAAAATATGTCTAAGTAAGATGTCAACAAATATAAGTGAGCAGGAAACAACTGTTGTTTGTGTGAGGCTCATGATAGCCACACCTCAAATAGCTTAGACAAGCAAGGTGGACAGGATGAATTCTTTCCCCTCTGGATTTAATCCAGTTATAGAAGTTAAAGCATATTCCCATCTTTTCCCACATGATAAGAAGTAACTTTTATTCAACTTGATTCAAGGAAGATTTGGCATTATTTTTGGCTGGGATCTTTATCTCATTTTCCTGGTAGTAATGTTATTGGAAGAGACCTCAACTGTACTGCAAGTGAAATGTGTGGCAATTCCAGGCTAAGATCGGATACTCTCATTCATGGTTTAAATGTATTTGGAGAGCTACATAGGTCTGTATGGAGTTTCTCTATAAAGCACTAGACTCCTCTAAAAATCTCTGCATGCATTTCGTTTTTATCAAAAGAAATTAGTTTTGCAGTTGGTAGGAGCATGCATGCATGTATGTGTGTGTGTGCTTTTCTTTTTTCTCAGCACTATAGCTATTGTCCAGAGATGGCAAGCTTATTTCCTTGAAAATTTTCACGCAGAAGTAGCATTAGTGTTGAAAGGTAACAGTAAAAAAAATAAACAAAAATGTTTGTTTAACATTTAACATGTTAAATGTTATTATAAACAAATCTTTTAAAAATCCTAATTTAAAGATCTATTGACAAAGCTATGGTTTAAAGCACTTTTACTATTCAAAGTAGAAAAACCAAAATATTGTAAAAGGTCATTCAATACTTCTTACAGGTACTAAAACAAAGGCTATTCGAGGTCAAACTAGACTGTTAAATACAAACATTATACGGAAAGGAAACATAAGATTTCAGTTTAGTTTGGTTACATTGTCCTATAAGTAAATGTCAGTGTACAAGTATGTAGACAAACTTTTGTAAATATATTTATATTTATATGGAAGATTAATATGATCATGAGGAATATTATAGTTTTAAAATTATAATAATAAATTTTCTAAAACAATCTGTGTATGAACAGAGTCTATTTCCAAGTATGTGCAATTACTATAGTGAATTATCTTAAGTACATTACAAACAGTCTATTTCACTTTCTCTTTCCCCACCCATATTAAACTAAAAAAATAATAGTAATAATTAAGCATCATGCACCTAAAAAAGAAAGGAAGCTAATTTGGGGAGTGTTATGGGGAAAATGGCATAAATAGTGTAGCATCTATTGCTCATACAACTATTATTTTATCTTTGCTCAGGAAGAGAAATTTATCTCAAGATTTTAGTGACTTGCAATAGATGTGCATAAAGAACTTTCCTTGATTGCTTCTGGGAACCTGTTGTTTGACATGTTCTCATAGAAGTTCTCAATTTTGAGCTGGACCTCAAAGAGTCTTCTGAAAAGCAAGATGTACACACAAAATTCTCTTACTTGTGATGCCCTACTCCAGCAGAGATATGCATTTTTTCCTTAATGGCTCTTCAGTAAGGTTGCTAGATTTAAAATGGGCTTATCTTTTCAATGGGTTATTTTCTCTTAAGTCTCTACAAAGGGGTTCACTTACTTTATTTGACTTAGAAAAATAGGCCTACACAATAAATTTCTCTATTTAGATCTCACATATATTGGAAAAGCTATCTTTGACTCACTATATATTTTAAACCTAAGGATGCTCAATACCTAAACCCTAAACATAATAGCATGACTTTTTCTTTTATGTTTTCCAGGGAGCTGGTGGGGGGGGGGAAACTTTATATTCTCTAAAAGAAAACCCCATACACAAGTGGATATTTGCTTTACTTTTTCATCCCAAACTCCAAAGGTTAGAATTTTAGGAAATATCTTCTACATATAGAGATGAAAAAAAGACTAAGCAACCAGGATTTAGGCAGCGATTGTGTCTCTGTAATTATAAACATCCTACTTCTGAGTTGAAACTACAAAATAATAGCACTGGAAGGAGGCTTGGATATCTAAGACCTAGCGAGATGAAGTACTTCACCCATGGGCGGCCTGTTATTGTTAGTATTAGTGACTGGGTGTCAGATTCCTGGTGCCCTAAATGTCATTCCATCTCTTCTTCTCTTCTTTATGTTACAGTTTGATGAGGTGGCTAAGAACATAAGTTGCAACTTCAGATGGATGTGATACAAATTCTTTTTTGTATCATATGAACCGCATAGATATGCTATGTAAACTTTCTGAACCTCAATCTCTCTACCTGTAAAATAGGAATGTTTGTGTCTGCTTCATAGGATTAAGTTTTATCATACATGGAATGTGCTTGACTAGTACCTGGCCCATGTTATGTGATCAATAAATGTTAGTGATTACTCAATACAGCAGATTACATCATATTATAATAAGAAATATCAGTACCTCCCTGGTGGTCCAGTGGCTAAGACTCTGCGCTCCAAATGCAGGGAGCCAGGGTTTGATCCCTGGTCAGCGAAGTAGATCCTACATGTTGCAACTAAAAGATGCTGCACGCTGCAATGAAGATCCCATGTGCTGCAACTAAGACCTGGCACGGCCAAATAAATAAATAACTAAATATTTAAAAAAAGAAATATCAGGGTATGACAATATAATTATTAACATAACATCAGCTGAATATGTGCTGTGGTTATTTTACCCTTAATGGTAGTGCAATTTGGATACTGACTCACAGTCTCTTGCATATCATATCTTAGAGTCAGTGATACTATTGAATTGGAAAACTCTGATATAACCTTCTCCCCCAAATCTCAGAGGGTTGATTGTGCTGAAGACCAGTCCCAGATCTTAATTTTAAGAGGAACATAACTTTAAGAAGTCATTAGAGTCTAGGAAAATTACACTGTGGTTTTAGGGCACTTATAAAGGAGAGGTGACTTGAGAGGAGATAACTAGGTATGTGTAGTTAAAAATATTAAACTACCATATCCCCTGTATCCTCTTGCCCTGCAGAAGTGATCCATTTACTGTTATAGAGTATAGCAGCCCTTACCTCCCTTGACTAAAGACTGTAAAGAGGGATCAAAGGAGGCACTGGCATTACAAGACAGTGTATATATTTCTTGGCAGCATGCTTTCCCCCTCTGCCACCAGACGAATAACTAGGGTCATATCAGAACACAATCCTATGGCAGATATCAGACCTGCATCGAGAAGAAATCAAAAGGCTTAGATAAGTGGGCATGTTAGAACAGATATAATATATCTAGAAGAACTACCAGTCAAATAAGTTCCTTGGGAGTGACTGGAAGACACTTCTTTTACTGAAACAAAAAAGTTGTGAAGGGGTTACTTTCTTGTTAGTTAAAGCTTAGAGAAGAGTCCTCTATAGGCCAGTGTTGATAGTGTTGATAAGAGATGAAGTTTTAAACCTCAGATCCCTTGTAGCAACTGGGATAGAAGAATCTAAGAATAGTAAGGAATAGGTAACTGCAAATACATTTTTAAAAATATGTTCCTTATTTTACAATGCGACTTCAGTGGTTTTGGTGCTTCCTTATACAGTCGAGAAGTGAAAATACATATAACTGTTAGGATATATACAAATACATCCTACTTCTTCTTCTTTATTGAAAATCTTGATTTGTAGGTTCATGAATGCTAAGATGCATATATAGTAATTCAAGCAAATACTATTTATGTTAAACAATTTTTTTAAGGATGGAGATTTTTAAGTAACAAAGTAGTAGTTAATAAGTGTTACATATTTCAGAGAGGTACATCATGTAAGATGAGGATCAAAAGCATCTTTTGAACGAGGATATTAGCACCTGACAACACATCAATTGTACATGTAACAGATTCAGCCACCACCCCCTAAAATTGTCTGTCTTTCTGAGCCTAATTTATCAAAGTCTGGAGAAAGGACTGATTGGTCCAGTTCAGATCTAGAACTTGGAATAATACAGGACTGTTTACTAGGATATGGGGGTTCATATTATTGGAACAGAGATAGCTGGCTTACAAAGCAAGTGAGGAAATGGGAGAAAAGCAGAGCAGGGTTATAGAGAGGAGGAGATAAAAGGGAGGGTGATAGCCCACTTGTTAAGGCACAGCTTCTTTATTTCTCGTGGGTTATCTGAGAAATAAGAGCTTCCTTATAATTAACATATATTTGCTTAAGTCAGTTCTAATGCATGCATGCCATTTGAAAACAAAATGGTTCTATTAATAGTTCCTATTGTATATTTACTAAACTATAGAATTAAATTGTAACTATCTGCAGTACAAAACATCTATTGTTTTGTACATGAATAATATGCTCCAGTTAGATCATGTCTTCTATGCCCTCAGGGTTTCGATGTAATAGGATTATTATATGGGAGGGAAAAATGGTTCTATGTTAATCTTGCTGAACAAAATGCTGAAGCGAGAAGATTTTAACCATTTCCTTAGCTATATGCTACTGAGACAGAACGATGGCTTTCTCTTAAGCCAGTGGAAGAGCATGTCTTATTTTGCTGACTATAGCTGGCACCATTGAAAAGAAATCTATCTAGATGGAAAGAATATGTTCTAAGTGTATTTGGAAACCAATATATTTTATAAAATACAGCTACAAGTATATTGTAGTTGTAAATCAAGAGGAAGTTGCTCTCTGACTTTGTGATATACAGACATATCTATATGGAATAAAGTTTTATAAGTTTTGCCCTTTTTACAGCTCAGCAAATCTAAATTCTTATTTCTCCTTGCAGAGTAAATTGTTTCCCCAGAATATCAAGGTTAGTGAGTATATTTTTATGGGCCCCAATGGTTGAATTGTCAATGTAATACCCCCCCCAAAAATGTGAAAAAATCATTTAGTTAGCCCACTTTCCGTTTAAGGCTCAATTATGTGAAATAACATGTCTCAAAATTATATACATAACTTGCTATCAGTCTGTATAATTAATGATGTGGACATTCCTTACATGGGTAAAGTAAAACCTTTTGATCATGAGTTATTAGCCCACTCATATCTTAGGTAAGAAAACAAATTGACACTCTGTAAAAATTGTATTATTGTTTGTTTTTTCTTAATTAAGAAGTAGGCCTTTTAAACTCAAATTTATGATCTTTAGCAATAGAAGATTTTAATGAAGCAAATGGCCAAATCTACAAATAAACACATAGAATTGTTAGAACGTTTTAAAGTCTATTATTGTTGTAATTGGGTGAGAGAAAATGGACATGTTTCCCATGAGTTTTGATAACAGTGGTTGTACATGTAAATATGTCTCCCACAGAGTACCTTACTTAAATTTGAATTAAAACAGACTTTCCCCAAAGCCCAAACTTCAATATAAATGTTTTTAGGTGAAAGGATGAGATATTGTCAGTCAAATTCTACATACTGGAAAAGATATTTTACCTTGAACCAGGAACCTAGGGGACTAGGAATAAAATATCAATACTAAGCAACTAGTACTTTAGGGAAAGAAAAAAAACCCACTAAGTACATAAAGATAATGACCTTTTCCCCCTTTCATTGCTTTTTCTAGCACACATGTAGGTTCATCCTGAAATCACATGCTGCAAACAACTAATGGGCAGCAAACCATGTTTTTCAGACTCCTTCTCAGTTCAGATGACCATTCTTTATCTTTCAGATTGTGTGTTATATTTCTTAGTAAGCCGGAATTTCTAAAAGAGGTGATTTATAAACTTATTTTAAAGATTTTAATATTTATACTTTTTGTAAGCTAATTGAGAAATGTATTTGGCATATAACTTTGGTCATATCAAAATTATAATTTTGAAATTAACATAAAAATATTCCCAACTAAATCAAGCTGAATTTTACTTTTTTTTTTTTGTTACTTTATTTTAAAGACACGATCCTGGCATCTCTTCTCTAGAAAGCAAATCTTGGCATGAAATTTGAAGATTCAAATGAAATCGATTTTGATATTTTTCAGCTGTTTCTTCTTGTGAGAAATGGTTAACAACTTGAGAAACTATATGTTCACTGCATCAAATGATGAATGATCTGAGTAATAATATTTTATGCCGTCTGTATTGCTCCCTAATGATTCCATGTTTATATCTTCTTTTGCTGCTCTTGATATTTTGAATCTGTTGCTGTCAGAAAAAAATCCAAAAAGTATACTCAGAGTCATTTTTAGACTCTATTGTAAATCGTGCTGCATTAATATGATCCACGAAGAGACAAATGGTGTGTGAAGGGAACGGTACTCAGGTCTGCAGCAAGAGAAGAAAGAGGAGGATTTGGGACTGGCAGAGAACGGTGGCAAATTAATATAATTCATATGATTGTGTTTGCTGTCCACAAAATATTTTGCACAAATAGTGCACTGGGAGAAAGGCATTGCTACTTTAACTTTGAATTGGTATTGCTTGCTGTTATTGAGATAAAATGAATGAAATAAAAATGGGAGAAACTCTGGGCTTCCCTGGTGGTGCAGTGGTTGAGAGTCCGCCTGCCGATGCAGGGGACACGGGTTTGTGCCCCGGTCCGGGAAGATCCCACATGCCGCGGAGCGGCTGGGCCCGTGAGCCATGGCCGCTGAGCCTGTGCGTCCGGAGCCTGCACTCCACAATGGGAGAGGAGGCCACAGCAGTGAGAGGCCCGTGTACCACACACACACACACAAAAAAAAAATAGGAGAAACTCTAAGCAAACAAGACTGTCCATGTTATACTCTAGTGTAATAGTGTAAACAAGAGTAAACCAATTACTAATATTTTCTTAGTGCAGGAGTCCTGGTATATATTACTATGCTATACTCAACTTGAGCAGATATTTCCCCATATAACAAATCACTTCCTTACTCTAGCTGAGCCAAATTCACTAAGGAAGGGTGGAAAATAAAAGGACCTGAGGTATGAGAATATGGGGATCATAACAGCTAATAAAGAATCCATTTATGTGACATACATAAATACTGAAACAATGAAAGAAATGAAAATATTTCAAAAAAAGAGGGCTAAGATAAACCAAACTATTCCAAAGACAAAATCCTCTCGACTCTTTAATGAATCAGAAAATTTTTGAAGTCACGATGAACTGACTTTACATATGATGTAGTCCTTATGCAAACAGGTTTATACTAAAGTAATCTTTTTTCCTTCCATGCATATCTGTAAAATTCACATGTGTAAATACTATACTGGTGGAATTAGAGAATTAATGTACTTTAGAATTAGAAATCAATTACATTTGCTAATTCTTCCTTATCACAGGTCTCATAAACTAAGCATAAGAGCCATTAGCTCTTTTTAAAAAAAAATATTTATTTATTTTATTTTGTTTATTTATTTTTGGCTGCGTTGGGTCTTCATTGCTGCACACAGGCTTTCTCTAGGTGCGGCGAGCAGGGTCTACTCTTCATTGTGGTGCATAGGCTTCTCATTGCAGTGGCTTCTCTTGTTGCAGAACATGGGCTCTAGGGCACACAGGCTTCAGTAGTTGTGGCATGTGAGCTCTAGAGTGCAGGCTCAGTAGTTGTGGCACACGGGCTTAGTCACTCCGTGGTATGTGGGATCTTCCCAGACCAGGGCTCAAACCCGTGTCTCCTGAATTGCCAGGTGGATTCTTAACCACTGCACCACCAGGGAAGCCCCACAGGGGCTACTCTTCATTGCGGTGCACGGGCTTCTCATTGTGGGGGCTTCTCTTGTTGTGGTTGCAGAGCACGGGCTCCAGTAGTTGTGGCACATGGGCTCAGTAGTTGTGGCTCGCAGGCTCTAGAGCGCAGGCTCAGTAGTTGTGGTGCATGGGTTTAGTTGCTCTGCGGCATGTGGAATCTTCCCAGACCAGGGCTCAAACCCGTGTCCCCTGTATTGGCAAGCGATTCTTAACTACTGTGCCACCAGGGAAGCCCGAGCCATTAACTCTTAAGAGACAATTTAATTAAAATCTATTACAGTTATTGCAAGTCATGTGCTTTTTGAAACACAGCAACATTTCATTTTGGAAATCATGGACAAAAAAAACATGCAAGATTAAAAAGTACAAAATAAGGCATATAAGTGAAGAGAGCTAGGTAAATTATTTGTTCTGCTTAAATAATACATGTTCCACAATGGCAGAAAAAACTTCTTGTCTACTACTGAATCCAAACCACCTAGATTGTGTCTCCCAGTTAGTGCTCAAAATATGTGAGAAAATTATCTTCTTATTTTCCAAAGCCACTATAAATAGCACATATTAAGAATTACTGAACAGTCATAAATAGCAACATATTTTATATCTAGATTTTTAAAAATTTTACCTAGAGTAAAAACATTTACGAAGTGTCAAAAACCTTAACATCATTAAAGCTATACTGCCTAACTGTAGAATATTTAGTAACTTCCTGACCTGAGGCAGAAAATTAAAGCTTGGGAACTACAAATCTTTAAATCATGTTCAATCCATTTATTTTTCCCTCTAAACAAGGATAAGGTATATATGATAGCTTAATTACCATCTACTGGTAATATTGATTAATCATGAGCAAATTAACGTATTACCTATTTCATTTCTAAATAATAAAAATATTTCCATTTTTTGTTAAATATGTAAATTTTAATTAATCTGGAAATTATTAGTTGCTTTACCAGGCTTAGAACTAAAGTATCTAAATAAACACTATATTTTTTAAAATATAGATTAATTTCATATGACCAAGAGAGTAGATTTATATTAACCAATCCCTAGTTATTCATTCATTCAATAAATATTTACTGAAGAGATGTTTTGTCAGGTCCAGAATGACTATATAAAGAAAAATAAAAGAATGATTATCCAGTATCAAATTTGACAACTGAAGGGTTGCTTTTAAAATTTTGTAATAGGTATCAACATTTAATTGATTTTTCTATATACAGTTCAAGTTGAGAGTGGCATTTCTAAGAGACTTAGTTGAATGGCTGGGGACAGATTCTCCAAAGCTTTAGAGGCTTTTAGATAAAATTCAAGGAGAAGGTGTGGGGATCTTGAGTTTAAGCTGGTGAGGGAATGAGAAGTGAGATTTTTGACCAAGACAGTGTAACTGATAAAAAAAATTACAATTCTATGTATATTGACCTTGTGACCCACAAACCTTTTAAATTTCTTTATTGATATTAACAGTTTTCTTTATAATATATATGGATTTCTGCATACATAGTCATATAACTTGCATATAATAACAGTCATTTCTTATCACTTATCATACTTCATATAACTTCCTTATCACCTTTATTTTACTTATCACATTTCTTACCACATCCTTATCAGTCCTTACAATTTTATTATCTTTGCCTTATCATGCTGTCTAGAATATCCAGTAAAATGTTAGTAGAAGTTGGGATAGTGCACTACCTAACCTAAACCTTAGGAGTTTCCCTAGAAAATCATGCTTTTCTATTTTATGCTATTTGATTGGTTTATACATCTCTGCATATGTATATATATGCATATAAAATTTATTGTGAGATTTGGTTTGTTAATGTTTGTTTAGGATTTTTATATTTATTTTCTTTGAAGAGATTGACTTGCAAATTTCCTTTCCTCTAATGTCCTTGCTAGGTTTTATTATCAAGGTTATGTTGGCCTTATAAAATGGAGATTTTTCTTACTTTTTCTTTCTTCTATTTTCTTTGAGCTTCATTTAATTTTTTCCCATAACTTTTTGAGATGTAAACATTTGTTTTCACCTTTTTTTGTAATATATATTAACATTATAACATTCTCTTTAAGCACAATATTAGCTGTATCATACAGATTTTATTACACACTCTATTTTCAACATAAACAGTTTCCTGATTTTTATTTTATTTCTTCTGGGTAATTTAGTAATATGTAGTTAATTCTAAACATATAGAATATTTTTAGTTATCTTTTGGAAATTGTTTCTTAGCATAATTTCATTATGGTCAGAAAAGATAATTTCTATGATTTCTGAATTTAAAATTTGACAGACTAACTTTCAGAGCCCACACATGTCCAATATGGACGACTATTATATATGCAGTGGAAAATAATATTTATCCAGATGATTTTATGGATTGTTTTTAGTATATGTCATTAGCTCAAAAGCAGTAGCTGTGTTATTCAAGCCTTCTATAGTGTTGCTAATACTTATTTCCTGACTTTTCTATGAATTTCAAAAAGCTGCATAATAATTTTCCAACATAATTAAAGATTTGCCTCTTCTTCTTTTCTACTTGTCAATTTTTGCATAAGTTTGAGGTATGTATCATACATATATACACATATTATAAACATACATGTGTGTATATATGTGTGTATATATATGTGTATACATATATTTTGCATACTACATTTTGAGATGGTATGCATCCTACATATATACACATTATATATATGCACACATATATATGTGTGTGTATATGTGTGATTGTACATATATACGTACATATATGTGTATATATATTTTTCTCCTTGGTGAAAAGTCACTTTTACCATTCTGAATGTCTTCATTTATCCCCACTAATTATTGCCTTAAAAGGCTCTGCAGCAGGTGTGAGCTGTGGTACAAGAATCCTGCTTCCTTTATTATATAACTCAATATCTCCTGTAATAGTAGATGTATCAATGGTGGATAAAGTGTCATCTCTCTTTACTAGCAATTGCATGGTATATCTTTTCCTATCATTCCATTTTAAAATTTTGTTTCCTAATTTTGCGTCTCTTGTTTTTTAATCCATTCTAACAATCTTCACCTTTCAACTAGACTGTTCAATTTACATTTAATGTAGTTACTAGTGTTTTTAAGTTTAAATCTACTATTTTTATACCATTTTAGTGATATTACAGTGTTTAAAACATTTCTCCTTGCCTTACTATGATTTGTTATCAATTAATAATTTTATCACTTCTCAGAAAATTCAAATTCTTTGGAATCTTTTATCCTGCCTATCTTAGAGCTATTTTTTAAATTTTGGTATAAATTCTCTATATATGTAAAACTCACAAATATTATGTTTCTCAAGTAATTGTTAATCAGATCAATCAACAATTTACCTTTTCTCTTTTCCTGCATCTCTGTGTTCCCATTGGGAACATTTTTCTTCCCTTTAATAATTCTCTTTATATTTCATGTATTGTGGGTCTACTTGTGTCACAATTTCTTAGTTTTGGTTATTCATAGTTTTGTTATTCAATTTCACCATTAATTTTGAAAGATATTTAGGATAGATACAGAATTCCTGGTTGACGTTTTTTTCTTTTAGAACTTTGAATATATAACCAAAGGTGTTGAGCTCTTATTATTTCTCTTGAGAAATTAGCTCTCAGTATTTTTCTTGCATTTTTAAATGTAATAGAACTAGGTTTTGCTTTAGATTCAGTTAGTTTTCTTGATATTTATTAATTTAGTATGATATGCAGAAGTATACTTTAAAAATTTTTATCTTGCTGTTTTTTGTATTGCTTCTGTAATCTGTTTGATAGTTTTCATTAGTTTCTGAACATAGAACCATTTCTTTAAATATTGCTCCTCTTCCATCTGATCTCTTTTCTCCTTTTGGGACTACAATTCCATACATCACGATGAGAAAGCTTTTTGTATGTAAAAGGCCAAGTAACAAGTAATTTAGGCTTTGCAACTCTCATAATGTTTCTATCATATATACTATTTTAACTCTTTAAAAATGTTAAAAAGCATTCTTACCTCAGGGGCTGTACAACAACAGTCCACATGGTGTATTGATTTCTAAATTATTTCTTCCTAGTTTCTGAACAAATTGTGTTTTTAATGACTTTTTTTTTGGTTTGAATGCCATACATTGTTTATAATAAATGTAGAAATGATAAAAACTCTCAACAAAGTGGGTAGGGAAGGAATGTACCTCAACATAATAAAGGCTGTATATGACAGGTCCACAGCTAACATCATACTCAGTGGTGAAAAGCTGAAAGCTTTTTTTCTATGATCAGGAAAAACACATGGATGCCCACTCTCTTGTGACTTTTATTCACTATAGTATTGGAAGTCCTCTCCAAACTGGAGAGGAAGAAGTAAAACTGTCACTATTTGCAAATTATATTATATATAGAAAATCCTAAAGATTCAACCAAGAAAGTGTTAGAACTAATATATTCAGTAAATTTGCAGGATACAAAATCAATATACAAAATCTATTATGTTTCTACATACTAATAATGAACTATCAGAGAGAAATTAAGAAAACAATCTCTTTTACAACTGCACCAAAAAGAATAAAATACCAGAAATAAATTTAACCAAGAAGTGAAAAACCTGTACGCTGGAAACTGTAAGACATAGATGAAAGAAACTGAAAAAAACATTAATAAATGGAAAGATATTCTGTGCTCATAGACTGGAAGAATTAATATTGTCAAAATGTTCATATTACCCCAAGCAATCTACAGATTCAATACAATACCTATCAAAATTCCAAAGCATTTTTCACAGAAATAGAACAAACAATCCTAAAATTTGCATGGAACCACAAAGGACCCCGAAGAGCCAAATACTGGCTTTTAATGTTCCAATATTTATACCTCTTTCTTCTTTCTGCTTTTAGTATCATGTTATTTTTTCTTCTCCAAAGAAGTTACTTGTTTTGCTGGGCTCCTGATAATAGTAGCTATTAATACCTTATCCAGATACTTTAGTCACCTTTACTTCTAGTCACCTCTACTTGGTTGTACAGTGTGCTAAATTGTTTCTAAAAGGCACAACAGAGAATTGACATAGTGATGGAATCACTTTTGAGAACTGGAGTTATTTGAAAGATAAAGTACAGGGAAGAAAATTAAAGTTGGCATCTATATGAAAATAATATTAATGGAAGAAAATAATCAGAATAATAGAAGCAAATAATTATTCAAAGCTGCAAAGGATTATAAATTTTCTGGAATATTGTCTATTTTGCATTCAATCTCTTTAATCCATATAACTTGTGGAGCTACACTTTAGCAAAATTGCTCCTTCAAGGAAATGATTTATCAGTAAAAAAAAAGTAAATTTAGAAAATTTGTAATTGCAACAGTTTATTTTGCTCAAACTAGCTCCTCAACCTTCTGAAGCAAAGATGAATTTGGATCATGCTCTGAGAGAGTTGAGTCAAACTCATACACTAAAATAAAAGCATTGATTAAATAGACATTAATATGAACAGCAGGACAGTGAGATTCTAGAGAACCTTACATGTTTGGCTGGCATTCTGTTAAAGAAGTAGAACTCCAACTAGTATCTTTTTTATTCAGCTGTGACTAATTATCTTCCACAATCATATTAAAAATTAAAAATCATATTAAAATATTGAATGCAGCTTGATTTACAATAACACTAAAGGTCTAAATTCGGCGTTATAATCCAAATAATGACACCCACAACTGCCTAAGGGTCATGATACTCGTTCTCACAGTGAAGGAGAAAAAGAGCTAATTATACACACAAGAGAATGAGTTACGTGTTCTCTTGTTTTTCCTAGACAATTTCAGGCAAAATACTTGTGTGTGTGTGTGTGTGTGTGTGTGTATGATCCTTGTGAAAAATTCAAGGGAAAAAATAATATTCCCCAAAGCACGTGCACACACACACATAATACACAGAGCAAGATCTTGACTTTTAAATTCTGATGCTGACCCCCTTTAAAGGGATATTGATGCCTTTAAAAAGCAGTGCTTTTGGCATCAATTATCTATTGTTAAGTATGAAGAAACTTAGACATGTGTGTGCATATGTGTGTGTTTGTGTGGGTTTTGGGATTGGCAGTTCTATGGAAACTAAGATGATATGTACATCTTATTTAGGTATTTAGATGTCATTACATCATTGTATAACAATTCTGATAATGTCAAAGTCAATAAAAAAGGTATGGTCAACAAAAGCACACATCCAGCTGAACTAGATTTGATTGTTGCCTGAAGACTGACTATTTATTTGTTTCTCGGTTGAATAAGCACAGAAATATCTTTAAGATAGATTAGTATGCTTTCAAAATACTGATTCTCTTGGGTGTTCTTTCTTTTTCAAAAATTATTTTTATTGAGGAATAACTGACATACAACATTATATTAGTCTTGGGTGTACAACGTAATGATTTGATATTTGTATATATTGCAAAATAATCACCACAATAAGTCTAGTTAACATTCATCACCAGACAGAGTTGCAAAACTTTTTTTTTCTTGTGATGAGACTTTTTAAGATTTATTCTCTTACCAACCTTCAAATATGCAATACAATATTATTAGGTATAGTTGCCATGTTATACATTATATCATAATGTATATTGGGAAGTTTGTACCTCTGTATAATTGGAATTTTATACCTTTTATAATAATTGGTAATTGGAAGTTTGTAACTTTTGACTCCCTCCACCTAGTTAACCCACACCCATGCCCTGAGTCTGGCAACCACCAATCTGTTCTGTATGAAATTGTTTTTATTTTTAAAGTTCCTGCATATAAGTGAGATCATACAATATTTGTCTTTCTCTGTCTGACTTATTTCACTTAGCATAATGTCCTCAAGGTCAATCCATGTTGTCACAAATGGCAAGATTTTGTTATTTTTTATGGCTGAATAATATTCCATTATATATATATTCCATTATATATATATTATATATATTATATATAATACATATAATATAAAGAAGATTATATATATATATATATATAATCTTCTTTATCTATTCATTCATGGACAGACACTTAGGTTGTTTCCAAATCTTGGTCATTGTAAATGATGCTGCAATGAACAGGGAGGTGCAGGTACCTTTTCAAGTTAGTGTGTTCATTTTCTTTGGATAAATACCTAGAAGTGAAATTATTGGATGGTATGGTAGTGTTATTTTTAAACTTTGAGGAATCTCCATACTATTTTCCATAGTGGGTGCACCAATTTACATTCCCACCAACAGTGCATGAGGGTTCTCTTTTCTCCACATTCCTGTTTAAAAACTTCTGCCTTGACCATATACTATGACACACATACACACACAGTTTCCTTTTATATGTGGTGCTATTTGTTTTACAAAATTGGTTTATATTATATTTAATTACTTGCTTCTTGCTTTTCTCACTTAAAAGACATCCTGAAAAACGTGCCAAGACAAACAGAGATTTAACTCACATTTTAATATATATTGAACCTATTACCTAGATATCTGAAGTCTCACCATGAGTCTTTCTTATATTCAACCAATTTACCACTCTGTGCTGCATTTTACATAATTTTCTCACATATATCTTCAGGCTCATTAATTTGTGCTTTTACTTGTACTTTATCTTTTTCTTTTATAAAAGTGTTCCTTAGTTCTTTTTCAAAACTTGTTGTTGTTTTTCTTTCTCACGTCCTTTCCTTTGACAACTTTTAAAAATTTCCTCTTTAATTGTTTAAATATATTTATTTTATAGTTTCATCATGTTGCTTCTTTTTATGAACCTAAATTATTGAGTATGCCAAGTCTTCCATTTGTTACATCTTTTTCTCACTAATGATGGTTTGTTTCTTTGTGTGTTTAATGATTTTAATTATAAGCTCATTTTAAGTATAAATTATTTTTAACCCCGTGGGATTCTCATAGGGGTTTGTTGAATTTTCTCCTCACAGAAGTTTTGAATTTTTTTGTTGTAGGTGTTCTATGTGCATCACTTTCCAGTGACAACTTAAAAGGAAAGTGAGTGTGAATATTTTAAAAATATTATCTTGGTTTAGGATTTCTCTGTAGCACCTAGGTAAAGTAAATGTAGATTGCAGATCAGTGAGAGATTAAGTTTTATTTTTTCTCAGGAGAATTTTTTTATCCTACTCAGATTCAGAATAAAAGTAAATCTTCATCTTAGTTTAGATACCTCTAGAACCTTGAAGTTAGAACTCAAGTTCTAGTAATAGTCAGTTTGAGAGATGACACCAGGAAAATCAGTAGGGGTGTGGCCAAGTACGGTAGGGAGGAGAAGAAAGCAAAAGTTGCATCATCAACCAAGTTGCCACTGTGGGCAAATAAAACTCAGTCTAGCTGGGAAATTCTAGGAGGAGGTGTAGAGTACTTAGCTATGAATGAGGAAGCAGGTATATTTATCTACCAACTCCCCATCTATTGCTGTCTGAGGGCTCTTCTGGGAGCCCTTGCAGCCCCTCCAGGACTTACGGCTGAGATTGTGCATGTCCCAGATCGAAGAAAAAAAAATGTTCTTAGGCAAACTGTGACAGGTGCTAGTTATAAGCAGTCTCATGTGTACAGACCAGCACCAAGAAGATATGAATCATTCATCAGTAACATCTGACAAACTATTCTTGTCATCTCTCTGGATCAGTGGATAGAGAGATTGTGTCTTCTTTTCACTAGGCTTGTAGTTGTTGGAGGACCTTGACTCCTACCCTCTGTGGTGTTAAAACCTAACTTGAACCTTTAGTCATTATACAGTTCAACTAACCTCCCAGGGCTGCTGTAATATCAGCTCACCTGCTTACTGCTTGCTTACTGCTTTGGCTTTCAGCTTTCGCTTTGCATCTGACACCTGAGATTTGTTTCTTTCTTTTATATTAATCCATAGATTCAAAAATATTTATCTATGGGAAGCAATTATACTTTATCTAGTATCTCTTGGTATTTATAGTGAAAGCATTTGATGCTAGCCTAGTTCATAATTTTGCTGGAAATAGAAGTCCCTCACCCTTTTCAAAAGCTACTTAATATTTTGTTGTAGAAAATGTATTTATTCATTCACAGAGTAATAGGCATTTACTTTTATCCAGTCCTGCCTTACAGACAAAGCCCCAGATAGCATGTCTTTGCATCTAACTTTTGTAATAACGTTTTTCCCTTTAGGATAACATTCCTAGAATGGTAATACTTTGTTAAATCTTATTTATATTTTTAAATTTTGATAGAATATTACTCTACTGAATTAAAGAGAGCAATAGTTTATATTTATTGTAACAAATGCTGAAGAAATTATTTATTTGTCTTATGGATATCAGTAAATATATATACATATGCATGTGCATGTTTATGTATATGTATATATACACAGTGATATAAATATTTTAATTCATCAGATCCTTGAAGAAAGAGGTAATTTAGTCCATCCTTCTTTTGTACAGAAAAGAATTATAAAATTAATAAAATGAAAAGGAAAGCACATGAATAGAATAATAAATCTAAAAACTTTGTGTATTGCAAACCAGGAAAGTTGAGATTAAAAGCACCATCATTCAGACTTGGAGAAGAGGAGATAAATCCTCCCAAATAAAACTAACTCCATGCATGGGGTCATTTAGGTGTCTGGTATGAATCCTCAGGGAGCCATAACCTGCAGTCATAGTCTGAAGACATCAGTATGGTAATTAAAACATGCTCATGAAATCAGATGAAATAACTGCTTCCTTGGAATTTGATAAATGCTGCCTCTCAAAATGTATAGTGTCAAAGTTATCTTGGGAATGCTTGAGTTCACAGATTCCAGGCACTGTTGACTGAACAGGCTTCTCTAAAACCAGCCTGGTTTATCTCTTAAAATGAGCTTCTATTTCTGACATATACCAAGTGACAAAGATCTCCCAAGCTATATGTCATTATGGTTGCTGCATTTGCAATCTTTCTACATGAACTGAGAACAAGTTATTTTAGACAAAAATGAGCAACTCTGATTATTAATTTATTACATTAAAATGCTGTTCTCCTCATATTTATTTTCAAATAATAAAAATGAGATCATGTCTATTTGAATAAACTATAACTAATATAAAATATTACATCAAGTATTATCAATTCAGAACTTATTTTATTTCAGAGACTACATTGAATTTTTGTCAATATCATTTTGGAGAAAAATTGGCTGGATATATGACTAATATAAAGGTTGTAGAGAATATTTTAAACTAGCAAAACAAATAATTTTCATGTACTCCAAAACCTCATTTTGTACAAATTATTTGATTACTAATGAAAAAAAATCCTACTTTTATATATTTTAAAAGATACTAAAAAAATAAAATAGTAGTCATTTTTTGTAGTTTATATAAATGACTTAAAGTTGAAAAAAGGTCTCTAAAAGTACAAATATTTGCTATATGAAAATAAATTCCCATCAAGTAATTCTAATTAATAAAATTTTAAGTATCAGATTGTGACAAGTAAACTTTGACTTGAATGAGAATGTTTCACTTATATACAGAGTGCTGTAAAATCAAAATTTATTGTGAGTGGGGTTGCTTATATTTTCCAGTAATGTTTAAATTCTCTGATGTTTTATTTTGTGGGAAGGGCAAGAATGCCATTAATTTTTAGAAACTGATAGGAATTTTCTTTTGTGGGTTTTTCTTAACCCTTTGTCAAGGTCCAAGTAAAAATTCAACCCTTCATATAGAAATTTCCTGAAATTTCCAGAAATTAACACAGCAGCAATTAAGTTCTTTGTCAACTATACTATAACAATTATCTTAATTTTCAGAGCATGATTCATGTGCTGTCCTAGATTATAGTTCTGCGTATAAAATCTTTAGAAGAAGACACTATCTCTTAAATGGTTTAGTATCCTCACTCCACCCAGTGTATCAGCAAGTTTTTTTCACATACTGCAAAATAATATATGTTCATTGTAGTTATGCTAGTGTTAATTATCATGGGGTGGGCAGCAAGACTCATCAAGAACCCCCAGAGCAACTGTATGAATGCCTGTATTTTCTCTTATTTCTCACTTCTTATGAAGTGATCTCTGGCTCAGGAGTCATCGTTTTGGTAACAGCAACATTAATATTTATTGAGTACTTGTCATTTACCAAACACTGTGTTTATATGTATTATCTCATAATATTCAGAGCATTCCTAATTGTGTAGAAATTACTACTAAAATCTTCCCCCAATTTTATAGTTGAAGAAATTGTGACTGAAAGAGATTAAATTATTTAAGGCCAGATAGCCTCTAAGTGTTGAAGCCAGAATTTGAATCTAGGCATTCTGAATCCAGAGTCCAGATTCATAACCGCTATTTAATGATACAACTTTACCACTTCTTTGTCCTCTTTGAGACCCTCTTGCAATTCATTTAACAACAGATTTTAAGCCAGACTTTATATACATTAAGAAGAAATAGCATTGACTAAATAATCTGACTTGTCTTTAAACATAAATGTCAGAGCTTTATCATGTTTTGTTCAATCATTTATACTCTATTCTCATTCTGTATTTGGTATTGTACCATAGTATGTCAGAAGAAATTAAATACTATGGAGAAAAATAAAGAAAAGGAGGAAGATAAGAAAGGTTGGGAGTGGGTATGATACCATTTAAAATGGGATGGTTAAGAAAGCAAAGCAAAGGCCAAAAAGATATTCTAAAATCTGTATTCTTATCCATCTGACTCATTTAGCCATTATTTATTAAATATTTAATATGTGCCTGTTGTTATATTAAGCTCTTAGGATAGCATAATCAGCAAACACCAATATGATTCCTACCCTCATAGATGTTACCAAAACGAACCAAATAGTTGTAAATAAGTGTAAAACTAAAACTCTGACAAGCGTGATGATCATGCGGATTTGCGGCAGAGACCTTGATTAAGCTCGTGGCAATGCGGGACTGAAGGAAGGGGAAGAGATGGTGCTGTAATTTGGGGAAATCTCCTCTGAAGAAGAGGTGCCTGAGTTGAGATCTGAAGATAAATGGAACAAAACTAAGTAGAGAAGGGTGCAGGAGGCATGTATAGTACACAGAGGTCAAAAGAGCATTTTCAGTGAAGAAGACGATGTACCAAGAGCTTGTTGCTGGAGCAGGATGACTTAGATGATGGAAGCTGGTGTGGGTGGAACACAAGACCTGAGGCAGACTGGGTGCTATAAGATAACAAAGCAAGCAGAGCTACTGACATTGCCACTCAATTGTGTTGTACATTTCCAACTTCAAATCTACTTTCTCATTGCATTCTCATATTTTCCACTTGAGGCAGATAGAAAGGAATATCATAATGAACTGATTTATTAGTTAGAAATTCAAATGATGCCCCAAATCCTACATCCGGTAAGATGGAATTGAATCCTAGGCCTGGGCATTTTCTTTAACTCAAGCTAAACACTGAGTTTAATTGTATATGTTATAATTTTTTCTATTAATCATGGACAATAAAAATTGATTGTGTAATCTAAAACATGCAACAGATGTGTAGTTTCGTTTTTAGTTTAAAAGGATAGATAAGACTAGTGGTCAGGGACTGGGCCTTGAAAGTCCTAGGGTTAGTGCAGGCTTGCTGTTAGGTGGGACTAGGTCCCTCGGTGCCTTGCTGCTTTGCCTGCTTGGGCCCTGGCAAAGGGACTGGTGCCAACTGGCTGGTGGGTGGGGCTGGATTCCAGCACTAAGTCTAGAGAGAGAACTCCAAAACGTCACTTGCCAACACCATTGTCCTCGTGGTAGAACAAACTCCCCCAAATTGTTGCCGCCAGCATCTAGGTCCCTAGGGAGAGTTCCAGTTGTCTCCAGCTTCTCCAGAGGTTCTCCAAGATCAGCAACTGACTCTGACTCAGGGTCCTTTCAAATTACTGCCTCTGTGTTGAGTCTTGGAATGTGTGAGATTTTTGTGTGTGTCTCTGTTTCTTACAAACCTCTGGCTTTCTCATACTCAAGCCCTGAAAGCCTTCCAAACCAGATGTTCTGCTGGCTCAACTTCCCAGTGAAAAACCCTCAGGCTCGGGAGCCTAATGTGGGGCTCAGACCCCTCACTCCCTGGGGAGAATCTCTGCAATTGTGATTATCCTCGTTTGTGGTTTGCCTACCTGGGGTATGGATCTTGACTTTACCGTGTTTCTGCCCCTCCTACCCATTTTGTTGTGGTTCTTTCTTTATATCTTTAGTTGTAGAAGACCTTTTCTACTAGTCTTTAGGTCTTTCTCATTGACAGTTGCTCTGTAAATAGTTGTAATTTTGTGTGCCCATGGGAAGAGTTGAGCTCAGGGTCTTCTTACCCTGCCACCTTGGCTGCCTGCTCCTACTTGTTTCACAGTTATCCTCTACCCTGGCTCAAAAATTGAAAAAAATTTTAATGATCTTTTTCAGGGCTGCATATCCACTACTGGCATTTAGTGCCCCAGCTCAGGCAATAGCCAGTCTGTGTGGGGTGTGTTGTATCCTCTCTGCTTTCCACAAGTGCCATAGAAATTCTGTAGCCTCTTAAGGTGCCTCACCATTTTGTTTCAGGACAGCTAAGCAAAAGAATCCCTCCTCCAGGTGTGGTTTGTGGAGCAGCTGCAGCATTCAAGAACCAGGATTATTTATGGTCTATAAATCTTAATCTGTTGCTATTTATTGTCTCATGTAAATGCGTCATTGAGGTTGCCCCCAAACTGCCCTACAAATTCATTTAATTATGAAATATCTTTAAGAAGTGACAGAAACATCTGGAGGAATTCTGTAAAAGAATTTAAAAAGACCAACTTGAGCTTGCTCAATAGTTTCCTTTTACAGGTGAAAAATTCCAAACCTGAGTCTTAAAAATTACTTCCTGGAAAAGTTCATTTTACATTGTCATTTTTAACTTATCATGGGGATTACTTCCATATGGCTTGTCTAAAGGAATTTCTCCCTCACTTAATATCAACAAGCAATTCTCTCAAATTTCAATGTAAAGTTATGGGAACTCAGAAAACACACGTACACATATACCTGAAATGAATTCACATTCCCTCTAAAAATGAAACCCTAGGATGAAGTTAAAAAAAAACATTACAATCACAGTATATGTATGGCTTTGTTATTTAGGAAAATTTCAAGCTTAAGTTTCTAAATCCTTAGAGTGTAGTTGTTTCTACAAGGTAGTTTTTAACTAGTCTATTTTAAAAATTGCATGAAAAACAATAAAGTGTATATGTTCAGAATTCTTTGGCTTGATAATGACTTTTTCTGCTTTTTTCTTTAAAAATTTGCTTAAGTTTACTTTTGAATAATATTATATATAAATAATAAACAATATATTTATATATTTATAAAATATTGAATAATACTATACATACAAATTATATGTAATGAATATATGTATCCATTCTATCATTTTGGCTATTTATTTGGTCTGTCATTCTTTATGTTGTAATGTACACCTCAGTCCTTTCCCTCAACACTTTAGTATTGTAATTGTTCCATATGTTTTTGGCCTTGCATATAATCTCAACAGCTTACATTTATGTAGTCATCCAGTAACATATTCCCTTATATTTATTATATTATTCTCAAATAAAATAAGAGCATTTTGATCCTTTGTCTTACACATTTGAATATGAGATGTGTTTACATTATTTCAATGAGGTTTTCATGAGTCTGATAGAAATAATGTGGGATTCTTATCAATTCCAAATTGCTGAGCTCCCCTATTATCGATCTAATATATCTATCACCTATCTAATATATCTATCACCTTGTTCTTGTAATGTTTTAGTACCATACATTGTAGTGAGCAATACAGGAAACATTTCAACTTAGGGCTCCATGTAATATCCTTCTTATACAATATAAACATGATCGAGTAGTACTTTAAAAGTTCCAGTGAAGATGCTGCTTTTCAGTGAGACTGTGCTCTAAAAATAATACATATCAAGAAAAACCATTTAGAATCACAATATATTGTTAACTTACAAAAAAACCCCAGAGAAAGACAAGTGTAATCCTATGTTCAGACATTTGGAAAACAAATACATTTGTGAGCAATAAGGAGGTCTAAGCAAATTTTATTTTTCAATACAAACTGATACTCCTATCCTTTACTCAATATTTATTAAGTGCCTATTATATATCAGATATTGTCCTACATATTGAAGATAAGAGTAGTGGTCAAATGAAGTATTATCTTTATAAATGGAGCTTACAGTATAAAATATTAAATAGTTATGTGTTAGTAGATGATGAAGTATCTATTTCAGTTATCATTTGCATTTATTATTAAGCTTATAGCTTAAAAGATAAGCATTCAGTAACTGTTCACAAGTTTTTAATTTGAGCAGGGCTAGGCAAGGCAAGGGATCAGCTGGAGCACCTCGCCCTGGGCTGAAGGATACACATTCAGAATTGTTCATTCACTTGGCTGGCAGGATGATACTGGTTGTTAGATGGAAGCAGAACTGAAGCTGTCAGCGAGGGACTTGATTCTACTCCATGTAGACTTCTCCACATGGTTGCTGAGGCTTCTTCACAGTAAGGCTCTGGCTTCCATGGGAGGAAGGAGAAGCTGCCAGACTTCCTTAATGTTTAGGCTCAGAAGACCCAGAATGTCTCTTTCTCTACATTCTATTGCTCAAAGCACTCACAGACTCCACATCTTGAAGGAAATATAAAGGATAAGATGGGGTAGTTTGAGTCTATCTTTGGAAACATATATTGGCTGGTGGGGAGTGGGCTTCAATGCAGCATATTCTAAGTCCTAGAGGCCTTCTGAATATTGGGGGCATTGAAAGAAGTCTAGCATAGCTAGTATATTGAGCTGATACTGGATGCACGAACCACTGCAAGAACTAATAGGCCAGAAGAATAAATTTATCCCTTTTCTCTGGAACAATCAGAAAATATGAAATATTTTATTAGGAAAAAAACAACCTATGACAGCTCCTTTGAGAAAGGGTTGGAGCCAGGTAAGACCTATTGAGAGGATATCACAGTTGACTAGACTAGAAAGAGGATGAGGGCAGTTGCATAAAAATAGAAAAAAAACCAAACAAACAGAGTCTGTAAATTACACAACCATTTAGGAATTAGACTTGACAAAATTCATCGATACCTTTGATATGGATAGGTAAGTGAGTGGGACGAATCAAGAACAATTACTGGGTTTCCGGTTAAGAAGATGCAAGGTGCTACTTACTAAAAAAAAGAACTAGAATAGCAAGTGTTCAGGTGGAAGTTAATAATTTCATATTTGGCCAGGTTATGTTTAGCTGCCCCAGAAGTGAGGCCTGGTTTGAAATATAGCTTTGAAAATTGTAGAAATGTGGACTACATAGTAAACAAGTTATTGAAGTGACTATGTGAGATTATTTAGCTTGCGAGAGAGTCCAGAGTGAACAGAAAAAGGGAAATAGGAAAAGATCTGAGGAACTACAAAATTTTGGATACAGTTCAGGAAGGGCAGCTGGACATAGATAGAAGTGGTGGAAGCATTTAAGGAAACTTCACAAATTATTTTGTTTTAGTTTAAAATAAAAGGAAAAATACTTGAAGAATGGATATAAAGACATTCATGAGATTATACAAGTAGTGCCAGGATGATTATGGGCATTTCGTTAACAAGCATAGAGGATTAGAATGAAAAAAATGTAATGCTCCCACTGGATTTTTCTTACTTCTTCTAATAATTGTATTCCATACCAAATGACTCCTTTTTAAGACAACTATTAAAAATTAGAGCAAGCCTGGAAAAAGGTGATCAGAAATGAAGAAAATCTAAAAATTATTTTATGTAGAAGAAAGAAGTAAAACAGACTTGATAGAAATATTATAGAAAACATAGGAGATATTTTCAAATATTAGGAAAGCTACATTGTGGAAGAAAGATTATACTGATCCCATGCAACCACAAGGAATCTAACGCACAAAAATTGTTATCATAGGGATGTGACTTGTGACTAATATTAAGGAAGAACATTTTTTTTACATCTAGAATACTTTTAATATGCTATCGATTTAGATATTATGTTAGAATGAGTAACTTGATTTCCACATAAAACAAACTTTCAAGCAAAGCTTTTTTCTTTTTAATGGAAAAAGACATTGGGTTGAGAGACCATTCCAGCTTTCTTGATTGAAGATTAATGAACTATTGAATTTTGAAATATGATGCAATATGAATGTCCTTAGAGATTGTCACACAAAGTTACAACCACAAAATATTGTGGTGTTATTCTTACTGATACTGCTACATGTCAGAATATAGTGCACTTGCAAAATGGCAGAATCAGATACATAATTTTGGTTGTGAAGAGCTATTTTTTCACAGAAAGGATGTTGCCAAACAAAGTATCATTCATAGTGTATGCCTCCTTCCTTAGGTATGATTCCCAATTTGGCTAGTGATGATTTCCTGCTCACAATAGAGGTCTATATTTTGCACTCAGCAGCTGTGATGGGATCATCTTAATTCAGTAGGGCAGCAGTTTCTTTAGTGGCTGGTCATGTGGCATGGCTTTGTTAGTCCATTTAGGAAGCTCAGCCTAGAGTCTATTACTTTAGTCCTCCCAGTAATTCTATAATCCATTTAGAACCTTGAATTAATCCCCTTTCTGCTTATGCTAACCAGAATACATATTGTTCCCTGTATGGATATATCTTCCATACTATATAGAAGGACAACTATATTTAAAGGCAAGGTATAAATATGAGTCAGCTCTTCCCTAAAGATACATTGTTGGAATAGACAAATGTTTCCCTTTGACAGTTATACATTAATTTATGGGATTTTTGACCAAGAGGAATACATATTTATTGAGATGTAAACTATTCACTGACTAAACTACGACTGGAAGAAAATCCGCAGAGTATTAAAATGAAGTTTATTTACAAAGAGACATGGTTTTTAATTATAATATTTATTGTATTTATCTTGTTATAAAAATAGGATATACTCATAATATAGAATAATTGGAAAGTCAGGTGTGCTTTGAAATTCAGTTTTGGTGCTGCAATCAAGTATTGTCTTGCCCTATGTCTTCTTTATTTAAAAATGACAGACTATTTCTGTTTTGTAAATATTATTGACAAAATGGAAATAGACTCACAGACATAGAAAACAAACCTATGGTTACCAAAGGGGAAAGGGGGGAATAAATTAGGAGTTTGGGATTAAAATATATACACTAATAAGTGGTGCTGGGAAAACTGGACAGCTACATGTATGAAAATGAAATTGGAACACTACCTAACACCATAGACAAAAATAAACTCAAAATGGATTAAAGACCTAAATGTAAGGCCAGGCACTATAAAACTCTTAGAGGAAAACAAAGGCAGAACACTCTGTGACATAAATCACAGCAAGATCCTTTTAGACCCACCTCCTAGACAAATGGAAATAAAAACAAAAATAAACAAATGGGACCTAATGAAACTTAAAATCTTTTGCACAGGAAAGGAAACCATAAATAAGATGAAAAGATGACCTTCTTTTCATCTTATTTCATCTTTTTTTCATCTTTTCAAACTTCTGTCAAGTGTCCATTGACAGATGAATGGATAAAGAAGATGTGGCACATACATACAATGGAATATTACTCAGCCATAAAAAGAATGGGAGAAAATATTTGCAAATGAAGCAATTGACAAAGGATTAACCTCCAAAATTTACAAGCAACTCATACAATCAATATAAAAAAAAAAAAACAAGCAACCTAATCCAAAAATGGGCCAAAGACCTAAACAGACATTTCTCCAAAGAAGATATACAGATTGCCAACAAACACATGAAAGAATGCTCAACATCACTAATCATTAGAGAAATGAAAATCAAAACTACAATGAGGTATCACCTCACACCAGTCAGAAAGGCCATCACCAAAAAATTTACAAACAATAAGTGCTGGAGAAGGTGTGGAGAAAAGGGAACCCTCTTGCACTGTTGGTGAGAATGTAAATTGATACAGCCACTATGGAGAACAGTACGGAGGTTCCTTAAAAAACTACAAATAGAATGACCATGCGACACAGCAATCCCACTACTGGCCATATACCCTGAGAAAACCATAATTCAAAAAGAGTCATGTACCACAATGTTCATTGCAGCTCTATTTACAATAGCCACGATATGGAAGCAATCTAAGTGTCCATTGACAGATGAATGGATAAAGGAGATGTGGCACATAAATACAATGGAATATTACTCAGCCATTAAAAGAAATGAAATTGAGTTATTTGTAGTGAGGTGGATGGACCTAGAGTCTGTCACACGAGTGAAGTAAGTCAGAAAGAGAAAAAGAAATACCCTTTGCTAACACATATATATGGAATCTAAAAAAAAAAAAAAAAATTGTTCTGAAGAACCTAGGGGCAGGACAAGAATAAAGATTCAGATGTAGAGAATGGACTTGAGGACACGGGGAGGGGTAAGGGTAAGCTGGGACGAAGTGAGAGAGTGGCATGGACTTATATATACTACCAAATGTAAAATAGATAACTAGTGGGAAGCAGCCGCATAGCACAGGGAGATCAGCTTGGTGTTTTGTGTCCACCTAACGGGGTGGGGTAAGGAGGGTGGGATAGGTAGGGTGGGAGGGATACACAAGAGGGAGGAGATATGGGGATATATGCATATGTATAGCTGATTCACTTTGTTATAAAGCAGAAACTAACACACCATTGTAAAGCAATTATACTCCAATAAAGATGTTAAAATAAATAAATAAATAAAATTAAAAAATAAAATATATATACTACTATATATAAAATATATTACCAACAGTAACCTACTGTATAGGTATCATACTCAATATCTTGTAATAACCTATAATGGAAAAGAAATTAAAAAGAATATATATATACATACATATATGAAACTAAATCACTTTGCTATACAACTGAAACTAACACAATATTGTAAATCAACTATATTTCAATAATTTTTTTTAAATGAGGGCACACTATATAACCATTTAATGATGGTTGGGGGTTTATTTGTTAACATAAAATAACATTTATGGCATTAATCAAATAAAAAACCATGTAGATTACATACCTTTTTTTTAAAAGACAGACAAATTACCATAAACTGGTAGCTATTGCACTAAAAAAGTAAGTTATCATGTACTAGCTACATTGTTAGTGACTTGTAAACTTTAACTCTATTTACACTTGCTCTTACTATCAACGTTTTCATGATAATGAACTTTTTTATGATGACTTTTGAGGATGACTTTTGCCTAACAATATGTACCATCTCTTTTAGACAGAAGATCAACAACTAAATTAGGAAAAAGATACTGTAACTTGCTCGTAAATTACTTATTTCCAGTGTCACCAGTAACTTTACTTTGTCTGTATTATGATGAGAATAATTCTACAGGGATGACTCTTATTATGCTATAAATTTCAATATTATTTCAGAATGAGTAATTTGATTTTCAAGCAAAGCTGCAAACAATGACTTTTTCTTTTGGGTGGAATAAGGCACCAGGTAGATGAAAAACTATTCAACTTTTTTGATTAAAGGTTAACAAATTATTTTCAGTCTTGAAATATGATATACACTGAATGTCCTTAGAGGTTGTCATGCAAAATTACAACAAAAAAGTTACAGTGTGCTTCTTGCTGATATTGCCAGTGACTTGATTCCATTTCAGCCGTGTAAGGTTTCTTATCTCTTAGGAAAACGATATGCTTCAGTTTATACTGCAGATCTCCAAATCTGACTTTCTTCATGCTTCTAAGAGACTGTGAGGAGTTAGCCGACTGAAAAATCACAGAAATACTGTTTGTTCTTCCAAGAGTTGTTTTCGCGATTCTCTGCTGTATTGGAAAAACTAACCCAAGGGACAAAACTCTGTCAAAACATTAATGTCATCTTGGAAATGAACAGAGAACCTAAATCATTGAGTTCCAGCCATATTTGTAAGAGTGGCTGAAGTAATGATTGATATGTGCATCACACAAGTGATTTGGTGGCAATAGTCTAGATAAGATAGTGAAAATAAATTTGGATAGCTTGGTTATTTGTTCTATGGTCATAGATAAAGCATCACTAAAGATTTTTATCAAATTATTTGGACCATTATCAATTTAATGACTATTGATAAATAACTTGAAAGAGAGGCGACTCCTGGTCTCTTGGTCTTTTTAGTTCACTTGGTTTGTGTCAGCAGAGATATTACTCAAACAGCAAACTTTAAAACTTAAATGCTACTATTTTTAGCAAACATGATAATGATTATAGTAAAGGAATTCCACTTTACATATGTAGAACATTTTCAGGTTACTTTGCATTCTTATCCCCCATATGATCTTTATAGTAACTCTATGATATAGAATAAAGTATCACTATCCCTATTTTATGGATGATTAAACTGAAGTCCAATGAGATATTACAAAGTGCTCTGGGCATAAAATTGGGAATAATATTTAGACCAATTATATGAACTTTTGAAGGCTATATTCCAATCTGCCCATTCCTGACCTCTAAAAAGGCAAAAACTCTATTACATCAGGTCGCATTAACTGAGACAGAAAAAAAATCAAGGCATTACATACTATACAAATTGTCCCAAAATGACTATTATATGTATTTAACCACCAATTTATGTTTAATAATCACATAGTATTTGTTAGACTCAGTCTATACAACAGGGGTTCTCAAAGATTACATTATGAGCTGTATCAGATTTCCCTGGGCATATTTTGCAACACACTCATGCTTCAAGACTACGTCTGTAGTATGGCGGAATCTTTTACTTGGTGAACTACTCTCACCACTGTGAACGTGTCATGACAAGCCAGTGACAGGGCAGAATAAATGATAAAGATCAGGGACATACATTATCCTATTGAACGTTAAATTAAGGATATAACAGCACATAGGTGAAGTACAGAAAACGGGAGGTCCATGATTAGAAATACTGCATTAAGATCTTACAGTCCTTCAGGGAAAAAATGGCAAGGGAAAGGCAAAGTTCCAAGCCCCAAAGCTACTAGACAACCAGAGGTATGTCCATGAGAGGAAATGGCAGAAATCAATTTTTTTTAATTGAAGTATAGTTGATTTACAATGTTGTGCTAATTTCTGCTCTACAGCAAAGTGACTCAGTTATACACACACACACACACACACACACACACACATATATATATATATATATATACATTCTTTTTTAATATTCTTTTCCATTAAGGTTTATCCCAGGAGACTGGATATTGTTCCCTGTGCTATACAGTAGGACCTTGTTGTTTATCCATTCTTAATGTAATAGTTTGCATTTACTAGCCTCAAACTCCCAGTCCATCCCTCTCCCTCCTCTCCTCCAAAGAAGACATACAGATGACCAGTAGGCACATGAAAAGATGCTCAACATCACTAATTATTAGAGAAATGAAAATTAAAACTACAATGAGGTATCACCTCACACTAGTCAGAATGGCCATCATTAAAAAGTCTACAAATAAATGCTGGAGAGGGTGTGGAGAAAAGGGAACCTTCCTACTCTGTTGTTGGGAATGTAAGTTGGTGCAGCCATGATGGAATATCAGCACTATGGATACAGAAAAGGCTGCTCTAATAGTGATAACACTTTTATATCACTTACCAAGTATCAGGCCTTGATCAAAGTTTATAACCTTGATTACTCCTCACTCACACTCAAAAAGAAAATCTATTTACCATTCTATTATCATCCTCATTCTGTGGAACAACTCTCCTAAGATCACAGTCTCTAGCCAGTGCCTCTGATTTTAACAGCTACACTATATTGCTGCTCAAACATGAGACTTGGGGCATTAAAACATGATAACTATTAATCCAAAGGATTTTTTGGTGAAATAAGATTGAGGACACTGGTTAAAGTTTAGTATAACTGATATTATTAAGCAGATCTCAGGACATTTAACTTGCAAAGGGCATGGTGAATCTCTGGCAGGAGAGGGGTATATATACATAGTGTTTCCCAAAATTGTTTCCCGGAGTACCACATGGGACCACATTCCACAGTGCAAACTTCAAGAAAAGCTGCTACAACTTATTAGTGTAGCCAAAATTTGTATATATTCTTGACAGAAAAGAGTTTTATATACAGACTACAAATATGCCCTCTGATAGGGGAAAAAAAGTTTTAAATCTAATCAATTGCTTATGGCAAACTATCAATGAAAAGTTACTGAAATCAGGATAAAATTGCCCCTTCCTCAGTTGGAAAGTTTCCACCATTACATGGTGAGAGTATTTTCATTGCCAATGAACCAATTTGAAGGTTCACCTCTGAAAGAAAATAAAAAAAACAAAAATATTTCTTTCTTCCTCGAGTCTGAAGCCTTCTGTCACTCACCTTAGATTCTCAAAACAATTCTGTTTTGCAGTTCACATATAGTAACTACTGTATGCTGCCTGGTAATGGATTAATTCATGCATATGTTTTAAACCCCTCCACAGATTATAGGTTCCTGAAGATCAGAAATCTTGTTCACACCTAACAAATTGTCTTCACAACACCTGGGACCATAGATGTTCATTGAATTGTTCATGAATGAAAAGGGATACATATGTAACAAAATTATTTTAATGTGCCTTTACTTTCTTTTTGACAATATAATTATATCCTCCCCATCTTCCTCCTCCTCTTCCTACATTACTAACTATAAATTATAGGAAAATTAAAATTAAAGAAAGCAATGGTTTTGTATTTTCTTTACTCCAAAACTTCTTTCCTTTTTTTTTTGATTGTTCTAGTTCTCGCCCACTGAATCACATTTAATTTTATATAATTTTTTAATAATGTGGATCTAATTTTTGTCTTACATTTTCACTGTGATATAATTTTATATTGTATATGTTCTTTTCAATTATCATGTATAATTTTTGAAAAATAGTTTATTTAAAAGATGCACCATACTTTATTTAATACTTACATCAGTATTAGCACTACTATTAGGTATATATGCCACTTACTTTTTTTCCCCTATTACAGATGTCAGTAACCCTGAACCCAATCTATGCAATTATAACCAATTCAAAGGGCTCATGAGGAACAGGACAACCTGGTCAAAAGTAGACTGAAGCATGGTGAAAATACTGTGAAAGGTTTCTATCTTAAATTATTAAAAATGTGTGTAAAGTTTATGTAAAGAAACTCTGGTTCCAAAATTCCAAAATATGAGTAAATATATTAAATTTATTTAGGAAATTAATTGTTTTATTCCAAATTGTAGAAAAATATTTACTAGAGTTTTCTGCATTGAATCTTATGTCATTCAGGGTCATCCATCATAGGGAAAGGAAATAGAGTTTAAAAAAGAGAAAGAAATTGATAAGAAAGAGGACTGAGAAAACATTGGTATAATCTCAAGTAGTATTTAAATAGACTGAGAGAAACTAAAACATAAATTTATAAGCATGATGTGAACTCTAGATAAAAGAAAATAGCAAAACTGACATGTTGATATTGACTTTGCACAGCACAGTAATCTCCCAAGTGAAGCACCCTTGAATTTAAATCTCAAGTGGGTGTTTATACTATAAGAGTTCATAGAGTAATAATGGAATTTGAGAGGCCAAGGGGCTCCTCTAACATGCCTATAACTTGGACTGCTATTTGTCTTCTGTCTTATCTTCCATTCTCGCTCCTTTGCTCTTCCTTCCTTCTTTCCTCTCTTATTTCTTTCTATTATCTTACCCTCGAGGGCCACTCAGTAGATTAGACCCTGTCCTCTAAGCTGGAGGTACAAGAAAGAACCTCTGTCCCTGCTCTCATGGATCTTATATTATAGTAGGGGAGACATATAAGACAAATAAATAACCAAACACAATCATGACACAGAACAATAAAGAAAAGGAAATGTGGTTCTGTGGCAATGACTGGCCAGGTGTGTGTGTGTGTGTGTGTGTGTGTGTGTGTGTGTGTGTGTGTGTTGGAAGGGGTGTGGTTTCTGCTGTTTTAGATGGAATAATCTGGGAAAGCTAACTAGAGTAAGTAAAATAGATATTCTAACACATGAACAATACAGAAGACTCAGATAAAGGAAGATTTGGGGTAAAATTTTTCAGACAAAAAGCAAAACAAAACCAAAACAAAACCCAGCAGGTGCAAAGATATCATGGCCAGCATGAGGTTGATGATTCAGAGCAAGAGGAAGGCAAGTGTGGCTAGATCACGGTTACTGCGCTTGAAAAGAAGTAAGTTCTATATCTTCCTGTCCTCTAGGAACATAAAGCTCTGTATGGCAATCAGAGAAACCACTAAACTACACCTTCAACACCAAGACCAGAAGGAATGATTATAGAGCCAACTGAACTGATTTTTGGAAGCATGAGAATATTGCAATATCTCAAATGAGCACCGTGGAGACTCCTTTGTGTCTCCGGGTGAAACTCTAGATTCTCAAATTAATTGGACTGAAAATAAATAGATAAAATCCAAAGTGTGTTGCCTAAATAGAAATATTAGTTTTGTCGGAATGAATAGACAGTTGTAATGCTTATAAAATTTGGCTATTCCTTAGGAAAATATTCCTGGATGACACTATTGAGATTTTCAATAATTTGAGAATGAGGGATAAATCAGGCTTAATTTTTTAGAAAATCTATTTATCATCCAATTTACTAAAGCAAATCATACTCCCCAAATTAAATACAGTGTCTGCTTACAGAATTGAAAAGAAAAACAGTGACACATAGGGCTATGATGATACTTTGTATTTTCCAGATACTCACAAAGAAAACCCAGAGAGAGCATTTTAATGTCTGTTTCTTAAAAATAAAAATTAAGAAGCAACATAGATTAAATTTGGCTAAAGTTTCCATGAAATATGATATAATTCATTGAGAATGAATGATTTCTTCTTTTCTGGAAAGACACTAGAATTTTAACTCTCCATATTAAAAACAAAATCTGAGCTGGAGCCTATAAAAATGTGACAAGGATCGATATCATTCGGAAAAATTACACAGTTGCATTTTATATAATTGTCCTCAAGGTTGGCTATAATTTGACTTGGATTACAGATCATGTGTGATTTACCATGCATCTTATGTTCTGCTTCATACGTTTCACAAGTTATTTTATTCAAGGATATCTTACCAGATTTCATAGCCCTTGAGAGCACAGAATATGTTGCTTCTTTCCCATAATTTTCTGCAGAGTCTGTATTCAAGAAAATTCAACAAGTTTTCTCTAATAACATAATTTCTACTCTGATGTTATATAAGTTTTGATTATATCACTAGGATAAAATAGACATTTTTTCTTTGAAAAATTATACTAATTTTCAAATTTTCTTTGAAAATTTTCTTTATGAAATTATGCTAATGTCCACCTATATTTTTTCTAGTACTGTAATGATTTCTATTTTACATAAAAAATTGTTTTTGTGTAATGTGTAATATAGGAAAGTAACTTTTTTATTTAGCTGTAATGAATGGTCAGTTGTCTCGACACAAATTAATGGTTAATCTGTGTTTTCAATATGAAATTTCTTTATAATATATTCAATGCCTCACTTATGTCGATAACATTACTTAGCATTTGGTAAAAGCTTAAAATGTTCTAAAATCTTTCTTATTTTACCATTATCCTATTTTTTATACACAAATCTATATGGATGATACTATTAAAATCCACATTTTACAGATAAAGGTCCTGAAGTGTACACATGTTAAGTAAAGCTGCCTAATGTCCTGCAGCTAGAATGTGACAGAGAAAGTAAAGTCTGCACAAATAAAAGTGGTGGAAATGTTAATTAAACAGTATTTGTTGAGTATAGTTTAAACACATAAAATTCTTAAAAATACTTGAAATGTTTTTTACCCTATGTCTTTTAGACATTTGCCTTAAAGGTTAAACAATACCAGACACTATTCTAATCATATAACAAGTTTTAATTCATTTAAACCTCAAACCCACCTTAAAAGATAGTTACTGGGAAGAAACTGAGGCAAAAAGGAGATAAGTAACTTTCCCAAGGTCACATGGTAGATAGGTTGCAGACCCAGGTTTCACATCTGGGCAAAATTACACCAGTGTGCATGCTCTTAATTATTGATTATATCCAAATCTTTTCCTTTGATTTGTCTTAATAATCAAGACGTTTTTATATAAAGATGAAGAAATTAGAATATGCAGAATGAGATGTCTTTTTGAATATAATTGTATAACTAGAATATCCAATAAAATTCAGAAACTAGTTAATATTAAAGCAAATAATTTGGTATAGTATTTCTATATATCAGCAATAGCCAGTCACTAAATACAATTTTTAAAATTCCAATTCAAACTAACACGTGTAATTTTTTCAACAAAATCAACTGCTTGCTTAATATATTGCATCCTACATTTTTCCTTTGAAATGTGTAGTGATATCATATAGAAAATCATTTATTCAAAAGATTCAATGTTTCAATACCTCTAATGAGGAAAATTCAAGATATAGTGAGCAAAGAATCAGGGAGTTCTCAGAATGAAGATGGTAATTCAGTTGATTCATAGAAAAGGAGTACAAAGTTTCCAGTGGTAAGGTAAAGGAATAAGTCCCAGGCAGAAGAAATACATGTACAAAACAGATAAATATAGGAATGCACAGTTTACTTTTTATTCAGAAAATGTAAATGTTTTGCTATTTGTAATTTTTATTTTTCAATTATTCCTACTTTTTTCTTTATTACTATATTTCCTTTCTCATACTTTTCTTAGGAGTCATCATGTTTTAATTATCTGAGTTCAAATGCCTATTTTTTGTTAAAATGTTCTTTTTTAATAAAGTTGACATTTAAGGCTTTATCTTTAATTACAGCTTTAGTTGCTTTTGCCATAAGTTTTGATAAAATATTTTCACAGTTTGTAATTGTGTAAATATTATGAGGTTTGTAGCTCTGCAAAACAATTTTTGACAAAATGTTTACCTGGGAATATATTTTCAGATTTTAAAGTGATTTTTTTCCTTAACTATTTGCTATAAATTTCTAGATTTATTCATTTGTTATTTGCTACTATGACCTGTATGGTTTTCTCTTTTGGAACTTTTCTTTGTGTTGTAGCTTTTATGCTCAACTTTTGAACAATGCTATATAAAATGTGATAATGTTTCTCCTATCCTTGAGATTTTATGAATTCATAAGCACTATCTTTTTTTTTTTTTTTTTTTTTTTTTTGCGGTACGCGGGCCTCTCACTGTTGTGGCCTCTCCCGTTGTGGAGCACAGGCTCCGGACGTGCAGGCTCAGTGACCATGGCTCACGGGCCTAGCCACTCCGCGGCATGTGGGATCTTCCCGGACCGGGGCACAAACCCGTGTCCCCTGCATCGGCAGGCGGACTCTCAACCACTGCGCCACCAAGGAAGCCCATAAGCACTATCTTTTAAAAATAAAATGTTTCATCTATAATGCCCATTTTCTTGTATGTTATGAAGTCTAACATTTAAGTTTAGAACTAAATATTATGCAAGCAAACTGAGAAAATCAATGACTTCAGCCTGTACGGAGTATTATTGAGTTTCAAGAGTTAAATATAATTATTTGAAGTTAAGAATTTTGCACTAGTTCTATAATTCCAGGCATTTTTTGTACTTACTTAGAGGGTATTTTCTTTTTTATGAA
The DNA here is from genome assembly GCF_949752795.1 of Hyperoodon ampullatus. Classification (NCBI taxonomy): domain Eukaryota; kingdom Metazoa; phylum Chordata; class Mammalia; order Artiodactyla; family Ziphiidae; genus Hyperoodon; species Hyperoodon ampullatus. Next base: position 186,034,447 of record NC_136914.1, read on the forward strand.
TACCATAAAATTATTAGTAGTTTTCTAGGATAGTAGCTTATATTAAATTATTTTTAGAACATTAAACTTAGGGAGATTTATTTTAGCATTTAAGCTTATCCTAAACTAGGACATGTGTAAGTTTCTTTAATAAAATTTAATCTTGAAAAATATCAGGTTAATGCCATTGTGGAAATGTGTTAAAGAACTAACATTATTTTAAGTTTTAGCATGAGAATATAAAAAGCAAAAATTTCATGTCATATTTATTCTGTAAACAGTTTTTAATTAATTTTGGAAAAATTGAAGATGTAGTTAAAACTTAAGACTGATTTGATTGATAATATACACATAATATTAATGTTTCATAAACATGAAAATTTGCTGTTGACTCAACATCATACAATGAATAATTATGGTTTATGCATATAATTATAATCACCTCATGACAATTATTTAGTTTAGGAAGGTTATAAAAATCTAATGTCTCTTATTAGCAATAAATTTATCATTTGTATACAAAAATTATTTTCAAAAAAATTTTGACATAGTTTTACCTTATGTACTATATTTAGTCCTACAAATGCCTTGCTTACTCATACTGAAGACAGAAAACTTAAATGATTACCAGAAGTTTCACAGCTAATTAATGGAAAAGTTGATTTACCTTAAGTAGTCTGTTTGGATGAAGGCAGTGGTGATGGGTCATCTAATTTCTTGAAAGAGCTCCTGATACTTCTGGAATCAGGACCCATGATGCTATAAAACATATGCTAATTAACAATTCTGACCATCAAAAAATTGCAAATGACATTGGGAGCAAATACAAAAGTACTATAATTGAAAATTAATAATAACCCCAAAAGTACATATATAATGTCACATGGGGAAGAGGGAATGGCTGCTCAGAAACCCAGTAGCATTTGCCTTGGTGGATTCATCACAGTTCAAGGAATGGATAACACTCTCCCAGGATCAGTTTGTTTGCAGTTTAAGAGGAAAGCTCTCTCTGTGCACAGACTCATATTAGCCAACTTCACAGCAACTGATGGGTATAAACCACTGATATGTATGAATGAAAATGTCATTGTTCATTTACACAGAGAAATTAATCTGTCGAGTGAATCAGAATGTTTAATTCAGCTTTTCTAACATATTCTCTTTCTGTAGGGAAAATATAGTGGAAGAAACCTTCTTAAGAAGTTTAAGTGGAGAACAAGGAATCAATTAGCTGATTAAAACATCTTTCAGGTAAAGCCTAACCTGTGTAATCGGATTGCTAATGTTGGATTGGCCAGAACTCCATCCACTTTGAACCTTGAACCATGCTAAATGAGCAGAATCAACACACTCTTCGCCCCCCCACCTCAACTCTCATGATTGGTCACTTTTCTAGTATTTTAATTTTTCTCACGTGAAGAACATAAACCAGTTTTCTGCATAGCAAGCAGTGAATTCTTATATCATAGGAATTAAAGTGCTGAACTTTACCAAACTAGTCCATTACTCACTTATTCACAATACCTTGTTTTACTCTCATTTATGGCTAATCCTGTATTTTTGATACACATTTTATTAGTTTAGATTTTAGAATAAAATCTAATTCTGGCTTTTGAGGGTACCTCAATTCAGTCCATATTTGTCTTTCATCTATTAAATGTGATTCTTTTTCTGTTGATATTGAGTTTCATAAATATTTTCAGAATATTTTGAGAAGTAGATATGCACACATATTTTATGGATATGAATCTATAGATACATATTTTGATATAGATAGATAATTTCTCAGGAAGTCAGAAAATGCTCATCCAATCTGTGTCTGCAGTAGGCATGGGTATACTAGCAATTGGGTATGTTTTAATATTGATTCACTTGAAGTTTTTCAGCTAGTATGTGAAAAGTTATTCATAGTTTACTCACTTATTGAAAAAAAATGGTCTTCAGCTCAACAATAATTACATGCTGAATTAAATTCTCTCTTTACTCCCTTCCCCTCACCAACCTTTAATTAGATTAGATGGAGTATTTGGAATGTAAAGGGATATTGTGTAAGAAAAGAACAAACAAACATTTTTATGTAGCACACTCTCCTGCTTTGGGATTCTCTCTAGTGAAGGTTATTTAACCTTAGCTTAGTCAAATAAAGACGTTTTTCTTTGGAGAGATGCCTTGTTGCTGTCTACTAAAGGTAGTTCACTTTTCATTTTTGTATATTGAAATGCCTGCTTTATTTTTTAATCTAAAATGTGTTTATTGGGATGGTTTCCCATTCATCTTGATTCAAAGTGCTTTTAGTGCTGCTTCCCTTGGGAGAAGCATCCTTCTGTAAGCCTTGCTTTTCCTCCTGTGGGCTAGCAGAGGACAGTAGAGCAGCCAACACACAAAACTACCATTTGTGTACAGCTAAAGATGGTGGTGATTTTATAGCATCCTGGATATTTCACATCCATGAAGTAAGAATTGGGGTTCTGCACCAGGTACTTCTTGTGTTTCCTCTTCTCTTCTGGAGAGGGATGAAGAAAATTCCTTTCAAGAGGCATGTTCTCCTAAGGAGGTCATCACCAAGTGAAAGGTTGAAATGCCTCTTTGTTTCAACGTTGGTTAGCTCCACAAAAGTTAATATTCTGAATCACACATATTAGTTTATTTTTTTTCCTTTGAAGTATATTTTTATTTTATTAATTTACAAGGGCATCAAAGGCTTAAAGCAGCAGTAGCAATTACTACTAATTAATCAAATAATGGGGCTTTACATATACACTTTATGGAGGAGACTATTAGCTGATGTCAAACCCACTAGCTTTTCTTCCTGGAAACATAGCTCCACTACATTTTTAAGATTCCAGTGAAATTAAGAATGGTCATATGACTGAGTTCTAGTCAGTGAGTTATGCACACAGTTAAAAATTTCTTTCCATGATTCTATGTTCTTTTGTCTGGGTGGAATGGAAACAAATACTAGAGTGAACTTGAGAGCCAAGTGTTGGTGTGACCACAGGATGGAAGTATCCTGAGACTCTGCTTGGACTCGATGAATATTCAGCTAATAAGTGTGAAATCTTAGACCCAAAGATTTTCTCACTCCAAATTATTATTATTATTACTATTTCGTCGTTTGCCATGTTGTCAAATATGGTGATTTTACAGAATATTTGAAAGTTCAGTACCTAGAGTCAGAGAAACCTGCATTTACAATGATTCCAATACTTACTAGTTGTGGGGACTTGGGAACATTTCTTAATCTTTGCCTTTTTTTTGTATCTATAAAATGGAAGTTATAACAGTTTTTACATTATAATGTAGGATTAGGTGAGAATATTTAAGTTAAAGGCTTACCAGAATGCTTTATACATAATAACCATAAACAAATGAGAGATTGCTTGATGTTTGATATGAAGTCCTCCAAAGATTGTAAAATTTGGGAACCATCTTCCCTCTCCTAAATTGCATACTCCTTTTGCCCATCTTTCTTCATTTATGTCAAGCTTTTTATATAAATCTATAGTTTTCAAAGGGTTACATACCAAAATTCTCTCTTGGACTTTCTTGTTTAACAACAAAAAAGAAATAGAAAATTAAAAAATAACATGCAGAATTAAAAACAGAGTATCATGTTAAAATACATGTAATAAAGGTAGGTGGTGAAATATATATTCTCATATACATTACATTCTGTTTGGTAGCTTTGTAAATAGTGGAGAAATGACTGGTGGATGAAAGGTAGCATTTAAAGTTGTATACTGAAATTACTGTGATCATCAAGATGACAGCAGGTTATAAACTATTAAAAATTTTGAGGTGCTCCTGTTTATCAATTTTATAGAGTCTTACCACATATTATTGTAGTTGAAATGAAAAATACTAGAGGAAATGGAAATAAACAGTAAATAGGACAAAGTCAGAATGACCCCAGCTGGATGGAATATCTAGAGGGAGTAAGGTTTTGAGAAAAAGAACAAAAGTAAAGTACAAAGATGGCTTTTAGGTTATAATAAAAACCAGTTAATTGAGCCTGAGGAATGGAGAATTTTTAAGGTACCTCAGACCTGTTGCATGTCTTTGGTACCTGTTGTATGACTTGGCCAGGTCACCTAAAGGAACTAGGGTAAACTACATGCTAAAGGAACTAGGGTAAACTACATGCTTGGTACCTGCAAACTGCCTCATCTATTCTATTTGGTGATAATTTCAGGTCCAGGAGATGATAGAGCTCATTCTTGCTGGGTGGTGGTTTTTGGAACTTTCCCTAATACTTCCTGCTTTTCCCCAAAGGGATAAGGCCCAATTAATGGGCTTGGCACTGGTATACAGGAATTAAATCTCACACCAGCCTACTTTCATTCTTCATCTCAGTGATAATGACTGTTAACAGTCAGGTGTTTTTCCAAGTCTTTGACTAAGTATGATATTTTCTTAGGCAGTCAGTACATGACCATTGAATAAATGGATAAGAGCCATGAGGGTTGTAGGAAGAGGAAGGAAAACTGACATTTTATTGGGGATATATAATATTTCATGAACTTTATGATTTTTTAAAAATTCAATCTTCACAATTGCCTCATTATATTCCCATTTTTAATGTGAGAGATGTTAGTGAAGTTAGTTACTTACCCAGGACCACACAACAGGTGAATAGTAGAGCTCAGATGCAAAAAAGGGCTGTTTAAATTTAAGTTTTCAAATACTGGCTCAGCTATGCAACCATAGGCAAGTTATTTAAAATTTCTCACCTGTTTCTTCATCTGGAAACTGAGAAAGATAACAATATCTCATAGGGTTTTTTCATGAATTTTAAATGGTTCATTTAAAGTCCTTAGAACAGTACCAGGCATATAGTAAGCTGCATGAACTACTACTACTACTACTACTACTACTATTATTATTATTATTATTATGCTATGCCATGTTTCTTATTCACAACCACACCACTAAATGCCACCTCCCTTCTTCCTCACCACTGAAAAATGCAGTTAGTTTTATTTTAACCTATCTTTGTTGCATTTGGTGAGAGGTGGAAACTAATTTATGTTGAGGCCCTTCTACAAGCTCTGCACTGAGTGTTCTTGGTGATTTTGCAATGTTGTTCTGCTTGCATGTTACATATTAGATACATAGGGTGGATATCACAGGCAAACCCTCATTAATTTCTCCTCTTTTTTCAGTACCTGGAAGTACTAAACTGCTGTCAGGTTTTTGTTCTTTGTTTATGTAACAATTCTCTGGTTTCCAGAACTTCGCATTTGCTGTTCCCTTGTTTTTGACATGAACGCTTCCAAGAAGTCACCCTTGACCCTCTAAGCTTAGTTTCTTCAATTCTACTGTACTTAGAGTTCATCTTAAGGACAGGGACTGGATAGTTGTTTGCAATTGCATAAACTTAAAAAAAAAGTTTGTAAATAAAATCAATATTAAAAATAAATATATAAAATATTAAAATTAGATTTAATTAAAATTAAAATAATATATAAATACTTTAAAAAATAAAATAACATTTACAGAATATTTAAACTAAGCTCTCTTATAGGTTCTTTAAAAATAAACTTTCAAAGTAAGAAATATAAATTTTCAAAGGATAGTAATCTATATTCATTGCATGTATCTGAGGCTATTGTGTTGTATCAGGCTGGAAGAACTACATTTATTATAGAGAGTTCCACATATTTAGCAGTCTACTTGGTAAATATCACTAGATATTTCTACTTCTTCAAATACGCAATAAGTATATTTATTTAATTGGCTGAACTCTATTCCTAAAGATTTAAAAATAGAAATATTTTTTAAAAATCTAAAACATTCATTAAATGGGAAAAAAATTCTTCCTGCTTTCAACCTGTTTCTCTCAAATATGGTGAAATCAACTTTTAAGCCTCATCAAATAATAATTTGTGGATTCTGCATAAGCAGCATCAATTTTAGTAATAGAGGTAATTTTGTCAAACTACTCTTTTTGAAAATAGAGGCATCTCACTGGCTTTTTGCCCCTTAGCAGTTATTAGATTGAGAGAAGCACCATTTTGGAATTCAGAATTGGTGTCTGGGATCAAAATGAACATAGGATAATGATACTGTTAAATACTTATGGTTCCTAATGAGTTATATTTTTACAATGGGGCTTGAATTTCCCTGAGAAGAATATGATAGGGCCATATCCCCACTTACGTTAAAGTTCACGTCATTGGAGGGTAATTTGTGAGAAATGCTGGCATAGATTTCTAATACCATTTGTGGTATCTAACTTCTAGAGATCTAAAATCTAAAATCCTTTCAAAAGTTTGGATTTATTTAAAACTGTCTTAGAAGTAAGTGATTTATGAGGGCACTGGCTAATGACTAGTTTGAAAAGGATTTCTTTTGAACACTCTGATGTTAATTATATCATGAATTACACTCAGATATGACCTGATAGCACCTCTCGGATTCTGAGTTTCTGAAATGCTGAATTTCTGTTCAAGAAGGTATGGCTGATAATTTAGAGTTTTTTTCTTTAACTATTAACCAGAATCTTTGGTATCTGGCTCCCAAAATAAACAAATGAATAAAGTTACAAAAAGCAAGTTCATATCACTCTTTAAATTTTGTGCCTACTTAGTTATGTTAAATAGAGATTAATTAAGTTAAATGGCTGGGATTATTAAAAGTAAAAAAAAACTGTAATAATTAAAATCAATGATAAAAATTCTTATATTTTTCTAGTATTACATTTTTATTTGATGAACAGTAAAAATTGAGGTCACTACTTCAAATTACGATTGTAGAATTACAACACAGTAGAACCAGTGTCAGTGAAACTAAAACTCATGAGACAAAGGAGTAAGGAAGTAGAGTCATCAATATATTAACTGTTTCTTTATAACATTGTTCTAAAAATACATATTTATGATTTGAGACCTTGGTACAGCTATCTGGTCAAGTAGAACCTATCTTTTAAGTAATGACACCAGAAGTATTTACTTTCTGCTTTCTATTGGCACGTTTACTTATTTATAGTGCAACAATTTCCACCCATCTGGGACACATGTAAAGATGCCATTGCCTGCATACTTATATTTTATTCAGAACCACATCAATGCAGTAATCCTCAGATTACCTGAATAATTTGATGCAATACAGTAATAATTCACAGCATTACACTCACTGAGTAAACAGACATACTAACTAAGAGATTAAGAAATTATATATGCTAAACCTATATCCAACATTTAGAATTCACAGCAGTGGAATCACTAGATCATCAATTCATGGTGGGCTCTGTTTTTCTTTTCCTGCATTTATGGTCACTTGGAAGAGAGAGATATTTTACCCTTTTCTAGCTTCATACTAGGCGTTAGACTTTGGAAAAGTCACAGTATTTTAGGATCTCAAGAGTAAAAGAAGTATTTTAGTTTCTCTTGTTTAGCCACTCATACAATGCTTAAATTATCTATCTTGCCTATTTACTCTAAGTAGATTTCTTGAATATTCTCCATGATTGTAAACTCGTTGCCACCAATGTAAATTCATTGTTTTCCCAAAATTCATATTACTGGAATTTATGTATATTCCATGATCTTTTTTTCTCAATTTTTTATTGTGGTAAAATACACTTCACATAAAATTTGTCATCTTAACCATATTTAAGTGTACAGTTCAGTAGTATAAAATACATTCATATTGTTGTGCAATGATCACCACCATCCACCTGCAGAACTCTTCATCTTGCAAAACTGAAACTCTGTACCCAGGAACAATAACTCCCCATTCACTCTGCCCCAAGACCTGCCAACCACCATTCCATTCTCTATCTCTATGACTCTGACTACCCTAGGTACTTCATATAAGTGGAATAATACAGTTTTTGTCTTTTTGATTGGCTTATTTCCCTTAGCATGATGTCCTCAAGGTTTGAGCATATTGTAGCATGTAAGAATTTCCTTCTTTTTAAGGTTGAATTATATTCTATTGTATGTTTATACCACATTTTGCTTATTCATTCATGTCAGTGGACACTGGGTTGCTTTCCATGTTTTAGGTATGAATGCTGCTATGAACGTGTGTACACAAATATCTCCTGATGTAGTGATCCTGTTTGATGTTCAAGACACTGCTTTCAATTCTTTAGGGTACTCATCCAGAAGTGAGATTGCTGGATCATATCTTAATTCTATTTTTAATTTTTTGAATAACTGCCATACTGTATTTTATAACACCTGTACCATTTTATATTCCCACCAACAGTGCACAATTGCCTCAATCCCTCCACATCCTCACCAACACTTGTTTTTATTTATTCTTTGCAACAGCCATCCTAATGAGTGTGAGTGTTTTTCATTGTGGTTCTGATTTGCATTTCCTTAATGATTATTGATGCTGAACATCTTTTCATGTGTTTATTGGCTATTAATATATCTTATTCGGAGAAATGTCTATTCAAGTTTTTTTGCCCATTTATGAATCAGGTTGTTTTTGGTGTTGTTGTTGAGTTTTAGGAGTTCCCTATATATCCTGGATATTAATCCCTTATCATATATACAATTTAAAAATAGTCTCTCCCATTCAGTAGGCTGACTTTTCACTCTGTTGGTACATCAGTTTTAATTTTCATAAAGATCAATTTGTCTATTTGTCCTTTTGTTACCTACCTGTGTCTTTGGTGTCATATCCAAGCTATGTCTTTGGATCTAAAGTGAGTCACTTATAGGACATACTTCTGCTATTTTGCTGTTTGTTTTCTATATGTCTTACAGCTTTCTTGTCCCTAATTTCTGTCTCTTTGTATTCAGTTGATTATTTTTATTTTTTATTTTTTTTTTTGCTGCATGGGTCTTAGTTGTTGCACGGGCTTTTTCTAGTTGTGGCAAGAAGGGTCTACTCTTCGTTGCGGTGTGGGGGGTTCTCACTGCGGTGGCTTCTCTTATTGTGGAGCACAGGCTCTAGGTGTGCGGGCTTCAGTAGTTGCGGCATGCAGGCTCTGGGGCGTGTGGGCTTCAGTAGTTGTGGTGTGTGAGCTCAGTAGTTGTGACTCGTGGGCAGGCTCAGTAATTGTGGCTCACAGGCTCTAGAGCGCAGGCTCAGTAGTTGTGGTATACAGGTTTACTTGCTCCTCAGCATGTGGGATCTTCCTGGACCAGGGATCAAACCCATGTCCCCTGCATTGGTAAGCAGATTCTTAACCACTGCGCCACCAGGGAAGTCCCTAGTTAATTTTTATAGTGATATATTTTAGTTCATTTCTCATTTCCTTATGTGCATATTCTGTAACTATTTTCTTTATGGTTGCCATGGAGAGTACATTTAATATCCTAAAGTTAACACACTAAGTTGAATTTATTATAACTTAACTTCAGTAACATACAAAACCTCTGCTAATTTACAGATATGAATCCACTCCTTTCAGGTTTCTTTTCTTTTTTTTGCTGTGAATGTACTTTATATATATTTTTTGAATTTTTGTTAGACAGCAGGTTCTCATTAGTTATTTATTTTATACATATTAGTGTATATATGTCAATCCCAATCTCCCAATTCATCCCACGACCACCACCACCCCCATCCCCCACTTTCCCCCTTGGGGTCCATACGTTTGTTTTCTACATCTGTGTCTCTATTTCTGCATTGCAAACCAGTCCATCTCTATGATTTTTCTAGATTCCACATATATGTGTTAATATACGATATTTGCTTTTCTCTTTCTGACTTACTTCACTCTGTATGACAGTCCCAGGTCCATCCTCATCTCTACAAATCACCCAATTTCATTCCTTTTTATGGCTGACTAATATTACATTGTATATATGTACCACATCTTCTTTATCCATTTGTCTGACAATGGGCATCTAGGTTGCTTTCATGACCTGGCTATTGTAAACAATGCTGCAATGAAGAGTGTGGTGAATGTGCCTTTTGGAACTATAGTTTTCCCTGAGTATATGCCCAGTAGTGGGATTGCTGGGTCATATGGTAATTCTATTTTTAGTTTTTTAAGGAACTTCCATACTGTTCTCCATAGTGAGAACATAGTTGTATCAATTTATGTTCCCACCAACAGTGCAAAAGTGTTCCCTTTTCTCCACATCCTCTCCAACATTTGCTGTTTGTAGATTTTCTGATGATGCCCATTCTAACTGGTGTGAGGTGATACCTCAGTGTATTTTTGATTTGCATTTCTCTAACGATTAGTGATGTTGAGCATCTTTTCATATGCTTCTTGGCCATCTGTATGTCTTCTTTGGAGAAATGTCTATTTAGGTGTTCTGCCCATTTTTGGATTGGGTTGTTTTTCTTTAATATTGAGCTGCATGAGCTGTTTATATATTTTGGAGATTAATCCTTTGTCCGTTGATTCATTTGCAAGTATTTTCTCCTATTGTGAGGGTTGTCTTTTCGTGTGGTTTATGGTTTCCTTTGCTGTGCAAAAGCTTTTAGTTTAATTAGGTCCCATTCATTTATTTTTCTTTTTATTTCCATTACACTAGGAGGTGGGTCAAAAAAGATCTTGCTGTAATTTATATCAAAGAGTGTTCTTCCTATGTTTTCCTCTAAGAGTTTTATAGTGTCCGGTCTTACATTTAGGTTTTTAATCCATTTTGAATTTATTTTTTTGTATGGTGTTAGGGAGTGTTCTAATTTAATTCTGTTACATGTAGCTGCCCAGTTTACCCAGCACCACTTATTGAAGAGACTGCCTTTTCTCCATTGTATACCTTGGCCTCCTTTGTCATAGATTAGTTGACCATAGGTGCATGGGTTTATCTCTGTGCTTTCTATCCTTTTCCATTGATCTATATTTCTGTTTTTGTGCCAGTACCATATTGTCTTGATTACTGTAGCTTTGTAGTATAGTCTGAAGTCAGGGAGACTGATTCCTCCAGCTCCATTTTTTTCCCTCAAGATTGCTTTGGCTATTCAGGATCTTTTGAGTTTCCATACAAATTTTAAGATTTTTTGTTCTAGTTCAGTAAAAAAATTGCCACTGGTAATTTGATAGACATTGCATTAAATCTGTAGATTGCTTTGAATAGTATATTCATTTTCACAATATTGACTCTTCCAATCCAAGAATATGGTATATCTCTCCATATCTTTGTGTCATCTTTGATTTCTTTCATCAGTGTCTTATACATTTCTGAGTACAGGTCTTTTACCTCTTGAGGTAGGTTTATTCTTAGGTATTTTATTCTTTTTATTGCAATGGCGAATGAGATTGTTTCCTTAATTTCTCTTTCTGATCTATTGTTGTTAGGGTATAGGAATGCAAGAGATTTCTGTGTACTAATTTTGTATCCTGAAACTTTATGAAGTTCGTTGATTAGCTCTAGTAGTTTTCTGGTAGCATCTTTAGGATTCTCTATGTATAGTATCATGTCATCCGCAAAGAGTGACAGTTTTACTTCTTTTACAATTTGTATTTTTTTATTTCTTTTTCTTCTCTGAGTGCTTTGGCTATGACTTCCAAAACTATGTTGAATAATAGTGGTAAGAGTGGACATCCTTGTCTTGTTCCTGATCTTAGAGGAAATGCTTTCAGTTTTTCACCATTGAGAATGATGTTTGCTGTGGGTTTGTTGTATATGGCCTTTATTATTTGAGGTAGGTTCCCTCTATGCCCACTTTCTAGAGAGTGTTTATTATAAATGGGTGTTGAATTTTGTCAAAAGATTTTTCTGCATCTGTTGAGATGATCATATGATTTTTCTTCTTCAATTTGTTAATATGGTATATCACATTGATTGATTTGCATATACTGAAGAATCCTTGCATCCCTGAGATAAATCCCACTTGATCATGGTGTATGATCCTTTTAATGTGTTGGTGGATTCTGTTTTCTAGTATTTTGTTGAGGATTTTTGCATCTACATTCATCAGTGATATTGGTCTACAATTTTCTTTTTTTGTAGTATCTTTGTCTGGTTTTCGTATCAGGGTGATGGTGGCCTCATAGAATGAGTTTGGGAGTATTCCTCCCTCTGTAATTTTTGTAAGAGTTTGAGAAGAATGTCTGTTAGCTCTTCTCTAAATGTTTGATAGAATTCACCTGTGAAGCCATCTGGTCCTGGACTTGTTTGTTGGAAACTTTTTTTATCATTGTTTCAAATTCATTACTTGTGATTGGTCTGTTCATATTTTCTATTTCTTCCTAGTTCAGTCTTGGAAAGTTATACCTTACTAATAATTTGTCCAGTTCTTCCAGGTTGTCCATTTTATTGGCATAGAGTTGCTTATAGTAGTCTCTTAGAATGCTTTGTATTTCTGTGATATCCACTGTAACTTCTCCATTTTCATTTCTAATTTTATTGATTTGAGCCCTCTCCCTCTCTTTCTTGATGAGACTGGCTAAAAGTTTATCAATTTTGTTTTTCTCAAAGAACCAGCTTTTAGTTTTATTGATCTTTGCTATTGTTTTCTTTGTTTCTATTTCATTTATTTCTGCTCTGATCTTTATGCTTTCTTTCCTTCTACTAAATTTGAGTTTTGTTTGCTATTCTTTCTCTAGTTCCTTTATGTGTAAGGTTAGATTGTTTATTTGAGATTTTTCTTGTTTCTTGAGGTAGGACTGTATAACCATAAATTCCCTCTTAGAACTGCTTTTGCTGCATCCCATAGGTTTTGGATCATAATGTTTTTGTTGTCATTTGTCTCTAGGTATTTTCTGCTTTTCTCTTTGATTTCTTCAGTGATCTCTTGGTTATTTAGTATTGTATTGTTTAGTCTGCATGTGTTTGTGTTTTTTACGTTTCTTTCCCTGTAATTTATTTCTAATCTCATAGTGTTGTGGTCAGAAAAGATGCTTGATATATTTTCTTAAATTTACCGAGGCTTGATTTGTGACCCACGATGTGATCTGTCCTGGAGAGTGTTCCATGTGCACTTGAGAAGAAAGTGTAATCTGCTGTTTTGGGATGGAATGTCCTATAAATATCAATTAAATCTTTCTGGTCTATTGTGTTATTTAAGCTTGTGTTTCCTTATTAGTTTTCTGCCCAGATGATCTGTCCATTGGTGTAAATGAGGTGTTAATGTCCCCCACTATTATTTTGTAACTGTCGGTTTCCTCTTTTATAGCTGTTAGCAGTAGCCTCATATATTGAGGTGCTCCTATGCTGGGTGCATAAATATTTACAGTTGTTATATCTCCTTCTTGATTGATCCCTTGATCATTATGTAGTGTCCTTCCTTGTCTCTTGTAACATTCTTTACTTTAAAGTCTATTTTATCTGATATGAGTATTGCTATTCCAGCTTTCTTTTGATTTCCATTTGCATGGAATATTATTTTCCATCCCCTCACTTTCAGTCTGTATGTGTCCCTAGGTCTGAAGTGGGTCTCTTGTAGAGAACATATATATGGGTCTTGTTTCTGTATCCATTCAGTCAGTCTATGTCTTTTGGTTGGAGCATTTAATCCATTTACATTTAAGGTAATTATCGATATGTATGGTCTTATTACCATTTTCTTAACTGTTATGGGTTTGTTTTTGTAGGTCTTTTCCTTCTTTTGTGTTTCCCACTTAGAGAAGTTTCTTTAGCATTTGTTGTAGAGCTCGTTCGGTGGTGCTGACTTCTCTTAGCTTTTGCTTTTTTGTAAAGCTTTTGATTTCTCCATCGAATCTGAGTGAGAACTTTGCCAGGTAGCGTAATCTTGGTTGTAGGTTCTTCCTTTTCATCATTTTAAATATATCATGCCACTCCCTTCTGGCTTGTAGAGTTTCTGCTGAGAAATCTGCTGTTAACCTTATGGAAGTTCCCTTGTATGTTATTTGTCATTTTTCCCTTGTTGCTTTTAATAATTTTTCTTTGTCTTTAATTCTTGTTAATTTGATTACTATGTGTCTCAGTGTGTTTCTCCTTGGGTTTATCCTGCCTGGGACTCTCTGTGCTTCCTGGACTTGGGCGGCTCTTTCCTTTCCCATGTTAGGGAAGTTTTCAACTATAATCTCTTCAAATATTTTCTCGGGTCCTTTCTCTCTCTCTCTTCTCCTTCTGGGACCCATATATTGTTAATATTGGTGCATTTAATATTGTCCCATAGGTCTCTTAGGCTCTCTTCATTTCTTTTCATTCTTTTTTCTTTATTCTGCTCCATGGCAGTGATTTCCACCGTTCTGTCTTCCAGGTCCCTTATTTGTTCTTCTGTCTCAGTTATTCTGTTATTGATTCCTTCTAGTGTATTTTTCATTTTAGTTATTGTATTTTTCATCTCTGTTTGTTTTTTCTTTAATTCTTCTAGGTCTTTGTTAAACATTTCTTGCATCTTCTCATCTTTGGGTCCATTCTTTTTCCAAGGTCCTGGATCGTCTTCACTATCATTATTCTGAATTCTTGTTCTCGAAGGTTTCTTATCTCCACTCATTTAGGTTTTTTTCTGGGGTTTTATCTTGTTCTTTCATCTGGTACATAGTTCTCTGCCTTTTCATTTTGTCTCTCTTTCAAGCATTTGAAAGAATGTGAATATGGTTTTCTTTCCACAGGCTGCAGGATTGTAGTTCTTCTTGCTTCTTCTGTCTGCCCTCTGGTGGATGAGGCTATCTAAGATGCTTGTGCAAGCTTCCTGAGGGGTGGGTCTCGTGGTGTGTAGAGCTGGGTGTTGCCTTGGTGGGTAGAGCTCCGTAAAACTTTAATCCACTTATCTGCTGATGGGTGGTGGTGAGTTCCCTCCCTGTGGTTGTTTGGCCTGAGGCAACCAAGCACTGGAGCCTAGAGGCTCTTTGCTGGGGTTAATGGTGGACTCCATGAGGGCTCATGCCAAGGAGTACTTCCCAGAACTTCTGCTGCCAGTGTCCTTTTCCCCATGGTGATGCACAGCTGTCCCCTCCGCTTCTGCAGGAGACCCTCCAAGTCAAGAAGGTAGGTCTGGTTCCATCTCCTATGGGGTCACTGCTCCTTGCCCCTGGGTCCTGATACACACACTACTTTGTGTGTGCCCTCCAAGAGTGGAGTGTAAGTTTCCCCCAGTCCTGTCGAAGTCCTGCAATCAAATCAAGTTTTGCCTTCAAAGTCTGATTCTCTGGGAATTCCTCCTCCCATTGCCAGCAGATTGGGAAGGCTGATGTGGGGCTCAGAATTTTTACTCCAGTGGTGGACTTCTGTGGTATAATTGTTCTCCAGTTTGTGAGTCACCCACCCAGTGGTTATGTGATTTGATTTTATTGTGATTGTGCCCCTCCTACCATCTCACTGTGGCTTCTCCTTTGTCTTTGGATGTAGGGTATCTTTTTTGGTGAGTTCCAATGTCTCCATGTCAATGACTGTTCAGCAGTTAGTTGTGATTTTGGTGTTCTTGCAAGAGGGAGTGAGTGCACAACCTTTTACTCTGCCATCTTGAACCAATCTCCACTCCTTTCTGTTACTGATGTCAAAAAATTACATTGTATGTCCAAAAACATAAACTTGAAAAATTTTAGTGCACTAATCTCTTAAATTCTGTAGAAAACAATATGTAGAGTTACAAACTAAAGTTACACTAATACTAGATTTTAGTATAATAATTGTTTTTTTAAAGTATTAGTATCTTAAATAGTGTAAAAACAAAAAGTGGTGTCACAGACCATTGTTTTAATACTACCTTTTATAACTGCATATGTATTTACCTTCACAGGATCTTTATTCCTTCATACAGCTTTGAGTTACTGTCTAGGGTCCTTTCATTTTAAACTTTAAAACTTCATTTAGGGCTTCTTGCAAGGCATGTCTAATGATAATAAACTCCCTCAGTTATTGTTTAACTGGGACTGTGTTAATTTCTCCCTTATATTTGAAAGACAGTTTTGTTGGATATAGGAGTCTTAGCTGACTTTTTTTTTTTTTCTTTTAGCCCCTTAAATATCACCTCACTGACTTCTGGCCTCCAAAGTTTCTGATGAGAAAGCTACTGGTAATCCTTGTACATGATAAGTCACTATTCTCTTTCTGCTTTCAGGATTCTCTCTTTGTCTTTGTTTTAAAATACTTCCATTATATGGTATCTTAATGTGGGTCCTTTTAGTTCATTCTACTTGGTGTTCATTGAGCTACTTGGATATTTATATTCACATCTTTCATCAAATTTGGAAAGATTTTGGCCATTGTCTCTTCAAATAATCTCTCTGCCCCTTTCTCTTTCTCTTGTCCTTGTGGGAGTCCCACAATACATATGTTTGTCTGGTTGATGGTATTCCATAGGTACCTCAGGTTTAATTCACTTTCCTTCAGTCATTTTTCTTTCTGTTTCTCAGAAGGTAATTTCAGTTTTGCTTTATTAAATTTATTGATTCTTTCTTCTGTCTGCTCAAAACCACCCTTGAATCCCTATAGTGTATTTTTTATTTCTGTTATTGTACTTTTTCAGCCCTTTACTTGTTTGTTTTTTTTCTTTTAGGTTTTCAGTCTCTCTATTGATATTTCCATTTTGTTCATACATCATTTTCATGACTTTCTCACTTCTTCCTTAGTTATTTGGATATCTTTAAGATGCTGTTTTAAAGTCTTTGTCTAGCAGATCTGTTGTCTAGTCTTCCTCAAGGACAGTTTCTATTGGTTTATTTTTTCCTATGATTGGTTCATATTTCCTTGAGGTTTTCTTGTATGCTTTGTGATTTTTCTTGAAAACTGGACATTTGAATTGAATAATGTAATAATCCTGGAAGATTATCCTCCTTTCCGAGAGTTTGTTGGTTTTTATTTATTTTTGATTGACGCAGGTTGTCTCTGTCCTGAGGTGTAAATCTAAGGTTTTCTTAGGTCCTTTCTGAGCCTGTGCCTTTCCCTCAGCATGTATACTGACCCTGTAATTTACCCCATATATACAGTTGCTTTTGAATGTCTTAATACTTCCAAAAGAGGAAAAAAAGAAAAATAAAGTAAGAAAGGAAGCACACCAGACCCTAAATCCCCCGGAAATCACTTCAGTCAAAGGGAAGTGTTCGAAACAATGAAGGGTGGGGTAGTGCAATAAAGGCTGCCCACTTCTGTGACTGCACCTCCATGGTGAGAAGGAGCAATCAGTGATCAGAACACAGATCCCCAATATGTGTAGGACAGGGTCCTTATTTCCCACCCTGCTTCCTGCAAGCTGCATGCAAGCTTCTCCAGGAATACATGCACAGCGGCCTGCTATTAGGCTAGGTCGTGGGAATGTTATCCATTAATAAGCTAAGAGCTGAAATTGACTGAAATTAACTGAAATTCACCACCCAAGATTTCCCCTGGAAGTTGCAAGTCTTCAAAAGACCCCAGAGTCCCAAAATAGTTACTTCAGACAGTTCTGCCAGTGTAGTTGTTGTCTAGGTGGGAAGATGGATTATTGGTGCTTCCTATTCCACCATCTTCTCAGACTCCAAGTTCTTTTGAATTAAATTCTTAAGTATATAAAGTGGGGATAATGACAAATGCTTGTCCTCTCAGGATTAACATAAGGATGAAATGAAGTAATGCATATATTACATAGAAAGTATACAATGAAGAAATATATATCTCTATGATATCATTCCTATTATATTCGTTGTAGTAGATAGTATTATTATTCACAAGTATTCATTTCCCCTTTGATATTAGGCTTGACCATGTGCCTTGTTTTGACCAATGAAATATGGATGGAATTGGCATGTGTCTATTCTGGACAGAAGCTTTAAGAGCCAGCATAAGGTCCTATTTCCTGTTTCTTTCTGCCATCATGACCATGAGTGTGGGGAAGCCTAGGTCCCAGAGTAAATATTATGTTAAGTTGGGTCATTCCTAACCTACAATAGACTTGTCATATGTGCAAGAGGAAAGCCTTTGTTTTACAAGTCAAAGAGATTCTGGAACTTGTATATTATTACAACATAATTTAGTCTATTCTTAGTGATACACTTTCTCTTCCTCTTGACAACTTCTTACGATTGTATGATGAGTGACACAGAATTTTTATTATTCTACATCTGCCACAAAAGAAGGAAGTAGAGTGCCCTTATCTAAAGGTAAGGGCCTCTGAAAGTTTCAAATACAATACGGGATTAGGAAGACCTTCTTTGGCTGACTTAAGAACATGCTGACCACTAAACACATTGTATCTATGAAATATTCCCAGGTGGAATCAGTTTAGTCATTTGCAAATTAAGAACTGTGGGTATTTCCCTCTAGCTGAGGAGGAGACAAGCTAGGCAAATCCTGTTTATGAACATTCATACGAGTATGGGAAATCTCTCAATCTGTGACTTCAGCAGAATGAGGTTTTGAAATTAAATACTTTCCTTATAGTAAACTAAAGAATGTTGGAAACTAAAATACAATTTTTAGCGTAACAAGTACAGTTGCAACTTACAGATGAAACCAGAATCTTCTGTGGAAAAATTAGGTGTAAGAGATGTAATAACAAAGAAAAGTACTAATAAATAGCATTTATTGAACATTTAGAATGGCCTGGGTTTGCTTTTCATGATATCATTCAATTCTCTCTGCAAGCATAGGAATTAAATACTTTAAAATCTAATTTTTTTTTTTTTTTTTTTGCGGTACGCAGGCCTCTCACTGTTGTGGCCTCTCCCTTTGTGGAGCACAGGCTCCGGATGTGCAGGCTCAGCAGCCATGGCTCACGGGCCCAGCCGCTCCATGGCATGTGGGATCTTCCTGGACCGGGGCACGAACCCGTGTCCCCTGCATCAGCAGGCAGACTCTCAACCACTGTGCCACCAGGGAAGCCCTAAAATCTAATTTTGTAGATGAATTCAAGTTTAGAAAAGTTATGGAAGTTGTCTAAGTTTATGTAACTGGCAAATAGAAGACTGAAGATATACACCCAAGCCTATCTCACTGCAAAGTCAAGATCTCCTTTATTTACTTGCTATATTTACTGTCTCTATAATGTAGAACAGTAAGTTACTCTGACAATTAATAGATTTCTTAAGCAGGATCAGAGTCTGGATTAGTTTATCAAAGTTGCCTTAAGGAGAAAAGTTTATTATGGCTAAGGTAAGCCTTGCATTTTTAGAAGGTCCTTTTCTGCTGCATAGGTGTTAAAAAAATTTTTTTTTGACTCCATCTAGTGTGACAAAGAGGAAGCCCATCATTAAATGCTGTATTTCATGAGCAGTCTTATATAATTTATATCCATTATATAATAATATCGCTTTAGATATAGGTATAGATATAGATGTAGATATATAGATAAAACCTGCCCTATAATTTACTCCTGCAAATACACATTTTATATAGATGAAAACAATGTCAAATAATCTCTTTCTAATTTGCTACACTCCATTTCAACAATTTCAAAGTATTCTGATACTTAAAGTATGTTAACCTGAAGTCACCTGAATAAAAATATTAAAGTACCTTTTAATTTCTGTTTTCTTCACTACTTTAGCTTTAATACTTTGAATAATGTCCAACACTATACATACATACATACATACATATATATATATATATATATATACACACACACACAGTAGTGTCTGGCAATAATATTTATTGAATGAATGGACAAATAAGTAAACTATGATGATCAGTTTAGTTTGCAGTGCTACCTGAACCACGGTATTCATTGGCTATCTATATATATCAAGAGTAGCCTTACCCTTGTTAGATTAGGGTATCTGTCTCATTTACACAGGGAAATGGTCCCATACTAGCTCATAAAAATTGGGTATAATATACATTAACGCTTTTGCTTTAGGTTGGAAAATAAGCATATGCACTTAAGGTCTAAACAAAATGTTTAAAAAATGGAAATAAGTGATAAAACATATATCAGTATGGAAAAATAGAAGGGAGTCAAGAGTGGAAAAATATGTCAGTGAGAATCCTGGAAAACAAAAAGCTTATGAAAGCATGTTGATGGATGGAACAGCTGAAAGCATGCATGAGGATGTTTCATGAGAGACTGTCTTCCCAGGGAAAGATATAGATAGTTCATTCTTAGAGCAGCTGTTTTAAAGGGTGGAAGAAAAAAGATGTGGCTTAAAACTGAGGTAGTCGGGCTTCCCTGGTGGCGCAGTGGTTGCGAGTCCGCCTGCCGATGCGGGGGACACGGGTTCGTGCCCCGGTCCAGGAGGATCCCACATGACGCGAAGCGCCTGGGCCCGTGAGCCATGGCCGCTGGGCCTGCGCGTCCGGAGCCTGTGCTCCGCAGCGGGAGAGACCACAACAGTGAGAGGCCCGCATAACGCAAAAAAAAAACAAAAAAAAAAACTGAGGTAGTCGAAGGTCTGTCTCCAGAAGAGCTGTGCTAGTCAGCCCTTTATTCCAATTCTCCCTTTCTGTTTGCATACTGGAATTTACTTCAAAACAAAACAATGTATAAAGAAATGAAAATAACTGCCTTGGGAGAAGTAAAGAATGGTGAGTGTTGCCATCACAAAATGAAGTATTCTTTATGTTGTATCAGAGAAAATAAGGTACATCCTTCCCGTTGGTTCCCTGCCCCCAACAATAAAGTAAGCCTCCTTTACAACAAAGTTATCTCGTGTGGATAGAAGAGCCATTTAGTTTTGCATTCAGGGGAAAGACCTTCTGAAAAAAGGAACTATATATACCACAGTGAAGGAATCACATGCAAGTTTGCTGGGTAAATCTATCTTTCGAACATGAAAGCAATTTAATACACTCAGGTAAAAAGAAACTTAACAATATAAAAAAGAAAGTTAAAGTAAACAAATTTCTCTGGAAGAAACATAAGTTATAAGGCACAGGAGAAATAAAACAAAACAAAAGCATAATTTTCAGGATTAGAGGAATTTGAGCTGTTAACGTCTGTAATAGAGGATAGTAAGTTATGAAATAAAAAATATAACACAAAATGGGTGTGAAAATTTATCTAAATATAAATTTAAGTTTTTAAATTTGATGAATTAAGATAAAACAAGAAATTTCTGAGAACACAGATCAAAATAAAAATAGTTTAAAATATGAATAATTACAATTATACTAATAACATTTCCAGGAAGAAAAAACAGGAGAAAAAAGGGAGGTAAGAAAAGCCAGAGAAATAACCAAGGATATTTACAAAACCTAAAAAAGGGTCATACATTTTTAGATCCAGACAATATAAAAATCACACCTACACTCACTATGATTAAGATTTTCAAATATCAAAGGAAAAAAAATCTTAAAACAAAATCTAGAAATAAATTACACTCAAAAAGATTGGAATTACCAACATAGGATATTTAGACTGCAATGAGTATTATATCTTCAATATTTAATTGAAGGAAACTTAATCTTAAAACTAAATTTATATATACAGACAAATTATCAATCAAATGTAAATATACAATTAAGGACATGCAAGGAATCAGAAAACTAATCATCCATATATACTTTCTGAGGAAGTAACTTGCGAATATACTCCAGGCAAGCTAATGAAGAAAGAAGAAAAAGTACACAGTCACATAACTGGTTGATTAATTCTAGAAGTTGAAAACCAACAAACAGAAGGTACATTAACATGACAGTCATGTTTACAAAAGAAAACATATATCATTATTGACAGCATGATAAGAAAGGTATAATTGACAAATGAGGAGGCCAAAGTGGGAAGGAACCTTGACAGGTAAGAACAGAGATACTTTTATCTTGCATAAAAATATCAGAGACATAATGTTTAAAAGTCTTAGCAAAAAAAACCAACTTTTAAGTTTATTATCCCAGTTTACCAATGTTTTCAATAGTGGAACTAAAAATATCTATATCTCTCAGGTTAGGAAATTCAAGTTAGCAAAAAGGACGAAGGAAATAAAGTGAAGTATAATGAGCTAAATCCTCATATTTCATAATAGGAGTCAATTGAGAGTGTTAAAAGAAAAAGAAGAATAATCACATTATTTAGTGTTTGAAAAGTAACCACGAGAAAAGAAAATATCAATAGTTATAAGCACTTGCCTCTGAGATGGAGCTATAAATATGGAAGGAAGGGCTGACAAGTGGTATTTCTTGTTCTAAAACCTGTACTGCTTGATTGTTTGAACTGCTTAAAAAATATTATTTATATCAAGATGACTTTTTGGTATGGAATAACTTGAACACGCTCAGTTTGGTTTTCCCACTTGGAAAATAGACAAAGATCATAACAAAATTTTGTCTAAATGTAGAAATGCCAGGAGGAAATATGTTATTCTTTATAAAAAGAACTTTGACATGTCCATAAAAAACTCACCTGAACTGAATTACTACTGACTGGATGATAATTGATGAATGATTTCACTCCATATCTTTGGACAAGGCCAGTAATAAAACCAGTAAACCAAGAGGACAAAAATTGTTTCTATGTCAGTGACTTTTAATAGGCATAAAATTGGACTGAAAATGGTTATAACATTCAGGTCAACACTGTAGTGTTTAAAAATAGAACACACATTTCTAGCTTAAGGACATTTTAGTAACCTGCTCTCCTAAACACAGCTGTATAATTTGAAGGAATCAAAATATTTAGGCAGATAATTATCCAGCTGTAAATAGGAATTCACTCGATGTCTTTGAAAAGTTATAATCTGAGGTTTTCTATTTGGGCAGATCATATTTTTATTAGAATTTGTGGGAGACAAGAAAAGAAGGTATCGAAATGAAATCCACACTGAAATTGCTTAATATTGCCTTTCAGTTGGCTGAATAAATTTATCGATTTTGCCCTTCTATAAGAATGAAAGGTTAATGAAAACAATCACACAGCTTTCATTTTTAGGTGGAGAATATGTAATACACAAATGACTTGAAATGTTTCTCCCTCAAAATATGATAGTGTTTATACATCAACTTTATGTGCTATTATGATTGGGACTATGTTATGCCACAATACCTTTGCTTGCAAGACCTTGACACATTTATAATACTTTATACTTTGCATTCTAGGTTTCATTATTTAATATGGAGAACTATCTATTTTGGAGGCTAAAGAAGAAAAAAATTTTCTATATCAACTGGGACAGCATGGAAAAGGAAGAGATGTAGGGAGTTACTTTTTTTCTCTTTTATTGAGGATAAAAAATAAAAACACATATGGGCAAAATCAAGTTTATTGGGCTCCCCTGGTGGCGCTGTGGTTGAGAGTCCGCCAGCCGATGCAGGGGACGCAGGTTCGTGCCCCAGTCCGGGAAGATCCCACATGCCATGGAGCAGCTGGGCCCATAAACCATGGCCGCTGGGCCTGCGTGTCCGGAGCCTGTGCTCCACAACGGGAGAGGCCACAACAGTGAGAGGCCCACGTACAGAAAAAAAAAAAAAAATCAAGTTTATTATTAGCAGTGCAACAGTAATTTTTCAAAGAATATACTGATAAATGATAGTCCCATGCATTTTATTATTTGTTAGTGGACAGAGCAGAAATGTAATTCTTGAGTCTTTTAAAATCTTTGCTAATATATTTTACTTATGTAAGTTTTTTCAAAGAAGTTGTTCTCCCATATTTTTCAAGCAAAATTGTGTGGAGTGGAATGAAAAGCATAAGTAATTATTTGAGAATTTCTGTAAATGAAAATAATTTCATCCATAAATGCTCATATAATTGAGAAAATATTTATTTATTTGTGTATGTATATATGTATGTATTGGTTAGTTGCAAACTATTACAAATCTTCATTCCAGTTCTAGAAAAGTCATCTTTCTAATTATAGTTAGCATTAGGTACTTACATGCAATTCTCAAAATCATTAATTGTATTGCTTTTTCTTTCACTAAAGAAATCTACTACAGTAGCTCTGTCAAAGTTCATTCAATCTGTAATGAATGAGAAGATATATATCCAAAAAACAAAAACACTAATTTGAAAATATACATGCACCCCAATGTTCATAGCAGCATTATTTACAATTGCTAAGCATGGAAGCAACGTAAGTGTCCATCAACAGATGAATGGATAAAGAAAATGTGGTATATATATACACAATGGAAAACTGCTCAGTTATAAAAAAGAACAAAATTTTGCCATTTGCAGCAACATGGATGGACTTGGAGGGCATTATGCTAAGTGTAGTAAGTCACACAGAGAAAGACAAATAATATATGATATGGCATATGTGGAATTGAAAAAATATGACAAGCTAGTGAATAAAACAAAAAAGACGCAGACTCACAGATACAGAGAACAAACTAGTGGTTACCAGTGGGGAGAGGGAAGGGGGCAGCAGTAGGGGAGTAAGAGGTACAAACTATTAAGTATAAAATAAGCTACAAGGATATACTGTACAACATGGGAAATACAGCCAATATTTTATAATAGCTATAAATGGAGTATAACCTTTAAAAATAGTGAATCACTATGCTGTACACCTGTAACATATAATATTGTGCTGCAACAATACTTCAATTAAAAAAAAAGTAACATTCATCTTTTATCCATGAAAATTCTTTCCCAAACTTGTGGCAATATCATTAAAAGGAGGTGAGGGGTGTTTAAGGGTAGATTACTCTTGAAGAGTTGTAGAGCACAGCAGCCACAAAAAAATTAATATTATTTTGTGAAAAATGTCTCTTTTTTCTGCCTTCCCCCTTTTGACTAAATACACTCTTACTTTCGAGGTTTACACCAAAACCATTCCTGTGGAGCAGAGGAACCAGTTCAGATTTTCCATAACCTGAAGTTAACAGTTAGGAAAACCAAACAAAACTCATTTGCTAGAATTCTCTTTTCCATCATTGATATTCAATTTCATGTAAGAATGTCAGTATCTTGGTGAGATATGTAATTGATGGATATTGAAGTCCATAAATAAAAGTATCTAAATATATTCAAATCATGAAATATTGAATAATGGAAACAAGTTATCTGGGCCAATATTGAAAATATCTACCCATATAGTTCTTTGAATTACATTTAACTGAAGCATTCCCTACTTAACACTTCAGAAGCAGAATAATT
The DNA here is from genome assembly GCF_949752795.1 of Hyperoodon ampullatus. Classification (NCBI taxonomy): domain Eukaryota; kingdom Metazoa; phylum Chordata; class Mammalia; order Artiodactyla; family Ziphiidae; genus Hyperoodon; species Hyperoodon ampullatus. Next base: position 186,059,206 of record NC_136914.1, read on the forward strand.
GACTGAATTGATTATAATATTTGGGTAGACCTTGAGATATAATGTTTGAAGCAAGGAGTACCAAGTTATAAAGTCAATTTAGTATAAAAAATGTGGTGCAGTCTAGTAGGAAAGTTGCAGTGTTTTCTTGTATTTATCAACTATTGCTGCTTGGAAAAGTTCAAGCCTGTAAAAGGTAGTTGTGATTAAGTGGAAAAAACTTTGACCTGGAAGTCAAAACGTTACTAGGAGGCCATTGTGATAGTTGACATCTATTTAATGATAATGATGTACCAAGAACTTACCTGAGGGTTCTACACTACATGAATCATCTCACTGATATCCTACAAATTATTTTTTATCAGGTGGTTGTGTTATTAACCTGTTTTACAGGAGACAAAAACTAGACTTATAGAATTAAGCACAATGTCAAAGGCCACACACTGAGTAGCAGAACTAGAATTTGAACCCATGTTTGTCCAATCTAAAAGTCCGCATTCTTAAATAACATGCTATATTCCCCACAAGGACATATCAACTTCTATGGCCTATTCATTTTATGAGCTAGATTTCTGGCTTTGGAAAAGCACTTTACCTTGGTTCTCAAACAATAATTTTACATATGCATTTTGGTACTAAAATCCCAGATGTTGTCAAGCAAGTATATAGTTGTTTTGGTGGGGATGATTCTGAAATGCATGGATTTCAGTTATTAGTACAGGCTATAGGGACAAACTTGATTCAACCTCTGTCTAGGTTGTCAGATCACAGGGAACAATATAGGCCACTTTGATTTCACAGTAGCTCTTCTCAGCATTTACCAAAGTGCTCTTGCATAGGCAGTGCCTCAGTCAATGCTGTTGTCTAGTTACTGTACATTCAGAACCTCTGAGAGCTTTGGTAACCTGTGTGATATTGTACTGTATATTTCTTTGTTATTACGAGATTGAAATAGCCTTTAGAAAGAAAATTAGTATTTTCTATTTTTCCCAATATTTTTAAAGATATGTAAATTAAGGTAAGGCCTGGTAGAGTTATGAAATGAAATGGCTCTGGTGAACTATGCAGCTATCCACTGAGGTGGATGGATGTTTTGACATACACTTTTAGTGTCAGGTGCAATTGGAAGAATGTACTAACAATAATAGCAAATGGAAAAGGCTGTAGAATTAAGAAGTAATAATGTTTTGGGTGTTAGATGTGCAGGTGAACCCCACTAAACACTCTACTCCTTTGATCCTACTTCACTCCTGTTTGCTTCTGAACAGCAGTCCTCACCAATCCTCTAGCTTTGCTAATAATTTACAACTCCTATGGCTCCCATGATCCCTTAGAACTAGGCATACACCACTCAAACATAACATACCAAGTTGACCATGCTTTTTTTAGCCTTAATTTTATTTTGAAAAATTGAGATGGATGCAAAACTTTCAAACATTTACTTTAAGAAAATGCTGTACAATATAATGAATGTACAGAAGGGTAGTTTCTGAATAAATGCCACAGATTTCCTTCAAGAAATATATGCTATGAAGCAATTAGACAGAAGTAAACTTCAGATTAGAGCAGTACAGAAATTAGATTGCTCCGACCATCAGAGACGGCTGTCAGGATGTTCAGTGGCATTTGTATGTGTCATGAAGGTGATTATCCTGCATCCAAGCTCTAGCAAGTTCGGGCCTCAGATGCTGTCTTTCATATTAAGAAATTTTGCATTGATAGAAGGTAGGCTAAGATTAAAGGAACTCAAATGTTTAAGCATAGAAGACTGAGTTGTGAAAGATTACAGAAAGAGGCAATACTATTATAATTCAGAGATTCAGTTTGAATAAGTAGAAGTTAAAGGGATATTTGATAGTAATTTAATATGTAGAGAAACTATGCAGTTCATAATATTTTAAAACAACTAAACTACTCGAAGATTTAGCCATATTCAAGACTGAAATATAATTTTGTAAGATCAGAAGACAGGACTTTGTATCTCTGCCTATGTCTTTCACATCCACTATATTTCTCCTATATAAGATCAAAGAAAATCTAATAAAAACTAACTAAATATAATTGAAGAATAATTGAGAACTGGAGTAAAAATGCAGGCTATAAGTACAGGATATAGAGACCTAAGGACATTTTTACAAATGGTCAAGAGAGGTAGATACAGGCATTCATAGGTAGAGAGATATGGAGGAAAGTTTTGTGGGACATTATGGAGATGGACAGTACTTGGAGGAATTTTCAGGACTTAAAGAACAAGTATAGGTTTGACTTTCAAATTCTGAGCACGTGGAATTGTTGACAAAGCACTGGAAAAATCTAAGTGTATTAAAATGGGCTAGAGACTCTGTAAGATGCTTCTAAAAAAACCTGTAACTTCCAGAATAATGTAGAGACTATTTATAGAATGTTTGGAAGTCCACAAAAGAGCTGTTTTTCAGATCAGACCTAGACCAAACATCAGTCAGTGGACCTACTAAATCAGAATAATACAGGGACTATTTTAAAAAATAAAAATGTCAAAGCCTACTTCTAATGTTCTAACGATTCCACATCTGAAGTAAATCCTGGAACTCTATTCATAAAATATTCCTCAGTTAATTCTGATCCTTAGCCATGCTTGAGGAACACTTCATATACAACTCATAAATACAGAAAAATCTGTGTTTAGTAATTTTAGATAGCAAATTGCAGGTGGAGAGGGAAAGGGGAGATTATGGCCACATAAGCTAAAATTATCTTGGCAGTGACTTTCATTGGTTAATCTGTCAGTCACTGATTATGGAGACGTTAAAAGTGTAACACAGAAAAAAAATTTTTCTTGACTATACATTCTTCACGATTGGCATAATCAGGTCACTGCAGTGTTGGTAAGGGAATTTCTCCAGATTAAGTTGACAGATGGATTGTGTAGTTGCAATTCCAGTTTCAACTAAAGTAGTCAGAATTGAGCAAATCTGTATAATGTTAACAAGTAGGCATTAAGGATTTAGTTTTCAGACTTGATGTCATTAAAATACAAACACTAGTTTTCAAATAGTCTTTCACAGGAAAAAGACGAGCTTTTCAATATTATTAAATAGCACATTTAGTTTCTCATTCGTTTGAATACTCTTACTCAAAATTTAGTGGGAACCATTTTTTTGAAAATATTGATAAATTATTGTAACTAAAAGTAGCTTGTCATATTTGAGTTGAAAAATGATAAAAAAAATAATTGAAATAAAATAAAATGGGTAAAATATATTTAAAAAAACAAAGATTCCATTGAAGAAAGTTACTGTATTATAAACCCTAATTGGGTGTAGTTAAGTTTAAAATCTGTGTTACGCCAAATAATAACTTCCTAAATTATCCAGATTCTAATCCTTGAAACCAGTGACTATTACTTTACACGGTAAAGGGAGACTTTTCAGAAATCATGTTGAGGTGGATGATCACCCTCAATTATCTAGTGGACCCTATAAATAATCACAAGTGTCCTAATAAGAGGGAGGCAAAGGAAGAGCTGACTAAAAGGCAGGAGACAATGCCAGAACTTTTAGGAGAGAAATCTGAAGATGTTACTCTGCTACCTTTGAAGATGGAGGAAGGGGCCATGAGTCAAGAACCTAGAAGCTGTCCTAACAGCTGGAAAAGACAAGGAAGCGCTTCTGACCTGGAACCTCTGGAGGGAACTCAGCCCTGTTGACACATTGCTTTTGGCCCAGCAAAACTGATTTCTGACTTCTGGGTTGCAGAGCGGCAAGAGAATATGTTTGTGTGGTTTTAAGTAACCAAATTTATAGCAATTTGTTACAATAGCAATAGGAAATTAATACAAAATCCCTGAATATAATTGACTCTGTAAAGGTCAAAATGTTCTTAAGATAAAAAAATAGGTTTTTCAGAAGGTCACTCTAACTGATCTATAATTTAGAAAACTCTCCCTTTTACACATTTAACTTTGTAATCTCTGTTGCTAAAGTCTCAATGCTTTTTGAACAGTGTAATTTGGTTTATTAAACTATTCCATAGAATGATGCAGTCTTGGGACAGTTTGTTAAAGGATTAGGTCAGAGGTAATGCTATCTTTTAGCAATTAGCAATCAATTGCTCAATATTTGTTGAGCATATAACATGTGCCTAGCACAGGCATAGAAAACCACAAAAGGAATAGGAAACTATACAATCTGAGTTGAAGGAGCAATTAGCAGTTGTTTAATCCACTTCCATGGACTCCCAGATCATGTAAACCTACTGTAGCCTTATTTCAGTATCTCCACTAATAGGAAACTCACTACTTCACAGCATATTTTATTGTTAGTGATCTCTAATTAATAATAAAAATATTTTTGCAAACCCATATTTTCCTTCTTACACTTTTCAGAATTTAATTTTGGTTTTGTTTTATGGCATTCTGCAGAAACCTACTATCTTCTGGGTTTGCACCATTAAGTATCAGAAGGAGGATCATTTGCATGGTATTATCCCTTCCCTTGAGGATAAATTTCCATGTCCTTTAACTTCTTCTTTTAGTAATATCTTTTCCAGATCCACCACTATTTCTACAACTATGAAAGCAGCACTGAGAGGGAGAAGGGCTTCAGCCCTCGTGCTGTGCCCTTCTCATCTATTCTCCCAATGGAAGTCAGACCACAATCCTAAGGATGTATATTGCACAATAGTAAGTAATCAATATTAGAGTGACATTTGGGAAGGAAAAACCCCTATTTAACTACTTTTTTAGAATGAAAGCCCTTTATACAGAACAAAAATCCAAATTTCTTACCATGGCAAGGACTTTAAGCATCTCTCCCCCTTACGTTCTTAATTGCATTTCCTGACAACCACTGTTTCAGCATTGTTAAATTACCTACAGTCTGCCAATGCATCATGATCCCTTACACCAATATATCTGAGTCATACTTTTCCCTATGCTTGAAAAAATTTTCTCTATTGAATAATTCTTCTATCAAGGTTCATAAAAGGAACAACTGCTCTGTGAAACCTTCTCTGATGCCTCCAGGAGGGGGAAAGGCCTCCTCTCTTAGCCCCATGGGTATATCTCTGGTAACACACATGACTTTGTGTATAAGTCTGAGTCCTTTCTTAGACTGTGAACTTTAAGACAAAGACCATACTTTTCTTTTTTCTCCAGATACCCTTATAGACTGACACATGATGCACATTCAACAAATAATTGTTCAACAAATGGTCTCCTATCACTGACTCAGAATATTAGAATTGAAGCTACAGTTCCTCTGGTAATAATTTCATCTGCCATGCCTACAGTAATAAGTACAACTTAAGACAAGTGGTTGATTATCTAGAGTAGGGCTCACTTGTTTTATGTCATAAGGGCAAAGGTGCCAGATCCAAGTTATTTGGCCAACCTAGGACTACATGGCTATGAGCTTTATCTTCTATGACTCAGAAGACCTGGTTTCTTCATTTTAATTTATCGCCCTCTTAGCATCTGCAATTTCTGTTTATTTTTTCCCTTATTCTTTTTGTGATCTTCTGGCTCCAGTCCCTTGACTTATTTTTGACTTCACTTTCTATTGCCTAAATCTGCCAGGTGTTGGAATCTCTCTCTCTTATTCTAACTATCCTGATGTTGCCACACTCCAGTATAACTTGTTTTATTGAATTATTCATATTGTGTTGAATTGTACAGCTTTAAAAATTCATTTCAAGAATATTTACTGCATGGTGCTCAGTACCGGACATACAAGTAGCAGCAAGCATAGTAAACATATGCAATGAGCAAGGATAGAATAACCTAGAAATAGGTAGATGAGGCAAAATTATGTCTCAAGAAACATGTGATAAGAACAAAGGTACTACTGGAGTCAAATAGGCAGGCCACACTCAGAATATACAAGAAATATTACAGTGAGATCCATAGGCAGGTGAAAAGCCAGCAAGAATAGCCACAAGAACCAGAATAGCATAAATGCCAGAAGGCCTACAAGGTGGTTGGTTTGGTGCCTGCAAGTATTTGGTTTTACCTGAAAAAGGTAGATAATCTATTGACTAAGTCCTTGATATTCCATGTATTATATATAAATGAGTAGTATCAGCATTACTTTGTAGCTTATAAAAAACGCAGATGCTTGGACCTCATCCTGGAACTTAATCACAACAGATATTTTAACAAGATCCCTAGGTGATTTCTATGAGAACCTCTGGGCTAAGGTATTTATGACAGACAAATTCTAGTAAGTGAAAATTTCTAGATAACTGAGTGTCTAATTTGGAATATGTTGTAAAGCTTATAAGGGAGTTTTTGTCCTGCAATCCTTCTCCATTAGAAGTCTACTTCTGAGTTCATGGGAAAAAGGGAAAGAAAAAAAACAAACTATTTGCTAATCACATATTCTATGCCAGGTACTGCGCTGTGTGTTAGGAATACAATACTTAACAAAAGAGTCCAAATTCTTGTTCCCATGAAGACTATAGTCAATTGGGAAAAGATCCTCATTAAGTAATTACAATAGAGTGTGTCCAAAGTCATGATGGGAGAAGAACAGAACGTTTCTGGAGCACATAGCAGTGGCCCCCATATTACAGCTTTCTGTTCTATCTGAATGCTGTGGTCAGGAGCACATTGCAAGAGTGCTTCTCTCCCACATTCTAGAATCCTTTGCTTGCCCCTTGTCTGGAATTACCTTGATAATCTCTATTCCTGATATTTCTGCTTTCTCTGCTACTCAGAAATTCTTTTATTTGTTTCATTCACTCTTCACTGCATTACCTCACTGTCCACTCCAAACCTGTCAACCTCAAATCTTTTCACGTTCAACATATGACCTTGTTTCCTATTTTACTGAGCAGATTGAGGCTATCCATTTTTCTCAACATCTACCTTATCATCTTAGCTTCCTTTAAATATTTCTTCATTTTTTACCTATTTGCTTCTATTTTCCTCTGGTTCTAGAGGCAAAAGGTAACCTTCCTTTTCAGGGCTAGCCTCCCCACCTGTCTCCTCCAAAACGCCTTTAGTTTTCTCTCCCCCTATTTGGAAGTATCATTGATTGTTCTCTATTCACTTCCAAGCTTTTATCCATACACAGATGCTAGCTCCAATCTAAAAATATTCTCAAAAGATCTTGACCTCTATCTTTTATTCCACAGCTTCCTTGCTCTCATTATCAAACTTTTGGTCAGTTGGATATACTCCACATATACTTTGAAATGTGTCACGAGTTTAGGATAGGGGTTATAAATTTTATCTGTTGCTTCTATGTCTTCACTACCAAGATTTATTCCCTTTTTCTTATGTTCAGATTATTTCATCAGTATTAGTGGTAGTATCACCGTTAGCTCCTCTTTCTCTGCTCTGCGTTTGTGGCAAACATCTCCAGACAATTACAGAATCTCTTCAAAGAACATGGGCCTCCTGCCATCAAATCCTGTTTCCACCAAGTATGAGTTATGTGAAATTGGCAAGATACTTAGGCATTCCACCAGAGATTCGATTCTTGTAATAATAATTATGTTGAGTTTCTGTAAAGTTTAAATAAATTAATCTTTTAAAAGAGCTTAGCAGAGTAATGTACAAAGTAAACACTCAAAAATTAAGCTATTATTACTTTTTAGCTATCTCTTAACCTATCTTCTAGGAGCCATACCTCTTAAAGGTGTCTAGATAAGTCAAATAATTAATCCTGTGCCCTGTATATAATTCATAATCAGTTGTAGAAATCAAACTCTTATCAGGTAGACCCTAGATATACTAGGGTCATGATATTTAGCCTCCCTGAAACTAATTCATTGCATATGTAGTATAGCTATTACCATCTTTTTATAAAGTTGCCATAGTATTAACTAAGATACTGTACGTTAAGCACTTGAGCAAAGTACGTTGAGCAAAGTATATGGCAGGCATGCAAATCATCATGGCAGGTGCTATCATCATCATAATAATCATCATCGTCATTTCTCCTCTTTGGCAGTCTGGCTCCTTGCACCATTTCACTTAAAGATTTTCTTGTATGGGACCTCCCAATAACCAAATCAAATGGCCCATTTCAGTCAACATCAGTGAACTACTTTTCTGAAAATCACTTATGCTTGCTTCAACTCCCAGTTTATTTTTCCTTCCTTTCTGACTCATCTTCCTCCTTTCATCTCTTATGTAATAATTTCCTATAATTCTTCAACCTTTTTCACCTCAAAACACCATCTATTTCCTAGGTTTTAATATTTATTATACATCATCCACATCTCTAGTCTTGATCCCTGTCCTAAGTACTATAAACATTGCCAAATCCATATGGGAAAATTTCCTTCTGCACATCCAATAAGAACTTTACACTAAACACATCTTATTTTATTAAAACACACCCTCCTTTTGAAAATTGTTTACTTTTTCAAAACCACCATTATCTCAATGCATCCAAATTTTCAATATAATTTAATCATTTGATCAGTCAAACGATTCCCTAAAACCAGCTTCCACATCCATCTGTTTTTCCCCAGTCTAACTAAGAGTAAACAGAGAATTCCCACCAGTCAGGTGATAGGAAATGGAGGAAATAGCATGAATCTCAAGACCTCCCATAATGCATCACTGAGGATTAAAATCACATCCTCCAAACAAGAGCTGCTGGCAGATGAAGGGAAGAAGAGTATTGAAACAATCACTGCATATCATAGCAGATAAAACTATGAATCTAAAATCAAATATACATGATTTTAAATTCTGGCTCCATTTCCCACACTACTTAAATATGTAGTATTAATAGAAAGTTATTAATCTTTCTGATTCTTATTTTCTCATCTGGAAATTGGGAATACTAATAATGCTTATCTCACATAGGTATTGTGTATATTAAACAAAATAATACAGAGTTTATTGCATAAGACACTTTCAACAAATGGTAGCTATTATGATTATTGCCTACATTTTTAATTGGCTGTTTAAATAATTATACATAACGTTTACACATTTAACCTTTATTTTAATTCCCACCCTCATCTGGTTAGAAGAATAGGGACTTGGCTGCTTTGTTTCTGTGGGTATCAGGTGTGGTGTTCTAACTCCGATTTATTTTTTGATCCAATAAAATTTCCAAGGGTACCAGCTGAAACTCCCTAATGACTCTTTTCACAGATATCTATTCTCATTTCCAGGCATGTAAGGAGAATGTCACCTTCCTAAATCAGTTAATGCACCCACAGTTCAGTTATAAAAACCTTCTGCATAACTTTCACCAGTAAATAAGACTTTGAACTGGGTGTTGGTGACATGGAAACATAAATGTCATTTCTACTTCAACAGTTAAAGACTAATGACACCTCTGAAAGTAAACAGTGAGTGACAGAAGGGCAAGTTTATTTTCTTGAAGGCAGACAGTTGACAAATATAAAATGCTCTTTGCCGGTCTAATGATTTTTCAACTCACAAAAACCTATGGTGCTGTAAAGACTTGTTGTCAAGCACATGACTGAGTCACTTTTTCAAAATTCCAGAACTACATAAAGCGTCACATGAGGAATCTGGTTCTAGAATCATCTGGGTTCATATATTGATGCCTATTGTGTTTAGAATACTATCTAACTGTGTTTTTTTTTTTTTTTTTTTTTTCGGTACGCAGGCCTCTCCCTGTTGTGGCCTCTCCCGTTGCAGAGCAACAGGCTCTGAACGCGCAGGCTCAGTGTCCATGGCTCACGGGCCCAGCTGCTCTGCGGCATGTGGGATCCTGCCGGACCGGGGCACGAACCCGTATCCCCTGCATCGGCAGGCGTACTCCCAACCACTGCGCCACCAGGGAAGCCCCCCAACTGTGTTTTAAACACTGCTTTTATAGACTTAGCAAAAAGGTATCTCACTTCAACTAGTTATTTTTCAGACCAGTAACAATTTTCTTTGCATTAAAAAAATTTTTTTGTTTTAATTTTTATTTTATATCAGAGTATTGTTGCAGACTAGTAACAATCTTAAATTATTCTATAAATTATGATAAACAGAAAATAGAATCAAAATAAAAATAGATTATTTGTCCTAGATTCAGTGGCTAAAAATTAACTTATTTTAGGCTATCATTATTCATAGTATAAAATATTACTAATAACTTGGCATCTAGAAATATAGTGACAGGAAATAATATATTTGTAATAGCAATACTCTTATTTTTAAATATAATTTAATAAAATATAGCATATGGATAAAATACAGAAAGAAGTCAGTACCTTCAGTGAATTTGATAACTCATATAATAAAATTTTACTTCATTTATTTTGGGGAAAATTCAATAAAATGAACATATGATTTCATAGAATTTTAAAATTATAATTAGGTGTTTTGATATTAAAATATTTATTGTGTCTATGCTGAGTACTTTATGTAGTCTGTGAAGATAAACAATATACAAACTTTGCCTCCAAGGAAATTTTAATCTATTTGTGACATCAGATACATATACTCACAAATAAGATGAGAATTAAATTATAATATTTGGTAGTAATTCTATACATATCTGAGTAATGAAAAATAAATGCCTAATGAAAAATAAAAACCAGCATTCTTAGCTTCAAGATTTCAGAGAGGGAATTTGTGCCTTTCCCTTGGAAGATGGCCCAAGTGGTGAATTAAACGAGATAGGATGTTGGATAAATGGGTAAATGTCAAATTGCAGCATAATATGTGGGATGCATATTTCCCACAAATAAACCATATATGACTTTGTGTTTTTCTTTTGCTGCCTTTAGAATTCTAGTTTCTTTAGAATTTTCTAGTTCCTTGTTAAAATTCTGTGTTCACCTCTTCTGGAGCATTCGCTGGACTCATGGTGGGGCACACATCATGGTGGTCATGGAAAATAGGCCAGCCACTGATACAGTTTTCAATCTGCCCTGTTTCAGGAACAAGCAAACATGTGTGTGCTCCTCACAAGTGGAATTGAGTCTTCCCACAGCCCTCCTGTTAGTCCCACAGGCCCTCCAACCAGCCAAGGGGACTTACCTTCTCTATGTCAGACCTCAAGGCTGGGGCACCCAATACGTGGCTCAAACCACTGGCTCTCCAGGGAGAGTATCCATCCATGTAATCTCCCTTTTCCTCTGAGTCCCCTCCCAGAGATCTGATCACTTCTCTTACCTTCCTACACAATTCCATGTGGATATCTTTCTGCCAGTTTCCAGTTATTTTCAGTGACAGCTGTTTCACGTATATTATGCATTTTTGGTGTGTTGGTGGGTGGAGTTGAACTCTGTGTCCTACTACTCTACCACCTTGATCTCCCCTCTCTCTCTCTGCTTTTTTTGAAGAGAAGATTTTCAGAGTCCTTTCTCTTAAATTTTTATTGACCTTAGAAGAACTTGTTTTATGTAGCATTTCATCTTACCTCTTACTTGGCCTTGGTTTGATACCAGCCTTATGGGTAAACATAGCTTTCTACCTCCCAATTTATCTTAAATGACTTTAGTCATGTTTTCTTCTCAAGAAATTCACTGGAACTTTTTAAGTAAACAAAAACCTCTTTTTTTGCTAAATACAGTTGTCTGTTCTTAGTCTTCATCTTCCTTGTCTATCAACACCATTTGATAGTCGATCCCTCCTTATCCTCCTGGAAAACTTTCATTACTTGTCTTCCAGTCCACCAAGCTCTCCTATTTCTCCTTTAACCACACTGGCTTCTCCTCCTGAGGTTTCTGTACCGAGTCCTCCTCATATGACATTTTAATCCTGAGCTTTTGTCCATGGATCTCCTCTTTTCTATCTGTACTTATTATTTTCGGGATCTTAACCAGTTTTATGATTTAAATATTATGAAGGCATTTTACACTTAATCTGTTCCAAACGAAGAATCCTAAACTGCCCTTTCCACACTTCTTATTCCTTAAGTATATACATTATTTCAGTTTTTTTGGACAAAATCCTTGGAGTCATGGTGGCTTTAATAAGTGTAGAATAAAAGCAGAGGAAATGAATAAATTATCAAGTGACTTTTTTCACCTAGACTATGGTGAGATCTAATGGTTCATTCTCATCCTACAAAAGAATTATTCTTTCTTATTCTTGTGATGATTCATCCAGTATTAATGTCTCTCATTTTGGAGGATGCCATTTAAACTACTGAGTTTCCTTTTTCTGCATTTCATAATGACAATTTCCCTCCTGTTTAGGCAACATATCTTGATGTAGAGTACAATATAAATAATACGTTTTCAGATAATTACAAGTGCATCTCAATCTGCTTAACTGAGATAACAACCATGTCATCTTGATTAATGGGCTGAGATCTTCATAGCATTTTAGTCACACATTCATTACAAAGGATTAATCTTACATTTTGTGTTCATTTTGTGTGAAATTTTGTTCATAGTGCCATTTCAATCCCAACTTCTTTCAGGTTATCATACTTTCTCACTCATATAACTCATATTATTCAAGTAGGTCACTAACTGTTTTTGTTTCTTTATAATATAGAATTAAAACACTGCAAGAAATATGATGGGGCCATGATATATTTCTCCTTAATTTATTTTTAAAATTAATATAAATCAGTTCATCCAGATAAAAATGTATCATTCTTTCAAATATCTCTACTGATGATAACAAAACCCAGCTTAGTTTTTTGACCAGTTCTACAAGATAGCATGGAGAAAAAAAAAGCTATAACAGTGACTGCAAAGTAAGAGCAATCAAATTAGTGTTCTCATTGGGTGAATTCAGAGTTTTCATTTAATCTGAAGAAACATCTCACACAGGTTTCTGCTATTTCTAATCATTTTAATCATCCATTTTAAAGGCAAATAGCCATGGGGTGTGATAGAGTAAAACTGTGAAATTATGTATGGAAGTACTGATGTGTAATAAACATTCATTGAATAAGACTTTTTTCTTTAGCCCAAGTTCTATGGATACATAATAATGCAACTGAGTAACACCAAAAAGAAGGATATACTTTCTTTGCTCAGCTCCCCATACAGAAGTGGAGTCCAAGTCAAAATAATGGTCATGATATATTTACACATGCCAAACTCTATAGTTTCATAAGAGGAAACTTGAGCATGAATTATAATTGTACAGAGGATAAACTCAGAAACATGGAAGACCCAACTACTCATGGTTATGAGACAGGCATAAAGGACAGGATATACTAATCACCTTTTAGAGTGTGTTTGAGTGCAAGATTTTAGAAACTTTTACCATTTCGATTTAAGTACATGATGTACATAACACTGAACAAAGAAAATGTATTACTAATAATCAGATGTTTGTATATAAAACTAATTTGTCAAAATGTACAAAACAATCAGAATTTTAACAAAATCAATGTTCTATTGACGCTGTTATGTGGTTTAGGTATTATGTTGATAAATTTGAACAGTAACATTTTCATATCTTAAAACTGATTATGCAGGATGTTTTATATGAAGAAAGTTCCAAACTGTTGATACATATATATTTTGGTGCTTCCTGTACTACTAGACCTATGGCCCCTGAATTTTATTATTTTATTATTCAAACATAACTGATTTGTTCATTTACTTTTCAAGGTGTCCTGTATTTCAGGAACTCTTCTAGATGGTATAATGTGAGTGATATTTGTACCACCTCAGAGGAAAGAGGAATCGCAGAAAGGCTACAGAGAGGAAGTGATATTTGATCTGGGTATTTATGGGTAAGTAATATTTCTATAAGCAGGGAAGGGCATTCTTGACTAAAATAACAGCATGAACAAGGACACAGAGGAATGTTCAGGGTAGCTCAGGAAATTTTGTATATTCCAATTTGGCTAGTGCTAAGTTTATGATCAGATATAGTGATGTGAGAAAATCCATACATGAGATAAACCAACCCCTTTTAAAGAGGGAAGGAGTACTTATTTTTCTGTTGTTTTTCCATAGGAACTTAATGTCCAATCTCTCAAAACAACTGAGAGGAAAATATCTCATATTATGTTAGAGGTGAGACAAAAATAATTAAATTTTCTCATGTTTTTAAGAAAAAAATTTACTACTGCCCAGTTAGTTTCTATAATTCTTTCAAGGTCACACAATTGATATAGCTGGCTTAGAAACAGAGCCAAAGTTTCCATAATTGCACTGTTTTTTCCTAAAAAAATAGTCATTATAAGTGCTTTTGGACTGTGAGGAATAAAAGAGAATCCAGGCAGAAAATTACCCTACAATATTGTGAAAATGGCAGATACTTCCTCCTTTTTTAGGTTGATATTGTTAGCCTAAGAAATATGAAGCGACTTCTCAAAGAGAAAGCATACTCTGAAGTACATATCATTTTTTTCTGGCCTGAAATAAAATATTCATAGCAGCAGTGAAGTAGTCAGGTTTATACCATATGATCCCATGTCCACACAGAGCTGATTTGCCTGGACACCTGTCCCAGAAAGAGCAAACATATTGTTTCCCTAGCACTTAGAATTGAGGTACTAAAAGGCTGAGAAAAAAGTTCATGTAAATTTAGGGCAAGAAGTGGTATCATAGCAAGGTAAAACCATGTGTAGGATGAAATTACAGGCATTGAGTGTGAGGAAACAAACACAAATGGGATTGAGAAATTTTTCAGCTGAGGGAAGAATGGATTAGATCTACAGAAAGAACTGGAGACAAAGAGATGGGGCCCATGGTAGCACTCCATTCCCCAGATGAATTTCACCTGAGGCCCAGCAATATGGAATTTCTTCTTTTGGGGGAGTGTGATATTTATGAGCGCTACCACATTGGAGTTGAATAGCACTGATCTGGGATATTTGCAGCAAAAGGAATTTTAATTAGAACAATAACAATATTATCATATTATCAACAATATTATCATTGCTTTCATATATCCAATACTACTTTATAATAACTCTATTTTGACTATGCTAACTCATATTTTGAATAATCTGTTTTTACCTTCTGTTTTTTTTTTTTTTTTTGCGGTACGCGAGCCTCTCACTGTTGTGGCCTCTCCTGTTGCAGAGCACAGGCTCCGGACGCGCAGGCTCAGTGGCCATGGCTCACGGGCACAGCCGCTCCATGGCATGTGGAATCTTCCCGGACCGGGGCACGAACCCAAGTCCCCTGCATCGGCAGGCGGACTCTCAACCACTGCACCACCAGGGAAGCCCACCTTCTGTGTTTTTTTTTTTTTTTTCCCCTACCTCTTCTAAACAACCCTCCTTAACTATTTTAGCTATTTAGAGAAAAACTGTCCATTTTGCTCTATTCAGCCTCACAGATATTACTGTAAGGTAATGGTAAATGCATGAATCTGTCATACCAGCATGATCAGAAGGAAAAATCCAGGATTACCTCTGGAATTAAGCACTGCATCAACTATTAATCTTTTTCAGGCTGTTTGAAAAGAGCATCATTCAGCTGAGTGACTCACTTGAAATTCTGAATGATGCAGGAGTTATTCTACATGGTTTTCCTTTACCTCTTCATAATTCCATTGTTATAAAAGAAACAGTGAGAAAAAGTAAAACAGGTGTAGGCAACATTCTGTGGCAATAGATAAAGAAATTACTTGTTTACTAGCTAGGGCTTTTTGTCAGGATAATAAACTATTATAAATCTTTATAACAAATTAAGGTAGGGTATATATTTCAACTTCAAGCTCCTGCTTCTATCTCCTCTCCTCCTGTCTTTTTCTTTTCCTCTGTCTCTGTACACACACCCCTCCCCACACATACACAGGCACGCACAGAGTGAATGAGAGGGAGAGAGCTTAAAAAATACATACCACAACCATCCAAAAATTATTTTACTTAAGAATGCTTATAATTCTATAATTCTGGTTATTTAGAATTGGCTTCCCTAGTACTTTTTTAAACTAGATGTTTTATTTCTTAAAAAATCTCCTAGAATCTTATTATAGAACCACATACCTGAGAAGATCAAAGAAAATTTTAATTCAGTCTTTTGGCTCCCCAAATAATTCACTAATTCTCATTTCTTTCAGGTAATTATGTGAGTTAATATTTACCACTTGGTCCCATACTTAAGCAAGGCAGGAGTCATTGTTAGGCCTCATTATCCACATCAAACTATAGTTAGCTTCAAACTCACTGCTATGGTGGATTGAATGTCTATGTCCTCTCAAAATGTATATATTGAAGACTTAACACTACCACTCCCCCATGTGATGGTATTTAGAGATGATGCCTAGGGAAGTAATTTGTTAGATGAGGTCATGAGGGTGGGGCCCTTATCATGGGGTTAGAGTTAGTGTGCTTATAAGACACCAGAAATGTTGCAAGCGAGCTCTCTCTCCCTCCCTCTCTTTCTCTCTCTCTTTTTCTCTCTCTCCCTCCCTGCCATGTGAACACAGTGAAAAGGTGGATAACAGCAATGTAGGAAGTGAGCCCTTACCAGGAATCAAACTGGCAGGCACCTTGATCTTGGACTTCCCAGCCTCCAGAACCATGAGAAATAAATTGGTGTTTAAGCCACGCAGTCTATGGTATTCTATTATGGTAGCCTGAGCAGATTCACCAAATTTTTCACCCATGCTGTTCCTGTTAACTCCCTATAAATGATATGAATTCTTAACTCTGAATGTTTCTTAGAACCGACCTCATATGTTTTAGCTATGAATCTTTTAGATTTAACCTGAACTCTAAATTTGTTTCTTTGAATTTGTAGCATAGGCAAGTCTTTTCATATTCATATAAATTATAACCCTAAACCTTCTCGGCTAATTAATTATCCCATTGTTTCCCTCAGTGTCACTACTTCTAGAGCTGTGTTGGCAGCTTTCAGGATCCAGTTCAAGCACTGTGCTTTTAAGGAAATATTCCCAAACTATTTTCATCCACACTGGTATATTGGGGCCAAGTGTGTACAGGTTATCTCAGCCTGGGGTCCTTTTACTCTCACCTTTGTTAGGAGTGAAGTGCTTTACCTCCATGGCATCATTTCTTTTGTGGTGTCAGACTTGCAAAAGATGGCTCAGGTTTAGTGCTGCTTCAGTTGAGATTATGTGTTTCTTTTTCTCACATTCTCTTGTCCCTCCTCCCGCTTCCTTCCACATACCATCTTTGAACACATGTATACAAATCTTTCTGTCTTACATTTAGACCAGATGATCTTGAACTTAATTATCAAGAACTTGTGGCTTTTGTTTTCTGGTTTATCCTTGGTTTATTCATGAATAACCGTAAGGTCTGAGAATAGTTGAATGGAAGTCTCTTGGAACGCTGGTTTAAGAATTCTGTGAGCCCCAAATACCAATTAATACTTGAAATATGATTTCATCCCACTGGTATTTTTGTTTTCTAATTTTTATAGAGCTTATCTCTACCATTGATTTGACACTTTATCATATGTTGTGCTTTGTTCATTGACATTTTTTCATTCAGTTTGTTTTATTTTTCTCATTGCATGTCAGAAACTTGAGAGAAGTAAAGGTGGCCTACACTGACACTGGTTCTCTTAAAATCCTAGCAAAATGCCTTGTATGTTTAGCAGTTATTCAATAAACTATTTTTGAGTTGAGTTTATCAAGGTGGAAGAATTTGGCAGTTGGAGTAATAAATAAAGATGTATTTATATATCAGTTGTACTGCCATGTTTTAAAAAAAATACGGATTAATTTGAGCTACACTATGAATACTTTAGCAAATTTACTTCAATTCCCTTTTAGCATTATTTGGAAACGTAAGAGTTATGTTGTTGCCCACCACCACTATGTATGTCGTTTCCACAAAAGTGAAGCCCAAATATGTGAAGTGGACGTCGAAGGTCTGCAGTTTAGTATTCACACAATTAAGCTTAGAGCTCAGCATTTTTCGGCACAACCTTCTCTAACTAAAGGTTAGATTTTTATAATGTAAGAAGTTATATCCAGAGCTATTTTCCTTAGAGAATATTTAATGTAAAATTGTAAAGGGCCCTTTGGAGTAGACTCTCTTTGCCTCTTTTCAGAAAAATGACAGGATATGATTGAACAAAAAAATTAAATACAGAAGCACATTTAGTGGTCATTCTTCCCTGCTATTCTGCTACTCAAGAAGGAAGGCATGCTTCATAAGAGGAATTCTACTTTGTAAGGCATTTATATTTCCACAATTCTTATGGGAAAAAAAGAGTTTTTTTCTTTTTTGCAAATGATCATTTGAAAAGGTTAATTTTGGATTTCAGAGATTGTAATTTATTAATTATTACTAAATTATTAATAAATACCCAGGGTCTGATTTTCACCTCTGCTAATGAACAAATATATCAGTTTTGCACTATCAAGCATGTATTTGCAAAGTACAGCTCCGGCTTGAGGCTCTGATTTAAATAATTGCTTTATGTTTTACTGAATCCAAAGATTAATCTTATGGAATGAGCTCACTAATTTGAAGCTCAAAAAACACTGTCCCAGCATCTTGAATCCACTTTAAAAAATAGTTACATAATGCAAAACTAAAAAATGATATTAGGAGTGATATTAAAGCCCTGAGGTCTCTCTTCTTTCATAAAAGGAAGCATCTGATTTTTATAATCCTAGAATGTTAGCTTCTAGTCTCTAAACACACACACACACATCCACACATACTCGTTTATCTTAAAAGCTAAAAAAATTAAGATTTTAAGTGTATTAGCTTATTAGAATCTTGTTCATACCCAAAACAACAACAAAAGAATTTGACTTAATTTAAAGTAACTCTGTATAAAGTACTGGCTGGAGTGTAACAGGGTTTTTCTATACATGTAGCAGTTGTCATATTAAAAATTTTATTAAAATTTGTTTCTGTTTGTTTGTATGTTAATTCCAAGGTTGTGACTAGATACAAAGTCTTCTAATAGCTGATACATAAAGTTTAATGTCTTTCTAAAAGTTCCAGGATTTATCATCAAAAAAGTGGCCTGTAAAGTAACATAAACAAATCAGTTGATTCCTTTATCCCCATTTCAAGTACTTTAGACTCAAACAAATAAGGCATGGTGTGCCAAAAAGAACTTGGTGTCTTCAGTTAGTGGATTCTGGAAGTCAATCCTCTAGACCTCTCTCTATTACTGGCTACCAGGTCATGGAACATCGATGGTTCTGGGATTTTCAGAGTAGGTGATCTAGTGGTTGTCATTTCTAATTGTATTATTAGAACATTAGAAATAGATCTTGATTTGTATCCTAGCTCTATTAATTACTTGCATATAACCTTAGAAAAATTACTTAAATGTTAAGACTCAGTTTCTTCTTTTGTTAAATGTGGGTAATAGAAACAACTTGTCTATGAGAGTGAGTTTTGGGTTCATATACCAAATATGGCACTTACCAGTTGTTCTATCAATGAACAAGTTGCTTAACTTCTATGTGCTCTATTTCTTCATCTGTAAAAGGGGATAATAAAAGTACTTAGCTCCAGGGTTGATGTGATAACTATATGAATTAATGTGCATAAAGCATTCTAAACTCTATGTGGCCTGTATTAAATATGCATAAATGCAATCTATTACTAACTATTTGAGAGAACAAAACAGATAGTAGATATGGAACATCTAGACAAGTGCCTGGTTTATAATAAATGCATAATAAATATTTCCTATATTACTAGCTTTTCTGTATGGATTATCTTAGATATTCTTGATAATATTAAAAACAAGTAAAATACTCCATTTCTTTAAAAAATATACCTTTAACAAATAAAATTATAAAAGAAAATTGAATCAAAATTCCACATTAAGAATATGTTAATGTTTAAATAAGGTTTGCAATCCACATAAAATCTTAACAAAATTAAATGTTTTCTCATGTTCAGCAATAATACAATGAAATTAAATTCTATAATTATTTTTGAGAACCTTTTAATTCCCATTTCTTCATTTCCTATGTTTTATTTATAAGAATGTGCTATTGTTTTCTATTTTCCTTCAGTAGAATTAGGATAGCACCTTCCAAAATTGATTTTTCCTCTGAAAGAAATCTTCAGTATTATATTTTATGGAACAAATTCTTCATATCTTTGTATTATAACTATTATATCCTACTTATCTTTTTAACTGTCTTCCTTACCTAAAATGAAGTATTAAAATTAGAATCTTAATCACACCTATTACTACACCTGATCATTTAGATATAAAAACTTTTATGATACCATAAAATGATAGCCAGTGTAATTAAAACAAAAGGATCCTCAGTGGGAAACTTCATATTAAGTACAAGAAGTGTCTTTTGAGCCAATTCGAAAGACAGTTCTTTATAATTAAAGGTCTTTCATCTTCTAATTTTAAATTCATATCTCTTTCTCTTTCCTTACTTCAGGAAGAAACTTCTTATAATTGTGGCCTTTACAAGGAAGATGAAATGTGCCATAATCTATAGAGTCAAGTGGATCACAGCTGTAGCTGGTGCAACACCATGAAGAATAGCAAATACTGATAGACTCAATCAGTTCTGATTGTCTAAGAACTGTCTGCTTCTGGCCCACAATAATGTAACAAAGTTTCTCAAGAATGTAAATCAACTACATCATTAACCACGATTAAGCTTAGTGAAGGCTTTCTCAGGACTACATTAATTTGTGTTATCCACAAAGTTTGTGGCTTAACACTTTGATAATTATTGATATAAATTACACTTTCTTTGCTCTGATTACAAGCAGTTTCAACAGTGCAGAGAAGGTTATTGTTTTTATTTATTTATTTATTTATTGGTATAATAAGTAATATTTGTCAGTCAGGATCCCACCTGGAAACTCATGACTTAAAATGAGCAACAAGAGATAGGTGCTCTGGAGGGCTATCAACAGGAGCAACTATTGCTAAAAAACTCCTTGGCTTGAGAATTCAAGGGAAGGAAGATCTTCTCTTCCTGGTGAGTACTAGAGTTACAGAAAAGGGCCACAAAAACTGGAGTTGTGGCTGGAAGCAAAGTAAAGAAACCACTGACAACAGCAAACCAGCAGGCAAGAGGTAGGGAAATAAATGTGTTTAATGTTCTCTACTACACTGCAGGAAAATTTGGGGGATCATAGGTGATTAACTGTATCTCAATTATAAAACGTATCTGCCAAAAATAGAGAGCTAACTGAATTCTTAAATCAATAGTTTTTAGGAATGTATATGGCAGGTGAATGTGGGGTTTGATATAAATATTATTTCAACATTTTAGTAAGTATAGCAGACACTATTAATTATCCCCCAACATTCATTACTCCTTTTGAAAATGGAAACATCATGTTTTAACTGGGCAAATTGCAACACACATAGTCTTTAGATTTCTGGACTCCCTTGCTAAAAGGTGTTTCCGTGTGATTAAATTCTGTCCAGTTGAATGTGAACTGAAGCAATATGTATAACTTTAGTTTGATGTCCTTAAAAAACAACAAACAAACAAACAAAGGCCTGTTTTCCAGTTTCCCTTTTTACCATATTATGGCCTGGAATGTGAGTGTGGAGGTGGGGAGCCAGCTCTGAACATGTAGACAAGAAAAACACACCTAGAAGACTGTGGAACAAGATTGAAGGGCTTCTGTTCCTGGTGGGCCTCCCAGAGCAAAAGACCTACCAATTTGTGTGTATGTCTATATGAGAGCAGGTATGGGCAAAGGCATGAGGAGATATAACTTTTATCTTGTTTAAGCCACCATTATCTGGAGTATGTTAAAGCAGCCAAACAAAGAGAAAAACATAGTTTCCAAAAATCAGAATGCTTATTTGTAAAAGCACATAATTGTGAACACCACAAGAAAATTTAGGAGGCAACATCAAATAGTTAAAAGCTTGAGTTCCGGGATCACACAACAAGAATGTGGAAGTGGGATCTGCCACTTATCAGCTGTGTTGATTTGTTTAATGAAAACCTCTTGAAAACTCAGTTTCCCCCTCTGGTAAATGTGGGGGAAAAAAACCAAAAAAACAAAAACCTCCTCCCAAAGAATTTTTATGAAAATTAGATAATATATGTGAAGTTCTAATCACAATGACTGACACATAAAGGACATTCAATAAAATTGGCTATTATTATTTTATTAATAATATTAAGGGTCATGAACCAAGTATTTTGATTAACCAATTATTTATTATGCTGAGTGACACTGGATGTGACTATTCAGTATTGCTAACATGGAATTGCTGTAGATGTTCCAAGAAATATGGATCTTTTGATCTTCTCCAGAAGATACTAAGATGGAATTTAAAAAAGGAAGAAAGGAAGCTAGGCAGGCTAAAAGGAAAGAAGAAACATAACTCACAGTGGCAGAGAATTATCCTAGGATGTATATTAAGAGGTAATCTGGGAGGCACAGCACAAGGCAAGAGTTAACTACATAAGCTTATGACATCAGACAGTGACATGAGATAAGAGGAAGCTTAAAACCTGGGTGCTTTCTGCTAACAAAACTCCTAAATGCAGTTTTGTGATCATAATGATTGAGAACGCTATCGGTGTAAACCATAGCTGGCTGGTTAGGTTAAGGGAGGAAAGGTAATTACTTTGAAGCTCTGCAAAAGGCAGGAGAACCCAAAGAAGTGGTGATGGGAAGTGTTTGTACACTGTGTGTGAGATTCTGAAAATCCATCTAGATTCCAGAAATCATTCTGGCTATTTGCTGCTCACTGCATTGGACCTTTTTGCCTAGAATTTTCGGCTGCTTTAGATAAGCTATAGTAGATGAGAGTCAATTAAAGAAAGATGAAATTCAGACATAAACATTACCAGAGCCAGTGAAGCCTGTATTAGGACCAAGGATATGAGGTCCAGATAAGAAGACCATTAAGCTGATAAAGAAAGCAATTATCATATATGTTAATGTTTTACATAGTCTTCATATTTAAGACTATTTGCCTCCTTTTCTGAGAATTTCTTTTAACCCTTAAGAATAAAATAAAGTGAGAAAAAGATTAAGATGATAAAATCAGACTATTTACAATAGCCAGGACATGGAAGCAACCTAAATGCCTATTGCCAGATGAATGGATAAAGAAGATGTGGTACATACATACAAAGGAATATTACTCAGCCATAAAAAGGAACAAAATTGGGTCATTTGTAGAGACGTGGATGGACATAGAGTCTGTCATACAGAGTGAAGTAAGTCAGAAAGTGAAAAACAAATATCGTATATTAATGCATATATGGAATCTAGAAAAATGTTACAGATGAACCTATTTGCAGGGCAGGAATAGAGATGCAGATGTAGAGAACAGAGGTGTGGACACAGGGTGGGGAAAGGGGGAGTGGAATGAATTGGGAGATTGGGATTGACATATATACACTACCATGTGTAAAACAGATAGATAGTGGGAACCTGCTGTATAGCACAGGAAGCTCAGCTTGGTGCTCTGGAGTGACCTAGATGGGTGGAATGGGAGGGAGGTCCAAGAGGGAGGGGATATATGTATGCATATAGCTGATTCACTTCATTGTACAGTAGAAACTAACACAACATTGTAAAGCAACTATACCCCAATAAAAATAATTTTTAAAAAAGGAATTTCATAACTGAATGAACCCTTAGAAAACATACAGAATCCTACTTTATTCTCCCTCCACATTGGTCTCTATTTTACAGATACAGAGACTGAGGCTGAGAGATGGTACATGGCTGGTTTGTCACCCAATTAGTCAATTATAGAGCCAAGGCCAATATCAATACCTGTCTGCTATTTTTTGTCTATGCACCCAGTATTTTGTATTTCAATTGTTGAGCAATAATAAAAATACATCTTCAAAGGGATTGAATACCTATTTTTATATCCCAGACTTTCTACATTTTTCAAGAAGAAGATTAAAAAGGCAGTTAGAACTCTACAGCATCATTTGACAGATTCCCCTAGATTCACAGATTTTGATAGCATGTGATTTTATTATTATTAGTGTTAGTAGTAGCAATGTAAGGGTACTTAGCTACCCTGTGCATTTTGAAGCTGAGGCCATTGAAAATGCTTACTGAAAGAATTGGTAATGGCAATTATGTAAATATTTAAAGTAAAAAAGCCAGGGAATACAACGTTTTATTTCTGTAATGAAAATCATTGGAAGATAGTATTGAGATCCTCTGTGGTGATTTTATTAAGAAGCATGATGAATTCTCTCTGCAATAGAACTGCCTTTAGTCTGGGAAATTTCTAGATGGGGAACAGTCATGTTTATAAGGCTTGGAAGGGAAGAAGAAAACAGGTCCTAATAACCTTAATCTATATCCTGTGGGAGGCATTCCTACATGTTGCAATAAATCCGAGAAGATTCAAAGAAGTTTTAGTCAGCTTGAAAGGACAGATGTTGAATGAGACATACCCTGAAGGTAGTTCACCTGAATTTTACACGCATTAAAAACAGACCAGAGTGTTGAATGTCCCACTGTGTTTGGAAAGCAGCAAAGGGAAATTATTAATGTGTGAGTGTTCTCAGCCCTCCTTCTTTCCTATTAGATAAAGGTAATTTATTCATTGCCTGCTGAACTTCCCTTTCTTCCCTACCATATGCAAATAATTCTAACTTGAAGGGTGTGAGATTATATTAACACAAAGGGTGAAAAAGAAAATTCTTTCCCCTCCTCTTTCTCTTCATTTTTATTTTCTCTTTCTCCTTTCGTGTTCTTCCATTTTCTTCTCTCCCTGAACAATACCTCTTAAGCCCCTGGGTAGGGCCAACCAAGATAGGTGAGCACAGGGATCAGAGAGGAAAGTTAGAGCCTAAACAAGTAAGGATGGAACCCACACAGAGATAGAGCCTCGAGCGTTGTTTTAAAGTTCAAGGAGGGAAAAGCAGGCATCATGTAGAAGAGCTGTCTGGCTCAGAGCGTTGAATCTCAAGCAGAGCACGGAGGGTGCTGAAGCAGAGGTGAGGACGGCCTAAGACAGAGGTTCAAAGCACATGCAGGATGAAGGAATATCCATGTAGGAAGTGAGAGCAGTGGTAACAGCCCAGTCCAGTGATAGTGAAGAGGACATAGCCATGAAAGAGGATGTGGCAGCACCCATGGGAGATTGTCTACATACAGGAGATTTGATGAAATAAATAAATATAATAAGGATAGTGAAAGCCCCATTTCTCACTGTCAGAGAAGGGATGTACATATACAGAAAGAAAGAAAACTATAATGAAATAAATGATTTTTATATTAAAATTGGAAATGTTAGGATTAACTCATGATTTTCAATAGATTAGATAGAAAAATAGATACATAGATATTGAGATTAAATGTTAGTATATATATATTTATAAATGTTAGTGTGTGTGTATATATGTATATATATGTGTGTATATATATATATATATATATATATATATATATATATATATATATACACACTTCATAGTTCCATGTCCCCAGAAGGACTCAGAGCACTGACAGCTCAATGGCTCAAAATATATGAACACTCCTATCTTGGTGTCTTTGTTTCTAAATACTATTCTCCACTCAAAGGAATGAGTGCTTTAGGGCTCCTGGGAGAATTGGCTGAGTCCAGGGTTGAGGTAGACAAGCTTAGAATATCTTTTTGAACCATAAAAGAAGTCCTCAAAGGATGATAAGGATATGGACACAGGATCCTGTTTGAAGGAACTTTCACTGGCATTAGCCAAATGCAAAAATACATAAGTGATATTGAATAAAGTGTGACACTATGAGTCCTAATTGAAATAAATAAATATATAGCAAGTTTGATGTGTTATATTTCCACAATCCCAAGCACTTCGTTACAAAATACTTATCTACAGTGAAGCAAAGTAGAATAAAATACTATTTATCTTTATTAAATTATCAATGTGAATATCATCAGTTATGAGACAAATTAAAATTGGGTGTTGATGGGATCCAAGGTGAAGAATACATCACCTTTTCAATGACATTTTTACTAAAGATGTGTAATCTGAATGTGATCACAGGAAAACCTCAAATAAAACCAAATTAACAAACATTTTAGATTGACTGATGTGGCATGATGCTGACCACTTAATCTGAAATGGTTCTAAGAAGGAAAATAAAAGTTCTTTGTATTGAACTTCTAATGTCTCTGTGAGTTTTAGATTGTTTCAAAATAAAATAAAATTGCTTTAACAATAAAAATGCAGAACTGAATAAGTGAAGATGAGGAATTTACATGTGTTAGAAAAATATAATTTTAAGTAAAAGATGAACAGAGGAAGAAGGAAAGGTAGGAAGTTAGGAGAAATTTTAACAGTAATACTGTGATTTAGAAACAATTTTTGGTTGGAGGACAAAATTAAAAAACATTGTTTTTGGTCTTCAATCATCATTTATACAGAGA
The DNA here is from genome assembly GCF_949752795.1 of Hyperoodon ampullatus. Lineage (NCBI taxonomy): Eukaryota > Metazoa > Chordata > Mammalia > Artiodactyla > Ziphiidae > Hyperoodon > Hyperoodon ampullatus. Next base: position 186,085,321 of record NC_136914.1, read on the forward strand.
ATATTGAGAATAATAACTGAGAAATGAATTTTCATATATTAAGAATACATTCCTCTCTTTTGGAGAATTTTCAAGGGTCTGAGCAAATATCACAAATACTTTTCTTAATATATTTCTTGTGTACCAACCACATAAAGAAAGTAGATCAAACTGGAAGCTCTCTAAGGTTCTCTCTAGTTCTATTAGTTCTTTACTTATTTTATTATGAAGGGAATCGAAATTCTACCACAGTTGGATTCTGAATATTTTGATTTGCATCTTCTTGTAAAACATTTTATATGTATATAATATTTAATAATATATAATAATAGTATATTTTCCTAGATAGTGCAACAGAAAGCAATCTTGATAAATGTGCTTTCACACCTGAATAAAAACGTGTCCTAAACAAGATGTTAATGTATATCATATGTTTTATTTACTCATTTTTTGTTTTCATTTATGTTTTATATGTTGCTAACAAAATTTTTCTTGTTGAAAGAATGCTAATAATGTTTAAATGTATGTTTGGTTAATCAGTTTCAAGATGGAGTTAAATTTAGGCATAAATTTACAAAAATATTGAACACACAAAATGTTCAAGAAAACATCTATTAAAATTTTGACTGTAGGAAAATTATAGATAATGGATGGGTAGATAGAATGATATAGATATACATATCCATATACTAGGTCTATGTATAGCTAGACCTATATCTGGATATCCATATAATGGTGCATGAAGTATAATATTCTTATTCTCAAAGGGTGGCAAAAAAGAAGGAACTAAATCTAGAGTCAATAACTTACATGCAACTGTACTACAAGTATATTGCAGAGTCCACTGTTTCCACACACAGCTAATTTTCACACCCCTCAGGACAGAAATTGATGAACTTCATTTCAGGAGAAATAGTAGTAAGAAGATGAATGAACCTCCCAGCTACCTGTGGCTTTAGTAGTCCATGGCAGTTTTGAATTACTAGATACTCTTAGGACCGCATGGCATTAGATTGATAGGGACAGTATAAGGTCAGCTCCAAAGACACTGATTAAAGCTAACAAAATGGATAAAATAGTGCCCAAATATATTTAAAGAGCAAAATAATCTTGAAAAAAAATATGAAACTCCTTAATAGTTAGAAATTTCTATCTCATTTTAAAGTTAGAATTCAAATCAGCAAAGTAAGATCTTATACAATAACTCAAAAACAGAAAATTTTGGGGATAATATACTAGAAAAAATTTAAATATAAATCAATCAGCACCTCTGCAGGAAGAATTCATGAAGCACTTACAATTATCTCTGAGCTTTTAAAGCAAGGTATAAACTACAAGAACACTGAAAAAGTAGAGGTTAACATGGGAGAGGACTGGAGTTAAAAGAAACATTTTCCTGTCAGCTTGCCTCCTCACACTGAGAAGCCAAGAATTGGAACTGAGTCAAGGATGGTAGCAGAGAAATGGGTTCTAAAGAAGCCTCTTCAACACGTCTCCTGATATATTTTCCCCAATGTCTATATTTTACAAAAACAATAGCATTTTTTTCCATTGTGGAACAAGCTTATGTTCCTTCTTCCTTGAAGCTGTTATTGATGGGATGTCTGGTGATACTGAGTTGTCCTAAGGGTGGTCTCTTCTATAGATGAATTGGTGAATCCATTATGGCTCTTGAACCTATACTGTTTATCCAGGGTCATTTGTGACAATGATAACCACCTTAAAGAAATCTAACAGGCATATAAACCCACCATTTTTTCCCTACACCAAACCTAAATAGGAGTGTATTATAGCTCACTGGGGGCAAATTATTCTCTCCTAACCCCCTAATATTCTAGATTCCATTTGTTCCTGAATATTAATATGCCAGTTGGCCAGAATAGATGAAAAAGGGTTATCCTGCAGTGTTCACTGTTCATAGGCTAGTTAGAACATATCTTACAGGCAATAAACTTTATATAACCAAATAGAATTCTGGGGGGAATATGGTAACCATATTTTAAAGCTTCACTATGTATTTTTTGTAGATATAAAGAGGTTCCTATTAGAGCAATTATTTATTTTGATACATAAACACTGAAAAAATAATAGTTACATGGACAAAGAACTAAAAGTAAATGGGATGAAACGAATAAAGAACAAAATGTAAGCTGACTTGGATGGAAATATTGTCTGAACCATGAGAGCTATTAAGGAAGTTAGCCTTTATTTTTGAATGAATTGATTAAAATCATAATCAGTTTTTCACTTGAGGCTGTGAAAGAGAACAAGACTTTGAAATGATGCTGCATATTGAAATAGCCTTAGGGTCTGCAGTGCTGATGGAGTAAATGCACCATATGTAACATAATTGTCTTTCCAAATATTAGGGATATAAAAAGTCTTGATAAATATTAAGTTCTAAAAAGTACCTGTGGGACCACAACTTCTGTAACCAAAGTTTTGGAAGCAAATGATCAGAGATTTAATTTATGTGCAAGGCAATGATCTTAATACTTTATGGATTTAATGGGATCTAATAGGCTTTCCTTTTTCCAAACCAATTTGACTTGCGTTATCCCATCCAATAATCACTGAAACTTTGTGTATCCATCCAGGATGAATTTGTTGGCATCATTATCATCTTAATTACCTAGACTAAAAAATTTAAGCACAGAAAGATTATGTTATTTACCTGAAGTCACAAAAATGGTACAGTTCACATCACAATACTAATTCTGCCTTTTAGCTGTGCTCTTTTGCTGCTATATCATGCTTCTCTTTGCTCATTTGTTTGTTTAAGAAAATGTAATGAGATTGCCATGTTGTTTGAGTCAGGTAAAAGAGAAATTAGTTTCATAATTCTCTTGCTTTTGACCTTATTGTTTAGAAACATTTTTATTAATCAAAGGTAAATATGGCATTTCATGACATTTCAAACATTTTTTAAATTGGGAACTGTAACCTAAAAAAAAAACCTGAGTAAAAACAGAACATTGATTAATGTATATTTTGCAAATATATTTCATATTACATCTTTTTTTTTTTTTTTTGCAGTATGCGGGCCTCTCACTGTTGTGGCCTCTCCTGTTGCGGAGCACAAGCTCCAGACGCGCAGGCTCAGCGGCCATGGCTAACGGGCCCAACTGCTCCGCGGCATGTGGGATCTTCCCGGACCAGGGCATGAACCCGTGTCCCCTGCATCGGCAGGTGGACTCTCAACCACTGCGCCACCAGGGAAGCCCCATATTACATCTTTATTAAGATTGATTTTAAGAATATTTATTAAAACGTGATAGATGTGAAAATTTTAATCAAAACAAGAGTGTGAAAAAAATCCCAGGATTTACTTCCCATTCCTCCATCCTTTTCTCTGCTACTCTCTGGAGGTAACCAGAGTTATTCACTTCTGTGAAGTTTTCTAAAAAAATTATGTACATGTAAACATATACAGAAATATTCACTGATACACACTTTTATGTCTATATAATACCAGTTATTATATAGATAGTTTTATATCATGCATACTTTGTCACTTTGGTTTTGCTTAATTCAGTACAGGACATTTTTTTATTATGTATTTTTTTAATGTAATTTTTATACTTGGCTTCTCGAGCACTCTTTCTTTACTTTTTCTTCAACCTCATCAGGTTTTCCATTTCAGATCATTTTATCAATTTCTTCCTAGCCTATAAATTTTGGAGTAAATATTGAGTCAATTCTGGGTTCAAGTTCTTATGTCACTTCTCTACTTGATCTAAATTCATTCTGCAGGTGATGTCATTCAGTTTCTTGCCCTTAAATCTCATTTGTAGAATGATTTCTCCCAAATTAATGTCTCCAGACCTGATATGTCCACCGAATTCTAGATTGACAAATACCACGAATTGGACTCTCCCCTTTGATATCTAAATGGACTCTCTAACTGAACATACTAAAACAGAATTCTTGACTCCCACTCTCAAACCTGGTCATATGGGAATTCACACCATCTAATAAACAGCAATTCTAATCTTCTAGTAGTTCAAACCAAAAAAACCTTGGTAACATCCTTAACTTCTCCCTTTCTCACTCCTCATAGCTAATTCATTAGTGAATTCTTTCTGTTTTATTTTCAAAATATACCTAGGATTTGACATCTTCTTACTATCTTCATTTTTCTATCTTTGGTCTAAGGGAATGTCATATTGCTCACATCCATTAGGTGGTAGATTTCTAAGTGGTTTCCTAATTCCACACTGGATTATTACAAAAAATTGTTTTTAGGCAGAGCACTGTCACCTAATTTCAAACTCATTATCTCATGGAGAGTAAGAAAAGTTAAGCCACAGGGCTTCCCTGGTGGCGCAGTTGTTAAGAGTCCGCCTGCCGATGCAGGGGAAACGGGTTCTTGCCCCGGTCTGGGAGGATCCCACATGCCGCGGAGCCATGGCCGCTGGGCCTGTGCGTCCGGGGCCTGTGCTCCGCAACGGGAGAGGCCACAACAGTGAGAGGCCCACACACCGCAAAAAAAAAAAAAGAAAAAAGAAAAGTTAAGCCACAGTGAAGATTTAGCTTTCTCTGCCTCCAGTGGGCTTTACTGAAGAGAGAAGTGATGATAAGATGAGGAAGGATGGAGATCTCATAAGCAAATTTCAATGTCCTCCTGTGCCTATGGTTAAGTTTGACTGTTTACCAAGAAGTATCTCCTAATTGCCAAGATATTAGCAGCAAAATTTGTAAGAAGCATAATCTCCTTCCTGGAACATTTAAGGAAGAATCATTCTAGCTTTGTAATTACAGATTAATTAGACAGTCTCTAGTGTGAAGTTTGAGAATATAAGCATCTAATCCATTTGCTTCTTCTGTACAATCTTTGAAGTTAACTGAGTAAATCTCTTCACATGATGTTCCTATTAGGAATAATCTCCAGTAGGCTCCACTGCAGTAATCTTAAAAGTATTTGTGCCCCAGCTCTAAGTTGTCTTTAATTATAGAGTACTTTGAAGGTTATAGAAATTTTTCACATTCTTTATCATACCTCAGTTTACTTATTTGTTCTTTCAATTATATTCATGTATTGATTGCTTGGGATCTCTGGGAAACTTTGCTTGTTCATTGAGATAAATTACGAATGAGGCCCATACAGTCCCTCTCTTCACTGAGCTCAGATTTTCACTTGCTTAATTAACCTTTACTTTCCCCACACTATACAACTCCTGAATCAACTACTTTTTAAAATGTTTCGTACTTTCTTCCCTGTCTGATTTTCCTGTTAATATTTTCTGTTTAAAGTATCTTTCCCGGGAATTCCTGGGGGTCCAGTGGTTAGGACTCTGCTTTCACTGCCGGCTGATCCCTGATTGGGGAACTAAGATCCACAAGCGGCACAGCACAGCCAAGAAAAAAAAAAAGAATATCTTTCCCAATCCTTGCATGCCAAAGTCTTACCTGTCCTCAAGGGTAAAGATTAGCCTGCTTTCAGAATTCGTTCTTGGTTTTCTTAGCTGCAAATATGCTCTCAAATAGGGCAAATATATACACCTCTCTTTTGACACTTTACTTTTTCTACTTTGTACAATGATGGAAAGAGTTTATTTACAACTTGCTTACTATATAGTGTGCATCTTAAAAACAGGAAATTTACCTTATTTATCTTTGTACCTCGTTAACCCTACACTGCTGGTGCCTGAGACAGTATTATTCAATTAGTGAATGCTCAAAAAAATTATTGAAATATGTATTTTATTTAATATTTGATGGCATATGAGTATATGATGAAAACAGAAGAAATAAAATCTAGGAACACTGTATACACACAATAAAATATCACCTTATTCATTCACTTGGCATTATTATTTGTTTGATCTTGAAATTATAATTTTTCTTACCAGAAAAATATTTTTAAATGATTTGGGGTTTTCTTTTGCTGCATAGAAAAATGTGGAAGTCATGGAGAAGGAATTTGTCTGTATACGGTGGTATTCTCTATGCCTTCCTCCTTTTTTTGTTTGTTTGTTTTTGTAATTTTTAAAATTGGGTACAATCCACACAATATAAAATTAATCATTTTAAACTAAGCAATTCAGTGACATTTAGTACATTCATAGTGTAGTGTAACCAACACTTTTATACAGTATAGATCCAAAACATTTTCACCACTTTAAAAAAAAAACTAGTACATAAGCAGTTACTAACCACTTCCCTCTTCTTCCAGACCCTGGCAATCACCAATCTCCCTTCTCTGGCTATGAATTTATCTATTCTGGATATATCATATAAATAAAATCTCACAAAATGCAAACTTTTTTGTCTGGCTTATTTCACTTTTTGCCTAATGTTTACAAGGATAATACATGCTATAGTACGCAATAGCACTTAATCTCTTTTTATGGCTGTGTAATATTCCACTTTATTTATATACCACAATTTATTTATCCATTGGTCTGATAATGGACGTTTGGGTTGTTTCCACCTTTTAGTTATGGTGAATACTGCTGCTATGAACATTTGTGTACAAGAATTTGTTTGAGTGCCTGTTTTCTTTATAGTATATATGTAGGAGTTGAATTGCTGAGCCATATACCATCTATGTTTAATTTGTGAGGAACTGCTATGGTATGCATGTTTGTGTCCCCCCAAAAATTCATACATTGAAACCTACCCACAAGGTATTAGAAATTAGATCCATTGGGAGGTGGCTAGGTTATAAGGACTGAGCCCTGAAAAATGGAATTAGTGCTCTTATAAAGGAGGACTGAGAGAGCTCTCTTAGCTCTTCTGCCACATGAGATCTGGCTCTCACCAGACACCAAATCTGCCAATGCTTTGATCTTGGACTTCTCAGCCTCATGAACTGTAAGAAATCAATGTTTGTTGTTTATAAGCCACCCAGTCTATGGTAGTTTTGTTATAGCAGCCCAAATGGACTAAGACAGGGACCTTGAACATATTTTCCATAGTAGTTCAAAAATTTTACCATTAGCAATGTATAAAGGTACCAGTTTCTGCACATCCTCAGAAACACTTGTTATTTTCCAATTTAAAATATTTTAATTAATTAATGTTTCCATCCTAATGTATATGAAGTTGTATCTCAATGTAGTTTTTATTTGCCTTTCTTTAATGGATAATGGTGTTGGAAGTTTGAATGACCTGAGAGAATGTCTCATTTCCATTCTATTTTAATGGAGATAGGAGTATGGAATTTAAGTGCAATTAAGAGGGACATAGTAAACACTTTAGGTTTTCCACCGCAAGTCCAGAAGAGATGCACATTATGTATATATAAGCCTTGAACTAAGGGAAAAACTAAATTGAAACAGGTCTATCCTAACAATGTATAAATCTAAGCCTCCAGTATTTAATAAGCTAATTAATGAATTTAATTGCCTCCAAGGATAAAAGTCAACACCATTCAGAGAAAGATTAATTAGACCTTCTACAGTGTATCCTCCATAATGTTCAACACTGAGCATGCAAGAAAATAGAAGATGTAGCCCATATGTGAATAAGCAGGAAATAGAAACAGAACCTGATTATCCTAGTTGTTACAGTTAGCAGGCAGGTTCTGATCTGCCCTTAGTAGGGATAACCAGACATTTGAATTTGAAAATAGTTTCCAGGGAATTTTGGTTCACTGATATATTTACTGACAGTTGCAACATCTAAAACTGCTAGTTTCTCACTTCACTATTCTAGGTTTCCATTTGGAACTCTACAGGGTCTCTGATATACTCTCTAAGCAGTTTCTGAACTTCACCTCCAGGGTTCTGTTTACGATTTGTTTTTTGTCTAAGTGTCCACTTCAGTTCTCTTTTCTGAACCTACACTGAATGGTATGATCCCAGACTCTACTCGCCTGTTTACAGAGGTCAAAGTCTTCAAGAGGGTGTCTGTTTTGTCCATGGTATAAAAAAAGGGCTCCTCCAAATCTTTCTAACTTCCCAGTGAACCTCAGACAACATTTAATAAAAGGTCAACAAATGATGCACCACAGAGATTTAGGAAAAATTCATTGTTAAAAGAGAGGCCCCAAGAGAAATATGGCCAGAAGTTAAATCCTGCGACCAGAAAAATTTCTAGTGACTTTTGTGATCTCTTGAAATTTTGGTGGGGAAAGGGCAGAAGAAGATACCTGCTGAATTGATAAGCTGCTTAATTTCCTGCCATCATTCACTTATTCAGCATTTAATATACATGAAACATTGGTAGCTATGATAGAGATAAAAAGTAAATAAGAAATAAACACTATTCTCCAGAAGCTTATGGTAAAGAACACAAGCACAGAAGATTCTATTTTTTAACTGCAATAATTAATCTAGTAGAGAGTGTTTGAGGCCATTTTAGTTCTCTCTTTTAGTTGTAAGGAACAGATAGTCACACAGGCTTTTTCACTTATGTGACTATTTTAGACACCAAAAGATAGCAGTCACAGTACAGCCAAACCCCATGGGAACTATAACTAACAAAAACTGACAAACCACCAGGAACTGAAGCAGAGAGGAATGGGGAGAGCAGGAGATGAGACTGGGGCAGAGACAGGTCACGTGGTGTGGTCTAGGCCACAATGAGGATTATCTATTATTCTGTATATGTTATACCTTATGTTTTATTTGGGGGATCTCTTGATCCCCAAACAAATTAGGTTATTTCCTTTTTATGTCTAGTGTAAAATAAAAAATCTAGTGTATAAGGTCTAGCATAAGGTGGGCCCTACATTTCCCCCACATCTCTGTGGATTGACTTTTTATGCTTGTCTCTATGAATGGCAGCAAGGGAGCAAAGGGATTTCTTCTGTTGTTCAACATGCACCTCTTGCTCTATTAATCTCAAGGAAGATCACAGAGATCCAGAGGAGCAGATATATCTACAGGTGTTCATTAATCAACACTTTCTTATTGAGTCCTCTTATATCAAAGAAAAAGATGGTATAGTCACTCTACTTGGAATATGATTGTTGTCGCTAGGATTGGCAGTAAACTTCCCAGCAACTACACTGGGTCCTGTACAGAGTCATAGAAATGTTGTACATTTGGTTAACTTTTGATAGACCAATTAAAGGTAAAATATTAGAAAGTTCACCCAAAGCCAACCAACAAACTGGTGCCATCTTGTCCCACAAACAGCCCCAATTAAGTTGATCCTTTTATTTCCCTCCACTCTCTCAACCAAATAATTACCTTAAATTAGTCTATTTTGTATTCTTTTATCAAAGGCCAAAATTTCTTTCTCAAGAATACCTTTTTCTTCCTCTTTTTCCAAGGTTAGCATTATCCAATTTTCTTTTCTTATTTCTTTTTCCTCTTTCTAAGAAAAATTAATATTTGTGTAGAGTTGCTACATTTTCTTCTGAATATATTTTCTTTTGAGTAAAGAGGTAAACTCTAAAATCAGGGATCCAGGTTTTCAGGGAGTCAGAGATTCTATAATAATATCAAGTAAATAAATTGCGACTTAAACTATTTTCAAAAACAATAGGACACTTGTTTGGAGAGCAGTCAATTACCACAAAATGAACAATAAATTATATCTATCAATTATTCTATCCAACCCGTTAATAGATAGTCTATAATTAATAGATATTTTACTATGTTATCACTTTAACAGAGATTCCAGTATAAATAATCCCCAGTCTAGGTGCTGGCAATATGAAGAAGAACACACTGTTGCAGCAGATTTACTTTACATTCTGCACATGTGTTATTTATATAATATTAACAAGAAAATAATTATACTATATAAAATGCATCTGTAATTATTCCTTTAAGTGTAAACTCATTTACAACACTGTTAATGAGCCAGTTAGAGGCCAGTTATGTGTGAGATTGATTTTAACTAAAACAAAAAGCCTCACAGATGGGAGAAATCCATTGTAGAATGTGGTAATTAAAAGAGGATTAAATTAGAAGCTGGGTTCTCATATAAGTTTCAAGAAATGATTAATAATCGGACAAATGGATGGAAAGTGAGATGTCCTCCTACATGGGACAAAGATGAGAACCAATCATACTTTTCCCAGTGTCAAGGCCAATTTTCACCTTTGGTTATCTTATGCTATGAACTGAATTGTCCACCCAAAATTCATATGTTGAAGCCTTAACCTTCAATGTGATGCCATTTGGAGACTGGGCCTTTGGGAGGTAATTAGGTTTTGATGACATCATGAGAGTCTGGCCTATGATGGGATTAGTGGCTTTGTAAGAGAAACTAGGGAGTTTGGTTTTTTTTCCTCCATGTGAGGACCCAGTGAGAAGTGGCCTTCTGCAAACCAGGAAGAGAGCCTTTACCAGAACCTAACCTTGTTGTCATTCTGATCTTAGACTTCAACCTCCAGAGCAGTTAAGGAAAAAAAAAAAAGTCTGTCATTTAAGCCACTCAGTCTATGGTATATTGTTATGGCACCCTGGGCTAATACAATTTAGGTACGTAATCATGACTTTTCCCACAGAGCAGGACCAGCGTGTTTTAGAACCTACCCATACACTGTACAACATTAGGCAATTTATTCATTTGATTTTTTACTTTGAGTGAAAGATTCAGAACCCTGTAAAAATCACCTTGTCTAATGAATAACCCATACCATATCTAATGTGTTGCTCTTTTACCCCTCACACACACACACACACACACACACACACACACACACATATTTCTTCATTTAGAATGTTTTCTGGAATATAACATTCTGGGCTCAGAATCATTCATGTCTTTCAGTTGCTTAAAGATAAAATCAATCCCCATTTTATGTTCAAAACACTCCACAATTTCAACTCAAAATATTTTTCTAAATCCATCATCAATTACTCTCTTACAGAACTGCAACAAGAACATGAAACTTATCTTACATGTAACTATATATAATAGAGAAGATTAGTGCTTTTGAGATGTCCTTGTAGTTTCCTGATGTCCCAACCTCGCTCTCATTTGGGCTGAAGACATGTGACTAACTCTGGACAATGGGGTATGAGCAAAAATGGCATGTATAACTCCTAGAACAAAACAGTTAAGAACTGGTGTGAATTGAGTTTAAGTTCTGAATATCAGGAGCTTGGAAGTTGCTACTCCATCCTAACAAACAAGTAAAAAGCTTAATAGACTGAAAAATCAACAACTGTTTTTGGATCTATAAGAGGGGGGAGAACACAGGGCAAACCTCTGTCCCAAGGTTGGAAAGACAGGTGAATACAGGATGTCATGGCTGTAAAATGTTAATAAACAGAAACCTCAATTAAATAGAGTTAGGAAAGCTTTTATGCCCTGTGAAGACAGCAGAGGCAAACAGGAAGAAGAAAGACTCCTCTTCCTTCCTGGCAAGGACTCAGCCAATGAAAGCCATGGACTCTGTTTAGTATAGCCCTTCCAAATTCCTTTTTCTCTCTATAAAATAGTTCTTCTTCCCTTGCTGTGTAGGGGACTTGTATGTGGTTCACCATGGTTTCAGAGCCTGATTTGCAATTGTCTGCTGATCCGGGATAAACCATATTTTCTGGAGAAATATCTGGCAGTCTCTTTGTTTCAGGTCAACATGACTTACAAGAGCAGAGACTCACCATGTGAACTAGTGCTGGGGTAGAAAAACCTGAAATGTAATTAATGAATTGCTGGTGTTTCATTGCAGACAACTGTGATAGTTAAAAACTCCAGGGGATCCAGTCATGGAGAGACTCACAATATTGTGAGATTTACCTCTGGGAGCAGGACCAGATTACCCCAGTAAATATCAGAAAAAAAAATCCCCTTGGGTTTCCAGCAGGTGAAGGGAAAAGGAACCATTTTGAAATAGGTCAAAGTACTCTGTTCTTATCAACAAGGTCTGCCCTCAAGGCAAAGTAATTAACCAGAGCCTAAAATTTAATATTATAAGAGCCCAATTTACCTGGGGAATGGAAATACACAGCTTCAGCCTGCTCTAGCCTTCCTGTCCCACCTTTGTGGGGAGAAGAAAACTGAGAAACACTTGTGAAGTTCAAATCCAGAGGCACAGACTAACTAAAACTGGTGTGCTTCCTCCTCTCTCTTTCCCAATGTTGTGAACATGGAGAACACATGTTCAAGATGGTATAACTACAAGACAGAAAAGGGCTACCTAACCCGCATGTAGACTTCACCTGAGTGACAAACAAAAGTTTATTATGTTAAGCAATTGATAATGCTGGGTTTGTGTGTTATAGCAGTTAACAGTATTTGCCTTGTCTGTTAAAACTTTAATATTCAAGATTCATCTTCAGTCTGGAGTATCCACCTCTCTGCCTCTAGAAGACTCACTTATTCTTCAAATACCAAAGTCAAACTCACAAATCTTAGAATTCTTCCTAGCCTTGTCATATCAGAGGGCAGGGATGATCTATTTTCCTTCTCATAATCTGTTGCATTTCCTGTCCACAACATTTACTTGACATTTACTGTCAATAGCCTATATTATAGCTAGATAATTATTTATCTCTTTGAATGGGTATGTTGCCTTTCTACCCAGTACATTATAAGCAGATGTTTTTCTCAGATAAATTTTAATAAGACTTTTTTTTCTGAAGTTATGTTTATTGTATTTCAGTCTCTCAATTAAATTGAAATTGATGCAAGAAAGTGTGCTAAATGGTTATAAATAGCAATAACCATGGCTTCTCCTCAGTGTGATTCAGTGGAAATCTAAATGTTAATCTAAGGGTAGTCTGTAGGGAAAAATGTATATTCACAGTTGTTTTCAGGATTAGTGAAATAAACAACACATTTCATTAATCATGGATATCTGAGTGTGTGGGTGGGCATACTCACCATTGTAGATATGAAAACATTTTCCCTGTAAGCAGTCTGCACAAGGTTGTAGTAACCATGAAATAACTCCCAAAATTAGAATTCTAAGGAGCAAGTTTGTCTCTTGAATTAAGGATATTATAATAATTGATGAATAGTTTTTAAATGACTAACATTAAAATGAGTTATTTGCCCTAGATTCAAACTTGGGACTACTAAATCACTTTGAACATACCAGTTTCTGTTTATGAGGTCAGTATGTTTTGCTCTCAGTGTCACCTGGCTTTTTATGACTATTAAGCTGATTATTTTTTAAGTTCTTCTCTTTTGAATATATCAGAAGTCTTATAGCTGTCCCAACAAGGAGCATCCCTATCTGGTCTTGCATATAAGTAGCCAGTTGAAAAGGAAGAGGGTTGCTTCTTTACAAAATATAAGATCACCTCTGGAGTTTAAGCCTCTGAGAATCAAGCGAAGTCTTACTCCTACCCATTACTGATTTTTGTTTTTGTTTTTGTTTTTGTTTTTTGCCATAATGAAGCAGACAGAACACCCATGGAATTCCATGACAGCCTTCCTAAGGTGACTTGGTCTGATGCTCATCAACAAGAAGCCTCACTCAGAGAATATTTGAAAATATAAATCCTTTTCCAAACTGAACTGTAGAACTAAGTTCATTGAAGGATCACTTTTTTTTTTAAACATCTTTATTGGAGTATAATTGCTTTACAGTGATGTTAGTTGCTGCTGTATAACAAAGTGAATCAGTTATACATATACATATATCCCCATATCTCCTCCCTATTGTGTCTCCCTCCCACCTTCCCTATGCCACCCCTTTAGGTGGACACAAAGCACCAAGTTTATCTCCCTGTGCTATGCGGCTGCTTCCCACTAACTATTTTACATTTGGTAGTGCATATATGTCCATGCCACTCTCTCACTTTGTCCCAGCTTACCCTTCCCCCTCCCCATATCCTCAAGTCCATTCTCTACGTCTGTGTCTTTATTCCTGTCCTGCCCCTAGGCTCTTCAGAAACTTTTTTTTTTTTTTTTTAGATTCCATATATATGTGTTAGCATATGGTACTTGTTTTTCTCGTTCTGACTTACTTCACTATGTATGACAGTCTCTAGGCACAGCCACGTTATTACAAATAACTCAATTTCATTTATTTTTATGGCTGAGTAATATTCCATTGTATATATGTGCCACATCTTCTTTATCCATTCATCTGTCGATGGACACTTAGGTTGCTTCCATGTCCTGGCTATTGTAAATAGAGCTGCAATGAACATTGTGGTACATGACTCTTTTTGAATTATGGTTTTCTCAGGGTATATGCCCAGTAGTGGGATTGCTGGGTCGTATGGTAGTTCTATTTTTAATTTTTTAGGGAACCGCCATACTGTTCTCCATAGTGGCAGTATCAATTTACATTCCCACCAACAGTGCAAAAGGGGTCCCTTTTCTTCATACCCTCTCCAGCATTTACTGTTTGTAGATTTTTTGATGAGAAGGGTCACCTTCTTTCATTCCCTTGCTCTGAAAGGTCAAATACATTTGAAATGTACTAGGGGGCTAAACTGTGCAAAGAGACCCTGGGTTAATGGTTTCACAGTGTGGCTTATCATCATCATTGCTAATGGGATTTTGTAAATTGGCTTTTCAGAAAACAAGGACTGTCTGGAGTAAATTACCAAGAACCCCATGGCAATTGCAATTCTTTCTGGTACATATTTAGGGGACACGTGTTATCATAAGTCAACCCAACAATAATAAATAATAAATTAATAAATAAATAAATTTCCCTTTTAAAATTCCAAGGCATATTAGTAATTATCATTAATTCATCCAAACAAAATCACCAGGTTATTTTAATAAGGTTATTCACCATTGTGAATAATTTTGATATTTGTGAATCAATTATAAGGTAGTTTAAATTAAAATGTTGGATCGTAGTCATGAACCCAGATAACAGCTTTGTTCTAAATGTACTTCTATTTAAACAAATCAGTTTTAAATAAGATTGAAGATTATTTTTAAATGGGCTAGTGATTATTCTCAGATTATGTTCTTAAGCAGCTACAATTCTTTATTAGGTTTAAGGTGACCTCAGATTTTTTTATTTCTATAGCTTCCATGGAATAATTTATATTTCAGTATGTACCTAAATCCAAAATTCTGTGTTACCTCACCCTCTCAGGGCATTATGGTTTTTCCCCTGAGAGAGAAAAGTCTTTTGAACTGAGTAGTTGCCTTTAACTTTAAGATGGCAGCAAAACTGTCTCAAAAGTGTTGAATCAGATCTCTTTGCTTTTTGGCTTTTGGTTGGACAAACTAAAAATGTGCTTGTTAAATCAGGGTGGTTCTTATTGCTACAGCTATCAAATGATCCAAAGTCCCAATATAAAAACATACCATATAACCACCTCCCATCTTATAATGTTTGTTTTCCCAACAAGCATTTCTCCTTCTGCCAGGGCAACATCTACATTTTTCTGTGGTAAATTGATCACAAAGTTTATCATCCACACTGGTGCACTTTTGTAAGTTTAATGGGGCACTTATAATTATACCAAGAAAACATCTGTAAACTGGAATTGTTGTGGTAGCCAGGACATAAGTCACCTTAACCTTTGGAGAAGAACCTCTCTTCCATTGCCCTTTATTTCCTATTCTCTAATTCCCAGTAATGCCTTGATTCTGTTTCTTTCTTATCCTGGTTCTTCTACTTTTCCTTTTATTAAAGTAACTTGAGTTGTACCTCCTTCTTATTACCTTCATGAAAGTGAATCCGTAGGCTATTCAAGATTTTTTTAAAAAATTCTGACCATTCACTTATTTATCCAGTTAAATATTAAAAGTTTGTGATTTGGGCTTCCCTGGTGATGCAGTGGTTGAGAGTCTGCCTGCCAATGCAGGGGACACGGGTTCGTGCCCTGGTCTGGGAAGATCCCACATGCCACGGAGCGGCTGGGCCCGTGAGCCATGGCTGAGCCTGCGCGTCCGTAGCTTGTGCTCCGCAACGGGAGAGGCCACAACAGTGAGAGGCCAGCATACCGCAAAAAAAAAAAAAAAAAAAAGTTTGTCATTTAATTTTTCCAGTGACTGGGGATCCAATTCTGAGCAAGTTCAATCTCTGCCTTAAGGCACTCATGAAGTAGGTAAAACACATGCACGTGCGCACACACACACACACCATAATTCCATAAGTCAGAAAAGAGGTGAAAATAATATACCATGGAACCTGAGAGAAAAGCAAATAATCTCAATTGCAGAGGCAAGGGACAGATTTCTAGAGAAGATAACCTCTATTATAATTAAAGATAAGTAAAAACTGGCCAAAAAGAGGGCATTCTAAATAATGAAAACAAATATTGTGTATTGAAGTTTTAAAGTTACTAAGTCTGGAGACAGCAAAGCTGTTTTCGTAATTTGCTCCAGTGATCATGTCAGTTTCAGTTACAAAAATCTTTCTAATATTCTACTGAATCCCTTCCTGATATCAAATGGTGCCATGATACAGTAGAATCATAGCCCTGTAGTTAAGGTTCAGGAAAAGAATCAAGCAGAATGCATATCAAAACCTTTACGCAAAAGACTGGCTAAAATGACTTGGATAATCTTCTCCTAAGTCGAAGGCTATACTCTTCCAAATAAAGGCAATGTACTAAAGACAAACCAACCAAAAAAAACCCTCTAATTTTGGTCTTCATGATGATGACTATGACTAAGTCAGTTTATCTGCAGTGGTTAAGTGTGATGGCTCCAGAGACAGGCTGTCTGGTTTGAAACCTAATTCTACTAACCTCTGACTAGCTCTGTGACTACGATCAAGTTAATTAAAGCTACATGCCTCAGTTTTCTTATCTGTAAAACACGGCATGAAAATTACTTCTTATCACAGTAGCGAGGATTAAATAAGTTAAAACCTTAAGGTCTTTAGGAACTGTACTTGTTACATATTAAGTACTAAATAATTAACAATATTATGAGGGTGATATCAAATTATTTAATGACTGTTGTGTTGTACTGGCTGAACTTCAGCCTTTATCATCAATTTATTAATGATAATGATGATGATGATGATGACAGTACTATTTACTCAATGATTTCTATTATCAGATACTGTTGGAACATATCTGACATTGAATTTTCCCATCATCAGAAGCAAAGAAAAGAACTTGGGTGCAAGTATTTTATTTGGGAGTTGATCAAGGAAGCACAAGTGATGGATAAGAGAAAGTGATACAAAGAAGGGAAAAGGGCCAATAGCATGTGTTAATGAGTGGTTACCATTCTAATCTTAGTCCTGCTCAGGACCCTCTGTGAAGCTTAGTTAGAACATCTAAAAGTGTTCCCAGCACCCATCCAGGATTTAGAGGCTGGGGCATTTATCCACTGACTCCTACTCCACTGTGACTGAAAGTTGCTTTTGGGACCATTATACTTTCCTGCATTTCTGCAATGCAAGAGATCAACATTTTGAATTGGACTCAACTGGAATTAACAACTGCTTATCCAATTTATCCAGAATGTCAAAGAAACTGAAATATTTTATCACAAGGTGGAGGAGTTATGTAAAGAGCATCTTGAGACTCAAGAAACTCCAAGGAAGAACTTTGACTAATCAGTTTGCACACGAAGCAGCTCCACAAAAGTAAAATATAGAGCAAGTACTCCCAAAATGTTAGCTATTACTGGTATTAGGGAAGAGAACAGATATAGAAATAGTCATTCTTTAGCAGCGGCATACCTTTGACCTAAAATGTATATAGCCAGCATAGTCCTTTGTCTCAAACAAATATTTGTCTAAAACTCTTTTAAAGAACTGGACACTTTGGGCCTCATTTATCCCCCTCCCCATGTTTTGGTATTATCTTCTCTAATAGACTGGGAGCTCCTGGAATGGAAAAATAAGGTTTCTTTCACTATGACACCACAGAACTTAGCAAGTGCCTAGCATGCTATATTTAAGTCAGGACAAAAGAAGGAAGGGAAGAGCATAGAAAGCAAAAGAGAAATAGTATTTTAAAATAATGTCTTACATTTATTGAATGCTTTTTATATGTCAAGTACTTTATTTTCTAATTTCATCATATTAATCATTCTGTGTGAGTTTTATTAGCTCCATTTTATAGGTAAGACCGTTGAGGTTTGAATAGGATAAATAAGGTGCTCAAGTTTTCACAGGTAGAAAACAGTAGAACCTGGACTTGAAATTGTGTCTATTTCCTCTGAAAAATCCAAATAGTCATTCAAAATTTTATGCTGCCTCTGAAGAAGGGAAGGGGAAGAGAGAGGGAAAGAGAGATGGAAGGAAAGACAGAGCAGAGGGAGGGAGAGATTAAAGGATCAATTCTGAATTTGCCTAGGAGTCAAGGCAAAGTTTGCTCTTACTCAAAAAGCTGTCACAGACTTAACTGATGATTTTTGCATATGAACTAAAAAGGTTTCAGAAGAAATCATGCAGAGATGAAAAGAGTAGTTTCCTGAAACATCATTTTGGAGTTATTTAGTTTAGAGGGTTTTCTGACTTGTTTTTGATTTCTATTTTTGATACAATTAATATTAGAATTACATGTTCATTTAATTGGGCTAGGACTGTGGCACTGGAGAGAAAACAAAAACAAAAACAAAACTAATCAACCATGGGATTAAAATAGAAATATTTTCAGATTTTTGTCTCTGATAGTTTAGCTCCAGTATTGTTTTGTTAAATTTCTCAATTTAGAACAAAGATTTAGATTTAGATTTAGATTTAGAACAAACAGTTCCAAGTGCTCAAGCCATTTCCAGAGCTAAAACTGCTTGTTTCACATTTTTCCTGTCATACTATGATTTATTGTTTTAATTTTCAACACAAATTTTAGAGTTTTCAAGAAAGGATCTTCAACATGACCCGCGTTTGGGATTTGTTTTGCTCCAAACCTCATTGTACCTTGAGGATATTTACTTTATCAAAGATATAAAGCAAAGCCACTGTTTTTCAGAGTGGAAAACAGTTTCAAATGTCATCATAGGTTTAATACATCCATGATAACTGTGCCCACTATCTGAGACAATTTTGAGGGTTTGAGACCTTTACTCGCTAGAAATAGTTTCTACTTAAGAGTAAAATATTTGTAAAGTCTGGATATATTTGCAAATAATTCTTTTGGATATCAGATTCCCTTCACAATTAAGACCAGACATTAAGAAAAGTTTTCCACTCATTCCCACAATCATTACTGCAGTAAAACCACTATATGAACTCTTATAGTGAGAGAAAGGAAAAACCAAGTAAAAAGAAAAGGCAGAGGAACAGAGAAGTATATAGGAAAGATGTAAAAATGGCTCTTTGAAGATAGTTCCACTCATTGAGAAGACAAGTCTCCCTAAGTGTTCACAAATACAGTTCTCTCCTTGATGTTACCCTAAATCTTTGCTTTGGAAAATGTGACAGAGGGAATCTGGATGACAGATTTCTCAGTAATTATGCTAACTATTTATATTTATTCATTTCATAAACTTTTACTGGGTGCCTACTAGAGGAAAGAAAGTGAGGTAAAATATACTCACAGACTATGCGCCAGGTATTATATAAACTTGTATAAAAGAAGACTTTAGAAAGCCATGAAACTGGACTTCCCTGGTGGCGCCGTGGTTAAGAATCCACCTGCCAATGCAGGGGACACGGGTTCAAGCCCTGGTCCTTGAAGATCCCACAAGCTGCAGAGCAACTAAGCTTGTGTGCCACAACTACTGAAGCTCACATGCCTAGAGCCCATGCTCTGCAACAAGAGAAGCCACCACGGGCTTCCCTGGTGGCGCAGTGGTTGAGAGTCCGCCTGCCGATGCAGGGGACACGGGTTCGTGCCCCGGTCTGGGAAGATCCCACATGCCGCGGAGCGGCTGGGCCCGTGAGCCATGGCCGCTGAGCCTGCGCGTCCGGAGACTGTGCTCCGCAAGGGGAGAGGCCACAACAGTGAGAGGCCCGCGTACCGCAAAAAAAAAAAAAAAAAAAAAAAAAGAGAAGCCACCACGATGAGAAGCCCACGCAATACAATGAGGAGTAGACCCTGCTCGCCGCAACTAGAAAAAACCCGTGTGCGGCAACAAAGACCCAACGCAGCCATAAATTAATTAATTAATTAATTTTTAAAGAAGTCACGAAACTTTCTTAAAAGCTTATACCGAGTGAATGATAGAGCATGTTCAGATATTTTCTTGTTATATGTTTACTTGTCTAACCCCACTTTCATAATTTGTTCATATAAAAGATGTTCAATGGATGTTTGCCTGTCAATTCAAAAGGATCTGCCTGTCTATAACAACAGTGACTGAGGAAGTCAACTATTGGCGATTAAGGTGTCATAAGTGAATCTGTTCTGCTAATAGTCTTTATGTACTTTCCAGCCTTAGTAGTGTTCACAAAATAATGTGGGAACTATGAAACCCTTAAACAATAGTTAACAGTTATTAACATTAAAAGTTTCTTAAAAACCTTACTGAGGTGGGTCAAGGGCATGGACAGTGAAGGAAGCAAAAAGGACTAAAAGCTTAAAATACAATACAAGAACTATGGACAAAATTTCTCTGCTGTTAGTTTTATGGGGACCAAAGTGAATATGGCATAGTGAGTAAAAAAGGGAGTGTTTGGTGGTAATGGAGAAAAGGGTTATCTTTTGCTCTTTAACACTTGTTAAGAAATTGCTGTGACCTAAGGCACAAACTATACAACAAATGACTTTCTAAGGGATTCTTTTAAAGGGATATATTGTTGAGACTTCACAGAAAGAAAAATATAATAAATATCTTAGACTTTGCATCAGGAAAAAAATTCAAAGCTTATATATAACACTAATATGGATTAAATTCATGTGCCATGTTTCTCTGTGATCTTAATTTCTTAATCATTTTCTTGTCAGGAACATTATAAGGTTTTTAGTACTTTTTTCAGAAAAAGCTTTTTGATTATCTACTTAATCACAAAGACAAATATCAGGAAAGCTACAACCACAGAAAGTACTAAATATGATGTATTTGCATTATATGAGTTGCATCTAAGGATGGTATCTCTTTAAAGAAATTTTCAAGTGATTTATAATGTGATAAATTTTTCATTTGCAAGGAAAGAAGACATATTACTATCAGAAAAAAAATATTTCAGAAACAAACTCATAATATTAAAGTTTGTACTCCATGCATTTATCTAACTGAAGAAAAACTTTTCAGAGAGAATTGACTGTGGACTGGAAAGAAATACAATTTTAATGGAAATAAATATCATGAACTAAACCGATAACTGATGGGTTAATAACTGAAGTGAATGGCCAAGTTTCAGGGGTTTATAGAAGTTAAAAAAAATGGGCTCTGGAGACGGCTGTCTTGATTTGGATATTGGTTCTGCCACCATAAGTTGTATGACTGTGGGTGAGTTATTTAATTTCTCTTTGTTTCATTGTGCCATCTGTAAAATAGGGGCAATAACAACATCAATTTCATATGATACTCAGGAACTTAGAATAGTGTTTAGCATAAAATAAATTCTATACAAGGGGTTGTTGTCATTTTCTAAGAAGGGTATTTGTGGTGGGCAGCTAAGACAGATGTTGGAAGATCACTGGGAAACTGGAGAGTGGAGGTAATAATAAGAGCTGAAATTTAAAAAAAAAGATATTTGCCTCCATGATAGGCAGATGATAAAAATCATTGGCAAGTTCAGTTCATTTGTGAAAAGGACACGTACACATATAATATGCATACATCAGTACATTTTAAAGATAGTACGAGAAAATTGAAGTATATATAAAATATATAAACTTATTTTAAAAAATAAGTTAGGGACTTCCCTGGTGTCACACTGGCTAAGAGTCTGCCTGCCAATATAGGGGACATGAATTTGAGCACTGGTCTGTGAAGATCCCACATGCTGCGGAGCAACTAAGCCTGTGCACCACAACTACTGAGCCTGTGCTCCAGAGCCTGCAAGCCACAACTACTGAAGCCTATGTGCCACAACTACTGAAGCCCATGCACCTAGAGCCCATGCTCCGCAACAAGAGAAGCCACCGCAATGAGAAGCCCATGCACCACAACAAAGAGTAGCCCCCGCTCATGGCAACTAGAGAAAACCTGTGTGCAGCAATGAAGACCCAACAGAGCCAAAAAAAAAAAAAAAAGAAAAAGAAAAAAGTCAAATAAATTTTCCTGAATAAAGGACAAATAGAAGCTAAAGCATCTAAAAGAGCAAAAATATGTAAGTTTTACAATGTGCATAAAAGTTTAATTCTCTATTGACTTTGATATAGTGTTTGTGTTTAAGGTACCAGGGACACTTGTTGCTACTTCATTATCTTCTCCACTATCCATTGTTGTTATCTTTCTAAAAATGGAAGCCTTCTTAGATAAGTTATTTTCAGAATCTCACTCAAAACTATTCAAAAAGGACATTTTCTCTTCCTTCTTAAATAAAAGCTTTGATATAAAAGAATGATATCAGCTTCATGGCAGCATAAGATGTCTTTTGTTTTGACCCTCCTTTACAACTAAAATTTGGCATTCATCCACGAACTGAAGTGCCTCTGTGGGAGCTGTGGAATCCAGCAACATACACCAAGGGACCCCAGAGCAGTTCCACCCACATATGCATCAGGTAATAGGAAGACAGACTTCAGTACAAGCTGTGGAACCAGCATGGGCCTGAGCACTGGCTCCAGCCCTGCTCAGCCACAGAATGGGAGCACCTGAAAAACACTGACTTATGTGGACACGCACAGAGGAGAGAGCCTTTGTAGAAGTCCAGGCTTCAAGAGAAGAAGTTTCAGGACTCCTTTGGAGCAAAAAACCATCTCTTCTGCAGGGGAAAGGGAGAGCAGTGAGTGAGCATCTGGCTTCCCAAGCAGCGAAAGAAGCTGTTATAGAAACCCATTTCTCACTCACAGTAACTAGAGCATTAATCAAGAACTCCAAGATTGAGGAGTAGAGGGGAAGTTAAGGAAACAGGTAGATAGGAATATCCGAGGGCATTAAAGGGACACAGTTTCAGCTGACTGTATCCTGGACTCCAGCAGAGAGCCCACCCATGAGCTGCAGGGAAAATCTCACTCCAAGATCCCCCAAGTGGCCTTTGAACACCCACAATGATCTGAATTCCAAACTCACAACTCTGCAGCTGGCTCCTAGTACATGTTCCTGAGGGCAGTGGCAAGAGTGAGCTTGGATAGAGAGGGAGCATGTGCAGAAAACAGGCCAGTGTCTGTGGGCAAGGGAGAAACCACAATCTTGAGCTGTAGTACCACCACCTTTGGGAAAACAAAAGAGAGGTTAGCAGCTGCCAACCTGGTGTATTTTAAGATTGAGAGAAGACATACAAGAATTCTGCCACAGAGGGAGCAAGAAGTGTGGAGTAGGTATATACATACAAGGTCAGAGAAAGTCTCAGAATAGTGCAACAAGAACAGTGAAAACTATCCCTCACTGATAAGAACAGATACTACATTTGATCTTAGCCAAAAGACTGAGAAGTGATATACAATGGAATATTACTCAGCCATAAAAAGGAACAAAACTGAGTTATTTGTAGTGTGGTGGATGGACCTAGAGTCTGTCATACAGAGTGAAGTAAGTCAAAAAGAAAAACAAATACCATATGCTAATGCATATATATGGGATCTAAAAAAAAGGGACTGATGAACCTAGTGGCAGGGCAGGAATTAAGATGCAGATGTAGAGATGGACTTGAGGACATGTGGTGGGAAGGGGAAGCTGGGGCAAAGTGAGAGAAGCATTGACATATATATACTACCAACTGTAAAATAGATAGCTAGTGGGAAGCAGCAGCATAGCACAGGGAGATCAGCTCAGTGCTTTGTAATGACCTAGAGGGGTGGGCTAGGGAGGGTGGGAGGGAGGCTCAAGAGGGAGGGGATATGGGGATATATGTATGCATATGGCTGATTCATTTTGTTTTACAACAGAAACTAACATAACATTGTGAAGCAATTATACTCCAATAAAGATGTATAAAAAAAAAGTATCCTTCACGTGAAGGCAGCTAATAAAGATTGGAGAGGTGACTGCTACTTCAAATTCAAAAACAACAATGCAAACTCCAAAAAAAAAAAGTGAGGGATCAAGAAAACATGATATCAACAAAAGGTCAGAATAATCATCCTGTAACCAAACCTAAAGTACACAGAGACGTGCAGTTTACCTGATAGAGAATTCAAAATAGCTATTTTGAGGAAACTCAGTGAGCTACAAAACAACACTGTAAGACAATTCAATAAAATCAGGAAAACAAAACACAAACAAAATGAGAAATTCAACAAAGAGATAGGAATCATTAAAAAAACCCCAGAAATTCTAAATTGAAAATTCAGTGAATGAAATGAAAAATGCAATAGAGAGCATCAACATTAGAATAGATCAAGGAGAAGAAACAGTCAGTGAATTAGAGGATACAAAGTTTGAAATAACCCAGTAAGAGGAAAACAAAGAAAAAAGAATGAAAAAGACCAAAGAAAGTCTACATGATCTATGGAATACCATTGAAAGAGCCAAAATCAGGATCATTGGAGTTCCATAAGGAGAAGAGAGAGAAGGAGGCAGAAAGATTACTTAAAGAAATAATGACTGAGAATTTCCCAAACTTGGGGGGGGAGACTGGACTTCTAGTTCATGAAGCTAACAAATTACCCCATTATTTCATTACAAAAAGATCTTCTGCAAGACATACTATAATGAAATTGTCAAAAATAAAAGACAAAGAATCCTAAAAGCAGCAAGAAGAAAAAGGACTGTAACCTACAAAAGAATCTTCATTAAGCTATCAGCAAGTTTCTCAGCAGACACAGGCCAGTAGAGAGTGGGATTATATATTCAAAGTTCTGAAAGAAAAAAAATCGCCAACCAAGAATACTCTGCATGGCAAAATTATCCTTCAGGTATGAAGGAAAAATAAAGACTTTCCCTGAAACACAAAAGCTGAGGGAGTTTGTCTCCACTGGGTCTGCCTTATAAAAAATGATGAAAGGGGGCTTCCCTGGTGGCGCAGTGGTTGAGAGTCCGCCTGCTGATGCAGGGGACACGGGTT
Source organism: Hyperoodon ampullatus (assembly GCF_949752795.1). Lineage (NCBI taxonomy): Eukaryota > Metazoa > Chordata > Mammalia > Artiodactyla > Ziphiidae > Hyperoodon > Hyperoodon ampullatus. Next base: position 186,110,093 of record NC_136914.1, read on the forward strand.
CGTGCCCCGGTCCGGGAAGATCCCACATGTGCTGCTGAGCGGCTGGGCCCGTGAGCCATGGCCGCTGAGCCTGCGCGTCCGGAGCCTGTGCTGTACAACTGGAGAGGCCACAACAGTGAGAGGCCCGCATACCGCAAAAAAAAAAAAAAAAAAAAAAAAAAAAAAAGATGAAAGGATTTCTTTAAGTGAAATGAAAAGAAGCTAATTAGTTAAGTTAAAATATACAAAAATATAGAACACACTGGGAAAGTTAAATGTATAGTCAAATTCAAAAACCTCATTCTGTAATATGATGGCAAGTTACCACTGAACTATAGTATAAAGGTTAAAGGAAAATAGCATTAAAAATAACTATAGCTACTATAATTTGATAATATATAGTCTAAAAAATGTACAATATAAAAAGAGATAAATTGTGACATTAAAAAAGTAAATGGGAAGGGGTAAAATGGTAGATTTTTTGTATTTAATCAAAGTTAAATTGCTATCACCATAAAACAGAGTTTTAAAATCTGTAAGATGTAAGCCTCACATGGTGACCACAGAGCAAAAACCTATATTAGATTCACAAAAGATAAAGAGAAGGAAATCAGAGCATACCCCCACAAAAAATCATCAATTCACAAAGAAAGGCATAAAGAGAGGGAAAAACAGCAATGGAATTACAAAAGAACCAGAAAGCAATTAATACAATGGCATTAATAAGTCCTTACATAGCAATAATCACTCTAAACACAAATTTATTGAATTATCCAATCAAAAAGCACAACGTTTTTACCCTTTGACCAGTAACACCCAATTCTCCTACCCCCCAGCCCCTGGTAACCACCATTTTACTCTCTGCATCTACAAAGTTTTTACTTTGTTAGAAGAGAAATAGAGTCTCCAAATATAAAACATGACATAGTGATTATAATTAACAAGATTGTGTTATATATTTGAAAGTGGCTAATAGAGTAGACCTTAAATGATCTCACACAAAAAAGAAATGATAATTATGTGACATGATTCAGGTGTTAACTAATGATATGGTGGTAATCATATTGCAATATATAAATGTATCAAATCAACATCCTCAACATCTTAAACTTACCCAATATGTCAATTATATCTCAGTAAATTTAAAAAATAGGAAAAAAAACAAAAATGGGAAAATTTTTGATACAAAATTACCAAAAAACCAAAAATGTGTACAGAGGAATATGAAAAAGTGTGCGGTGGGGGGAGAAAAGTAAATGAGAGGGGAATAGAAGTGACTTTAGGCAAAATAATTGAACCTGCACATGATAGAAATATTTTCCTCAGTTACTGAGAAGATTGCAAGTAAATCTAGAATAGTAGAGACTAAAAATAGCTTGGAAAGTTAACAGACTACTGGATAAAATAAATATTGATGTTGTCAATCAAAGATCAACAGATAGAATGATTCCATAAGCACATGAAATTTTCTCAAAATTAAAGTTTGCAAGGTGATTAACATGAAATCAAAACTATCTGTCTAAACAAGAGCAGTGGCCTTTGTCATTTCTGAAAATTAAAAAAGTTTGAATAACACTTCATTTGAGATTTTATTTCAATTTTAGCATGACCTATGTTAGAAATGTTTGAAGTAGCATCACATAGAGTGTAGTGAGAACAGCATTGAACTATAAAAGTGGAAGAAGGCATTGGAAATGTGGATACCCATAACTGCAAATGTGATGCTGTGGTACTTTCTGGTGTTTATGGACATGTATGACTGGTACCCACATTCCTTGTAAAGTATTGACTTCTGCTTTTTCCACTCCCCACACCCGGCTCACTTGCATCTGTACTTCATGGCTAATATAATGGCTGAAGGAGTCGTAACTAGTCATTAACTGAACAATTAAACAATTAATAAAAATTGTTAACTTGAATATCTCCAAGGTGAAGAGAGGTCAACTAACTAAAATCCACGGAAAACCGAGAAGTTTTAAAAATGTCACTTACATATTCTATAACAGATCTATGAAGTACATACATATATGCATTCATAAACATATATATATAGTCAATATATAGCTATTTCTATAAGAAAATATTTGGTTTGACTCACTAGCAGGGCTTCCCTATGATGTTTTGGTAAACGAGTGAGCATATTTTAATTGTTAAAAAGTGCTGTCATAAACTAAATGGATCAGATGAAGATATGTGCTAAAAACCGTTCAGACGCTCTATGTGGAATACAGGGCAGGTATATTCCGAATCTGCCTGATAAAGTTGTTCAAATAGTTGATATTATATATCAAGCATATTTTGATATATAATATCAAAAGCATAAGCATATTGATATTATAATCAATATATTTGCTATCATTTATCAAACATATTTTAATAAATAATTACTTGAAGTATACCTCCCTTATTCCTAAAAGGGTGTGAAGTTGGTGCAAAAAAAATAGCAAAGACTTAAAAGAAACACATTAATAAAATGGGGGAAAGAAAAGAACACAAAATATAGATTATACTCTGAATTCCTGGAACTACTTACTAAGACCAATCTGTAATAGTTTCTCTTCTTCCTCCTCCTCGTCCTTCATCTTCATTAGTTTAAAATCTAAAGAAAAAAGATATCAGCACTCATTTATTAAGAAAGTATTTTGTGGATATATTAATCCTCAACCATTTTAAATCTTTACTGTTTAGCATTGAATGATGGCGTAGAACTCCATCATAGTGTATCTTACTTTTACTTGAACAGGGGCACAAATTATATAATAGCTAATACTTATTCAATACTTACTAAATGCCAGATGCTGTTCTAAGAACCTTACCTGTTGAAACTCATAATTCTCTCAAACAAACCATGTAATAAATACTATTAGTATCTTCACTTTATAGAACCTGGCGTCCTGAGAGTTTTAGGTTATAACTTTATATGGAACATATCTGAAATTTACAGAGCCAATGATCTTAACCACTATGTTACACTGACTGTGAGTATATCACATATTGACATATTTCTCTCAAACATGATGACCACGTAAAAAACTAAATATATAATACAATACTTCTTGTCACTAAGTCATGTAATAATTACTTATTGAGTAACTATTATTGTCCTAGGAAAATATTAAGTTATGTTATAAAATGTCCTCTGATACTTATTTTAAAAGATGATGCTCTATATTATTACTCTTATTATATTTGGATTTCTTGAAAATACCTTTGAATGGAAATAATTTTATTTATATTTCAACCAATGCAAATAAAAATCTATATTAAATAGTTATTTATCATTTTCATATATATTATCCCAGGATTATAGACTACTCCAAATGAAATTCAGCCAAATCTAAATAATTTTAATAATAGATCTCAGGCAATTTTCTCAGTTATCTACACAAGCTATAACTGAATAATGAGATGGCAAGTTTTGTTGTAATTTTAAGTCCACCTTGTTATTCACTTAGCTTTTGTTCCCATTCTGATTCAGTATGCCATTGTGATTACAGCATGTGTGTTGGCAACAAATTCATAACTGTGTTATGACTCTGTTTTCATGTCTCTGAAACATCCATGAAAGTATGTGTTCATGGGGTAGTTCAGAGGAATTAATGAGATAATGTAGGTAAAGCACTGTTGCCAGTGTATATGGCTTTTAATAAGCCAGAATATAGTGGTTTTTAAAAAGCCATTTTAATAATGAGTTTATAAACCATATTTGGTATCTCAAATATCTCTCTTTTGACTACATTTGTAGCCTTGAAATTCTCCAGCACTGGCCTCTTTCATTACTTGTCATATTATACAGACACTGAGCACTTACTGAACTCAAGATGTGTGCAAAGTGTTCAATATACAAAAATCTTGGCCGGCCCGGTTACCTTACAGCATTAGATTTAATAATTAAAGCATTATTTGGGTTAGACCAAAATATCACAAACTTCCTTGGGTAAGGTGTTATAGAGAGGGAGAACAGGATGTACCTCTTTCTCAGTACATTTTATCCGTGGGGATAGTGATGAGCCAAGTGACACACCCCTGAATAACAAGGTAAATTTACTGAACACTCTCTTCCAGTTCTAGTGCTATAAATATGTAAATTATAGATCATTCCTAAGTAATTTTTTTTCCTGCAAAATGTTTCTCTACCTTGTCTGGCTTGGCCAGTTTTACAGGCTTCTCAGTTCCTTCTCATTTAGGCTATTTTTGTTTGTTTGTTTCTCGAATCAACATACAACAAAACTTAACAAAAGACAGGTGCAAACTATTTGAAAACTCATGAGATATTGTTTTGATAGATTCAGTAGAGGGAAATCCCAGTAACTATTGGTTTGGGGAAATTCTGGCATCTGTATTTGTCACAGAGCTGAGCAGCAAAACTTATGCTGCACTTGAATTCAGATAAACACACACACATGCAAACATATACAGAAAAATGGTTTTGAAAAGAAGCTGTCTAGGTTGGAGAAATGGTTTCTATAAATGAAGGAAATAGGCTTTCTTTAGGCATGATACATTTGACTGCTTTTTAAAATTTCCCATCAAGCGGGTTGTAAATGTAAATTTGAACTGTAGAATTGAGAGAAATGACTGAATATTTCAGCATTCCTAAACATAAGTATATTCACAAATATCATTGTGAAATTGGAAACTTGAGAGAAAAGTGTCTTTGTATTACGTTCCTTGATAACTACACTCCTTTTCCATTTTTCCATTAAAATCTGATGGTGCACACACTCGATTGTGACACATTCAACTTGCTTTTCATCAAAGATTATTCATTTTCATAGCAACTACTGGGATTAGGAACTAGCACCATACTCTCTATATTACTTTCCTATTCGTGGAGGAAGGATGGACATAAAAGAAAGTAGATGACCAAGAGCAGGAAAAGCAATCAAAATATAAATTCTCATTTCATAAATAAATGAGTTAGTGTCAAACATATGGATACTATAGAAATCAGTTCAAAGTAAATGCTAAATATTAGTAATTATTAAAATAACCCAGGTATCATCCAGGACCCTCCCTGCGTCTTGAGATCTGAGTAATAAATGCTTGAAATGCCCCAAATTCCATAGATTTTGGATGTCCAAAACTGTTAAAAGAGTTTCTCATGTAAATATATTATAAATTTGCATTTATATTTGAAGTCAAAGGCTAATTTATTTTTCTTCTATATTCTTCATCCTCTCATATTTCATAGCAGATAGGAAGTATTCAATTAAGTTGCATGAAAGGTAACATCTCAGGTTAAAAGCATGATGTCTTGGGCATGATAGCACTTAAATCAACATTTTAAAAATTAAATTCAATTAAATATTAAAAAGAGACATTGTTATTTGAAGCAATAGATTTAGTAAGTAAATTTAATTGTAAATGATCAAGGTGTTAATACTGCTATCAACTAAGGACGATTAACGTAAGAAAAGCAAACATGCAGATTTCAGTCTTGTTTCTTCGTATCTCATGTAAATTAGGCAGAGAAATATCATGGAGTGTCTAGAAAATCTGACTACCAGTAGAGAAGATGTAAATTAAGTAATTAGAAAGCAGTAAAGCATCATTTTTTTTTTTTTTTAGTGTAGAATGGGAGATAGCCAAGAAAGAAAGGGAAAACACTGAAGTGTTGAAATGAAAAAAAAATAACTTGGAAAACTCAGAAACTTCCACAGCATGCAAGGCAGAGAAAACTGCTTCTTAATCCTGAAGAGAAAATAGCCAATCTCTCTTACAATGGTCTATCTACTACTCTGAATTATATCCTGACATCAATAGGTAGTATATATTTTCATGTTGGACATTGTGAACAGGAAGCAGAGAGGTAGGTGGCTTTGTGGTCAGGATGTCAGTGACAGATTAGATTCTGCACTCCCTTCCCATCCTGCCTCATTTATTTTAGAAAAGAATCACTTTTGTTACAGGAGAGAGAAATAACACAATACCAAATTTATTTACTTCATATATAAGAAAGCTAAAAATGCATAGCTGTTTGACTCCAGAATATCTGATCTTTTACAGGAGGCACAGGAAAAAATGCCTACTGGGGCTGCCTGCCTCAATACAGTGATGTATTTTGAGAGTTTACTTTTGCATTTCTTAACTTTATTCCTGTCACTTTAGATGAGGATGTTTTGCACCTACCATCTGTATGTTGTAGGCAACATTCACTTCAATAAACTCAATAAAATGTTACACTGGTATATTTCTGACTCTGCCAGTAACCAAAATAAGCTATTTTCCCCCTTAAATGTGCTTCAGTTTCTCCAGTGGTGAAATATATGAACTCACTTCTTAACAACTGAGAATGATGTTGTGAGTATAGAACATTCTGCTAAAGGTCAGAAGGAGGATATAAGTCAGAAATTTCTGTAGTTGAATTTCAGAAGTTTAGACGGAGACATATTTTAATTGGATCAAATAGGTTACAATACTAGTAAATCCATTTCAGATCCTTCAGGGACATGCTGATATAGGAACTTCTGCAATTAAAAAGTGAAAGAACATTGTGTATGGGGGAACTTTAAAATAATTCCAGGGCTTCTCTAGTGGTGCAGTGGTTGGGAGTCTGCCTGCCGATGTAGGGGGCACGGGTTCGTGCCCCGGTGCGGGAGGATCCTGCGTGCCACGGAGCAGATGGGCCTGTGAGCCATGGCCGCTGGGCCTGCAGGCCCGGAGCCTGTGCTCAGCAACGGGAGAGGCCACGACAGTGAGAGGCCCGCATACCGAAAAAAAAAAAAAATCATTCCAAAGTAAAGGTAAAAGGTTTATTTATGTTTGCTTATCTACAGTTCATATACTTTCTTGTTTTTGTTGTTGTCATTTTTGTTCTTGTTTTTCCTCCTCCTCTTCGTTGTCATTGTCTCCTCCTCCCCTCCTCCTCCTCCCCTCCCCCTCCTCCTTCTTCTTCTTTTCTTATTCTTCACAAAATTCAGTGTTTGCTAAACTGAAAGCACTAAACAAAAAAAAATAATCATTTTGCAGAATTTGTCTTAAAGTGACATGCATAGCATCTATTCCAATGATGTTTTTTATGTTTCCTTTTACTCTATTTTGAGGAAATCTTTTGATTTGGGTTTTATTGATGAGGTAGGCAAAAATAATAGCTCCCATATGTTCTAATCCCTAAAATGAATATCTTATGGCAAAAAAGGCTTTGCAGATATGATTAAAGACCTTGTGCTGGGGAGATTATTCTCGATTATCCAGAGATAATCCAATATATAATCACACAAGTCCTTATAAGGAAAAGAGAGTGACAGGAGTGTTAGAGAAGATGTGACAACAAAATAGAGGTTGGTTGGAGGGATATGATTGCTGGAAGAGGACCAGGAGCCATTGAATGAGGGCAACTTCCAGAAGCTGAACAGGCAAGGAATGGTTTCTCCTCTAGAGCCTCCAGAAAGAAAGTAGCCGAGCCAGCATGTTGACTTTAGCCCCATAATACTCATTTCACACTTGACCTTCAGAATGATAAAAAAAAATAAATTTGTCCTGCTTTAAGCCACTGCATTTGTGGTAACTTTTTATAGCATCAATAAGAACCTAATACAATTGACAATTCATTTTGAGTCCTAAGAGTAGACCACAATTAGTCTTAATAAAAAATCACATAGCTCACATGAGAGTGTTTATATAATTGATCAACAGTATATACAGAGGAATATTTTTCCTCTTATAGAGAAAATAAAAGAGTATACATGTTCTGCCCAGGGAGGAAGCTCTTCACCCACTGACACAATCTATAAATCACTATTCCCCATTATTAAAATTATTTTTCTCATTTTTATAGCATGTAGCAGAAAATCAGTCAAACCTGAGATAGTGGTATCTATAGCAGAGATGCTAGTTAGCAGAAAGCTTATCAACATAGCACAAGGACCTTGTCACATATATACTTGTGACAGAAATTTCAGAGATGCTACTGGGAGATTGGGACCCTGAAAGTAAAATAGTGGTTCAGGATATGTACTTAACACTTGAGTTCTGAGCAGCAGATAGAGACTGTAATTCATAATTAAGACCCTTTCTTAAAGAAGCTTCTTTCCACTGGTGATTGCAGTGGGCCAGGAAAAGGGTGAAACACAAAAACAATCAGAAAACCTTATTCAAGTAAAAGAGAAGAGATATCCACATCAGATGGAACAGAGAAAATATTATTTTCACACGTGGTTTGAGATTTTACCAGTTTTTTCATTGTGAAGGATTAGAATTCAAAACCAGTTTCCTTATTTATTCATCATCCTTGTAAATGTGTGGACTCTTGGATTCTTCTTTTATTTTATGAATTTTAATCCTTTACTATCATTTTTTCTTTTGATGTTTAAATTGTCTCATATTTGCAACAGCAAAATCTCTACCTTCTACAAAACAAGTGGCTTGGACTGAGAGTATCAATATATTCAAACACAATAATTGAGCATCTTAGATTAAAAGAAAATAAAGAGACCTGCCATCTGAGTACAATGCATGCTCAAGATTTCATTTTGCCTTAAAGGACTTTATTGTGACAGTTAGTAAAATCTGAATGAAATCTATAGATTAGGAAATAGTATTATATCTGTAATGAAGAATGAAGAGAGAATTGGATGTTCAGGGACAGACCTGATATCTGGGATATAGCAATATAAGGAGTAAAATAAAGAGCTCTCCTGGTCTTTGACAGTCATCTATGGGCCCATCTATGGGCCTTACTTGAGTGTTAAAAAGAATGCAGAGATAAAATGAGGGGGGATTTAGAAAATTATTTGTTTAACAAAACTCAGTCCTGTCTATTTTTACACTCACTTGAATTACACTAGTGTGTAGGGTTATCAGGTTTAGCAAATAAAAATATAAGAAGTCCACTTAAATTTGAATTTCATTCAGCCACAAAAATTAAAGAAGCACTGACTCATGGTACAAAATAGATGAAACTTGAAAACATTATACTAAGTGAAAGAAGCCAGAGTCAAAAGACAACATATTATGTGATCTCATTTACATGAATGTCCAGAGTAGGCAAATCTATGGAGACAGAAAGTAAATTAGTGGTTGTCAAGGACTGATGGAAAAGGAGGCATGGGCAGTGAGTGCTAACTGGTTCAGTGTTTCTTTTTGGGGTAACAAAAATGTGCTGGAATTAGTATATATGATTGCACAATTTTGTGACTATTGTAAACCCACTAAATTGAACACTTTGAGTAAATTCTGTGGTATATGAGTTATATCTCAAAAAAAAATCCTAATAAAAATTTAAACAAAACAGACAAACACAAACATACACACACACACACACATACACCCAATAAGCTGACCAGATTTGGTCAGCAAGCCAGAGACTGTCAACCCTTGCCCTACACCAGTGGTTTTTGTCCCATACAGCACATCAAGGTCAATTTGAGAGGCTTTAAAAATGCTGATGATAGACCCTCCCTTCTCTGATACTGATTCAGTTGGTCTAGGATGGAGCTTGTTTGCACTCTCCAGGTGATTCTTCTGTGCAGCCATGAAAGAAAAAAATACTGATCTAGATAAGTGTTTCTGGCTTCAGCTTTAGCCCAGATCTTTTGTAAACTTGTGGTAGACTTCCGGGGAAGATGGCGGAAGAGTAAGACGCGGAGATCACCTTCCTCCCCACAGATACACCAGAAATAGAGCTACACGTGGAACAACTCCTACAGAACACCTACTGAACGCTGGCAGAAGACCTCAGACCTCCCAAAAGGCAAGAAATCCCCACGTACCTGGGTAGGGCAAAGCGGAGAGATTCCCGCACAGAGGATCGGTGCCAACCGGCACTCACCAGCCCGAGAGGTTTGTCTGCTCGCCCACCAGGGCGGACGGCGCTGGAAGCTGGGGCTCGGGCTTCGGTCAGAACGCAGGGAGAGGACAGGGGCTTGCGGCGAGAACTCAGCCTGAAGGGGGCTAATGCGCCACAGCTAGCTGGGAGGGAGTCCGGGAAAACTCTGGAGCTGCCAAAGAGGCAAGAGACTTTTTCTTCCCTCTTGGTTTCCTGGTGCGGGAGGAGAGGGGATTAAGAGTGCTGCTTAAAGGAGCTCCACAGACGGGCGCGAGCCTTAGCTGAAAGCGCGGAGCCCAGAGGCGGCCGTGGGAGGCTGGGGCTGCTGCTGCCACGGCCAAGAGGCCTGTGTGCGAGTGCAGGTCACTGCCCACGCCACCCTTCGGGGAGCCTGTGCAGCCCGTCATTGCTGGGATCCTGGGATCCAGGGAAGGCTTCCCTGGGAGAAAGAACGGTGCGCCTAGGGCTGGTGCAATGTCACGCCGGTCTCTGCCGCCGCAGGCTCGCCCCGCACTCTGTGCCCCTCCCTCCCCACAGGCCTGAGTGAGCCAGAGTCCCTGAAGTGGCTGCTCCTTTAACCCTGTCCTGTCTGAGTGAAGAACAGATGCCCTCCAGCGACCTACACGCAGAGGCGGGGCCAAATCCAAAGCTGAGACCCGGGAGCTGTGAGAACAAAGAAGAGAAAGGGAAGTCTCTCCCAGCAGCCTCAGAACCAGCGGATTAAAACTCCACAATAAACTTGATGTACCATGCATCTGTGGAATACATGAATAGACAACAAATCATCCCAAATTGAGGAGCCAGGAGTCAGGGCTGTGCCTCTGAGGTGGGAGAGCCAACTTCAGGACACTGGTCCACAAGAGACCTCCCAGCTCCACATAATATCAAACGGCGAAAATCTTCCAGAGATCTCCATCTCAACACCAGCACCCAGCTTCACTCAAAGACCAGCAAGCTACAGTACTGGACACCCTATGCCAAACAACTAGCAAGACAGGAACACAATGCCACCCATTAGCACAGAGGCTGCCTAAAATTATAAAAAGTCTGCAGACACCACAAAACACACCACCAGACGTGGACCTGCCCACCAGAAAGACAAGATCCAGCCTCATCCACCAGAACACAGGCACTAGTCCCCTCCACCAGGAAGCCTACACAACCCACTAAAACAACCTAAGACACTGGAGACAGACACAAAAAACAATAGGAACTACGAACCTACAACATGCAAAAAGGAGACCCCAAACACAGTAACATAAGCAAAATGAGAAGACAGAAAAACACACAGCAGGAGAAGGAGCAAGAAAAAAACTCACCAGACCTAACAAAGGAAGAGGTAATAGGCAGTCTATCTGAAAAAGAATTCAGAATAATGATAGTAAAGATGATCCAAGATTCTATTTCCAAGATCCAAAATCTTGGAAATAGAATAGACAAAATGCAAGAAACAGTTAACAAGGACCTAGAAGAACTAAAGATGAATCAAGCATCGATTAAAAACACAATAAATGAAATGAAAAATACTCTAGATGGGATCAATAGCAGAATAACTGAGGCAGAAGAACGGATAAGTGAGGTGGAAGATAAAATAGTGGAAATAACTGCTGCAGAGCAAAATAAAGAAAAAAGAATGAAAAGAACAGAGGACAGTCTCAGAGACCTCTGGGACAACATTAAATGCACCAACATTCGAATTATAGGGGTTCCAGAAGAAGAAGAGAAAAAGAAAGGGACTGAGAAAATATTTGAAGAGATTATAGTTGAAAACTTCCCTAATATGGGAAAGGAAATAGTTAATCAAGTCCAGGAGGCACAGAGAGTCCCATAAAGAATAAATCCAAGGAGAAATACGCCAAGACACATATTAAACAAACTGTCAAAAATTAAACACAAAGAAATCATATTAAAAGCAGCAAGGCAAAAACAACAAGTAACACACAAGGGAACCCCCATCAGGATAACAGCTGATCTCTCAGCAGAAACTCTACAAGCCAGAAGGGAGTGGCGGGACATAATTAAAGTGATGAAGGAGAAAAACCTGCAACCAAGACTACTCTACCCAGTAAGGATCTCATTCAGATTTGATGGAGAAATTAAAACGTTTACAGACAAGCAAAAGCTGAGAGAGTTCAGCACCACCAAACCAGCTTTACAACAAATGCTAAAGGAACCTCTCTAGGCAAGAAACACAGCAGAAGGAAAAGACCTACAATAACGAACCCAAAACAATTAAGAAAATGGGAATAGGAACATACATATCGATAGTTACCTTAAATGTAAATGGACTAAATGCTCCCACCAGAAGACACAGATTAGCTGAATGGATAAAAAAACAAGACCCATATATATGCTGTCTACAAGAAAGCCACTTGAGACCTAGAGACACATACAGACTGAAAGTAAGGGGATGGAAAAAGATATTCCATGCAAATGGAAACCAAAAGAAAGCTGGAGTAGCAACTCTCATATCAGACAAAATACACTTTAAAATAAAGACTACTAGAGGAGACAAAGAAGGACACTACATAATGATCAAGGGATCGATATAAGAAGAAGATATAACAATTGTAAATATTTATGCACCCAACATAGGAGTACCTCAATACATAAGGCAAATACTAACAGCCATAAAAGAGGAAATTGACAGTAACACAATCATAGTAGGGGACATTAACACCCCACTTTCACCAATGGACAGATCATCCAAAATGAAAATAAATAAGGAAACACAAGCTTTAAATGACGCATTAAACAAGATGGACTTAATTGATATTTATAGGACATTCCATCCAAAAACAACAGAATACACATTTTTCGCAAGTGCTCATGGAAGATTCTCCAGGATAGATCATATCTTGGGTCACAAATCAAGCCTTGGTAAATTTAAGAAAATTGAAATTGTATCAAGTATCTTTTCTGACCACAATGCTATGAGACTAGATATCAATTACAGGAAAAGAGTTGTAAAAAATACAAACACATGGAGGCTAAACAATACACTACTTAATAACGAAGTGATCACTGAAGAAATCAAGAGGAAATAAAAAAATACTTAGAAACAAATGAAAATGGAGAAAATGCAAAACCTATGGGATGCAGCAAAAGCAGTTCTAAGAGGGAAGTTCATAGCAATACAATCCCACCTTAAGAAACAGGAAACATCTCGAATAAACAACCTAACCTTGCACCTAAAGCAATTAGAGAAAGAAGAACAAAAACATCCCAAAGTTAGCAGAAGGAAAGAAATCATAAAGATCAGATCAGAAATAAATGAAAAAGAAATGAAGGAAACGATAGCAAAGATCAATAAAACTAAAAGCTGCTTCTTTGAGAAGATAAACAAAATTGATAAACCATTAGCCAGACTCATCAAGAAAAAAAGGGAGAAGACTCAAATAAATAGAATTAGAAATGAAAAAGGAGAAGTAACAACTGACACTGCAGAAATACACAAGATCATGAGAGTTTACTACAAGCAACTCTATACCAATAAAATGGACAACCTGGAAGAAATGGACAAATTCTTAGAAATGCACAACCTGCCAAGACTGAATCAGGAAGAAATAGAAAATATGAACAGACTAATCACAAGCACTGAAATTGGAACTGTGATAAAAAATCTTCCAACAAACAAAAGCCCAGAACCGGATGTCTTCACAGGCGAATTCTATCAAGCATTTAGAGAAGAGATAACACCTATCCTTCTCAAACTCTTCCAAAATATAGCAGAGGGAGGAACACACCCAAACTCATTCTATGAGGCCACCATCACCTTGATACCAAAACCAGGCAAGGATGTCACAAAGAAAGAAAACTACAGGCCAATATCACTGATGAACATAGATGCAAAAATCCTCAACAAAATACTAGCAAACAGAATCCAACAGCACATTAAAAGGATCATACACCATGATCAAGTGGGGTTTATTCCAGGAATGCAAGGATCTTCAATATACGCAAATCAATCAACGTGATACACCATATTAACAAATTGAAGGAGAAAAACCATATGATCATCTCAATAGAAGCAGAGGAAGCTTTCAACAAAACTCAACACCTATTTATGATAAAAACCCTACAGAAAGTAGGCATAGAGGGAACTTTCCTCAACTTAATAAAGGCCATATATGACAAACCCACAGCCAGCATTGTCCTCAATGGTGAAAAACTGAAACCATTTCCACTAAGATCAGGAACAAGACAAGGTTGCCCACTCTCACCACTCCTATTCAACATAGTTTTGGAAGTTTTAGCCACAGCAATCAGAGAAGAAAAGGAAATAAAAGGAATCCAAATTGGAAAAGAAGAAGTAAAGCTGTCACTGTTTGCAGATGACATGATACTATACATAGAGAATCCTAAAGATGCTACCAGAGAACTACTAGATCTAATCAATGAATTTGATAAAGTAGCAAGATACAAAATTAATGTACAGAAATCTCTGGCATTCCTATATACTAATGATGAAAAATCTGAAAGTGAAATCAAGGAAACACTCCCATTTACCATTGCAACAAAAAGAATAAAATATCTAGGAATAAACCTACCTAAGGAGACAAAAGACCTGTATGCAGAAAATTATAAGACACTGATGAAAGAAATTAAAGATCTTACAAATAGATGGAGAGATGTACCATGTTCTTGGATTGGAAGAATCAACATTGTGAAAATGACTCTACTACCGAAAGCAATATACAGATTCAATTCAATCCCTATCAAACTGCCACTGGCATTTTTCAGAGAACTAGAACAAAAAATTTTACAATTTGTATGGAAAAACAAAGGACCCCGAATAGCCAAAGCAATCTTGAGAACGAAAAACGGAGCTGGAGGAATCAGGCTCCCTGACTTCAGACTATACTACAAAGCTACAGTAATCAAGACAGTGTGGTACTGGCACAAAAACAGAAAGATAGATCAATGGAACAGGATAGAAAGCCCAGAGATAAACCCACGCACATAAGGTCACCTTATCTTTGATAAAGGAGGCAGGAATGTAGAGTGGAGAAAGGACAGTCTCTTCAATAAGTGGTGCTGGGAAAACTGGACAGGGACATGTAAAAGTATGAGATTAGATCACTCCCTAACACCATACACAAAAATAAGCTCAAAATGGATTAAAGACCTAAATGTAAGGCCAGAAACTATCAAACTCTTAGAGGAAAACATAGGCAGAACACTCTATGACATAAATCACAGCAAGATCCTTTTGGACCCACCTCCTAGAGAAATGGAAATAAAGACAAAAATATACACATGGGACCTAATGAAACTTCAAAGCTTTTGCACAGCAAAGGAAACCATAAACAAGACCAAAAGACAACCCTCAGAATGGGAGAAAATATTTGCAAATGAAGCAACTGACAAAGGATTAATCTCCAAAATTTATAAGCAGCTCATGCAGCTCAATAACAAAAAAACAAACAGCCCAATCCAAAAATGGGCAGAAGACCTAAATAGACATTTCTCCACAGGAGATATACAGACTGCCAACAAACACATGAAAGGATGCTCAACATCTTTACTCATTAGAGAAATGCAAATCAAAACTACAATGAGATATCATCTCACACTAGTCAGAATGGCCATCATCAAAAAATCTAGAAACAATAAATGCTGGAGAGGGTGTGGAAAAAAGGGAACACTCTTTCACTGCTGGTGGGAATGTGAATTCGTACAGCCACTACGGAGAACGGTATGGAGGTTCCTTAAAAAACTACAAATAGAACTACCATATGACCCAGCAATCCCACTACTGGGCATATACCCTGAGAAAACCATAATTCAAAAAGAGTCATGTACAAAAATGTTCATAGCAGCCCTATTTACAATAGCCCGGAGATGGAAACAACCTAAGTGTCCATCATTGGATGAATGGATAAAGAAGATGTGGCACATATATACAATGGAATATTACTCAGCCATAAAAAGAAATGAAATTGAGCTATTTTTAATGAGGTGGATGGACCTAGAGTCTGTCATACAGAGTGAAGTAAGTCAGTAAGAGAAAGACAAATACTGTATGCTGACACATATATATGGAATTTAAGAAAAAAAATGTCCTGAAGAACCTAGGGTTAAAACAGGAATAACGACACAGACCTACTAGAGAATGGACTTGAGGATATGGGGAGGGGGAAGGGTAAGCTGTGACAAAGCGAAAGAGCATCATGGACATATATACACTACCAAACGTATGGTAGGTAGCTAGTTGGAAGCAGCCACATAGCACAGGGAGATCAGCTCGGTGCTTTGTGACCACCTGGAGGGGTGGGATAGGGAGGGTTGGAGGGAGACGCAAAAGGGAGGGGATATGGGAACATATGTATATGTATAACTTATTAAATTTGTTATAAAGCAAAAAAAAATAGATTTTAGGGAAAAAAGTAAAAAAAAAAAAAAAATACTTGTGGTAGGCAGAATAATAACCTGCCAAAGATGTCCAAGTCTGAACTCTGAAACCTTTGAATGGCAAATTATTTTATATGGCAAAAGGGACTTTGCAGATGTGATCAAGTTAAGAATATAGAGATGGGGAAGTTTTCTTGAATTATTTGTGTGGCCCAAGCTAATCTCATGGGTCCTTAAAAGCAGAAATCTTTCCTGGCTCTTGTCAGAGGAAGATGTGACTACAGAAGAAAGATTGAAGAGATATAAATTGTCTGGCTTTAAGAAAGAAGGAGGTCGCAAACCAAGAAATGTGTAAGGTTTCTAGAAGCTGGGAAAAGCAAGGAAACAGGTTCTCCCCTAAAGCCTCTAGGAAGGAACATAACCTTGGTGGCACATTGAATTTCACCCATGTTGAACTTCTAACCTACAGAAACTTAAGATAATAAATTTATGTTGTTCTAAGTCAAAAGAAAGTTGAATTTTAGAGCTTCCCTCTTGGCGCAGTGGTTGAGAGTCCGCCTGCCGATGCAGGGAACGCGGGTTCGTGCCCCAGTCTGGTTAGATCCCACATGCCGCGGAGTGGCTGGGCCCGTGAGCCATGGCCACTAAGCCTGAGCGTCCGGATCCTGTGCTCCGCAACGGGAGAGGCCACTAAAGTGAGAGGCCCTCATACCGCAAAAAAAAAAAAAAAAAAAAAAAGAAAGTTGAATTTTAGATAAACAATGTTTTCTCTTTCTTTTTTAAAGTGTTAAGTATGTTACATGAAATACTGGGGGCATATGTATATTAAATATTTATGTATTGTTTATCTTCAACTCAAATTTAATTGACTCTCCTGCATTTTACCTGGTGATCCTCCTAGTGCGTTTAGTGGAAAAAAAAAATTCAACTGAAAAGTTAATGTTTCTGGAATATGAGTTTATAATAAATTTGCTGAATCTTATAATGGTGCACATAAAATACACTTAAAACAATACAATTAATTCATTAGCCTTTCCTTTGGTGTTATGGAGAATCTTGTAGTAACTTACTTAAGTGATAAGTTTGAAAAAAACTGAATGCTCAGCTAAAATTTAGTTTCAAAAATGTTTTCCTATGTAAATATAGATACTTATAACCTTAAATTTTTGAGAAAAAAACATATATCACTTTTTATCAGGAATACTAATAAAAATACTTGGCAGATAGATTCTAAGTCACTCTATACTCCTGGGACTTCTTATATACCTAACATGAACCTTCACCAATACAAAACTCCAAATGAAACAGAAGGTTTCATTAATCACTAACTTCATTTAGCATGAACACAAATTTGCACTTTACTTCTCAAAAAATTCATTGAGAATGAAAAAATATTAAAGTATATATAATGTAATTGTGGTTTCTCTCTTTGGAGATTTAAGCCACTGCAATCATTTTACCTTAGGGAAATAGGTGATGGAATTTTCAAAGCAAGAATATAAATCAACAGGCTTTTCATTTCTCTGAAAGACTACTATACTAATGACAGCAATTATTTTTAAAGGACTGTTTTGAAATGTGTGGAACTGAGCCTTAATAATTTAGCTCTCTTTATAAATATACTCTCCTTCATCTATGAGAATTAGGTTACTTCTCGAACCTCATCAGCAGTTATGTGTCTACACTAATTCATCCCTGCCCACTGTCCTAGTTCTTCTTCTGATGAACAACAAACAGGGTGCTCAGGCTTGTTGGCGGTAGCTAGATATGTTGCAATGCCCCCAGATAAATAAAAGGAGCTGCCCCCAAACCTTGATTCCTGTAGAATCAAGGTTTTTCTGCTCACAGATTCATCAGTTTCTTCCAAGTTATCAAAAGTGTTATTTTATATTATAGATTTTGCAAGTACAGTGGAATAGAGATGCATGGGTCTGTTGATCTTCTGATCCCAGACATAAAGTCAGCACAAACAGGTTGCACATTTTCAAGCTTGGAAATGTAGCTTGTTTTTTGCCTTTGAATTGTATACCTGTTGCTGAAGACCTCACTGTATCGTGCATTTGCCTTGCAAATTTGGGAGTGGTTCTTGGCCCAAAGCAACAATATTTTCAACGGTCACTTGGTGTACTCTGAGGTGTGCTACTGAAAAATAATTCTTTTTTTTCTTAGGATATATATTTTTTTAATTGTTAACTTTTATTTTATTTTTATACAGCAGGTTCTAATTAGTCATCAATTTTATACACATCAGTGTATACATGTCAATCCCAATCGCCCAAATCAGAACACCACCATCCCCGCCGCCCCATAGCTTTCCCCCCTTGGTGTCCATTCGTTTGTTCTCTACATCTGTGTCTCAACTTCTGCCCTGCAAACCAGTTCATCTGTACCATTTTTCTACGTTCCACATATATGCATTAATATACAATATTTGTTTGTCTTTCTGACTTACATCATTCTATATGACAGACTCTAGATCCATCCACGTCTCAACAAATGACTCAATTTCATTCATTTTTATGGCAGAATAATATTCCATTGTATATATGTACCACATCTTCTTTATCCATTCATCTGTCGATCGGCATTTAGGTTGCTTCCATGACCTGGCTATTCTACATAGTGCTGCAATGAACATTGGGGTGGATGTGTCTTTTTGAATTATGGTTTTCTCTGGGTATATGCCCAGTAGTGGGATTGCTGGATCATATGGTAATTATATTTTTAGTTTTTTAAGGAACCTCCATACTGTACTCCATAGTGGCTGTATCAATTTACATTCCCACCAACAGTGCAAGAGGGTTCCCTTTTCTCCACACCCTCTCCAGCATTTCTTGCTTGTAGATTTTCTGATGATGGCCATTCTAACTGTTGTGAGGTGATACCTCATTGTAGTTTTGATTTGCATTTCTCTAATAATTAGTGACATTGACCAGCTTTTCATGTGCTTCTTGGCTAACTGTATGTCTTCTTTGGAGAAATGTCTATTTAGGTGTTCTGCCCATTTTTGGATTGGGTTGTTTTTCTTTAATATTGAGCTGCATGAGCTGTTTATATATTTTGGAGATTAATCCTTTGTCCGTTGATTCATTTGCAAGTATTTTCTCCCATTGTGAGGGTTGTCTTTTTGTGTTGTTTATTGTTTCCTTTGCTGTGCAAAAGCTTTTAGTTTAATTAGGTCCCATTTGTTTATTTTTGTTTTTATTTCCATTACTCTAGGAGGTGGATCAAAAAAGATATTGCTGTGATTTATGTCAAAGAGTATTCTTCTTATGTTTTCCTCCAAGAGTTTTAGAGTGTCTGGTCTTATATTTAGGTCTTGAATCCATTTTGAGTTTATTTTTGTGTATGGTGTTAGGAAGTGTTCTAATTTCATTCATTTACATGTAGCTGTCCAGTTTTCCCAGCACCACTTATTGAAGAGACTGTCTTTTCTCCATTGTATATCCTTGCCTCCTTTGTCATAGATTAGTTGACCATAGATGCATAGGTTTATCTCTGGGCTCTCTATCTTGTTCCATTGATCTATGTTTCTGTTTTCTGCCAGTACCTTACTGTCTTGATTACTGTAGCTTTGTAGTATAGCCTGAAGTCAGGGAATCTGATTCCTCCAGCTCCGTTTTTTTCCCTCAAGACTGCTTTGGCTATTCGGGGTCTTTTGTGTCTCCATACAAATTTTAAGATATTTTGTTGTAGTTCCGTAAAAAATGCCATTGGTAATTTGATAGGGATTGCATTGAACCTATAGCTTGCTTTGGGTAGTATAGTCATTTTCACAATATTGATTCTTCCAATCCAAGAACATGGTATATCTCTCCATCTATTGGTATCAACTTTAATTTCTTTCATCAGTGTCTTATAGTTTTCTGCATACATGTCTTCTCTCTCCCAAGGTAGGTTTATTCCTAGGTATTTTATTCTTTTTGTTGCAATGGTAAATGGGAGTATTTCCTTCATTTCTCTTTCAGATTTTTCATCATTAGCATACAGGAATGCAAGAGATTTCTGTGCATTAATTTTGTATCCTGCAACTTTACCAAATTCATTGATTGCCTCTAGTAGTTTTCTGGTGGCATCTTTAGGATTCTCTATGTATAGTATCATGTCATCTGCAAACAGTGACAGGTTTACTTCTTCTTTTCCAATTTGGGTTCCTTTTATAGCTTTTTCTTCTCTGATTGCCATGGCTCGGACTTCCAAAACTATGTTGAATAATAGTGGTGAGAGTGGACATCCTTGTCTTGTTCCTGATCTTAGAGGAAATGCTTTCAGTTTTTCACCATTGAGAATGATGTTTGCTGTGGGTTTGTCGTATATGGCCTTTATTATGTTGAGGTAGGTTCCCTCTATGCCCACTTTCTGGAGAGTTTTTATCATAAATCGGTGTTGAATGTTGTCAAAAGTTTTTTTTGCATCTATTGAGATGATCATATGGTTTTTCTTCTTCAATTTGTTAATATGGTGTATCACATTGATTGATTTGCATATATTGAAGAATCCTTGCATTCTTGGGATAAATCCCACTTAATCGTGGTGTATGATCCTTTTAATGTGTTGTTGGATTCTGTTTGTTAGTATTTTGTTGAGGATTTTTGCATCTATATTCATCAGTGATATTGGTCTGTAATTTTTTTTTTTTTTAGTATATTTGTCTGGTTTTGGTTTCAGGGTGATGGTTGCCTCATGGAATGAGTTTGGGAGTATTCCTTCCTCTGCAATTTTTTGGAAGAGTTTGAGAAGGATGGGTGTTAGCTCTTCTCTAAATGTCTGACAGAATTTGCCTGTGAAGCCATCTCGTACTGGACTTTTGTTTGTTGGACGATTTTTAATCACAGTTTCAATCTCATTACTTCTGATTGGTCTGTTCATGTTTTCTATTTCTTCCTGGTTCAGTCCTGGAAGGTTATACCTTTGTAAGAATTTGTCCATTTCTTGCAGGTTGTCCATTTTATTGGCATAGAGTTGCTTGTAGTAGTCTCTTAGGATGCTTTGTATTTCTGCAGTTTCTGTTGTAACTTCTCCTCTTTCATTTCTAATTTCTTTATTTGAGTCCACTCCCTCTTTTTCTTTATGAGTCTGGCCAATGGTTTATCAATTTTGTTTTGCTTCTCAAAGAAGTAGCTTTTAGTTTTATTGATCTTTGCTATTATTTTCTTTGTTTCTATTTCATGTATTTCTTCTCTGATCTTTATGATATCCTTCCTTCTGCTAACTTTGTGTTTTGTTTGTTCTTCTTTCTCTAGTTCTTTTAGGTGTAAGGTTAGATTGTTTATTCTAGAGTTTTCTTGTTTCTTGAGGTAAGCTTGTATGGCTATAAACTTCCCTCTTAGATCTGCTTTTGCTGCATCCCAGAGGTTTTGGATCATCGTGTTTTCATTGTCATTGGTCTGTAGGTATGTTTTTTGTTTGTTTTTTTTTCGGTATGCAGGCCTCTCACTGTCTTGGCCTCTCCCGTTGCGGAGCACAGCCTCTCCCGTTGCGGAGCACAGCCTCAGCGGCCTTGGCTCAGGGCCCAGCCGCTTCGCGGCATGTGGGATCCTCCCAGATCACGGCACGAACCCGTGTCCCCTGCATCGGCAGGCAGACTCTCAACCACTGAGCCACAATGGAAGCCCTGTAGGTATGTTTTGATTTCCTCTTTGATTTCTTCAGTGATCTCTTGGTTATTTAGTAATGTATTTATTAGCCTCCATGTGTTTGTGTTTTTTACTTTTTTTTTTCCCCTGTAATTCATTTCTAATCTCATAGCATTGTGGTCAGAAAAGATGCTTGATATGATTTCAGTTTTCTTAAATTTACTGTGGCTTGACCTGTGAGCCAAGATGTGATCTATCCTGGAGAATGTTCCGTGCACACTGAGAAGAAAGTGTAATCTGCTCTTTTTGGATGGAATGTCCTATAAATATCAATTAAACCTATCTGGTCTATTTTGTCATTTAAAGCTTCTGTTTCCTTATTTATTTTCATTTTTGATGATCTGTCCATTGGTGTAAGTGAGGTGTTAAAGTCCCCCACTATTATTGTGCTACTGTTGATTTCCTCTTTTATAGCTGTTAGCAGTAGTCCTATGTATTGAGGTGCTCCTATGTTGGGTGCATATATATTTATAATTGTTATATCTTCTTCTTGGATTGATCCCTTGATCATTATGTAGTGTCCTTCCTTGTCTCTTGTAACATTCTTTATTTTAAAGTCTATTTTATCTTATAGGAGTATTGTTACTCCAGCTTTCTTTTGATTTCCATTTGCATGGAATATCTTTTTCCATCCCCTCACTTTCAGTCTATATGTGTCCCTAGGTCTGAAGTGGGTCTCTTGTAGCCATCATATATATGGGTGTTTCCCACTTAGAGAATTTCCTTTAGCGTTTGCTGTTGAGCTGGTTTGGTGGTGCTGAATTCTCTTAGATTTTGCTTGTCTGTAAAGCTTTTGATTTCTCCATCGAATCTGTATGATATCCTCGCTGGGTAGAGTAATCTTGGTTGTAATTTCTTCCTTTTCATCATTTAATTATATCATGCCACTCCCTTCTGGCTTGTAGAGTTTCTGCTGAGAAATCTGGTGTTAACCTTATGGGAGTTCCTTTGTATGTTATTTGTCATTTCCCCCTTGCTGCTTTCAATAATTTTTCTTTGTCTTTAATTTTTGCCAGTTTGATTACTATGTGTCTGGGCATGTTTCTCCTTGGGTTTATCCTGTATGGGACTCTCTGAGCTTCCTGGACTTGGGCAGCTATTTCCTTTCCTATGTTAGGGAAAGTTTCGACTATAATCCCTTCAAATATTTGCTCGGGTCCTTTCTCTCTCTCTTCTTCTTGGACCCCTATAATGCAAATATTATTGCATTTAATGTTGTCCCAGAGGTCTCTTAGGCTGTCTTCATTTCTTTTCATTCTTTTTTCTTTACTCTGTTCTGCAGCAGTGAATTCCACCATTCTGCCTTCCAGGTCACTTATCCATTCTTCTGCCTCAGTTATTCTGCTATTGATTCCTTCTAGTGTAGTTTTCATTTCAGTTATTGTATTGTTCATGTCTGTTTGTTCTTTAATTCTTCTAGGTCTCTGTTAAATATTTCTTGCATCTTCTCGATCTTTGCCTCCATTCTTTTTCTGAGGTCCTGGATCATCTTCACTATCATTATTCTGAATTCTTTTTCTGGAAGGTTGCCTCTATCCACTTCATTTAGTTGTTTTTCTGGGGTTTTATCTTGTTCCTTCATCTGGTACATAGCCCTCTGCCTTTTCATCTTGTCTATCTTTGTGCGAATGTGGTTTTTGTTCCACAGGCTGCAGGATTGTAGTTCTTCTTGCCTCTGCTGTCTGCCCTCTGGTGGATGAGGCTATGTAAGAGGCTTGTGTAAGTTTCCTGATGGGAGGGACTGGTGGTGGGTAGATCTGACTGCTGCTCCGGTTGGTGGAGCTCAGTAAAACTTTAATCCACTTGACCGTTGATGGGTGGGGCTGGGTTCTCTCCCTTTTGGTTGTTTGGTCTGAGGCAACCCAATACTGGAGGCTACCTGCGCTCTCTAATGGGGCTAATGACAGACTCTGGGAGGTCTCACGCCAAGGAGTACTTCCCAGAACTTCTGCTGCCAGTGTCCTTGTCCCCACCGTGAACAACAGCCAACCCCCGCCTCTGCAGGAGACCCCCCAACACCAGCAGGTTGGTCTGGTTCAGTCTCCCCTGGGGTCACTGCTCCTTCCCCTGGGTCCCGATGTGCACACTACTTTGTGTGTGCCCTCCAAGAGTGGAGTCTCTGTTTCCCCCAGTCCTGTCAACGTCCTACAATCAAATCCCACTAGCTTTCAAAGTCTGATTCTCTAGGAATTCCTCCTTCTGTTGCCAGGCTCCCAGTCTGGGATGCCTGACGTGGGGCTCAGAACCTTCACTCCAGTGGGTGGACTTCTGTGGTATAAGTGTTCTCCAGTCTGTGAATCACCCACCCAGCAGTTATGGGATTTGATTTTACTGTGATTGCTCCCCTCCTACTGTCTCATTGTGGCTTCTCCTTTGTCTTTGCATTTGGGGTATCTTTTTTGGTGAGTTTTAGTGTCTTTCTGTCAAAGACTGTCCATCAGCCAGTTGTTACTATGGTGCTCTAGCAAGAGGGAGAGCAGGTCCTTTCACTCCATCATCTTGGTTCCTCTCCGAAAAATAATTCTTAATAAGGGAAAAAAAAAAGTATCTCCTCTGTGGTCCTGCTCCAGAGCCTAACATATTATTATTATTTCATCCTATAGTTTAAGGAAAGAACCTGCAAATGTTTTCTATAAAGGGCAAATTAGTAAATATTTTCAGTTTTATGGATATAAGGTCTCAGTTACAACTACTCAACTCTGTCCTTGCAGCACTGAGGAAGTCACAGAAAATATGTAAATACAATGGAGTATGGCTCTGGCTGTGTTTCAATAATTTTTATTTACAAATACAGGCAATAGGACAGATCTGACCTGTAGGGTATAATGTCATCTACCTCATTAAAAGCAATACTTCTTTAGAAGGCCTTGGTAAACTTCAAACCCTTTGGAAAAGAACCATATTAAGTCATGTCCTGTCTTTCATAATTTATTGTAAACTGTCTTATCCAATTTTCAACCAGTTGTCTGAAGACTGGGAAAAATACAGAATTTTTTGGTAGAGGAAAAGTAAATTCAAGGAGAAAGCAATATTCTACCAATATATCCTATAGAATGCTAAAGTAGGAGATGAACAGTTATTATAATAAAAAGGATCAACTGTGATTTTGAAAATCTAATTTTAAAAAGTGAATTGGCTTTCTTTTCTCTAGAATTGTCAGTCTTTAATATGCTAACATATATTGTAGATCTCCAAGATTTGATTACAATATAAATTGTATTCCAAATAATACCTTAATTTCTCACTGCACAGGTAAAAATATCTAGCCAGCTTTAAAAATATAATTTCTCTTCAAGATGAATGGCAGAGAATGGCACTCAATTCTAGAGTGTTTATCATAATGAAAATTGTGGTGATGCAAAGGAGAAAATCATAATAGGCATTCATGCTTTGAAATTATCATCTCTAAAAAGCTATAAAGAAGCCATGGAATTCTGAAAATTATCTTTGGAAAATTAAAGTTACACAATGCTAACTTTAAATATTTATTTATCTACCTGTACATTTCTTAATTTTCAATGTACATTTGTATTATACTGATAAGAAAAAGTTTATCGTTGCCATGCTCCTACATTTTGTCATTCCTCATGTATTTATTTGGCTTCCTCCAAGCACTGAGAACTAAATGAGGCTCTGGATTTGGAACAGAACACATTATTTTTCTAAGCATTCTTCTAGTTTTCAGGGGCCTCACTTTACTCCCTTAAATTTTAGGTCTTTCACATTACCTCTAATTGTTCAACATGCTTGATAAAGGCTAATTCTTTTTAAGCACTGTATCATGAGCTCCAAAATTACCTTTCACTACTTCTTTCCTTCCACCGCCTTGTGTAATTACTCATTCTATTTTATAGGCCTACAAAGGAAAAAAAACTAATTTCTGCCAAATAATATAAACTAATGTTAAATTCTCCATGAATATATTTTCATTCTAAAAGTTATGTGGCAGTAAATTATCAAAATTCCTAACCCCATTTTAATTTTAACATTGCTTGTTTCATATTTTACAGATTATACATTGATCTGTATGTTCTTTCATTTGTCTATTGTTCTATTACCTCTCTGTTCCTACTATTTCTATTGTCTGTCATATTTCAAATGTGTGTTTCCATACTTTAATGCAAAAAAAATTCTTAATCCTTTATGCTATAAGTACAATTGTAGAACAAATTTTTGTAGTAGAAATGGGACCAAATGACTACATGTGTGAAGTCCTTGATATGTGCCAGGTATGATGCTTCTATTAATTCTACTCCTTGCAAATATATCACAAGAATGACATTATTATTCTCTTCTAATGTGGGAAACTGAGAATTCGAGAATTTAAGTACTATCGATCTGGAGAATCTTACTTTGAACTCAGGTATGTATGACTCAATAATCTCATTTTTTCCACCACAACGTATTGACTCTCTTGCATACTTTGAAAAGAAATAGATTCCATGGCTAAATCAGATGTGAAGTATTTTTAATTATGTAAATTTTTGTTTGCTTTCTGGGACATCATTTATCTTTATCTTATACATATTATTCTCTGTCAAAGACATATTGGCCTCTAGCCACAAAAGACCCCAAGGGACTACAGAATAAGCAGTTTTATTGTTTTGACTCATTTCTTATATTACTAGGAACGAAGCAATGATGTCTTCAAATCTTCATTTATAGCAAGACCAAATTTTGGAAGATTTTCTTTCTACAACTAGTGTTCGAAACATAAATAATGTTGTCAGATCTAGATTTTGTAATTGTTGAGATAACCTCAAGAAAGTAAGAAAATTAATGTATGTCATTATATTGCTCCCAGTTAATTAGTAACCAGTTATAATTTAGCCTAAAGAAATTATCCTATTTTATTTTATTATTTATTTATTTATTTATTTTGTGGTACCCTGGCCTCTCACTGTTGTGGCCTCTCCCGTCGCAGAGCACAGGCTCTGGACGCACAGGTTCAGTGGCCATGGCTCACGGGCCCAGCCGCTCTGCAGTACGTGGGATTTTCCCGGACCAGGGCACAAACCCATGTCCCCTGCATCGGCAGGCAGACTCTCAACCACTGCACCACCAGGGTAGCCCAGAAATTATCCTATTTTATATGCTGGTTTATTAACCAAGTTCATAAGTGGTATCCTCTAATCTAAAAGCTTTCTTTTTGAAAATCCCATATGTGTCTACTAATTAATAAAGAGCATAAATTTCACATTTTTGCAGAAAGATTGAGTTCCTCCTGACAATGACTTAAAGGAAACAGTTACCATTGTGTCTCTCTGTTGAGCAATTCAGTATCAGTAATGATAAAAAAACTTCAAACGCCTGAATGTAAAAATAGATCCCAGTACTGCTTGTTAATAATGACATTTGATATTTTACTAGAATTAATCTTTCAGCCTGCTCAAGACTTTAATGATCTTGTCATAATGGAAAAAGCTGGAAACAATCTAAATTCAACTGCATATATCAGATGCAGAACTCAAGACTGGATAGGTGTGTTGATTCTTCTCTGATGTATTGATTCTTTTGTCCCAGCCTAGATACTGGCAACTGAGAGGCTCAGGAGGAATTGTGCTGTTGAGCTAGGCAAGATTTACACTTCCTTCCCAGAGATGATGCTGCAAACTGAAACCATGTTGGATTTAGGGCTATTGAGTAGAGATGCATAGAGGAAGCAAAATCTGAAATTTTCCATAATTCTGGAAAATATTTTAGATAATTAAGAACAGTTCTATTCAGAAATATGTATTTAAATGTCCTTAAAATTCTTCTGAAACACTGATGGCTTGAAGAAGGAGAAGTGGCTGTGTGCGCCAGAGTGGAAAGCATCCAGCATATGGAAGATGCCAAAATGTACCCTAACTATTCCAAGATACATCTTACTGCCATAAATTGGTGATAATAATAGTAATGCTTATCCATTTCATAAGGAAATTGTAAGGTCTAGTAAAATAAGCATGTGAATCTACGGTCTAATTTGAAAAGGATTGTCCAAGACGTTGGCATCATTGTATCTCTTTTGGAAAGAGGTTGTGAGTGAAGAAAACATATCAATGTCAGTTTTCAGTTACTGTGCTTTGTTATGGTTAATGCTCACAGAGAAATTTTTGCAAAGACCAATAATAACAAATAGCATACCTTGTTAATGGCAAGAGACCTTGAAGATAACTGACTTGGATACAGATTAGAGAAAAATCTATGAATATCAATTATATTATTGTTGTTTTTTCAATATTTAGAAATAATTGGAGACTATATTGAGTGGACATTCCATACTCAGTTTTTCTCACAACAATGAAAATAGAATTTTGCAAGCATCTTGAGGGACAAAGCTGCAGATTAATGTGGAATACTATAGCAATGATACCTCATACATTTTCCATATAAATTAAATTTATTTTTTATTTGTTTATCACTCGCTCATTAAAAGTACTGAATTTATCATCTCCAAGTTTGGTGGCAGAGACTGTGATTATCTTATATAAAATATGGGCTACGTGGCATATGTGATATTCATTGCAGAATATTCTGGAGCAATAAGAGGGATGTAGAGTTGCTGTCTGCATGAGGCGCACTCTGTTACTGGCAGTTAGCTTATGCGGTCTATGTAGAAAGATATCTGGCTGCTAATTAGGTGAGACATGCCATACATATTAAGCTGCCAAACTGATGACTCTAAAAATTGTAATATTGCTTTCATTTCAAAACTTTGCTAAGATTGGCAAGTCCTGAAATTTATATGCTTTCTTATGAGTAAGACCAACTTGAAGACAATTTCTGAATTCCTCAGAAAAGTGGGAAACATTATTTACAGAGAAATATCCAGGCCTGACATTTAGAAAAGAATGGGTGCATTTCAACTAGATGAAATAAGAAGGGTTGAATTTGCAGCTCTCCCGAGTTATTTTTGATTTCTGATTTTTGATGGTCATTAGTCCAGTCAATTGAATGATAATTGATGGAGCTGGAACATAAATCCCTGGGACTAATTTCAAACTCCATCCATACTCTTAACCAGTATACTACATGCCCCCCTTTCCCAGACTTTATTACTGCTTGTTATCTCTAAACTTCAAGCTCTGTAAAAGAGTATAAGTCATTTAAGATAGCTTAAAACATTGGGTGAGATTTTAATGAGGTCAAGATCAAATATATTTCATGAAGAGATCTATCATTTAAATACTCAGTTCACAGCTGTCCTACATCTATTCCCTATTAGGTTCTCCCAAATAAGCATGGCTAGAAGTATACTATTTTTGGCAACCTTAATTATATAATAGAAGTCATATTACTTAGAATTTGTCCAGTGAGGATATGAAGCATTCAAAAGTCATTATAGAAAGAATTTGAGAGATCTGGAAATTTAAAAAAAATAATGACAACTTATAAGTATTTAATAGAAATTCTCTCCCATATTTGGTAAAGTTGGGTGTTGCTTTTAGGCTGGGCTACTGCTCTCTCGTCTTCCCACTAGCATTGGGCTATATATATGTTTGCTCATGCTGTTGCCTTGACTGGGAAATTTGTTGCTCCACAGCCTCTACATGTCCAAATGGTACACAATATTCACAATCCTGAAAAAATCTCACCCCCTCTAGGAAATACTGTCTTACCTATCCCACAATAAGATGCTTTCATTCTAGATTCTTATTACCATAAGAGTATACCCTATGCTTTGCAGACTTCATATTGTGATATCTTTTCTTAAAACAATCTTTGAGCCATAGGATCCAGGGACGAGATTTACATTTTGATAGTATGAAAAAGCCCAAAGTACATTCAGAGGCAAAATATAAGGTTCAAAGAAGATTAGCAGATTAACTAGTTTCATAAAAGACATTAATTTAATATTCATTTGCAAAATTGACTTCTACGGGTTCTGCTTCCTCTTAGGATATAGATGGATGCAAAGATGGTATGCATGAATGAAACACATGGTCCATTTTATGAATGATCACAGGATAAAATATTGGCAGCCATAAAAATAGTTACAAAGAAAATGACTGAAATGTATCAACAACAAATTAAGGGCCAAGTATGGATGTGCATTCAGTTTAGAATTCCTGGGAGGACCAGACTCATGGGAGGTACACACCCTTTGATATCTCTATTTTTTGGACTTTTTCTGGTACCAATAAGAAATATTTAGAGCAGAAACCTGAGGGAGCCTTTTGGTGGTTTAGATGGTCAGGGTATGATAAAGTTTAAGGGAAGAAGAGGAGAAAGCCCTTCCACAATCCTGACCCTACATGAGTAAAAGGGGGTGGTCAACCACTGCTGGTAACTTTGCTCTGATATGTCTGTTACTGGGGCAAGGACATAAAACAACACCTCCCACACCCAACACAAACATACACTACCAAGCAAAAGTCATCAAGAAAGCATAGCCTATCCATTTTTCCTACCTTGAACTGACACTATGGAAAAGTCATCTGCCACTGTAGAACAAGCAGGAGACTTGTTCCTAATATCCTATACTGATACCATGCTACAACTGGCAAAGGGTCAGGAAACTCATTCAACCCCAAGAAATCCCACCAATAAAAGGTTTTGTGTGTCTTGGGCAAAAGGTCAGGAAACCAGAATATTGCAATGGCCCAGCTCCTTAAGCTCAGGTTCCCAGAGCCTGCCTAAGACTGAGGCTAAAGCAGAAAATCTCAGAAACAAACAGCTTTCTCCCCTATTACCATCCTGGGAACCTTATACAGAGTAAAAGTGCAATAATAGTTTATCACTAGGTTAAGGGCAAGAATACAGAGAGTTACCCCTTTTATGATGCAGGCATACAGTACATGTTGAAAGGTTAGGTTGGAAGAAGGACACACACACAAAATATCTCCAGCTTCAGGCCACACACTAAAAATAAGGTAGCGTCAATCAACCACTGAAGTAACTTAAAACACTGAAGATAAATATAGAAACTACGGGGCTTCCCTGATGGAGCAGTGGTTGAGGGTCCGCCTGCCGATGCAGGGGACACGGGTTCGTGCCCCAGTCTGGGATGATCCCACATGCCGCAGAGCAGCTGGACCCGTGAGCCATGGCCGCTGAGCCTGCGCGTCCGGAGCCTGTGCTCCACAACGGGAGAGGCCACAGCAGTGAGAGGCCCGCGTAACAAAAAAAAATATATATATATATATAGAAACTACGAAATTCAAACCCAGCTCAACTACTGCCTACATTAGACAATCCCACATACTAATAACTCAAAAGAAGAATACACAAACATATTTTTAATTAATTTCTTTAGTTTCTAATTTTTTATAAATATCTGGCATTCAATACAATAATTATAAGACATGCTAAAAAGCAACAATAAAAATGACCCATAGAAATAAAGATAGTTGTGGTGATATTGGAATTATTAAAAAGGAATTAACAATAAATAGAGAATCCAAGAATTGTGAGAAAGCATCAAATGGTCTAACATATGTGTATTTTGAGTCTCAGAAAGGGAAATGATTGATAGAGAATAAGGCAGAAGAAATAATTGAAGTGATAATAGCTGAGAATTTTCTAAACTTAATTTCAAGAAAGATAGACTTGGGATCAAGAAACATTACTAAGAATGAAGAGCTAAATTACAAAATAATAAAAGGTCAATTTCTCAAGAAGCCATAACAATCCTAGATGTATATAAACATAAAAACAAAACTTCAAATTACATAAATAAAAGTCTGATAGAATAGATAAAGTAATAGACACATGCCCAATTAGACTTAAACATAGCTCTCTCAGTAATGTATAGATTTATAGTAATATATAGCAATGTATAGACAAAACTCAGAAAGATATAGCCTTGTACAACACTGTCAAATAAATTGAACTAATTGACATTAATGAAAAACCCATTAACATAAGAAGATTACACATCCTGTTCAAGACATTCAACAAGACTGACCATAATAAAATTTGCAAATTAAAAAAAAAACATATTATGATATCTGAAAACAATGGAATTATACTAGAAATAAGAATGAGAGAAAATAACAGAAAAATACCCAACATACTTGAAAAATAAAAATCATATTTTGAAATAATGCATGAGTAAAAGAGAAAAGACAGGTTAAAAATATTTTTAACTGAATTAAAATACAATATCAATATATCAAAACTTGTGAAATTCAGCTAAAGCTACTTTTAGAGGGAAATTCATAACATTACATTCTTTTATTAGAAAAGAAAAAAAAGTCTAAAATTTAACCCAAAGTAAGTAGGAGGAAGGAAATAACAATGACAAAAGGAATCAATGAATTAGAAAACAGAAAACAATATAGAAAATGAATGGAAGTAAAAGCTAGTTTGTTGAAAAATTATTAAAATTAATAATCTAGTCCAGTTGATCAATTAAAAACAATACCAGACTAAAATAATTATAGAAATAAAGAAGAAACATCCTACAAAACCAACAAATATTAAAAAGAAAAAAGGTAATAATATGAATATTCAATGTCAATGCATCCTACAAATGTGATAACACGAGTAAATTTCCTGAAAGACAATAACTAAAGAAGAATTAGATATGCTGAATTTAAAAGAAATTCACATTACAGTTATAGCCCATATATAAATATTCCAAGCCTAAGTTAATTCTACATTAGTGAATTCCACCAAATTTAAAGAAATAAAAAAATACCAATTTTATACAGACTCCTCCACAAGTGGAAAAGGAGGAACTATGTACCAACACATTTTATAAAAACAATTTTAAGCTGACACCAAATTCAGGAAAGACAGTACGATAAGTAAATAAAATTACAAAACTATAATGTTTACAAATATACACTCAAAAATCCTTACAGAATGTAACAACTTGAATCCAGCAATATCTAAAAATAATGTATAAAAATAGTAGTACATCATTGCCAAGTAGGCTTATTTAAAGAAACCAAGAATTGTTCAATCTTTAAAAAGCAAACATTATAATTGTCCACATCAACAGAATAGATAAGAAAATATATAATCATGTCAATAGGTACAGGAAAAAAATTTAAGAAAATTAAATATCCATCCAAGTTAAATTTAGCAGTGAACTAAAAATAGAAGATAACTTCCTCAACTTAATAAAGTACCTTTATAAAAAACCCACCAATTAGCTAATATTTAACATAGAAAGATGAAATTCTTTCATCCTATGATTGGAAACAAAACAAAAATTTCCACACACACAACTTCTAATCAAAATTGTACTGTCCTAACAAGTGAAGTAAAGTAACAACAACAACAACATAAAGACATTAATTATTGGAAGGGAAAATGTACTGTCTTTATAGGCAGGCAAACAAAACTTGTAAGTAGTAAATCATAAGAAATCCTTTAAAAGAGAAACCAGAACTATATGCACATTTAGCAAGTTTATAGAACACAAGGTCAACATAAAAAAATTCTATTTCTACATAACAATGTATAATTATTAAAATATTAAATATTTTATATTATAATTAAATTAATCTATTAATAGTACATTTACTGAAAGATATATGAATGCTGTACCCTAATACCTACAAAATACTGCAAAGAAAAAATTAAGACAAACATCTAATTTTTTTTTAAAGGGGAAATTATTTGTACAGTAATTTCACACAAAAATGCTCAACATCAACCATTTGGTATGAGGTAAAAGCAAATTAAAAACAAAATGAGATACCAATTTGCATGCACAAGAATAGTTAGAAATAAAAAGACTGCAAATGCTAAGAGTAGGCAAGGATATGGAGGAAGTTGAACACTAAGATATGGCTAATGGGAAAGAAAAATGATAGAGCAATGTTAGCTGTATTCAGTTGTATTTATTAAGATTAACGTTTCATTCCAACATGACTAAGTTATTCTATTCTGAAGGAAAATGAAAGCCTGTGCCCACACAGACTTGCACACAAATGTTCGTAGCAGCAACATTTGTAACAGGCAATATGAGGAAAGTTGATATCAAGAGGTGAATGTATAATATCAAGAATTGAATGGATAAAAGGCAGAATATTCCACATACTGGTATATTATGTAGCAATAAAATGAAAGAAACTAGTGATACATGAAACAATGTGATTAAATCTCAAGATAGTATGCTAAATAAAAAAAAACTAGACAGAAAACCCAAACAATTTAATATTTATTTAACATTTAATCAAATGCAAAATTATAGCAACAGAAAGAAAATCAGTTGTTGTCAAGGGACATGGGTCAGGGCAGGAATTGACTGCAAAGGGATACTTGGGAACATTTTTGGGGTACGCATATATATTCTAAAACTTAATTGTGTTTATGGTTGCACATTTGCAAATATTTATCAAATATCAGATTATATACTCACTTAAAATAGGTGAAATTTATTGTGAATATATCATACTTCAAGAAAGCTATATTACCTTTTAGAAATGTAAAACATGTAGGGATAGATGTATAAAAAATATTTGTAAATCCTATGCAAAAAATAAATATTTCTGAGAGAATTTTTAAAAAACAGTATCTAAATCAATTTAGAGATATAAAATGTTCACGGACTAGAAGACTCAGTATTGTTAACATAGCAATTCCCCTTAAATTGCTTTATAGACTCAAAGAAATTCAGGAAGCTAATGGTCTAATATATGTTGAGAATCAAAACATTTTGAAATAAAAGTATAAAGTTGGTCAACTTACGTTATTCCATTTTAGGACTTACTGTAAAAACTACAGTGATCAGAGAATATGGAAATGGCTTAAGAATACACATTAAATCAATAGATTAAAGTCATCAGAAAAATATCTCTGTGTGTTCACCTGAGTTTTCAAAAGAGGTGTCAAGATAATTAAATAGGCAAGAATAGCCCTACCAAAAAAAGATGATGCAAAAACTGAACATCTCTATAAAAAATGAAACCTAACACCATATAGAAAATCTAACACCGTATACAAAAACAAAACAAAACAAAAAACTCAAAAAAGTCATAGACCTCAATATAAGAACTAAAATGATAATAATTTTAAAAGAAAAATTGAGGTTATATTTGGGGCATTGGGCTAAAGAATTTTTAATAGGACAAAATGGTATGAACTAAAAATGAAAAAAAATGGAGTTTATCAAAATTACAAAATTGTGCTCTTTGTAACACATTTTTAACAGAATGTAAACACAGCCATAGACTGGGAGAAATATTCTCAAAATGGATAGCTGATAAAGTCCTATTATGTAGAATATATAACACTTCTAACTTAATAACAAAAAGACAAACAACTCAATTAAAAAAACTGGGCAAAAGATTTGAATTGGCACTTACCAAAAAAGAAAAAAAAAGTACCAATGTCAATTAAGAACATGAATAATATTCAACATAATTAAATGTCAGAGAAATGAAAATTAAGCCACAATGAAATACCTGCATCCTCACTGAAACTGAAACAATTTAGAGGGTTTTTAAATTGTTTTTACTTTTTATTTTTTCATATAGTAATATTGTTTTTTTTCTTGCTCAGTTCCATATATTTTGACATGCATAGAGTTGTATAACCACCACCACATTGAGGATGCAGAACAGCTCCATAATTGTGAAATTTCCCTCATGCTTTTGTCACACTTCTACTCACAATCCCTACAACCACTGATCTTTCTGTCATGGATCTTTCTGTTACTTTTCATTTTTCAGGAATGTCAAATAAATGTATGTTACATCACACAGTATGTAATGTTTTGATACTAGCTTCTCTCACTCAGTACAATGTTCTAGAGATTTTTCCGTTCACTTTCTTGCATTGTGTCAATAGTTCCTTTTTACTGCTGAATAGTATTCAAGAATTGCCATAAAAAGACTGCCAATACCATGTACTGAGATTACATGGACCAACTGGATATTTTACAACTTAATGGTGGGAATGAAAAATGATACAGCTTTTCTGGCAATCAGTTTGGTAGGTTTTTTTTTTCTTCTTCAAATAAAGTTATATATATATATATACTTACCATATGACTCAGAACTTTCATTTCTAAGCATTATTCAAAAGAAATGAAAAACTTAAGTCAGCACAAAGACCTGTCATGACTATTCATATGTTCATTTGTAATGGCCAAAATTTGGCAAAAACCCCAGTGTCTGTCACCTGTTGAATACATAGACAATTGTGGTGTATTCATACAATGGGACACTGTTCAGCAATAAAAAGGATAAGTGAACCAATATGGATGCATTTATGTTAAGTGAAAGAAGACCGAAATAGCATACTGTATTTTGCATTCCTGAAAAGCAAAATTACAGGTATAAAACAGATTAACCATCGTCAGGACCTGAGAATAGGAGCAGGGGAGAGGGATTGATTACAAAGAGACACATGGAATTTTTTTGCTGTGTTAAAAATATTATAAATCTTGATTTATGACTATACAAATTTCTTAAAATTCACCAAATTATACCCCTAAAAGGGATGAATTTTATTATATATAAATTGCCACAATTTAAGAAAATGACTTCCAAATAGCTTTTTTATTCCAGTATGATTTAGCTATAATTCCTATCTAGAAGAATTTCAATAAGACCTCATTCAAAACACTATCATGAAAACAGAGACTTTCCCTTTTATGAAGTATCTTTTAAATGGGCTATAAGCAAATGTTTTTTATTATATCTTTACTATTTTCTATTGCCAAATAGGCCACTATGGTTAATGTGTATATTAGCTTGATCTCTGTTTCTCGTATTTTTTACACTGAGAGGTTGTAGTTGTCCCTTATTAAGTTGCCTTTTCTCTTTGTTCCCCACATAAACTGGACACAGTCTTCTCTTCAAAGATTATCATTCCAGGGCTCCTCTGGTGGCACTGTGTTTAGGAATCCACCTGCCAATGCGGGGGACACAGGATTGAGTCCTGGTCCAGAAGGATACCACATGCCATGGAGCAACTAAGCCCATGCACCACAACTACTGAGCCTGCACTCTAGAGCCCGTGAGCCACAACTACTGAAACCCGTGCCTAGAGCCCATGTTCCGCAACAAGAGAAGCCACCACAATGAGAAACCCATGCACCGCAGTGAAGAGTAGACCCAGCTCTCCGCAACTAGAGAAAGCCTGTGTGCAGCCACGAAGACCTAACGCAGCCAAAAAAAAAAAAAAAAAAAAAAAAAAATTAATTAAAAAAAATCATCATTCCCCGAATGTATTTTAAATGCATAACTATTCTGGAATTCCTATTCACAAGAATGCTGTTTTATTTTCTTGTTATCACGTGAATGTTATCATGTAAGTGAAGAAATTATATTTTCCAGGCTTCATGGAATACTTGCAATATATATTTTTTTTTTCTGTACGAGGGCCTCTCACTGTTGTGGCCTCTCCCGTTGCAGAGCACAGGCTCCGGACGCACAGGCTCAGCGGCCATGACTCACAGGCCCAGCCGCTCCGCGGCATGTGGGATCCTCCCGGACTGGGGCACGAACCCGTGTCCCCTGCATCGGCAGGCAGACTCTCAACAACTGCACCACCAGGGAAGCCCGAATACTTGCAATTTAAAAAAAATATATTTTCTTTACAAATATATGGGTGCTTGTGATTGCTTGAGATATTCATACCACTGAGCCTGGGTAAACAAAGACCTTAGCTATTTATGATTCAATACATATATAAAGAAATTAAACAGTTCTGATATTTTTTTTTGTTGTTTGTTTTTGTAATTATATAAATTGGGAGCCATAAATATTTCCATGAGTAATGCCCGTCCGGCGGCCTCACACTCAGCTGCTGCTCCAACCCGGAACCCAGCACCAAGGTGGGAGCAGAACCTAATTCTCAACATATCTATTGAATGCCTACTGCTCCAGGTACTGTTCCAGACTGGGGATAAAACAGAAGTAAAACAGGAAACTCCTTCTGTCATGTGGTTTCCATTTTGGTGAAGGCAGACAGAGAATAAACAAACAAATAAATACATGATATAATTCTAAAATCCCATATCCAAATTTCTCAAATAAAAAAATCTCTGAAAACTGAAAATCTTCTCATAACTTATTGTCTGGCAAAACTGAACTGTATCTGTCTGAGCTGATACAAACCTCTGTATAATCTTTATTTGTCAGCCTTAGTCTGTCTATTCATATATGTCACTAAGAAGTGTTAATATGTTTGATTTAGTGGTTGCTATCCTAAACCTTATTGAATGTCCCAGATGTAAAGTATATATCCTGTAGGAATTTCAGATTAGTGTGTCTTATATAATACCACATATACTGATGAATTCTATGAAAGAAATTTTAGCAATATAAGGTTATAGAAAGGGGTAAAACCTATTACTATACTGATTACTCTATTGATGTGACATTTGCGTAGAGAACTGAATGAAGTGAAGGAATCAAATGAGAAAATTCTTCCAGGCAGAGAGAATAGTAAGGTTATGACAAGGGAGATAGAGGGAGAGTTGCCACAGAAAAATAAGTCAATGTAACCACTAAAACAAGATGCTCTGTGGCTGGTTTTAAAGATGAAGGAAGAGACCTTGAGCCAAAGAATGCAAGAAATGCAGCTTTCCAAGTGGAAAAAACAAAGAAACATTCTCCCCTAGAGCCTCTGGAGAAGGTTCAGTCGTGCTGATACTTTAATTTGGACCCAGTGAAACTGATGTTAAACTTTTTACCTCCAGAACCAAAGGAGAATAAATGTGTCTGTTTAAAGCCACCAAATTTTCAGTTATTTGCTACAGCAGCTATTGGAAGCTAATACAAATTTTTTAAAGAGCCACACAGACAAAAACTGTAAAAAGAGCAAAGTCTACTGATCATTTCAAAACTTATTGCCCTACTCAAGGCAGAAGAATAGGGTTTTAGCAATGGATATGATTCTGTATAACTTTTGATTGATTTGTTCATATGCATTCTATGTTTAAGTATTTTATTTTTGAATTTTATTTTCTAATTTCCCGATGCTAATATAGAGAAACACACTCTTTTATAAAAAATTAATTTATTTTTTGCTGCTTTGGGTCTTTGTTTCTGTGCGAGGGCTTTCTCTAGTTGTGGCAAGCAGGGGCCACTCTTCACCGTGCGCAGGCCTCTCACTATCGCGGCCTCTCTTGTTGTGGAGCACAGGCTACAGACGCGCAGGCTCAGTAATTGTGGCTCACGGGCCTAGTTGCTCCACGGCATGTGGGATCTTCCCAGACCAGGGCTCGAACCCATGTCCCCTGCATTGGCAGGCAGATTCTCAACCACTGCACCACCAGGGAAGCCCAACACACTCTTTTTAATGTTGACCTTGCATCCGGCATTACTGCTAAATTGACTTATTCATTCCAGTAAATTGTTTATACATCCTTTGATATATTTTACATATGCAATAATGTTGACCTACAATTAATGGCAGTTTTCATTTCTTCCTTTCAAACTTTATAACTTTTATTTCTTTTTTTTTTTTTTGCCTTGTTGCTCTAGCATTAACACTTTCATGACACTCTTGAAGAGAAGCAGAGATACTGGACACCCTTATCTTGTAACTTAAGGGAAGAGTATTCAGTATTTCACCATTCAGAATGATTTTAGCTGTACTTTTTATTTTATGTATACTTTTTAAGATTATGTAAGTTTTTTTCTTTTTTTAAAAAATAAATTTATTTATTTATTTATTTTTGACTGTGTTGGGTCTTCGTTGCTGCGCTTGGGCTTTCTCTAGTAGCGGTGAGCGGGGGCTACTGTTCGTTGCAGTGCACAGGCTTCTCATTGTGCAGGCTTGTCTTATTGTGGAACATGGGTTCTAAGCGTGCGGGCTTCAGTAGTTGCAGCACACAGGCTCAGTAGTTGTGGCTTGCTGTCTCTAGAGTGCAGGCTGATTAGATGTGGCACACGGGCTTAGTTGGTCTGCAGCATGTGGGATCTTCCCGGACCAGGGCTCGAACCCGTGTTCCCCATATTGGCAGGCAGATTCTTAACCCCTGCTCCACCAGGGAAGTCCAGGTAAGTTTTTTTCAATTGATAGTTTGTTGACAGTTTTTGTCATGAAACGATGGTGAATTTAATCAAATTAATTTGTTGAGATGATCCTAGGGTTTCTCTCCTTTAATTAATATGGTAACTTATGCTAAATAATTTTCAAACATTAATCCAATTTTACATTTACAGAATGAATTCCCGAATCATGATGTATTTTCCTTTGTGTATACTGTGTTTTGATTTGTTAATGCTTAATTTACATGTTTATTTGAATCTATGCTGATGAAATGTACTGACTTGTGATTTTACTTTCTTGTTATGTTCATTTCAGATTGTAACATCAAGGTAATGTTGGTGTCATTAAATAAGTTGAGATGTTCTCCCACTTTCTCTACTCTGTTTTTTTAATGAATTATTTCTTCCTTAAATAATTGGCAGTATTCATTTGTAAAATCATCTTGTTCTGGAGTTTCCTCTGTGGCAATTTTGTTTTGTTTTACCCTGTTTTATTTTGTTTTAGCAGAATTTATTTTAAAAGTAGTTTATAAAACTAACATTTAAACCATTCCAACATCATATAAGCTAAAGGTGTTTATTTTAATGCTAAGAAACAATGTTTAGTAGCATACTTTTAATGTGAAGTAAAATCCATATAAATTAAATTTTCAGGTAGTTAACATAGGCACACAAAAAAATGTAACCCCTATGTCCTTATCTTTCATGCAGCTGCATGTGCACCAATCTTACACTTATAAAGACATTTCAGAACTACCAAGAATTTAAATGATCTACACATGCTCCAAACTCATTTTAAATTTCACTTAACCACTACAAAAAAAATGATATCTATGAACACTACAGAAGTCCTGATATCTTTTCCCTCCACTTACGAAATTTTGCTTTATATTTTGCTGTAGCTGTTGTCAACGTTACATAGAAAAGAGCTGGCCTTTGGAATCCATTTACTTTATCCACATCAGCTTTGTTTTGTTTTCTTTTGTTTTTACATTGTATATACTTTCTCATCTTTTTAATTTCAACCAAGTAGGCTGAAATTAGGGTCTTGATATTTAAAACATGTCTTATAAACTGTATACAGTCGTTTCATGGTATGTTTTAACAAATTTTATAATTTTTTCCTTTAATACACATTAAAAATGGTAGGAAAAATGGCTTGAAGTAGTCTCTCAACCTACAAATATAAAAGTTTCATAAACAGAAAACTTCAGTAGCATTACCAAAATTAGAATGATATAAAGTTCAAACACAAAACAAAAAGCAGAACTCAAAAGATATTTTGTATATTTCTATGTCTATGCTTTTATAACAAAGAAGACAATATTGTTACAAAAATTCAGAGGAAATAAAAAACGGCTTTTAGTCCCTCTTGCTTGGATCAATCATTTGAAAGCCAAGTTTTGAAGTAGATGCTTTATAAAGCATTTACATTACAAATAAAGAAGAAAAATATATAGTATACAATTTCTGTCTAATTGCAGTATATTTCTCTTATAAAAATGTCATACTTCACAAGATAAACTTAAAAGTCAGATAAGCTCCACATAAATTTGAGTTGAAGGCATTGAT
This sequence comes from Hyperoodon ampullatus, assembly GCF_949752795.1. Taxonomy (NCBI): domain Eukaryota; kingdom Metazoa; phylum Chordata; class Mammalia; order Artiodactyla; family Ziphiidae; genus Hyperoodon; species Hyperoodon ampullatus. The sequence goes on from NC_136914.1 coordinate 186,151,288, forward strand.
TTTCCTACCTAATTTTAACATATAATAAACAGGTTAGCAATAAGATCTCCAAAGGTGATTTTTAAAGGAATAATTGCTTTGAGTTGAGTTAATAATAAAAATGGGCTTTATTTGCCTCAAGAAAACCCAGAGGCAAAAGTTACTCCTAACACACTGAAACTTTTGAATATCCCTTAAAGGCAAGAATGACATATTATTGACAGTCATCTGTCAAAACACACAGTACATTCATAATTGATACTTTAATAGTAATGGAGAGGCAGTGAGATGTAGCAGAAAGAACAGGAAAGCATGACAAAGGATTCTGGCTCTAGCTCTGCCCCTTATTACTTGGGTATATACTTTGGGAGACAAGCTCTCCAGGTCTCCTGATAGGTTAAATGAGAAGGCTGGATTAATTTCTAAGGCCACTTCTAGTAAGAATAAAGTTAACACATGATTTCTCTAGGAAATTTTCAAACTTTGTATTTAAGTATACAAAAAAAAAAAAGTAACTTTAAAAAAATGTAACCTCAAAAATAAATTCAGTATTGAATTTAGTATTTTATGCCTTTTCTGCCTGATGTGACTAATCTAGGTTTGGTCAAATATTTTAGGTTAAGTTTAAATGCACTTCTTAAAGGCTGTTCCTTTCCTCCTCATTCATTGTTGCTTGGGTGGCTTCTATATTGTCATAGTATTAGCTGCATGTCTGACCAACTGTTGGTGTCTGTCAGTGGCATTATATCCTGAGATGTTTACATCTTCCAGTCTGGTTCTCTTGCCACCCTCCATATTGCTATCCTCTGAAAGATCTAAATATTGATCTGTATAAACCAACTGCCTTCTTGTCACAGCTCTACAATATGTCCAGGTCTGCTGACTTTGGTCTTTTCTAATATCTGTAAACATCCTGGAAACCTAGGAAAATTCAGCTGTTCCCTCATGCATTTCTGGAAACAAGAGAAACTTTGTTGGCTGCCTCTGTTAATCTCAGTTTCGATACAATTCATTCCATAAATGTCTCCAGTGAATGCCTGTGAAACTACTTGGGAAGCAGGGCAGGGTTCTAACTAATATGTCAGAATCTTTAAACTGTGTGGGAGTTGTATTATATCCCCTGACCAGGACATAATCTGAGCAGTGGGCAGGGTTAAGATTTCCTCTACAGAGACATACCTCAGGGTCCTAATTTATCGCTTTGCTTCCTTTATACTATTTTTTTTCACTTTCCCAGGCTTATAGAATTTTTACTTAATTTCACATATTTATGCTTTAGAGGGAGGAAGGTGAAAAGAATCAGATCATATATTCTTCTCCTTCTAGTTATTAAGATAGAAAATTAGCCCATGATGCTCAGACTTTGAAATGTATTTTCTCTCAAAAGTGTTGCCATGTTCTTCAAAATTTTGTTTTGAATCTCAAAAGCTTTTAGCGTTTTTCTTTGTCAATTTTTTCTTGAGGAACTTAAGGTGGGTGGTTGGATTTTGCTCCTTGAGGCTGAGTAAAAGCATATGCACAAAGAATGAGCATGTTGAAATGCACCAGGTAATACTTAGAAATACTTTTTTTAACATAACTTGCAATGATTTTCCTTTGCCTCAGTTTTTTAAAATAAGATACTTTTGGCTGGTGAACATTATTTAGCCAGTTAAGGTACATAAAGTTGATGGAATGATAGAATTTTGTATATATTTTTTAAGAATATAGGTTCTGGAAAATTCTGAAGATACTTAGCTCTCTCCAAAGAATGTAATTTTTCATTTCTGTTGCCTTGAAAGTGTGCAAAAGGAGATGGAAATCGTGTGGATTATCTTATATTCAACTTCTCCTTAAAATAGCCTGGTCACAGGCTTTTCTCTGTTGCTTTAGGAAAACATGATAATGATTTGGGCCTAAAATTTTAACTCTCAATAAACAATGCCAAAAATAAGTCACAACAACTCTTTATAGCCCAGCTGTTTATCAAAAAGTTTATTCATAAGTCTACAAATATGAACATTACTGAAAACCTATACCCAAAGCAGCATCAGAGATGGAAAACATTGCAATCAAGGGGGAGTCTTATACAAAGGAAAAAAATGTTGTTGTCAAATCACAGAACAGGCTATAAATTATTCATAGACTATCAAACATAGCAAGTCTCTGATGTTATTCAATCACTGGAAAGATTTTAATATAGAGAAAAGCCCCATTCTGTTTTGTAATTGAATATTTGTTTTATTATATTTCATTGTATTGGTTCATTGTCTGCACTAGGAGATGGTTATTCTCTAAAAAAGTAATCTTTCACCAAGGATTGGAAATTAGAAATGATTGGAAGTACAATATAATAGAATAAACAAATTCATCATCAGGGGAACTGAAATGGATTTGGGTTTTCCACAAATAAGTCTTCACTTCTTGTCACAGCTGATCTGCTAGAAGGTCCTGTACCATCATGCAAATATTTCTGAAAACATTACTTTATACATGGTAATTATCGCTAGGAGACACGATTAACTTAACGTACTATCATATTATAACTAATGAGTCAAATGAGGTGTACATGAATACTAATGACTTAATTTTGCTATTATTTGAAACAGAAAAATAAAACAGTATGAGTATAATTTTGTTATAACAGAAAAATATACTTTTTAAAATTAATTTAAATACTTTTCAAATGATAATTTTCCATTGCTGAAATAATGGAAAATAATATGATTTCCATTTGCTTTCTCAATATTTTAAATAAAAGCATGTGGTACAACTAAAAGAAAAAAGAGCCTACATGTTTGCATGTGTGTTTGTGTGTGTTGTATATGTGTGTTAATACATCTAATGTGTTTTTTTACTACAGGTGCACTGATTTTGTTTAATTTTCCTACATCAATAAATGTTTTCTCCACTTTTTCTTTATTTTTTATTTTGTAAGTACAAACATGATATATGTTTCCATATAAACTTTGAAAAATATATACTTAAATTCAAATTTAAATTCATTAGAATTATATAAAATTAAATACTCAGTTACACTAATGACATTTCAAAGATTCAGTAGGTATGTGACTATTGTGTCCACTGTAATGGACAGTGCAGATGTAGAACATTCCATCGTTGCAGAAATTTCTATCAGACAGTGCAATCTGAAACCATTTTTAGTGGCTACACAATATCCCATTGTTGGATATTGTTGTGGTATCATAATTACTTAAGTATTCCTATTTTGCTGTATTTTTGCAGTGCTTACAGGTTGATTTTTTGTTTGTTTTTGTTGATGTTGTAGTTATAGTTGTGGTTCTTATTTTATTATTAGAAATAATGCTATAATGCATTATACATAACCTTTTTACATTTTTATTTTGGGCATACTAATTGGGTGACTTTCGGCAATTATTTTGAAAACATTTGTACACATTTTTTTTTCTTCTGTGGTCATAACTAAAGTTTGTATGGCAGAATTATTGGCTAGAGTACAGAACTCTAGAAAACTACAACTCTAAGTACGGGAAAAATTATTTTGAATTTTAAATAGCTTTGGTGGAAGATTTTTTAAATAGTTACACATTGGGGTTTTTAAGAGTATTTAACTTTTTTGGGGTCTGAGGTAATTGTGAGCTCATGTATGAAGAACTAAGTGAACTAATAAGATTTGGAAAGCTTTAGGCTTGTGTACTTTATAAATTATGGATTGTTATTCAGTATAATTATGTGATAGAATAAACATTGAATGAATTAGCCGATTAAAAGTTTCTGTAAAGTGTTTTTTTGTAACTAATTTTGATTTTTCAAAAGACTTCCTAAAGCTTCCATTTTCTCTTGTAATTTTGAAAATTACTTCTTTTTTTCTGATTTAAAAATATCACATCTTAACTATAAGAGAAAAGTTGTCTAGCCAGTAGATTTTGAAGTCAGAAGGTACTTCACTCAATTGTGAGTGCTGAGCAACCAGAGACAGTTTTTGTTCCATCTCTAAATATCATTCTCCAAACTCCACTGCGTGGCATAATGGCATAAACACATTAGATAATTGCTTTAGAGTTAAACAAGCCTACTTTCAAACCCAAGCTTCAGGACATACTAATTGGGTGACTTTGGGCAAATTATGCGATTTGTTAGCCTCAAAGAGAAAATGAACAATGAACACTTAGAATGGCACATGGCGTATAACAAAATTTCAGTAATTTTTAGCAGTTGCCACTGAAGAGGCTGAACTGAATTAACCCTTGAAGAAACCCTTTTTAATTTCTAATTTAAAAGAATAAAAAAACAGAGGTCCAAAGACATAATGACTTTTTCTAATTTTCACAATTAAAGTAGAAGAGACAAAGCATGTAAATCTCTCATGCATTTTCTATTGTACTATTTTTTTTCTGAAGATTTAAAATCTATATCTAGTTTACTTCTCAGTCAAATGAGTCAACTATCACCCATCCCAAGTACCTGTGAATTCATAAATATTAAGGCAGACAGGCTGAAACACAAAGTTCCTGGAGCCCTAGTGCAGGAAAGAAAGATGTAACAACAAAGAGTGTTGGGAGGCCACTATAGCATGTTTCTGTGCCAGAACAACAGCAAGAAGTGAAGCTATCACAAAAAATGATTTCAGAATCTGAATGTCATTGTACTAAAAGGGATCCTGTGAGGAACATGATGGTAATGAGATTGGGAAAAGACCAGCATAAAATCTGGTTACTACTTCCATCTGGGTTATATTATATCACAGAGCTAAGGGGAAAAAAGCAGTTATTATTATGGCTCATCTAGTAGTCCCAACTTTTCATATGAAAATGGTTTTTAAGGACAAACAATTTGTGGTCCCTACAAGAAATATTGTTAAATCAATAAATAATATATGAAGTACATATGCATTTACCCAAGGGTTACCAGAACACAATTTTAAAATATTGGTGTGTACTGTGGGATTTAGGAAAAAATAGATTCTCTATGCTACCATTCATATTTAAAATTCCTAGGGAACTAAACCTCCAAAAAATCAAGGAAACTGGAAAAACAAATGTGAAGATCAAAAACCTTCCATAAAATACAAATTAGTGGCACAGACTGAAAAGAGAAAGTTATTAAAACCTAGTACAGGAAGAATGACAAACATTCTCCATTAAATTTCTATACCATAACTTCACCCTTGCCATTGTACTCATGCCTCATTCAGCAACAGATCCAGAGAGTATGTGTGTAACAATAAGACGTTTAATAATAAATGTCTCATGTGCTCCATATGCTCTATTGGGCAGTTAAGTATATTATCACTGTGATTGCAAGAAACAGGAGCTACTATCATCAGCTTTCTACATTTGACAAAACTGAGGATTAATCAGTTAAATTATATGCTTGAGGACATAGCTAATTAGTGGTTGACATGGGGTTCAAACAGGAAACTGTCAATGCCAAATTCCAAGAGTGCTAGAAAAGTTTGAATGGTTCAAGGTTTTGAAAACTTTTTGAACCCTTGGAGTGTGGAGGCATTCCTATCTTCAACATTTTCAGGACCCAAATGAGAAACAAGAGAGCATCAATAGGAAACTTATTTATCTCAAATGTCTATGGCACACACCTTTTCTTTTTTTCTTTTGTGGTACGCGGGCCTCTCACTGTTGTGGCCTCTCCCGTTGTGGAGCACAGGCTCCGGACGCGCAGGCTTAGCGGCCACGGCCACGGCCACGGCTCACAGGCCTAGCCACTCCGCGGCATGTGGGATCTTCCCGGACCGGGACACGAAACCATGACCCCTGCATCAGCAGGAGGACTCTCAACCACTGCGCCACCCGGGAAGTCCCACAGAGGCTTTTTGAAACTAACTCTCTAAAACTTACTTAGCAGTAGAAACTCTTTTTGGGATTGATAGGATAGGAAGCATCCAATCATTATCAAAGTCATTAAAGGGAGAAATAAAGACAAAGTCTAATATGTGAGAACTATACCATTGTTTAGATTTTCACTTATTTCTTTAACCTCTGTAAAATAGCACATTTAAATTGTCAATTTAGAGTATTTGTTGTTCTCATTTTAAAATATTTACAATTCCTAATTTTAAATAATAATAAAATATTAATTTAAAATGTACTCATTTCCAAAGAATCTGAACAAATATAGAGCATATGTATGTTTAATGATTAAAAATTACTCAGCTCTGTATTTAATTAATCATTAATTTGATAATTAGGTTATTGTGAAATTTTAAAAGAAATAGCTTTAATTTTTTACTATATCCTCAAAGGCATTAGAAAACTTTCAGAAATTGTTTCTCAAACTGTATTCTGCTGGCACGAACACCTAAATCACCTGAGGTGCTTTTTAAAAATGCGTATTTGTAGGACCAGCTTTAAATCTACTGAGGAGAGTATTCATATCTGCACATCCTGAAAGCGCTCTGCAGATAATTCTTATACTAAAAAATGTTTGATAAATTGTCTTTAGATTTAAATTTGCCAAAATTCTAGAGACTGCACTCTTAGAGATGTACCGTATCTGGCATTTAATCATAAAACTGATGTTTTAAAGAAAGGGATATTGAGGGTACAAAAATTTAAATCAAATAGAGTCTCAGAGTATTTAAAACAAAACAAAAACCAAAAATCATTGATTCAGCCATATATATCAAGAGCCTACATGTACAAGGTAGTGAGTATACTAGGCCCTATGGAAGGCTAAATCTAGAAATATGGTCACTATAACATATTGTAGAGGAGATATACAATTACTCCACTCTTACTCCAAAGCAGATGCTTTAAACAGTAAAGCTCTAAATGTTTTCAGATGCTGTCAATGCTCAAGTTCATGACCTGTGTGTCTGTAACATAAGCATTTGTTACATAATCATGAATTAAACTGTACATGTATGCTTTGCAAAATAAAATAAAATTGCTGTGAGACATCATTAAAATTATTTTTAATTATTATTTTTAAATGGAAAAAAAAAGATAGCCTCAAACAACCAAATAGGCACAATGCTCAAGTAGATACATTTATTTATAGACTTCAACATTTTTCTCTTCAATTATCTACTGCAAAACTCATCAGCTAAGTTTAAAATGTACGAAGATACAACGTATTTTATCCTGGAAAACTCAGTCTCTAAGGAAGGCAGAGAAATGGACCTGGATAGCAGGTCCATTTTCTAGGACTCTAAGACTCAGAAACACCCTTATGGAAAAGTTTTAGCCATTTTGCCAGGATTTTCCAGGAACTTATTTCAGTTCAATCTGAAATTAACATTAGGACAAATAGGTGAAAGCTGCAAGATGCAGAGTTTGCATCAGTGTAAAAGAAAATTCATAATTGGAAGTAACTAAATGTGGAATGGGGCTATTGCAGTGCCATGAATTTCTTGTTATTAAATGGAGCCAGTAGATGACCTGTTCATAGAGATATGCTAAACCAGAAGTTTAACTAGAAGTTAAAGTAGGTATTCTCTAGTTCCCCTCAAATACTATTTTTTTCAGATTCAGATATTTTATTATTTAGATGAGTTAATAATCCTTCTGAAATTATGTAACATGATAAAAGATGTCATTCATTAGTGAATTTGATCAAAGATCTACCAAAATATGAAAATTTATGAACAGACTCTCTGGTGTAGCAAAGAAAGATCTCTTTAAATTTCAACCCTGCATGTCCAAGATAATGAATGCACCTGCTAAAAGAGATATGAATATATATATAATATATATATACAGTATATATGTATAAAATGTTCCTATTGTTCACATAGAAGTTGTAGAATTTCTATGGGAGAAGGTTATTTCTTGTAATATATCTGATTAGCTAAAAGATACAGCATATTATAATCTGTTCATTTCTAAAACAGCTTTGTTGAAAGATTAGATTATGTTTAATACTTTGTTGGCTTCTCCCTTCAGTATCACATAACCAAAAGATATCTTTAAACAACATTCTTTCATAAGAATCTTTCATCTTCAAAGATGATGCAATTCTGGGGTTTAGAATGTTATAACTTTCCTTTACCTGGAGATAGCAAAACAATGTAACTATAACCATGAACAAAGCAGAACACTAAAATTGTTTGGAAAAATGGGCTTGAAAACGTTCAGAGAACTATTCTCCTTGTCACTGGATAAACGTTACCTACTTTACCGCCTTTGGAAACCAATTTCAAGTTTTTCCTGAAAACTTTTTTTCAAGACATTATAAAAAACAGATTCATGAATACAGTTTCTTCAAGCACATTTGAGTATATAAATGCTTTAGCTTAAAAATATTCTGGTTATAATTTTATTCTTTTCAGTTGAATCTTAATCATTTTGGTTATGCAACTTAAAACTAAATTTGAAAAATGGAAAGAAAAGGCATGTAAAATACTACTAAGCATTAATTTACCCAAACTCGACTTATCATTATAGTATCAAGTTTTAAGAGGCTTATCTTGCCTCTAATATCACTGCAGAAAATAGTTTTTATTAGACCACAATCTGATTAACTCTACCTGAATATTCCTGAAGGTCTGTTCATATCTCTTGCCCATTTTTAATGCTATTTTTTAAACCAAAGTATAGTCTTTTGCCCATTTATAAATGTTTTTGTTTCTTTTCTTATTGTTGATTTTTCAGAGATTTCATACATTTTGGATAACAGTTCTTTATCAGATATATGTTTGGCAAAGACATTTTCACAGTCTGGGCGCTTGACTTTTCATTCTCTTAACAATGTATTTTGCATAACAGAAGTATTTCATTTTAATGATATCCAACTTATCCATTTTTTCTTTCATGAATCATGGTTTATTATTTTATCTAAAAAGTCATCATGAATCCCAAGGTTAACCAAATTTTTCAGTGTTATCTTCTAGGAGTTTCATAGCTTTGCATTTTACATTTAGGTATATAATCAATTTTGAAACAATGTCAACAGTGTAATGACAATGTCTAGATTCTTTTTTTTTTTTTGCATGTGGATGTCCATTTGTTCCAGTACCACTTGTTGAAAAGACTATCCTTCCTCCACTCAACTGCCTTTGTTGGTTTGTCAAAGATCAGCTGACTCCTGTTGTATGAATCTATCTCTAAACCCTTTATTCTGTTCCATTGATCTATTTGGTTACTCTTCCACCAACACTGCATTGACTTGATTATTGTCACTTTATACTAAGTCTTGAAGTTGGGTAGTGTCTGTCTTTGGACTTTGCTCTTCAATATTGTGTTGTCTGTTCCCTGTCTTTTGCCTTCCATATACATTTTAGAATGTTTGTCAATAACCATAAAATAAATTGCATTGAACTTATAAAGCTGGAAAGAACTGATATATTGATAAAAGACTCAATATTGAATCTTCCTTTTCATGTACATAGAATATGTCTCCAATTTTAAGATTTTCTTTGATATCTTTCATTAAAGTTTGTAGTTTTGTTCATATAGGTCTTGTACAGATTTTGTTTAATTTATACAAGTACAACTGACCTTTGAACAATGCAGGCATTAGGAATGCCGACCTTCCATGCAGTCAAAAATCTGCATAAAACTTATTGTTGGTCCTCCATACATGCGGTTCTGCAACTGCAGATTTAACCAATCACAGATCATGTAGTACTGTAATATTACTATTGAAAAAAATCTCCATGTAAGTGGACCTGCACAATTCAAACCTGCATTGTTCAAGGCTCGACTGTATTTCTTTTTTTGGTGCTAATGTAAGTAGTATTGTGTTTTCAATTTCCAATTCCAGTTGTCAATTGATGGTATATAAGAAGGCGATCGGCTATTGTATACTAACCTTGTATCCTGCAACCTTGCTATCATTTCCTATTAGTTCCAGGAGGTTTTTTGTTATTTTGGTTGATCTTGGAATTTTCTACATAGATAATTATGTCATCTGTGAATAAAAACAGTTTTAATTCTTCCTTCCCTACCTCTACACCTTTACTTTCCTTTGCTGGTCTTACTGTATTAGCTGAGGCTTCCAGTAAAATATTGAATATGAGTGATGAGAGTAACCAAACACTTTTAAGATGTTATAATTCAGATTCCATATTCCACTATTTATAAAAAACACTTTTCTTATACTTTAACATCTCTAACAATCTATATGTATCTTATCATTGATGAGATTTTTTAAAAAGTTGTGTCATATTTAAAGTGTTTCTTTTTATTTTTTTCTTTTTAATATTACATAAAAAACAGTGTATGTTAAAAATCAATGCTGTCCTAACAAGAATTAAATATAGAAAAATAGAAAAATAGTATACTTCAAGAATAAATCTGCTTATTACATAGTTGAAGAGTGGCAAAAATCATATTTTCATTGTTCAAATAGCATGTTAAGTGACCCAGCTGTGGGTCTTGAACTACTGTTTCATAGAATATGTCAATTTTCTTGTGGCCTTGATAGCTTTGTTCTGACTGTACCTCCAGATACTAACACTGCTACATTTTGCTTCCTTTACCTATCCAAATTTCGGTCATATTTTTACACTAAAATCCCAATTGCTAGAAGAATCTTTCCCTTTTCTTTGTCATTAGTTAACTTTATTCTACATAGCATGCAATAACTTTACAGTTTCTACCACAGAGCGTAGACAAATGCTGTGTACATAGAAGACGCTCCAACCTAGCTAATATATTTGCTCATCGGGGAAAGTGAAAATGCTAAAATCACTTCCCTCCCAATCCATAAATAACCAACATTTGCCCTTGCTAATGACATGCCTTCTACCTATCAAAACAAAATAACCAAAATGGAGTTAGCCACTTGCTAACTTCATAACTTCCGACACATAATTTCATGACTCTAAGTCTCAATTTTCTCACCTGTAAAATAGGGGTAATAATAGCTCATCTCATATGGTTTGTCTGGGGACCAAATCTATGTAAGGAGTTTGGCTCAGTGCTTGGCATAGAGTACTCACTCTTATAAATATTAGCTATTAATATTATTAGTATTAGTATCATATTTCTTATTGGCACCATAGAATAGCTGTCTCTCAGGTAATTTTCATAGAGAAAATTCTAAAATTCTGGTATGTACTAAAGATTTCTTGGACTCTGCCTAGTTTGGGTTAACCTTAAAGTAGACGCTGAAGCCAAGATTTAGGCAGAGATAGTTTATATGGGATGTGTTGTCACGAAACACAGAGTGAGAAACTGGGGAAGTGAGACATGGAAGGGAGAAAAGCCAGTTAAGGGTAAGTTAAGGTCATAGCCATGTGCAGACTCCATGTCATATGGACTCATAAAAGCCAACTGTTAAATTTTCAGGACTTTTGCAAACCAGTAATTAAACACAGCCATTGTTAAAAATTAAATGATATAAAATTAGTTAAATCAATTATGTTTAAAAATATGTTTAACAATAGAGGAAAAATTATTTTTTTACTATTGACTATTAACTCTTTTGCTTGTTTTAACTGTAACTGATTAACATGCAAGAAATTGTGTATGGGTCATGTGACTAAAATTAAAAGGCATAGATTCCTTATCACACAGACACATACATTTGTTGGGGGGGGGTTGTGGTGTATATATTATATTATTGATGACTAGATAAGTGTTTTAGAGGATATATATTAGGATTTGGAATCAGAAAAAGTTATAGCTTTTTTGTTTTGTTTTAGTTTAATCTTTCTAACCTTCAGATTTCCCACAATAAAACAAGTATAATAATATTTAATTCAATATTGTTACAAGGTTTAAAATAAGATAATATATGTAAAGGAGGTGCTTGAAATGTAGGAGGTACTAGATGTTTAATAATATTGTGTTTCTTTCTTATTTGGCTAAAATAAAATTATTTATTTCAAGTTAAGTTTCTATGATTGTTATTTATCTTGTTTATATATTATCCAAGTCCTTTACTTTTTTCTCTTATTCCTTTTCACTTCCTAACTCTTAACAATCTCATACTTCCTCAGGATTATTGCTAAAGAAAGAGAGAGAGGTTGAACTTTAGATCAGTTAGTACTGCTCTTGCTGTACTTGCCATAAAAAGGTTGTGTGGGACAAATTGGAAATAAGTGACTTAATGAGCATCCTATACTATTTGTTGAGTTGGATAATTTAGCTAACCCTTAAATATATGAAATATGTTTAAATTTATACAGCCTTAAATACAGTTTCATGAGAGGAGAGACTGTATCACTATTTTTTCTTACTTAAAAGCTATACTTAAAAGCCTGATACAGAAGGTGCTCAATAAATGTTTATTTAATAAATTGATGAATATAGCTACGGATGAATGACAGAATTGGTAAGATCATTATTCTCTGTTACAGTGGATAAGAACTGTCTAGAATCCCACCACATGAAAATTATTAGATTTATATAGTATAAAGTGGACCTAACACATAGGAGGCCCTCACAAAAATGTCAGATCCTTTCACAAATTTTTGTGGTAATGCTAAAATATTTTCATATTGTATTCATATTTGAAGAACACTTTTGTAACATTTATATCTGTGTACTAATGTCTTGGTTTATAAATCACTTATATGAGTATTTTAGGTTGAATCTTTTCATTAGTCATGGAATTAGATACCATAGGTATCAGTTCCTATTTTCAGATGGAAAAATTGAGTCCTAAAAGCATTAAATAACTTGCACACGTTCACACACCTACAGAATTACAGCTCTGTTACTTGTACCCAAGATATCTGATTTTAACTTGGAGTCTGTTCTGTTTTTTTCAAAGTAGTAATCTAGTAGTACTTGAATTCTTTTAGTTGTTGAATGCCTATGCCCTAATCAGTTAAAAATAGCTCACTTGGGTTATTTAGGGACTGAGAAATTTGAGTTCAAAAATATCTTCCCAATTCATTTTTAATGAAATAAAATGTTTTATGCAATTAAAAAACACTAAAATCATATACTATTTTTAATGTTAAACTTTTCAATCTAATTATTTTTTACCCCCCTTCTTTGTTTGAGCATTTAATTGATAGTCAATAATATTTATTGAATATATAAATTCTACCAACAAAACAATTAAATGCATGAAAGTATGAAACTTTAGGAACTTCTGAGATAAATATGAGGACAAAGTATAAGCAGTGAGGTAAAATATCTTTGACAGTCCCAGATGATTTATTTTGTTATTACCTTTAGGAGGAGCCATTAATGAATTAATGTATCAAGTGAATCTCAGATATGTGGAGTGAAAAATATCTGTACTGATCAATATTTTGTGAAAGTAGAAAAAAATTTCACAATCATTATTCAATGTAGATTAATCCCTAATAAATAAGAAATAATGAAATACTCTATTTTAGAATATCTGACTAAATGACAGGATAATATAAGTAATGAACTCTGAATGTGTTCATAAAGAGAGGCCAAGACCCGTGAGCCACAACTACTGAGCCTGCGTGTCTGGAGCTTGTGCTCCACAACAGGAGAGGCCGCGATAGTGAGAGGCCCGTGCACCGCGATGAAGAGTGGCCCCCGCTCGCCGCAACTGGAGAAAGACCTCGCACAGAAACGAAAACCGAACACAGCCAAAAATAAATAAACAAATATTGATTCTTTGTTAAAAAAATTTAAAAAAAAAGAGAGGCCAAGAAAGAATAAATAAAGGCCATTTATTTATTAAAGCCCATTAGGGGGAATACAAAGATAGGCCCTTTGAGTGCATGTTCCTAACAGTAAGACAATAATTTCTTTTTTTTTTTGTATTTAAGGATCCAGTTCCTAATAACATTATACTCAGATATGTATCTTAAGTGAGAGAAATGTGAATTATAAAAATATGCAATAAATGAAATAAAGGGATGCAAATAATAGCAATGATACTTGGGTAGAATTTTAAATTAATATAATAATTTATAGATTCCAGAATATCTTTCAACATTGATTAGGAGAGAGATAAATATATATATATATATATATATATATATATATATATATATATATATATATATATATGAACAAGAAGAAGATGAGCAGAAAGGACAAATAGAGGAATATATTTGCTTCACCCTATTTGATTACAAGAAGAAACATTTGGGACAAAAGTACTCTTCTTGGCAGAGATCTAGATGAGTCTTTATAGCAACTTTTTAAGCTGTTATTGAGCTTTTGGCTGTCTAAAGAAGAGCAAATTAATGTTCCAGCTAGGAAATCTTCACTTATATAGGAATACATATTTTACTGAAATATTTGGCAAGATTCATTCTCAAAACACAGTACCTAGCCTAAGGATCAACAGAGGTGGACATCATTCTCTAGGTACAGTGAGAGTGGGAGGATACAGGGAAGTTATGAGACAGTGTTCAACTGCTATAAGGATACTGATATTAATAAAAGAGCTGAAGTCGTTTAGGTTCATGATAATGTAATAATCCATACAGAGGAAAGGAATTTACTCAATTGGGAAGGAAGAAAAAGTCTCGATAAAAGACCTAGAATCAGAGTTTGAGTTCTGTATTCACTATGTTTCACCTGTCAGTTATGGGGATGATAATATTTATCTCATTTGACTATTGTAAGTATTAACTGAAAAAATCTATGTAAAATATTGAACAGAGCGGCTGGTATACAGTAGACCTTCAAAGAGTGGTGGTTATTATTCTGGCAAAGAATAGACCCACAGCAAGAGGACTATTGATGTTGACTAAATTAGTAAATTGCTTATAGATTCTTATAATAGATTTCTACAAGTAAAAGTAATTTTACTGCACTTTCAAGTTTTCTTCTTAGCTGCTGAATATTTGTTTAAAGAAAATGTTTGTTGTGTAACAAGTGAAATAATGTGTGGCTTCTGGGGTTTAGTCTAGAGAGAAGCTAATATTTATGCAGTAAGGTTAGAGTCCCTGTTGATTGACAGTGAACTTTGCCTAAAAATTGTTCTTAGAATATGTGAAACCTAGAATATTAGAACAAACACTTCAGTAGAAAATACTTTTGAGGGGGAATAAAGAGGATAGTGGAGAGGAAGTGGAAAAGTGATTCCATAGAAATCTGGTTGGTGGGGACCAGATCATATAAGGTCCTATCCATTAAAGTAAGGATTTTGTACTTTACCTTAAAATAGAAAGTTCTTGGAGAATTTTATGCATGGGAGTAACTTGAACAGATATAGATTTTTGCTGCACTATGGGGAATGTTTTGAAGATGGCAGTGATAGATGCAGAGAAACCAGTTTTGAAACTGTTAAATTACTTTGTCTAGAGAGGACAACTCCTAGACCTAGAACTGTGGAAGAGGAAATTGATGCAGTTTGATACTTTTTGTTGAGAATTTTTACTTCTATATTCATAAAGGATAATGTCTGTAATTATTTTTCTTGTGAAATCTTTATCTGTCTTTTTTATCAAGGTAATGTTGGATTCATAGAGTTAGAAAATGTTCAACCTTTTTCTACTGTTTGGAAGAGTTTAAGAAAATTTAGTGTTGATTCTTCTTTAAAGGTTTGGTAGAATTCATCAGTGAAGCCATCTTGTCCCTGACATTTTTTGTTGTTGTTCAGTTATTTTTTATTACTGATATAATCTGTACTTGATACAAATCTGTTCAGATTTTCTATTTCTCCTTGAGTCAGTTTTGGTAATTTGTGTGTGTTTAGGAGTTTGTCCATTGCATCTAGGTTACATAATTTGCTGGCAAATGATTGTACACAATATTCCTTTATAATCTTTGCTATTTCTGTCACATTAGTAGTCTTATCTACACTTTTCCTGATTTTTGGTTGTGTATTTTCTCTTTTTTTCTTAGTCAGTCTAACTACAGTTTGTCTATCCTGTTAATAATTTCAACCAGCTGTTGGTTTCACTGATTCTTTTTCTTTTTCTATTTGGTATTTAACTTATCTCCACTCTAAGATTTGTTACTCACTTTCTTCTCCTGACGTTGGGTTCAGTTTGCTCTTTTTTTTCTAGTTTCTAAAGTGTAAAGTTATTTTATTGAAAGCTTTCTTCTCTTTTATTGTAGTTCTTTAAAGCTATAAATTTCCTTCTAGCACTGCTTTCATTACATTCCATGATAGCCATTATGTTGTGATTTTGTTTCATTCATCTTAAAGCATTTTCTAATTTTCCTTATGATTTCCTTTTAGACCCACTGTTGGTAAGTTATTTTGGAGTGTGTTGTTTAATTTCTACACATTTGTGAAAAAGTCTGTTTTTCATTCTTTTATTAATTTCTAGGCTCATTCCATTGTTGTTGAAGATATTTTGTATGATTTGAATATTTTTACATTTGTTGAGACTTGTTTTGTAGCCTAACATATGCTCTAGCATATTCACTTGAGAAAAATATGTGTTTTGATTTTTAGTATAGTATGCTATACAACTCTGTTAGTTCTGGTTGATTTATAATGTTGATCAAGTTCTCTATTTAACAAGAGGATCCTACCAATGGGATCATTTTTTAACAATTAATCCTCTACCCACACACAAAACCATTTTTTTGCAATAATCATAAATGAAATGGACAAAAGTAATCATCAATAGAGAAACTCGACAAGTGAAATTTTTATTTTTATTTTACTGAACTTTATGTGCATAAGCATAGTAAGGAAAAAATAAAAAGGTAAAATAAAAATAAGTATAACAGAAAAAGAAGCACTTCCTAAATATGGCCAGATTACATGGCTCTGCATTTAGATACGGATAAATTGGTGAAAAATATTCACTACAATAAAGTCAATGATTACTTGGACTTTTTATTAGAACAAATGTTCTCCATGGACCAGGAACATTGGTATTACCTGAGAGCTAGTTAGAAATACATAATTCCAGGCTCCATCCCAAACACATTTTATCAGATTATGTGTTTTATCATAATGCTCAGGTAATTCATATGCATATGAAGTTTGAAAAATACTGCTATAGCTCAGTGGTTCTCAGCTATGACTGCACTTTAGAATCATTTGATAATCTTTTTTTAAAAAAACTGCTTGTATCAATATCTAGAGACTCTGATATAATCTACCTAGAATGATTCCTTAGTTTTTTTTTTTTTTTAATCCTGCCTAGGTGATTCTAATTCTAACCAACAATGAGAATTGCTGCTTTATCAGGGGTTCTTAACCTAGAATCCACAGATCCCTTGTATTTCAATTTAAATGTAATTGGGTTTTTGGTAATCTTATGGGATTCATTTTAATTAAAAAATAAACCACTCTGTAAGGGATTTATAAGATACACCAGACTGCTAAAGGAGTCCATGACACAAAAATGTTAAGAATCTAGAGATAAATAATTACCCTGGCCTTTCTCTAAGGGCAAAATGACATATACACCCACAGATTAATGGAAGCACCACTAATACATGATTATTTTCTGAGCTCAAACTGCTTATCAGACTTTGTCTATCCTTTTTTTTTGTTGTTCTTCTTCTCTTTACACTGAACAATAAAGATGTATATCTTGTCTTCAATTGATTAAAATGTATTCTTCTAATTAATTTAGGCTATGCCCATTGGTAAATTAAGGTTAGAGATCTAGAATCCATTTTTCCTTCCATCATTATAAGTGTAGCCAGATTTTTCTTAAGGTATCTGATTCTCCCTTATACAGTTCCAATATTTCAAGGAAAAGTAAAATATAGCAGCTCCTTAGGTGGGTTCTGATAGCCTAATCCAATCAGTACCTTTTATTTTATTTTTCACAGTTATTAGTTTAGAAATGGTCATGTGACCTAAGTTAGCCCAATAGGATTGAGACTTTGGCCTCCTATGCTTAGAATGCTGGATCAGAACTGACTCCTCTTCCTCTGAGTATGAACTGGGAATCAATCATTCTCAGATGTGACTGGGAACACTTCTGTGACTATAAAAGAAGTTATCTTTAGGAAGAAGCCAAACTGTAGTTGGAAGGAATGAGAGATGGGAAAAAATGTATTTTTCATGTTATTATTAAATAGCTAAGTCATGCTACCTTGAGTCTGAAGGTCTCCATATCTCTGGACTTTATATTTATGTGAGAAAATAACTCCTCCTTATTGGTAAGCCAGATTGACTTTGCTTGCTGTTTTTCTCAACCAAGAACATTCTAAACTCTTACAGAACTTGGAATTGTGAGTAGGATAATTTTAGAAATCGTCCAATTCCATTAGAAATCTGAACTTGATTGAGTAAAGGCAAGAAAAGGAAACAGAAAAAACAAAACTTTTATCCACAATACATGGAACCTATCAATCATCATTTTATTGTAGCAAAACAGTTAAAGTGAGGCTTTTGGAGCATGGATTTAATCTAAGACCATGTGTCCAAGAAGCTGCCGCATTAAAATGTTGGTAATAATCAGGATATTGGAGCATGTTCTCTAAGAAACAAACAAGCTTAGTCCAAAAGTGGCTATTTGAAAACAGGAAAAGCATAAACCATAGTTTTCTAAGAGGGATTTAGTTTGCCTAAGGTCTGAATCCTCTAATGTTTGAAATTTCTGTAAATGTCAAGCCTGCTAGGGCATAGTCAGGAAAGCTAAATTTACACAGTAAGCTGAAGTTAATAAGGGAGAGATGAGGAGGTGAAGGATTTAGTAAAAACAAGGTTGGGACCAAAGAAAAACCTCCCTACCCTCCTCAAGCACCACTTGATAATTATTCCTAATCTGCCAAAGGAAGGATAGTGGTCTTTGTCAAGATGGAAGCACGAAACATTCTGGGATAAATAGGATGTTTTATAATGGATCCTCTCTTTATTTAAAAATTTGATGTTTTGTTGTATTATGTAATTTTTATATTAATATTGATATTTGAAAATATTGCATTAAGATATTATTCATCTTGATTGCAGAGTGTTTTGGTGCCACCTTAAATTTTGTGTCCTTACAAGTGCCTTATTCACCTCACTGTGGTCATAGCTATATATCTCCTCAATGGAGTCAATTATTTTGAATTGCTTAGAGCCCAAGACCGAGATTAAGAAAAAAATGGAGGGACTTCCCTAGTGGTTCAGTGGTTGGGGTCCGCCTGCCAATGCAGGGGACACGGGTTTGACCACTGGTCCAGAAAGATCCCACATGCTGCAGAGCAGCTGGGCCAGTGCACCACAACTACTGAGCCTGCGAGCCACAACCGCTGAGCCCTCATGCCACAATTACTGAGGTCTGCACACCCAGAGCCCATGCTCCGCAATGAGAGGCCACCGCAACGAGAGGCTCATGCACCACAGCAAGGAGTGGCCCCAGCTTGCCGCAACTAGAGAAAGCCCATGTGCAGCAACGAAGACCCAACACAGCCAAAAATAAATAAAACGATTTATTTTAAAAAAAGAAAAAAATGGAATATGGTCTTTAATAATTCTGTTGAACCACTTCATCAGTCAGCCTACAAATTTTTTCTCAATTTCATAAGTCAATAGACCCCTTTTATTGATTAGCTCAATTTGAGATGGGTTTTTCTATTACTTTCCCCTGAAAACTTTCTAACATGCCTATGCTTCTTTTATCCTGCAAATCCTTTCTGCTCTGGTTGCTAGGACCACCACTTATTTAGTTTAGGCAGCTTAGGTTAGAAATGGTATTAATTTAAGTTGCCAACACTTTGGGAGATACAACTTTTATGATAACATATCCTCACTAAATGAGTGAGGACTTAGCTTTGAAGGCGGGGAGGAAAAATACTTTTCAATTGTGAATATTTTATATACTATGAATCAAACTATGTGCTCAGTGCTCTGAAGATGGTTATAAACCCAACTGGTTCCTGGTCTTGAGGGACTCATGGGATAATGGCAAAGAAAACTCAGGTACAGTGGGTTAAGGACCAAGAGAGACTGAAATTGTTGTGATCCACAGAAAGCATGTTTGTTTGTTTGCTTGTTTTTGAGTGGGAGGGGTGCTGAATTAATTAAGGGAAACAGAAGAGAAAGAAAGAAAAAAATCTTAAATAGTAACATCGTTCAAAGTTTAACTTTGAAGAGAAAGGTAAAATAAGAGATCTTACTACATGGATTTAAAAATTAGATGATGTTTTTGATAGATGAGATATAGTTACCTCGGCATTAAATGAGAAGAGTTGGGAATTTCTATCCTGCAGCCAGATTCAGTATCAAAATACTATATTTAGTTCATTCACTCATCTTTTCATTTCAAAAGAGCTGTGGAGTAGTTATGGCCAGCAAGGTCTTAATGTTGCTATAGGGAACTGAAATATAAATTAGGAAAAAAATAATCTAGTTTCAGAATAAGATAAATGCACGTATAAACATAAGTTGTGCCATGATATAATAAGTGCTCAAAAAGAAGCATAATTTAGGTAGTGTGGCATTGAGATAAAGGCAAGGTCATATCAGTTTTGGTAAAAATCACAGAATGAGCAATGGGGAAGGGGGGGTAGATTTAAACTGAGCATTCGAGGTTAAAACATGCATTGGCAGAAATGGCATTAAGGAATTGCTTTATTAGCTCAATTACACATTAGAATTAGAAAATGTTATTCCCCCAAGATACCACTTTATCAAAGTCTTTAATGGTAGATTTAAGGTTTTTCAGGGTTTTTAAAAGTACTATTTGGCCACTTTATTTTTTCTTCCTGAAAGAGTAGCACAAGATTATATTATAGAGTGAGTTTTTGTTGTTGTTGGTGGTGGTGGTGGTGGTGGTGATGTGTGTGTCTGTGTGTGTATGCTGGAATATGTGGGATAACGGAAGCTTGATATGGTTCAATTAATGAAGTATCTGAATTTGTTGCCTAATATATGGAGGAAAAAATAGTTTTGACAAAGGCAATTCCTACTTTATCTAATTTGTGTTGAAATTAAACACTGTAAACACATTTTATATTTTGATCCTTGTTTTGATGTTAGCACAGACTGTATATCTCATAATGCAGTTACATATACATGTACACTCTCCATCTTTGCTTTCCTGCCAAACAACAAGCCTATTCACCTTAACTATGAAATCTAAATGCCTATCTACTTATTTCTGAGTTGTATCTTTTGGTTATTTTAAGAATAAGAGTCTTATTCAAAGAAACATGACTATGTCTCTTTCTGTAACACTATAGACTATATAAAAATTTTGAAATGTTTCATTTAAATGAGTAGGCAAAGAAACCCACAGATTAATAACTGTTACTGATACAGTATCAGTAAGAGATTGCATATGTGAACTTCTTTATATCCTGAATGATGAGTAGGATATAGGAACAAAAACTTGCACCTAAATTTAAATTTCAGAATTTGACAATGGATTCATTTTTTGTAATTCCTCTACTTTCTTCAAAGATATTCAAATGTGTCCCTTGGAGCACTAGCAAAAAAAAGACATCACATAAAAATGAGGCAAATGGTGGTGACTTGGAGTCATTAACTGACTAATTTTATCTGTGGAAATAAACAGTTATTTCTTCAAGCAGATTACTTGACCCAGTAGGAAATTCAAACTATGTGCTTGATATCCAAATAAGTTGTCCAAAAAATAATCACCAGTGTTGGTTGTAGAATTGTTCACAAATATTCAATGCCTCCACCTTAAGATGAAAACAGGGAAGAAACTACCTTTGGTATAAAGGTAATATATGGAAACTTACCAGAGACCAAAGGCTTCTATCCTTTAATCATACCTAACTCTGATGGACTTCAATCAGTTTCAACCTCTCAGCAGGAAGAATCTGGCTGCAGGATACAAATGTGAATTTCATTAATACTATTAGAATTTAATAATGAGTTTAATATAGTGAACATAGGAGGAATTACTAATCCCAAGAGAGTCTTAAAAGCTCCTATTGGCTTAGATAATTTGGTGTTTTCTAAAAATAAAGTGTTAAAGTAAGTGAATATATATATATATATATATATATATATATATATATATACATATATATATGGATATATAGTTATTAGATTCCAAAAGCATGCCATTGGAATATTGAATAAATGACTTCCATTCACAGGTGAAAAAAGTGGGGTGTGCATAGATCTAGTGTTAAGAGTGTTAATCATGATGAATTTTATCATAAGAATTGCAACAGTTTCTTAAGTTTGACTCCACAGTCATACACGCTGCCTTTCTCTCCCTCTCATATCCCATCTCAATCTCTAAAGAGAGTGAATAAGTTGAAAACAATGATAGCAAATATTAATAAAGTGCTAGTGACAGGTAATAGGCAAAGGATTTATGTGCGTTATCTTTTTTCTTTTTAAAAAAAATTATTGATGTATAGTTGACTTACACTGCATTAATTTGTGCTGTACAGCAAAGTGATTCACTTATACATATCTATATATTCATTTTCATATTCCTTTCCATAATGGTTTATCACAGGATATTCAATATAGTTCCTTGTGCTATACAGTAGGACCCTGTTGTTTATCCTCTGGGGGTTAACCTTTTTTTTTTTTAACAATTTTATTGGAGTATAATTGCTTTACAATGGTGTGTTAGTTTCTGCTTTATAACAAACTGAATCAGTTATCCATATACATATATCCCCATATCTCTTCACTCTTGCATCTCCCTCCTTCCCACCCTTCTAGCTGGTCACAAAACACAGAGCTGATCTCCCTGTGCTATGCGACTGCATCCCACTAGCTATCTATTTTACATTTGGTAGTGAATATATGTCCATATATACAGTACCACAATCTCACTTTGTCCCAGCTTACCCTTCCCCCTCCCTGTGTCCTCAAGTCCATTCTCTAGTAGGTCTGTGTCGTTATTCCTGTCTTGCTCCTAGGTTCTTCATGACAATTTTTTTTTCTTTTTAGATTCCTTATGTATGTGTTAGCATATGATATTTGTTTTTCCCTTTCTGACTTACATCACTCTGTAGAACATACTCTAGATCCATCCACCTCACTACAAATAACTCAATTTCATTTCTTTTTATGGCTGAGTAATATTCCATTGTATATATGTGCCACATCTTCTTTATCCATTCATCTGTCGATGGACACTTAGGTTGCTTCCATGTCCTGGCTATTGTAAATAGAGCTGCAATGAACATTGTAGTACATTACTCTTTTTGAATTATGGTTTTCTCAGGGTATATGCCCAGTAGTGGGATGGCTGGATCGTACTGTAGTTGTATTTTTAGTTTTTTAAGGAACCTCCATACTGTTCTCCATAGTGGCTGTATCAATTTACATTCCTACCAACAGTGCAAGAGGGTTTCCTTTTCTCCACACCCTCTCCAGCATTTATTGCTTGTAGATTTTTTGATGATGGTCATTCTGACTGGTGTTAGGTGATACCTCATTGTAGTTTTAATTTGCATTTCTCTTATGATTAATGATGTTGAGCATTCTTCCATGTCTTTGTTGGCAATCTGTATATCTTCTTTGGAGAAATGTCTATTTAGGTCTTCTGCCCATTTTTGAATTGGGTTGTTTGTTTTTTTGATATTGAGCTGCATGAGCTGCTTGTAAATTTTGGAGAATAATCCTTTGTCAGTTGCTTCATTTGCGAATATTTTCTCCCATTCTGAGGGTTGTCTTCTTTATAGTTTCCTTTGCTGTACAAAAGCTTCTAAGTTTCATTGGGTCCTATTTGTTTCTTTTTCTGCTTATTTCCATTTCTATAGGAGGTGGGTGAAAAAGGATCTTGCTGTGATTTGTGTCATAGAGTATTCTGCCTATGTTTTCCTCTAAGAGTTTTAGAGTGTCTGGACTTAAATGTAGGCCTTTAATCCATTTTGAGTTTATTTTTGTGTATGGTGTTAGGGACTGTTCTAATTTCATTCTTTTACATGTACCTGTCCAGTTTTCCCAGCACCACTTATTGAAGAGGCTGTCTTTTCTCCATTGTATATTCTTACTTCCTTTATAAAAAATATGGTGATCATATGTGCATGGGTTTATCTCTAGGATTTCTATCCTGTTCCAGTGATCTATATGTCTGTTTTTGTGCCAGTGCCATACTGCCTTGATTACTGTAGCTTTGTAGTATAATCTGAAGTCAGGGAGCCTGATTCCTCCAGCTCCGTTTTTTTTTTTTTTTTTTTTTTTTTTTTTTTTGTCAAGATTGCTTTGGCTAATTGGGGTCTTTTGTGTTTCCATACAAATTATGAAATTTTTTGTTCTAGTTCTGTGAAAAATGCCATTAGTAGTTTGATAGGGATTGCACTGAATCTGTAGATTGCTTTGGGTAGTATAATCATTTTCACAATGTTGTTTCTTCCAATCCAAGAACATGGTATATCTCTCCATCTGCTTGTATCATCTTTAATTTCTTTCATCAGTGTCTTATAATTTTCACCATAGAGTTCTTTTGTCTCCTTAGGTAGTTTTATTCCTGGGTATTATATTCTTTTGGTTGCAGTGCTAAATGGGAGTGTTTTCTTAATTTCACTTTCAGATTTTTCATCATTAGTGTATAGGAATGCAAGAGATTTCTGTGCATTAATTTTGTATCCTGCTACTTTACCAAATGCATTGATTAGCTTTAGTAGTTTTCTGGTAGCATCTTTAGGATTCACTAGGTATAGTATCATGTCATCTGCAAACAGTGACAGCTTTACCTCTTTTTTTCCGATTTGGATTCCTTCTATTTCTTTTTCTTCTCTAATTACTGTGGCTAAAAGATCCAAAACTATGTTGAATAATAGTGGTGAGAGTGGGCAACCTTGTCTTGTTCCTGATCTTAGTGGAAATGGTTTCAATTTTTCACCATTGACGACGATGTAGGCTGTGGGTTTGTCATGTATGGCCTTTATTATGTTGAGGTAAGTTCCCTTTAATCCCACTTTCTGTAGGGTTTTTATCATAAATGGGTGTTAAATTTTGTCAAAAGCTTTCTCTGCATCAACTGAGATGATGATATGGTTTTTCTCCTTCAATTTGTTAATATGGTTTATCACATTGATTGATTTGCATGTATTGAAAAATCCTTGCATTCCTGGGATAAACCCCACTTGATCATGGTGTATGATCCTTTTAATGTGCTGTTGGATTCTGTTTGCAAGTATTTTGTTGAGGATTTTTGCATCTATGTCCATCAGTGATATTGGCCTGTAGGTTTTTTTCTTTGTGACAACA
This sequence comes from Hyperoodon ampullatus, assembly GCF_949752795.1. Lineage (NCBI taxonomy): Eukaryota > Metazoa > Chordata > Mammalia > Artiodactyla > Ziphiidae > Hyperoodon > Hyperoodon ampullatus. The sequence continues at coordinate 186,176,134 of NC_136914.1, forward strand.
TTGTCTGGTTTGGGTATTGGGGTGATGGTGGCCTTGTAGAATGAGTTTGGGAGTGTTCATCCCTCTGCTATATTTTGGAAGAGTTTGAAAAGAATAGGTGTTAGCTCTTCTCTAAATGTTTGATAGAATTCGCCTGTGAAGCCATCTGGTCCTGGACTTTTGTTTGTTGGAAGAATTTTAATCACACTTACAATTTCCAGGCTTGTGACTGGTCTGTTCATACTCTTAATTTCATCCTGGTTCAGTCTCGGAAGGTTGTGTATTTCTAAGAATTTTTCCATTTCTTCCAGGTTGTCCATTTTATTGGCATATAATTGCTTGTAGTAATCTCTCATGATCCTTTGTATTTCTGCAGTGTTTGTTGTTACTTCTCCTTTTTCATTTCTAATTCTTTTGATTTGAGTCTTTTCCCTTTTTTTTTCTTGATGAGTCTGGCTAATTGTTTATCAATTTTGTTTATCTTCTCAAAGAACCAGCTTTTAGTTTTATTGATCTTTGCTATCGTTTCCTTCATTTCTTTTGCATTTATTTCTGATCTGATCTTTATGATTTCTTTCCTTCTGCTAACTTTAGGGTTTTTTTGGTTCTTCTTTCTCTAATTGCTTTAGGTGTAAGCTTAGGTTTTTTATTACAGATGTTTCTTGTTTTTGACATAGGATTGTATTGCTATAAACTTCCCTCTTAGAAGTGCTTTTGCTCCATTCCATAGGTTTTGGGTTATTGTGCTTTCATTGTCATTTGTTTCTAGTTATTTTTTCATTTCCTCTTTGATAGCTTCAGTGATCTCTTGATTATTAAATAGTGTATTGTATAGCCCTCATGTGTTTGTACTTTATACAGATTGTTTTCCTGTAATTGATATCTAGTCTCATTGCATTGTGGTTAGAAAAGATACTTGATATGTTTTCAATTTTCTTTAATTTACCAAGGCTTGATTTGTGACCCAAGATATGATCTCTCCTGGAGAATGTTCCATAAGCACTTGAGAAGAAAGTGTATTCTGTTGATTTGGGATGGAATGTCTTTAAATAACAATTAAGTGCATCTTGTTTAATGTATCATTTAAAGCTTGTGTTTTCTTATTTATTTTCATTTTGGATGATGTGTCCATTGGTGAAAGTGGGATGTTAAAGTCCCCTACTATGATTGTGTTACTGTTGATTTCCCCTTTTATGGCTGTTAGTATTTGCCTTATGTATTGAGGTGCTCCTGTGTTGGGTGTATAAATATTTACAATTGTTATATCTTCTTCTTGAAGGATCCCTTGATCATTATGTAGTGTCCTTCTTTGTCTCTTATAATAGTCTTTGTTTTTAAGTCTACTTTGTCTGATATTAGAATTGTTACTCCAGCTTTCTTTTGATTTCCGTTTGCATGGAATGTCATTTTCTATCCCCTCACTTTCAGTCTGTAAGTGTCCCTATGTCTGAAGTGGGTCTCTTGTAGACAGAATATATATGGGTCTTGTTTTTGTTTCCATTCAGCTAGTCTATGTCTTTTGGTTGGAGCATTTAATCCATTTATATTTAAGGTAATTATCAATATGTATATTCCTATTACCATTTTCTTAATTGTTATGGGCTTGTTATTGTAGGTCTTTTCCTTCTCTTGTGTTTCCTGTTTAGAGAAGTTCTTCCCTTAGCATTTGTTGTAAAGCTGGTTTGGTGGTGCTGAATTCTCTCAGCTTTTGCTTGTGTGTAAAGGTTTTAATTTCTCCATCAAATCTGAATGTGATCCTTGCTGGGTGGAGTAATCTTGGTTGTAGGTTTTTCCCTTTCATCACTTTAAATATGTCCTGCCACTCCCTTCTGGCTTGCAGAATTTCTGCTGCATCAGCAGCTCTTAACCTTATGGGATTCCCTTGTATGTTTTTTGTTGTTTTTTCCCTTGCTGCGTTTCATATTTTTTCTTTTTGTTTAATTAGTGAGAGTTGGATTAATATGTGTCTTGGTGTGTTTCTCCTTGGATTTATTCTGTATGGGACTCTCTGTGCTTCCTGGACTTGATTAACTATTTCCTTTCCCATAATAGGGAAGTTTTCAACTATAATGTCTTCAAATATTTCTCAGTCCCTTTCTTTTTCTCTTCTTCTTCTGGGACCACTATAATTTGAATGTTGGTGTGTATAATATTTTCCCAGAGGTCTCTGAGACTGTCCTCGATTGTTTTCATTCTTTTTTCTTTATTCTGCTCTGCAGTAGTTATTTCCACTAGTTTATCTTCCAGGTCACTTATCCATTCTTCTGCCTCAGTTATTCTGCTTTTGATCCCTCCTAGAGAATTTTTAATTTCATTTATTGTGTTGTTCATCATTGTTTGTCTGTTCTTTATTTCTTCTAGTTCCTTGTTAAAGTTTCTTGTATTTTCTCCATTCTATTTCCAAGATTTTGGGTCATCTTTGTTGAGGATTTTTGCATCTATGTCCATCAGTGGGTTTACATCATTATTCTGAATTCTTTTCCAGGTAGGGTGCCTATTTCCTCTTCATATGTTAGGTCTGGTGGGTTTTTACCTTGCTCCTTCATCTGCTGTGTGTTTCCTTGTCTTCTCATTTTGCTTAACTTACTGTGTTTGGGGTCTCCTTTTTGCAGGCTTCAGGTTCGTAGTTCCCGTTGTTTTTGGTGTCTGTCCCCAGTGGCTAAGGTTGGTTCAGTGGGTTGTGTAGGCTTCCTGGTGGAGGGGACTAGTGCCTGTGTTCTGCTGGATGAGGCTGGATCTTGTCTTTCTGGTGGGCAGGTCCTCGTCTGGTGGTGTGTTTTGGGGTGTCTGTGGCACTATTATGATTTTAGGCAGCCTCTCTGCTAATGGGTGGGGTTGTGTTCCTATCTTGCTTGTTGTTTGGCATAGGGTGTGGAGCACTGTAGCTTGATGGTTGTTGAATGGAGCTGGGTCTTGGCGTTGAGGTGGAGATCTCTGGAAGATTTTCGCTGTTTGATATTACGTGGAGCTGGGAGTTCTCTACTGGACCAATTTCCTGAACTTGGCTCCTCCATCTCAGAGGCATAGCCCTGAAGCCTGCCTGGAGCACCAAGAGCCTGTCATCCACATGGCTCAGATTAAAAGCCAGAAAAAAAGAAAGAAAAAAAGAAAAAAAATCAAATCAAATAAAATAAAAAAGTTATTAAAATAAAAAATAATTATTAAAAAAATTTTTAAAGTAATTTAAAAAAGGAAAGAACAACCAAATCAAAAAACAAATCCACCAATGGTAACAAGTGATGAAAACTAACCTAAAAAAAAAAAAAAAAGAAAGAAAATACAGACAGACAGAACCCTAAGACAAATGGTAAAAGCAAAGCTATACAGACAAAATCACACACGGAAGCATACACATACACACTCACAAAAAGAGAAAAAGGGAAAGAAATATATATATCGTTGCTCCCAAAGTCCACCTCCTCAATTTGAGATGATTCTTTGTCTATTCAGGTATTCCACAGATTCAGGGTATATCAAGTTGACTGTGGAGATTTAATCCACTGTTCCTGAGGCTGCTGGGAGAGATTTCCTTTTCTCTTCTTTGTTTGCACAGCTCCTGGGGTTCAGGTTTGAATTTGGCCCCACCTCTGCATGTAGGTCACCTAAGGGTGTCTGTTCTTCGCTCAGACAGGACGGGGTTAAAGGAGCAGCTCATTGTGGGGCTCTGGCTCACTCAGGCCGAGGGGAGGGGGGCGTACGGAATGCAGGGTGAGCCTGCAGCAGCAGAGACCAGCATTGCAACAGCCTGAGGCACTGTGCGTTCTCCCAGGGAAGTTGTCTCTGGATCCCTGGACCCTGGCAGTGACTGGTTGCACAGGCTTCCGGGAGGGGAGTTGTGGGTAGTGACCTGTGCTTTCACACAGGTCTTCTGGTGGCTGCAGCAGCAGCCTTAGCATCTCATGCTCGTCTCTGGGGTCCATGCTGATAGCCGTGGCTTGCACCCGTCTCTGAATCTCCTTTAAGCAATGCTCTTAATCCCCTCTTAATCCTGATAATGCCCACATATATCTATTTAATCCATTACTTTCTCTTCATTATGAATCATATATCCAACTGCCTAAGTTGAAATGTTCATCAGGATAGCACAAAAAACCAAAGGTATTAATCATGTTTTACCACTACATGACCCCTACCACCACTATGATCAAGTGTTCATGGACATGCACACACACATGCATACACACACACAGCTATCTTTTATCCTATGTTTCCTATCTGAGTTAATGCCACCACCATTCACACAAATCAGAAACCTAGGAGGTATCTTGGACTTCTTCCATTGATTACTCTCTGAATCTTATTAAGTACCAACACTACTTGATTTTAGCAATATCTAGATCTGGAATTGGACTAGATATGACTCCAGATTAAGTGATTTATTAACTGTCTGATGTTAGAAAACCTCCTTAGACTTCTCCATGTTCTCTGATTCCTAACCTGTTAAATGAGGTTAACACTGCCACCTCCCTTGGTGGGTGAGTGTAGCTGTTAATTAATTGAGATTATGCATGTAAAACATCTAGAATCTTATCTATTTTTCTTTTCTTTACTATTATTTACTCTTCTAGTGCCTTGGTTCAAGACTTCATCAGGCTATAATCTTCTGATATTTCTACCTCTAGTCTTATCCATCTCAGCTTCATTCCCCACACTGCTACCAGAATGACCCTTCCAAACTCCAAATCCGAGCACATGATTCCATCTGGCTTAAAGGCCCTCAGTAACTCCTCACTGCCTCTTGGATGAATCTCTCACGCCCTAGTGCGATGTCAGAAATCTTGGTCTTATTTACCTCTCCAGACTTTTCTCTTGCTCCTCTCTTCCTCATAGCCTTTGTTCTAACCATAAAAAATGCATAAATGTTTCTAATTTATGGTATGGTTTCATGACTCCATGTCTCTGTGTCTGCTATTTCTTTTTGGAAAGCTTTTCCATGTTTCTTTTGCCAGCTTAAATCCTATGTATCCTTCAATACAGTCTCAACTTTCTTATTCTCTATAGGACTGAACTTGACCTTCTCAAGACTAGTGGATTATTTTCTTCTTTTTGCCACTAATGAATCTTGTATACACCTATATTATAGCACTTGTGCTTTCTGTAGTGGTTTCTTACTTACAGGTGTACCTCTTCTACTACACTGTGAGTGCTTGTTTTATGTTAGGAATTATGTACTGTGATAGAGACACAATGGTGAATAAGACATGGTCACAGATCCTGAAGAGTTCAGAATCTGAAGGAGGCTGAAATGTAAAGAAGAAGTTTGAACTCAGGGATGTGTTTCAAGTGAAAGTATATAAAATGTGTTTTGTAATTTCCAATAAAATAACATTTTCCCACTGTCCAAGAAGATTGAAAAGAATCTCAGCAATAGAATTACTTTTGAGCTGTGTGTTAAAAATGTTAAAATTAATCAGGAAAAAAAGGAAGTAAGGGTGAGAAATTTGAAAAAAAGATGTCATTGGTAAAAGCACAGAAATAAAGCATTGTATACATGGGGAAATGCAGCTTTTTAAAGCCAAAGAGTAGTATCTGAGGGATAATGGCAAAGTTCAGGACAGAAAGTAGCTAGATGTTGAGTTATGAAGATATCTGTATGTTTAGTTAAAAGTCTGAATAATAATACTTTGAACAATAGCAAGCTACTGAAATATCTTTAGCAGAGGAAAATATGATAAGGTTGTGTCAAATACCCTTGTGAAACAGCCAGTGAGGAAGGTAAAGTGATAATATAAGCTGTCTGTGATGGGGACCCAAAATACATGAAGGTAGTTGAGATGGGGTATAATGAAGTACAAAAAATTGAAGTATGTATTACATAGAAGATGGATGGATTCAATGATTCATTGAAAGTAAGTGATGATGAAGAGTAGAATCTAGTAAGGCTCTTAGATTTCTTAATTGTAAAAGCAGAAAATACAAGACAGGTATACATGAGGAGAAGTGGATTTGTTGGGTAGAGGGTAGACAACAAGACAATTCTGGAATACAATGAATTATACCTGAGAATCAGAATTTCTATAGTAACCAACTGAAGACAAGTGTCTATAACTAGAAAGGCAGGTCTGGGCCAGAGAGAGTGACTGAGAAATTCTGAGTACATAATAGTAATTGAAAATGAATAAGTTCACTCAATCAATGAGAAAATAATAACAAGTCAAGGGGAAAAAATCCAAGAAACCTAAAAAATTAAGAAGTGAATAGAGGGAAACATATTTATTGAAAACCATAAAAAAAGTCACAAATCCATAATAAAGTGGAATTAAGGAGAAGCCAAAGGAATAGAGTTTTTTTTTTTTGTTTTTTTTTTTTTTTGGTGGTACGCGGGCCTCTCACTGTTGTGGCCTCTCCCGTTGCAGAGCACAGGCTCCGGACACCCAGGCTCATCAGCCATGGCTCACGGGCCCAGCCACTCCGCGGCATGTGGGATCTTCCGAGACCACGGCACGAACCCATGTACCCTGCATCGGCAGGCGGACTCTCAACCACTGCGCCACCAGGGAAGCCCCAAAGGAATAGAGTTTAAAGAAGGAAGAAGTATTCCAAAATGTGAAACTCTTTGGAGAAGGTAAAGAAGATAATGGTCAAAAGTAGTCACTGGATTTGGCAAATAAAATCTCCTTGGAGAATGCAGGGTCAGTAGAATATAATGGAAAGGAAGCTGATAGCAGTAGCTGGAAGGAGGAGGAGCAGGAGGTGAGGATCTGGGAATGTGACTGTAGTCTTGTATTTTTCAAGATGTTTAGTTGATGGGAGGGTCAGAGAGCTAGTAACTGGAAGAGTTACCACAGTGGAAAAAAAGTGATTTGTTTAGTTGCATTTATTTTTTAATGGAAATATTTAAGTGAAGTCTATCAGCTAAGATAGGAAGGTGGTGGAGAAGATAAATTTATAAAAGAGGAGGTTTGTCTTAATTACTAATATTAAACTTACTTTGCTGTCTTATCACAGATATAACTAGCTTTGTAAAGGAGAATACAAGTAAGAAAGTTCTCCTCTTCCTCAAAAAGCTTCAGGAACATTTCTTTTACTCTTCCATATATAAAGAGCCCATTAAAAAAATTCCAAAACAAGATCATTCTCCCTCTTATCCATACATTTTCCATCTTCTTTTTCTTTCAGTATTTCTATTCAGCTGTGTATCTTCCACACCTGATAAGTAAAGTTTTTCTTTATTCTCTGTACATTTTTTGGTTTCCTTTTAGCATAAGAATTTACCAATTTCCTGCTTTCCTATTGTAGGTATTTGCAAGATGACCATGACTATCAGAAAGGTATTCCTGCTGATGTGATATTGTCGGTATGACTGTGTTCATGATTGGTGATGTTACTGATATTTAACCCAGGTAAGTTTGTGGCTTAGAAGGTGTATTCAGTGTTTGATCTCAAAAAATAAACTAAGGCAATGGTGCTCAAACTTTAGCTTACATCAGAAACATTTGCAGAAAACACTGATTTTTGAGCTCCGACCCTAGAGATTCTGTTTCAGTTTGTCTGGGGTGAACCTCAAGTATTCACATTTCTAGCAGATTTCTGGGTAGTGCTGATGCCACTGCTTGCTAACCTCACAGTCACTGAACACCACTAACAAGGATAATCAGGTTCCCAGTTGGACAGAGTAAGTATAAATGTATGTGGGCAGCATTTTGATACTTGTTAAATAACAGCTATTGACTCCAACTAGCATCATCACGGTTTGAAGAGAGCAGAAATAATACAGGTCATAGACTATTGTCTTTTCAAGAGCACAGGTTATTAAAAGACCAGAATTCACTAAGTAATAATCTAAAACTGAGACTCTGAGATTTGAATGTGTTTTAATGGCTCAAAACATATAGCACCTCTGTAACATTTCAGATTATTGTCTCAGAAAGTACATGGCAATTTTGAAACACGTAGACATGGAAAAAATTGAAAGTTTTAATAGAAGTCCATTTTAGACATGCTGGGGAACGTATCAGAAAATAATATACGTTTTAAATGCACTATCTCTGAGTCTGCCACCTTTCTGACATGGATTTAAGTCAAATAAGCACCTTTTCTTTCTGGGACATTGCACTCCGCGTTATGTTCTATGGTTTTGTAGCAACAAAGGAGCTAAGGGACAGTCTCTGAGCATTAAAGCAGTGTCCCTATCATAAGCACAGTTGCAGCCATTAGGTAATTACTTTTGTTTCCCGGGAAACTAAAGTACTTGGATGCAACCCATCTTTGACCACAGGCTGTGTCTCTAGGCAGCAGCATACACTGGACCACTGACCTTTAGCTGGAGGTGGATGGCTGTTAAAAAAAATAAATTATATTCCAATTGGAAAATTTTGTTTTGAAAACTTTTTGTTTTCAGTTTTTATGTAAATACTAAAGCAGCCTCCCATTAAGAGTCCAGGGAGGCATGGACCACACTAATCCTTGCCCTTACTCTGTCTAGGATTTGGGCTCAGCTAGTCCTCATTTCCACAAGTCTGCCTCTTGCTCAATGTATGACCTGGGCAAGTTACCCACGCTTCCAATGTTTTAATTTTCATCCCTGAAAAATAAGGATAAATAAGGATAAAATGCCTATCTCAGAACTTCCCTGGTGGCGCAGTGGTTAAGAATCCATCTGCTGAGGCAGGGGACACGGGTTTGAGCCTTGGTCCAGGAAGATCCCACATGCCATGAAGCAACTAAGCCCTTATGCCACAACTACTGAGCCTGGGCTCTACAGCCCATAAACCACAACTACTGAGCCAGCTCTCTAGAGCCCACAAGCCACAACTACTGAAGCCCATGTGCCTAGAGTCTGTGCTCTGCAACAAGAGAAGCCACAGCAATGAGAAGCCTGCTCACCACAACAAAGAGTAGCCCCCATTCACCGCAACTAGAGAAAACACACGTGCAGCAATGAAGACCCAACACAGCCAAAAATAAAATTAATTAATTTGTAAAAATGCCTATCTCATAAGACTATAATAAAAACTGCTAGCTAATATATGTAAATTTCCCAATACTTCTGACTGTTCCTATATTTCTATCAAATTATCCAGGAGAATAAAAGAAAGGATGTGAATAGGTTGTCTGGCTGAGAAAGCAAAAATATTTAACTAAAAACAACAAATATAATCTATTGTACAATAAAGAATTTGTCTGGTCTTTGTCCTGGGTTCCTGGCATGGAGCTTCTGAAATCCTTGGAATTTCTTAAGTGATAGGAGAGTCTTCATGTTATATTAATGAATGACTCACTGTAGATCCCTAGAGAGCTTTGCAGTGGTGGCTGGTGACCAGAAAGACCAACTGTGTGATTATAGGGTTTGGATTTTGAGCCAGGCCAGCCTCCTGGGAGGATAAGGAGCTGGAGATTGAGTTAAATCATGTGGCCAATGATTTAATCAATTCATCTCACCTATGTAATGAAATCCCAATAAAAACTCTGGATATCAAAGTTTAGTAGAGCTTCCTGGTTGATGAACGTGTTGATGTGTTGGGAGGGTAACAATCTTAATCCCATAATGAGAGGGTGCAGAAGCTACTCATTCCCATGAGTCATATGCTCACTTGAGATAATCAGATATATATATATATATATATATATATATATTTTTTTTTAATTGCCACCTCCTACTATCTAATCCATCATAGTAATTGCTCTTTTTTATCCGTGTTTTCTCTTATATTATGAATTAGTAATCTGGGAACCATGGCATATAAATAATAGCCATATGCTCCCAGTTGACCCAAACTGAAAGCATGGGAAGAGTTCAGGTTGGGAAGCTATGGTGAGTTATGCAAAATCAAGGGCAACAGGTGGTAAGATTCACAGTGGTAAGGGCCCTGTAAATCACATTGTTGATTAATATACAATCAACAATGATAATATTCTCACAGTAGGATAAATAGAAATGAAGTGTGAAGATGGGAATTGGGAAATAAACATAGAGTCAGGTACAGTTAAGAGGAGGCTCATAGCTCAGGGTAAAGGAACTAATTTGTGCAATTGATTCTGAAGTTTTCTGCTTCACATGTGAGGTGGCTGTGCTTCTATCTCATTCCACTTGATCTTGGAGGAGCCCTTTTCCAGAGGCAAAGAAGAGTTTATAAGTTTGTCGTCTGTGCACCAGGAAATCTGGGAGATATCTGACTGTTATATTGAAATGTTACTTAATTTAACTTTGTCTTCACTTTTACTACTCCTGAAAGTTTCCAATTTACCCCACTGCCAACCCACTACCACCTCCCTTCTCCAACTCCTCAACTTTCTCTCATTATTCCTTGTGACTCAGACTCTATCTAGTTTTATTCACCAAATTCATTCCAACAAAATCCACTTCACTGATTGGACAAATTTTCCAAAAGGCCAAATTATCTAAATATGTTTATTTTGTCAGTTATTCATATGATTTACAGAAATTCAAATTAGATGATATGGTTTTAACAGCTTTTGAGATTTCTATTACCTTTTATTTGTCTAGCTTTCATGTTGTCTTACAAATAGCTTTTAAAGATTTTTTCAACATGTTTCTCCACCATGTCCTTACAGCTAAAACCAGTGAGAGCTGGAGGAAGGAGAGAGAAAGCTTTCATCTGGAGGAAAAACTAAGGAGAGTTCACTCAGAAAATTGTCTTCCTGATAATCTAGCCACTGGAATAATTGGCTTTTGGCGAATTAGCTCAAAGAGAATTAGCTTGCTTTCTGCAGCTTTAGACAGTAAAGCTAAAAGTTTGCCTACCAACTTTCAAAGCAGTGAAATTTTTTTTCCTTTGACTGTATATCAGGTTCCTAGAAAGCTATAGAATAAAAATCCTGCTACAGAAAAGGAACTAGACATAGCAGTAATAATTGTCCATTTTGCATACTTATTTACAATCTTGAAATATGCATTAACACAGAAAAATTAGTTCATTAAATTAAATAACATGGGGCCAAGTTCTTAAGGAGACCATATGATGGGATCTTGGATACAAATGCAATTCATGTGTTCTAGAGAATCATAAGAACTCTGTGACGGCCACCTTATAAATCCCAGCAGGGACAGAGATGGTTTAAAGCTTAGTTAAAAGCAAAATCTTTTCTACTTAAAAGGATTGTTTTTCGTCAGCTTGCAAGAGAAAATCCTGATGCAGAAGTGACAATGCTCAGTTATCCAGCAGTACCAAGACCACCAGAAAGCAGTAGCTGTTGGTCAGAGCAAGAGAAATTTAAAATCAGAATTTGATCAGAGTTTGGACTGTGATGACAACTATAACTTTATAAATGCAAGTTCTGCTTCTGAAAGGGTGCACTGGCTGTTAAGAAGTGACAGCATTCAAATGTGAAGGAGTCTAACAATTGCTCCATTTTTCTCTTTTCCAGAAGTCTATTATTAGCACATGAGTTAACACTTGATATGTCAGACATTCAGACTTGCCTTCTGCTAACTTGTATGTTTACCACATTGCAAATAGGTTTTTTAAAAATTAAACCAAAATAAATTAGTTTAGAGGTTGTATATATGTTTCTGTGTAATGGAGAGATGATTATACTTGAAAATATTATTAACTTATTTATTGACTGAAGGTAACTTAAAAACACAAACTTGTTAAAACTAAAGTAAGAATAAAAATGTGTATTTTCCACAAATATTTAAGTAATTATTCAGACTTATCTATTGTCTCTTTCCAAGTGGGAATAAACACTGAGAAATGTACAGGAAGTTCAACAGTCAGTCTGTGATAGCATCAATGTAAAATTTGCTTTTCAGAGATTTTTAAAACTGTTCTATAAGGTCAAATGGACAGAGGATTTTTATAAATTTAGAGTACACATTCTTCAGGTTATCTAACTTAAAGGCTGTGTGTAGTCTCATAATTTTAAGGAAGTTAATATAGTGGTTGTAAAATAAAATTTAAACTGAAGGAGCTAGGTGTGATGGTGTAGAAATCAGGGAGTTTCAACTCATGTAAATATTTGAGGTGGGACTTTTAAAAATTAATGGCGCTAGGGAAATAGAGGGCAAATTTGAAGATTCTTTTCTTCCATTTATTGACTAATCCAATGGTAAGGCAAGTCTATGGCCAGGAATAGAAGATGTTCTCCATAGTATTGGACCGTGACTATTCATATATATATTGTCCATATTTCTTCTTTGAACTTTGAAGTGCCTTACATGCCTAACTATACTTAATGCATATATTTTTTTATCATCTCTTTAAATATCATTCTCCATTAGTTTTGAGTTTGAGGATAAAAGTATAAGGTAACCCATTCTTATTTCACTTAATTTAAATCAGAAATCAGTACGGGAGAAAAAAAAAGAACTTTAAACATCTATAACCATAATTTTCTAAATTCTTGTTTTTTCACTAAGTTTAAAAAAAAGATCACAAATATTTTCTTGTCTTTTCACTCCTAACATTTTACTTCACAACTTACATTTACTCAAAATCCAGCACTTTGAAATTTACTGTATATTTATGCTTTGCTTACTTCACCTATCTCCTGAAGTGTCTCCTGAATAGTAATAGATACCATCACAATATTCAATAAAGATACATATGTCAAACTGATTTATTTTTCAGTCTCTACCCATGTAAAATGCATAAAATAAACCAGATTTCTGCAGATATTTGACTATTCTAGTGGAAATTATAAGTACAAATCATCCAGACACAGGTATTAAAAGAGCCACTGGAGAAAAGTCTCTGTCTCTTATACTAAATTGTTTCTTCTCAAAGGATGAGATAATTTACTAAATGCAAAAAAATAATCATAATACATGCTAAATCATCACACATGATAAAAGCTGAATTTTACGGTTCGTGATAATTCGTTTGGAGGACTGGAAGATATAACTAAATAGATCTGTGACAAGAACTTAGAACTAAGTTCATTTTATTTTCAGATTCAGTAGTTAAGGCAGATGCTCAAAAAAAAAAAAAAAAGTCAGCTAGATTTATTAAAACCTTGTTGTAAAATCCTTACTTTTAAGTTATGGAGTCACAGAAGTGCAGTGTGAATTGATGTCACCTAGAAGATAAACAAATTACTCAGCAAAGAAGCTAAGAGAAGTATGCTTTTGTTTTTCTCCTTCTCCCTTTCCTGGTCATCGTCATATTTCCATGTGATTCCATGCCATTTTTCTGTCCCCTGGATGCTCCTTACAAGAGGGTTAGAATAATAGTTTGTAATATTGTAAGTCCCCAACTCACCATTCTCAAACAAAATTAGCTAGAAATATCAGAATCACATTCATCCTTCCAAATTCAAGACAGTAACTAAAATACCTCATGTGTACTTGCAAAAATGGCTTTGACTCATTTTTTAAATTAATTAATTAATTTTTTAACGTTTATTGGAGTATAATTGCTTTACAACGGTGTGTTAGTTTCTGCTTTACAACAAACTGAATCAGCTATACATATACACATATCCCCATATCTCCTCCCTCTTGCATCTCCCTCCCACCCTCTCTATCCTACCCTTCTAGGTGGTCACAAAGCACTGGGCTGATCTCCCTGTGTTATGCGGCTGCTTCCCACTAGCTATCTATTTTACATTTGGTAGTCTGTATATGTCCATGCCACTCTCTCATTTCATCCCAGCTTACCTTTCCCCCAATAGACATTTCTCCAAAGAAGATATACAGATTGCCAACAAACACATGAAAGGATGCTCAACATCACTAATCATTAGAGAAATGCAAATCAAAACTACAATGAGGTATCACCTAACACCAGTCAGAATGGCCTTCATCAAAAAATCTACAAACAATAAATGCTGGAGAGGGTGTGGAGGAAAGGAAAGCCTCTTGCACTGTTGGTGGGAATGTAAATTGATACAGCCACTATGGAGAACAGTATGGAGGTTCCTTACAAAACTAAAAATGGAACTACCATATGACTCAACAATCCCACTACTGGGCATATACCCTGAGAAAACCATAATTCAAAAAGAGTAATGTACCACAATGTTCATTGTAGCTCTATTTACAATAGCCAGGACATGGAAGTAACCTAAGTGTCCATTGACAGATGAATGGATAAAGAAGATGTGGCACATATATACAATGGAATATTACTCAGCCATAAAAAGAAATGAAATTGAGTTATTTGTAATGAGATGGATGGACCTAGAGTCTGTCATACAGAATGAAGTAAGTCAGAAAGAGAAAAACAAATACCATATGCTAACACATATATATGGAATCTTAAAAAAAAAAAAAAGGTTCTGAAGAACCTAGGGGCAGGACAGGAATAAAGATTGACTCATTTTTTCTCTGTTCATTGCTTACCACTTCTTCCCTGTACTCAGACCATTATTCACTCATTGGTCTGGCAAGAAATTTCTATAGAGGTAATGTTGGTATCACTCATGTTGACTCCACTACTAGGGCAATATAAGGCTTTGCTGTTTCTGAGTTTGGAAGAACAATTCTTTTGCCCCAGTTTTGTTTTGTTTTGTTTGTTTGTTTTTTGCGGTATGCGGGCCTCTCACTGTTGTGGCCTCTCCCGTTGTGGAGCACAGGCTCCGGACGCGCAGGCTCCAGATGCGCAGGCTCAGTGGCCATGGCTCATGGGCCTAGCTGCTCCGTGGCATGTGGGGTCCTCCCGGACCGGGGCACGAACCCCTGCATCAGCAGGCGGACTCTCAACCACTGCACCACCAGGGAAGCCCTGCCCAGTTTTAAACATGATGTTGTTAAAAAGGGAAGAATGTTCCCCTATCATGTGTGTCCCTCCATGTCCTTTTTCTACTATTTATATTATAGAGAACTAAAGACGCAGTTCTTTGATACCTCTTTCCTCTATCTTCTTACACCCAGGACTGTGTTATGAGTCATTATAACTGGGCCAGAAGACAAACTGAATAACACACACAAGATTGTACTCAAAATTTTTGCTCTCTTTCGACCCTTTTTCACAATCTCTACATTAAGTCCTCCTCCCAGCAAGTTCCTGCTTTAGCGGATACACCTTTTTTGGGGGGATGCAGGGTAAATGGTAGCCCTTATTAATATATGAATTAGAGGTATTTTTTCTGGAGGACTAGTCTTTAGTTCCAGTGAATCTAGTGGTTTCTATAGGACTCCTCAACCCATTGTGGAAAAAAAAAAAAAAAGAAAGAAAACTAATAACAAGACTGCTTTGGAAATTGAGTTTTAATATCTTTCTTTACTTCAATTAATTCAATGATAAGGAAAGTCTATTATCAGAAACAATACTGCATATATCTGACTATGCTATAGTTACAAAGCTTGGGACATCATTGTGTGAAATTCCTACAGAACAGACATTACTAAATTATAAACCAGACCACATTGTCTATTATTGAAATATTTCTAGAAGCTTTATGTACAACTAATAGATGGACATCCACTCTTTTAAATTATTTTTCATCTTATGTGAAGAGAAATTGACTTAATTTAAATTAAAGTGATATTGTACATAGAAAAATATACTATTGCATTAGCCCTTAACATTTATACTGTTTTTGACCATCACCTTTTAAAATAACTGTAGGCTAGTCTTATTATTCTTCATTTTGCTGATAAGAAAATGTGGGACACAGAGAGGTTAAGTGAGTCAACTCAGATTACACAGAAAGTCAATGGCAAAAGAAACTAATATTACTGAATCCTTAGTGTCCCTTGTTGTTCTGCTTAACAGTGCTGTCTCTTATTAAAAAGGACAACCATAGTTATCCCATTTATAAGCCTGCTATAATTTAGTCACATTCTAACAGATTCAATTTGGTATTTCACATTGATTAAATGATTTAAAAGATATTTAAATATAATTTAAATTATTTATCAATGACTTTGAAGGTGTTGTTTCTTCAAGGACACAAAGCAAACCCCTTATAAAGCTAATAAATAAGTCAAGATCCATGTTTGCAGATCCCTGTGGCTGTCAGCAGAACAGACCTCAGGCATTTGGGGGTGGGGTGGGATTAATTAATTTACATAAGAACTTTAATAGTCCTCAAAATCCAGTGTTTCATCAAATGATTACTGACTGCCTACTATGATCCAGACATATTCTAGGTGCTAGTAGTACATAATACAGAAAACAGAAAACATCTCAACCTTCATGGAGTTAACACTGCAGCAGGGAAAGACAGATGATAAACAAGATAAGTAAATACAATGTATAGTATGTTACCTGGTTATAAATAGTATAACCACAAAAACAGGAAAGGGAGATAGGAATTATTGCAGGTCAGAGATCAGGGGACCACAGAAAGCCACACAGAGATGGTTTTTGATGAAAGTCCTAAACGACTTGAGACTGGGAGCCATCTGTGGGACATCTGTGGAAGAAGCATTCCAGGCACAGGAAACATTAAATATAAAGGTCCTAATATAAGAGTGTGTCTTATGTTTAAAACAGACATCAAAGAATCTTTTTTGGTTGGACTGAAGAAAAGCAGTGGGAAATAGTTTCAGACTGGTGATAGAGGACAATATAATGCAGAAACTTATCAATCATAATAAGGATTTAAGCTTTAATAAAACTCTAAGTGAATTGAATAGAAGAGTGGCTTTAGGTTTTAAAAAGATAACTCTAGCCACAATTGAGAATAAACTCCTAGACACTAAAAGCATAAGCAGAGAATTCTGTTTCTTACTACACTAAAGACATACATTTCTGCCACTGGATTATTCTCTTGGAAATCGAAACTTGGTGCAATGGTAGTGCATGTTATTAAAGATCAATGGCACTCTGCTGGCTAAATGGCTTGATCTGCAAGGGAGGTACTGGATGGGTTCTGGTACTGTTGGTTGTTGGGTCCTGTTGATCAATTGTTGGCCAATGACACTAGAGCTGTAATGAGGAAGTGAATGATAAGCTGGACTAGCAGAGCCGCACAGGCGTTGAGGTGAACTCACTCGAGACTCAAACTGAATATCGGATACTGAGAACCATTGAGTAGTGATGACTTTAATGTAGACAGAGTCTGTCTAGGGGGGAGGCTAGGGATGGGTGTTAAAGCAGACAAGTAACAGTTATTCATATGGTCCAAGACTACCTTTTGAGAGATGTCTAAATTATGCTAAAATCACTGCCAAAACATTTGGAAATAACAAAAGGGTTCTTTTCAGATACTTCCTTGGCATCCTTGTAGAAAAGCTCTGTTAAAAAAAAAATGACTCAGCACTGTATTGAAGAGAGCCCTTAAGAAACAAGTATTCTTACTCCTGTAGTAAGTGACATGAAATGAACAGTCATGATCACTAACCGTGTAGTATGTATGAATGATCAAAAATATTTTCAAATGGGAGAATGTGAACCAAAACATTTCTAGTATCATAGAATATTGGCAGAAAAGGGAGTTTTGAGTGCATTTCATAAACCAGTATTGTATGAGTTACATTATTTCATTTTTAGGTTCCTTTTGTTACTGCTCTTCCACTTATTTTTTAAATTTTGAGCTCATTTTCAAAAGACTGATTAAAATTCTGCCTACATCTGGGCTGAATACTTCCTTTCTCGTCAAGGCATAAAAGCTGTGAAGTTATTTTCTTTTTCCCAGTTTATATCTCAATTGTCAATCTCCATTTATTTGATTCTTCTAGCTCTGACTTTCATTTTCAATTTTCCCTCTTATTAGCTTTATTTGGGATTATATATGATTTTTTAATCTCTATTTTCCCCTCTCTCCTTTTTTTTTGGATTAATCCTTTGAAACTTCCTGTGAACAAGGCAGTGATACTTAACTTTGATAGAACAAAGATTAGTTACAAGTTTCACCTCTTTATCTCTGAGAAATATCAATTCCTAGAAGTTGTTACTCATGTAAACAACATCTATTATTTTATAGTAAACTTTGTTCAGCTTTTTAAATTAGGTAAGTTAGTTATAACCAATCCCAAATATGTCAAATGATCAGAAAACAATCTGTCATCT
Organism: Hyperoodon ampullatus; assembly: GCF_949752795.1. NCBI lineage: Eukaryota > Metazoa > Chordata > Mammalia > Artiodactyla > Ziphiidae > Hyperoodon > Hyperoodon ampullatus. The sequence goes on from NC_136914.1 coordinate 186,193,974, forward strand.
ATTTAATGCTGGGATTATTGGTTTTGATATTTTTGTCATTATAATTTTATACCTAGAAAAGATGATCTCATAAATGCAACAGTATATAATGATTAACAGATGCAAATGAAATTGCAGACAGTTAATTTAATGGGTAAAAGATGGCTATCTTAAAATAATGGTTAAAGGTCATATGACTAGGCTTCAAATGTTACAAAACAAAAATAATTAATTGAATAAACAGGCATTTATTTAGAACCTAAATTAAACTAAGGACAGTGATAAGGCACCTGACCACAGAGCTAAACAATTAAACTTCTGATGGTAAGGAGTTCACTTTGTTATTAGAGGAGCAGAAAAAGGTAAAAGTGAGTCTTAAATGGATGCATAAAGTACATTACATTGTTTCATAAAACATGTTAGCTGAACTAGTGCTTTAGATGAATATTAAAACATATATGTTTATATTGTGTACCTTATTTATTTATTATATTAAATTAAGACTTTTTCCCCCCAAAAGACATTACAGCTAATGACAAGGAATTACAGAAGGTGCCTGGGTGGAAAATGTATAATAGGAATAGTTATTAGAAATAAATGTATCTCAGTATTTCACTATACAGTACGTTTAATACACAAAATATTTAAAAACTTATTTTCTCAAATACTGTATATATTTCCACCTTTTGTAGAATGACCTAACTCACACTTCTCTATTAAAATATGATTCAAAAAATACTTCCTCTTAAGATGTCTGTAATTTTTACCCTTATTTATTATGGGACAATTTCTATCCTGCCATTTAATATTTATGTTGTAGGTTAGTGTCAATCTTTCCTTACAGACAGTTTGTGATATTATCCAGTTCCATATACAAGTGATAACACTCAGGGCCAACTTCGTGAGTGTGCAACCTGTGCCCCACACTTAGCAGGGCTCTAAATTTGATTTAATGGTCCGAACTCAGTGCCTTGAAATTCTTAATAATTTTACTTTGAATTTATGTTTTATAAACACAGTTTGATGGGACAAGGGAGCTTTGTGTGAGCAGAGTAGATGTATGCAATACATGTATCCTCTGTTCCCTGCTTTTCCATTTGCATATAGTGTTTGCAGTGCTCCATGAGCTCAGCGTCCCAGTGTACCACAATGCTTAGAGCACTCAACTGAGTACAAGGTAAGCATGTATCTTATTCAGTTAGGGCTGCTATAACAAAGTAGTATACACTGGGTAACTTAAACAATAGAAATTTATTTTTTTAACAGTTCTGGAGGCTGTAATTCTGAAATCAGGATGCCAGCAGGATCAGGTTCTAGAGAAAACTCTCTGGCTTGCAGACTTTTGCCTGCTTACTGTGTCCTTCAGTGGCAGAGAGACACACAGAGCTCTGCCATCTTTTCCTTTTCTTAAGGGTACTAATCCCATCATGAGGGCCACATCTTCATGATTTCATTTAACTCTAATTGCTTCTCAAAGGCTGCATCACCAAATACCATCACATTGGGGGTTAAAGCTTATACATATGAATTTTGGCAAGATACTATATGGTCCATAGCAGTATGTTACACCTATGACTGACTAAATGAGGGTGTTGACAACCCTTATATGTCATGCTTTCAATTCAAACCAGCACTTCCTTTGAACGCAGAAAGAAGGTCATAATATTCTAAGAAACATGAATGACCAAAGAACATTATCATTTCTTTCTGACTCATATTACTTTCCTGCATTAACCAACTTATGCTGAAATTAATAATATAGAAGGAAAGAGAAAGGCAAATCAACCGACACTTCATTTTTCTTTCAGTCCTTTCACATTCCTCAGTGGCAGAATATGGAATCATATTCTGCAGAATCAAGGAATGAAATAAAAACAGTTTGAATTAGTTTTGTGAAACATTCCCATTGTTCTTATAGGAAATAAGGCTTGGCTTTCACACTGTTGATTGTATAGTACCCATCACTATGCATATACTGAGCTTCAAACTAAATTGTGTAATTTCAATGATTCCACATATGTATATGTAGATACTCAGATATCTGCATTTAAAACTGGTGCAGGAGAAGAGATAGTAATGGGAGGGTATGAACAGAAGTTGATGATTTAGGGTCAGCTATGCTTTGAGGTAGTGAAGCCTCTGAGGCAAATAACAGGGGATAAACACAACTAGTAAAATCTAGATGAATTCACCTTACTCCCTGGGGAATTGGCAAAGTAGTTGGTCTAGTAGAAATGTGAGGAGATACCAGCTAAAAATATTTTTTTTGTTTTTATTATCTACCTTAATGAAACAGCAAGTGTTTGGGAGAAAGAGAGATAAACAAAGCAGCAATATGTCCAGTGTTTGAGACAAAATATATTCATATTATAAAACAAGATTCTTGTCAGAGATCTGAAAAACATTGCTTTAATCATTATGACACTGCTGTGTGACTGCTTATCATGAAAATATGGTTCTGGGGCCAGATGGTGATGGGCATTTTACTCTAGGAACCAGAAGCTATGGTATAAAGAGTATTTCACTGAGAAGAAGATTCAGATACTGGAAATTCCCTGTTTTTCTTAAATTTCAGACAAAATTTCTAAGGACAAATATTTATTTATGGTCACACCAGAGGATAAAGGAATGTCTTATCTGAGTAATAATCCAAACTTGCCACAGTGTCTGATGTTCAGAAATTATCATCTCTTATATAAGCAATGCCATTTTCGGATGGAGGAGATGAAGATGGAATGAGGTTAATCTTTGGCAAAGAGGAAAATTGTCCACTTCCTCCTTGGCTATGCAGTGGTATAATTCACAAAAGCCATAAAAATGAAGATAGTTAACACTTCACTTTCACCAATGGATAGATCATCCAAAATGAAAATAAATAAGAAACACAAGCTTTAAATGATGCATTAAAAAAGATGGAATTAATTGATACTTATAGGACATTCCATCCAAAAACAACAGAATACACTTTCTTCTCAAGTGCTCATCGAACATTCTCCTGAATAGATCATATCTTGTGTCAAAAATCAAGCATTGATAAATTTAAGAAAACTGAAATCATATGAAGTAACTTTCTTGACCACAACGCTTTGAGACTAGATATCAACTACAGGGAAAAAATCTGTAAAAAATACAAACACATGGAGGCTAAACAATACACTACTTAATAACCAAGAGATCACTGAAGAAACCAAAAAGGAAATCAAAAAATACCTAGAAACAAATGATAATGAAAACACAACAACCCAAAACCCATGGCATGCAGCAAAAGCAATTCTAAGAGGGAAGTTTATAGCAATACAATCCTACCTCAAGAAACAAGAAAAATCTCAAATAAACAACCTAACATTACACTAAAGGAATTAGAGAAAGAAGAACAAAAAAACCCCTAAAGTTAGCAGAAGGAAAGAAATCGTAAAGATCAGATCAGAAATAAATGAAAAAGAAATGAAGGAAACAATAGCAAAGATCAATAAAACTAAAAGCTGGTTCTTTGAGAAGATAAACAAAATTGATAAACCATTAGCCAGACTCATCAAGAAAAAAAGGGAGGAGACTCAAATAAATAGAATTAGAAATGAAAAAGGAGAAGTAACAATTGACACTGCAGAAATACAGAGGATCATGAGAAATTACTACAAGCAACTATATGCCAATAAAATGCACAACCTGGAAGAAATGGACAAATTCTTAGAAAAGCACAACCTTCTGAGACTGAACCAGAAAGAAATAGAAAATATAAACAGATGAATCACAAGCACTGAAATTGAGACTGTGATTAAAAATCTTCCAATAAACAAAAGCCCAGGACCAGATGGCTTCACAGGTGAATTCTATCAAACATTTAGAGAAGAGCTAACACCTATACTTCTAAAACTCTTCCAAAATATAGAAGAGGGAGGAATACTCCCAAACTCATTCTATGAGGTAACCATCACCCTGATACCAAAACCAGACAAAGATGTCACAAAGAAAGAAAACTACATGTCAATATCACTGATGAACATAGATGCAAGAATCCTCAACAAAATATTAGCAAACAGAATTCAACAGAACATTAAAAGGATCATACACCATGATCAAGTGGGGTTTATCCCAGGCATGCAAGGATTCTTTAATATATGAAAATCATCTCAATCAATGTGATACACCATATTAACAAATTGAAGGAGAAAAACCATATGATAATCTCTATGCTGAAAAAGCTTTCAATAAAATTCAGCACACATTTATGCTAAAAACCCTCCAGAAAATAGGCATAGAGGGAACTTATCTCAACATAATAAAGGGCATATATGACAAACCCACAGCCAATATCATTCTCAATGGTGTAAAACTGAAACCATTTCCACTAAGATCAGAAACAAGACAAGGTTGCCCACTCTCACCACTATTATTCAACATAGTTTTGGAAGTTTTAGCCACAGCAGTCAGAGAAGAAAAAATAAATAAATAAAAGGAATCCAAATCGGAAAATAAGAAGTAAAGCTGTCACTGTTTACAGATGACATGATACTATACATAGAGAATCCTAAAGATGCTACCAGAAAACTACTAGAGTTAATCAATGAATTTGGTAAAGTAGCAGGATACAAAATTAATGCACAGAAAACTCTTACATTCCTATACACTAATGATGAAAAATCTGAAAGAGAAATTAAGAAAACACTCCCATTTACCATGGCAACAAAAAGAATAAAGTATCTAGGAATAAACCTACCTAAGGAGACAAAAGACCTGTATGCAGAAAGCTATAAGACACTGATAAAAGAAATTAAGGATGATACAAACAGATGGAGAGATATACCATGTTCTTGGATTGGAAGAATCAACATTGTGAAAATGACTACACTACCCAAAGCAATCTACAGATTCAATGCAATCCCTATCAAACTACCACTGGCATTTTTCACAGAACGAGAACAAAAAACTTCACAATTTGTATGGAAACACAAAAGACCCTGAATAGCCAAAGCAATCTTGAGAAAGAAAAATGGAGCTAGAGGAATCAGGCTCCCTGACCTCAGACTATACTACAAAGCTACAGTAATCAAGACAGTATTGCACTGGCACAAAAACAGATATATAAATCAATGGAACAGGATAGAAATCTTAGAGATAAACCCATGCACATATGATCACCATATTTCTTATAAAGGAGGCAAGAATATACAATGGAGAAAAGACAGCCTCTTCAATAAGTGGTGCTGGGAAAACTGGACAGCTACAGATAAAAGAATGAAATTAGAACACTCCCTAACACCATACACAAAAATAAACTCAAAATGGATTAAAGGCCTAAATGTAAGGCCAGACACCATCAAACTGTTAGAGGAAAGCATAGGCGGAACATTCTATGACATAAATCACAGCAAGATCCTTTTTGACCCACCTCCTAGAGAAATGGAAATAAAAACAAAAATAAACAAATGGGTCCTAATGAAAGTTAAAAGCTTTTTCACAGCAAAGGAAGCCATAAACAAGATGAAAAGACAGCCCTCAGAATGGGACAAAATATTTGCAGATGAAGCAACTGACAAAGGATTAATCTCCAAAATTTACAAGCAGCTCATGCAACTCAATATCAAAAAAAAAAAAAAAAAACAATCAAGAAAAATAGGCAGAAGATTTAAATAGACATTTCTCCAATGAAGATATACAGATTGACAACAAACACATGAAAGGATGCTGAACATCACTAATCATTAGAGAAATGTATATCAAAACAACAATGAGGTGTCACCTCATACCAGTAAGAATGACCATCATCAAAAAATCTACAAACAATAAACGCTGGAGAGGGTGTGGAGAAAAAGGAACACTCTTGCACTGTTGGTGGAAATGTAAATTGATATAACCACTATGGAGAACAGTATGGAGGTTCCTTAAAAAACTAAAAACAGAACTACCATATGACCCAGCAATCCCACTACTGGGCATATACCCTGAGAAAACCATAATTCAAAAAAGTCATGTACCACAATGTTCATTGTAGCTCTATTTACAATAGTCACGACATGGAAGCAACCTAAGTGTCCACTGACAGATGAATAGATAAAGAAGATGTGGCACATATATACAATGGAATATTACTCAGCCATAAAAGGAAACGAAATTGAGTTATTTGTAATGAGGTGGATGGACCTAGAGTCTGTCATACAGAGTGAAGTAAGTCGGAAAGAGAAAAACAAATACCATATGCTAACATATATATATGGAATCTAAAAAAATAAAAAATGGTTGTGAAGAACCTAGGGGCAGGACAGGAATAAAGTCACAGACGTAGAGAATGGACCTAAGGACATGGGGATGGGGAAGGGTAAGCTGTGATGAAGTGAGAGAATAGCATGAACTTATATATACTATGAAATGTAAAACAGATAGCTAGTGGGAAGCAGCCACATAGCACAGGGAGATCAGCTCGGTGCTTTGTGACCATGTAGAGGGGTGGCATAGGAAGGGTGGGAGGGAGACGCAAAAGCGAAGAGATATTGGGATATATGTATATGTATAGCTGATTCACTTTGTTATAAAGCAGAAACTAACACACCACTGTAAAGCAATTATACTCCAATAAAGATGTTTAAAAACAAAGGTACTGGGCTTCCCTGGTGGCACAGTGGTTGAGAGTCTGCCTGCCGATGCAGGGGACACGGTTTCGTGCCCCGGCCTGGGAGGATCCCACAAGCCGCATAGCGGCTGGGCCCGTGAGCCATGGCCCCTGGGCCTGCGTGTCCGGAGCCTGTGCTCTGCAACGGGAGAGGCCACAACAGTGAGAGCGTACCGTAAAAAAAAAAAAAAAAAAAAAAAAAAAAAAATGTATTATACCTAATAATATAATAATAATAATGGCTAACATTTATTGAGTGTTTAAAATATTTTAGATACTATTTTCAGTAATTTCTATGTATTAGCTCACTTAATTTTTCACTACAATCTTTTATGGAAGTTATAGTATTACAATTCCCAGTTTACAAAGGAATAACTTGAGGCACAAATAAGTGAAGCCCTCTGCTAAATGCCACAAAGATAATATACAGTAGATTCAATATCTGGACACAAGATGTCTTGCTTCAAGATAACAATGTACTATAGAGTCATTTCATTTTATTATAAGTAGTGTGTGCTACAGATATACATGGGTGTGTGTGTGAGAGAGAGATAGAGGAAATTGAAAATCAGAGAAGCCTCAGTCAATGATGGATCTATGGAGGGGCTGCATTTTAAAGTAACAGTAAGATTCTGAAATGTGGAAAGACTATTCACATGATTTTTTTGTTTTATATCAAAATCAAGTTTTAAAAATACAAAAATCAAATAAAATGGTTAAAAATTTGTGTGAAGTCTCCCATGTAGACTGCTTTAAAACAACAATGTTTATTTGGTTAAGTTATGCTGTTTTAAAATTTCTATAGTATAAAAATTTCACATGTAGACTCATACTTTACTGTTAAAAACAAATTTAGATACAAATCTTCACTCACAAAATAGGCATTTGAGAGGTTCTCCTTTTTATCTTTTGTGACTATCATAATGTATCTCTATTTATCATCATTACATAATGTGGGTCCCTAGGAAATGCCTCCCCAACCAAAATAGTACTACTCACCATGGTTTAAGCTTCTTCTGTGGCAGTGGACCTTAAGAGTTATCATGTCTTGAGTTCCTGCTGTACAGGAGGTGGTCCTAAGACTTATCCACGCTATGAAAGAGGTTCTGTTCCAAGGTGGCAACATAGGAACTTCCTGAACTCACCTCCTCCCATGGACGCATCAAATGTATAGCTACACCCAGAGCAATTTCCTTTGAAAGAACTCTAGACACTAGCTGTATGATTCTTACACATCAGGCAAACAAGAAAATACACACACTGAAATGCATAAGAAAGGCTGAGACACACTCTCACAATAAACTCTACCCCAGGCATAGTGTCATACAATCCGGAGGGAATTCCCAACTGCCAGCCTGTCTTTTCAGTGTTCTCATTTAGTCACATTTGTAGTTCTTAAAACTAGATGAATCTTTATAAGACAAATAAATGTGTACTATGTTTTTAAAGGATGTTTTCTTCTTTAATATAAATCAGAAAAGTTTTAAGTTATTTTTTTCTTCAAAAATATATGTGTGAAAATAATAATTCAACTTTTGTTATGGAACATACTTTGTTTCCTTGATTGTAAGCCTTAAATTTCATTTTCCTTTTACTTTTCTTAGGCTGTCTCAGAAAGAAAGCCTCCAGAACTCAAGTTTTAATTACTAGTGTGAGTGGAGAGTCACTAAGGAAGTGAAAGGAAGCTGAAAACCATTAAGCTAAAGTCATCCATTTTTAGTGAATATACCAATGTTTTCCAAAGTCTCAGTGATGTGGTTAAGACCAATGAAACATGGAATCCTACTAAGAAGATATGTTAATGTTTCTAAAAATAATAGCTTCCTGAGTCTTCTCAGTTCCCAACACAGACATTTATTGCCTTTATTTACATTGTAAATGTTTCAAGAGGTATTTGAAATAACCCTTAAAGAAGACATAACATGGTTTGTTAAAGTCGTTTTGCTTTTCAGGGTGAATGTAGCAATAACACTTTACTGTTATGGTAAAAGCAATTTTTCTCCACACTTGTACTAGAGTTTTATCAGAACCCACACATCTGAGTCTATGTTTGCTGGAAGGATGGGAACCATATATTCACCATGCTTATACGCTTAGCTTATATATAGAGTCTATATATAAAGGCAATAGCTTATATATACAGCCAAAATTATATAGATGGCAAAGTTGGGCTATGGACATTGTTCTCCCTCCCTTTTCAGAAATTCCCTCCTTCCTACAAGCCCCTCTTCATGACTTCTAGATTCTCAGCAGGTCTCATTATGATTCCTGTGAAACTATCCTTCATAAATAATCTAAATGTGACTGACTTTGACTTTGGTGGTACATTTATTTTTCAAAAGTCCCTATCTTGCATATCATTGCTAAACAGCTTGATCTCATTGTAAAATGTTTTCTTATACTTGTCCACAGTAAAAACATGATGAATGGTGTTATCTTTTAACATTTAAAGATTTTTATGCATTTTTATTATCCCTAGAAATTAAGAGAATGAAGCTCTGATGATGAAATTTCAGTTACAATGTTGAACAAATTGGGAGAAGCAGTTCCTCATTGTGTTTTTCAAGTTATACGACATACATAGCTTTTTATCCTATTGTCTTTAAAGCTGACTCTGCTTAAAAGTCATATTCTAGCTCTGCTGTTGTATCAAATATAACTACTGTCTGATCACTAGAGTTAACAGAAGAAAGGGAAAGAGGATATCGTGACTCTTTAATGTCTTAAATGTGTTGTAGTTTTTCCTGACTTAACACAGAACTTTCCTACCTGTGTTCAGGTAGAAAAAATTTAATTTCCCTTAGTTGTTCATGACAGAGTGTTACCTTCCAGTGTGTGTGTGTGTGTGTGTGTGTGTGCTTGTGTGCGCATGCACATGCACACATGGACATATGCATATACAAAAGTGCCCAGGCTGATGGTGGTGGGTTAGGTGGCAGTTTTGCAATCATATGAATCATTTACTTGACTCATGATCTCACTGATAATGGGATGAAAGATACTGGCTTCTGTGCATGAGGATGAAGCCAATGACACCACCATTTCACATCTGAAAAGATTTCTTCCCCTTATACCCTCATTCAGCAGCCCATCAGAAGACCAGGTACTCTGGGCTGCAGCTCTAGGTGTAGCTGACACTGTCAGAAGTATATGCTCCAAGGGTAAAATACACCTGAATGATAGGGGAATCACAATCAAGAAAGTGTATGCATAGATTTGATCAACAGGTATTTAATTCATTCCAGAGTTAAATAGGAAAAAAATACACCCAACACTGTATTCATCTGTCAGAATGGTAATTATAAGCAGGCTAGTCATGAATCAGATGTTGGAATCTGAATAATAAATAAGTGGACCCAACAAAAAAAAGCAAATTCATAGAATTTATAGAGAAGAAAATCTGATAGTAATGTAGGACACAATTTAAAATTAATGGTTAGGGCTTCCCTGGTGGCACAGTGGTTAAGAATCTGCCTGCCAATGCAGGTGACATGGGTTCGAACCCTGGTCCGGGAAGATCCCACATGCTGCAGAGCAACTAAGCCCATGGGCCACAACTACTGAGCCCGCATGTCACAACTACTGAAGCCCATGTGCCTAGAGCCCATGCTCCACAACAAGAGAAGCCATTGCAATGAGAAGCCCATGCATCGCAAGGAAGAGTAGCCACCCCTCGCCGCAAGTAGAGAAAGCCCGCGTGCTTCAACGAAGACCCAATGCGGCTAAAAATAAATAAATTAAATTAATTAATTTAAAAAGAGACATTTAAAAAATAAAATTAAATTAAATTATTGGTTATGTCCTAATTTCCTTGGAGGTACTGGCATTTTTTATGACAAAATTATAATATATATATAAAAATTGTATATTTATTGAGTGCCACAACATATTTGGTACAGTTATTCCTGGGCACTTCATATGCATGCAGTATCTCTTGTAATATTTTCAAAAATATTCTCATTTTTAATATGAGAAAATTGTGACAGACACAGGATAAGTGACTTATTCGAGGTCATAGAACTAGTAAATTATGAAAACAGAATCTGAACCCAGGCAGACTGACTCTATAATCCACTTGTTTAACCACATAATACATCAATCTATTCTTGCTCAATATGTCTTGACAAATTTATCAAAGATAAAAGCAATATTTTAAGCAAACGTAAAATTTTTATCTACAGTGAAATATGAAATTAAAAGACTAGAAACCTAGATTAGATATAGCTTTTTTTAATAACATTTACTCAGTGCAGATCCCTCACTCTTTTTCTCTTTCTATCTCTCCTTGCCTTAAACATATACTTTAAAAACACATTTATTTATTGTCTTGTAAACAAAAGGAAAAAAGAGTCACCTTCATCATCCTGTAAAACAGAGAATTAATTCCAACCCAGTGCAATAGCCCACTGACAGTGTGCCCTGAGGGGAATTCAGGGTGGAGGAAAATAGGATGAAGCATTCTGTGTTTGGGAATTATGGGCCCCTAGGTAACTAAGGTGCACATCCAAGGAAGAATCTCAATGACCCTATATTCTTGCATCTTCCCATACATAGAAAAACACTGAGAAAATTAACTTGAGATATCTGTTTTTTTGTGATTAGCAGTAATCTTAACCAAGATGTATGCTTGACTACATGTATTTCCCAGGAAAAATATATATACTGGTTCTTTCCCTATTTCTTTGGAGCAGTCCCCTTAGAGCTATTGAGAGGCTATTTCCCAGGCTATAGTCCTCAGTAAAGTCCCTGAATAAAACTGAAACTCACTGCTCTTTTGTTGTGTTTTTTTTTTCCATCGACCATTTGAAAAATTATCATTTTAAAATAGCTCATCTACTATGTTATTTATATATAATGTAGTGCTTTAAATTTCCATTTGTTGTAAGGCAACTGTTTATGTACCAACTGCTTTGACTTGATGACAGGCAATTTGAGGCTATAAGAAACTCCTTAATATCCAGCCGTGTGAATCTGTATTATACCTTAAGTTGGTGAGAAAGTAATGAGGGCATTGAGGAGAATGCTGCTACCTTCATTTGAATGTAAATCTTACTAATCTACTTCCATGCTATAATCTCAGAATTTTTTTTTTCCTTTTTGGTATACATGCAGCAACCCATTTTTATTTCCATCTTGTAAATGCTCTTCCAGTCAATTATTTCAAAATTATTTTCCTTGGGTGGATGTTAGAAAAGGTGAGTCTTCCTCAGGAAAATCACTGTATTGATGAAATAAAATTCATATGGCAAGACAAGAAAAATTTAAACATAAATTCTTTTTTCTGTTTGGGTCTCCCCTTTCCCTTTAGTGTGTGTTGTGCATCTGCATTAACCACACCTCCTTAAGAGATTACCTTCCTTAATCATGCAGGGGGTCACAATGACCCACTACCTGCTTTGTACATGCAGATCTGAATTGTATAAACTGTCAATACATTATTTGACTTACAACCCTTTGTCTCAAAAACTTATATAATTGTGCTTTGACCTATAATGGGTAGAACAGTCCTCAGAGCTTTCTGAAAGACTGTCTCCAAGGTTATAACCAATTTCCTTGGGTTTTATATTAAGATGTTAATACTTTTACCATCAAAATTTAATAAAAGTTTTGACAATTTTATTAACGAGCCCCAAGTCGATCATTTGAAAATTTTATTCATTAATCCTTTGAATGTCTTTAACTGTATGCTTGGCACTGTTTTAACCTCTTTGCAAATGTTGTCTCATTTAATTCTCATAACTCTATGTTGTAGGACTTATTATTATCCTCATTTTACATTTAAAGAAACTGAAGAACAGAGAGTTTAAACAACTTGTTAAATAATTTTGTGCCCAAGGTAACAGAGGTGGCAGGTGAAGGAGCCAGATTCAAACCAAGACAGAGCAGCTCTAGAGTCCATGTTTGTCCAGCATAGGAAAAAGATCATAGAAAAATTATATTTGAAAAGTTCCAAACTTTTCATTTAAAAAATGAATTAAATTCAAAATAATTTTATTTGCCTATGCCACAGGGATAGGAATGTTATAATTTTTAAATTGAACCTTATACATAGGCAATCTCATACATGTCAGATATGACATGTATGTACATATATATGTATATGTAAAAAATAGCATAAATGAAGGCACCAAAATTCCACTGGTTATATTATGCTTGATGTTGAGAGTTTCTAACATCTTGGTACAAGTTATTATATAGACTTGTACTATAATAACTATAATATAGTCATTATATAGACTTAAACCATAAAAGTACATAAAAAAGATAAAGTCTTCACAGGGTAAGGTCACCTAGGAAGGGCAGAACAACTGCAGGAAGAGGAGACATACTCTCCTTTTGCCAATTTCTGTTTGATACATTTTCCAAGCCAGGCACTCTGCTCATTTTTCCAAATCTTTAGGACATGAGCTCTAAAATGCTTTAAAATCAGGCAGCTTGAATTGAAGTTCATATCAATGGCTTAAGCCCAATCCTTTCCCCACTATGGCTCATATGGAAGGGATGATGGGTTACACTAGTTCACTTAATGTACTTTTGGATGAGTTTTAGAACATATTCAAACTCCATCCCTGCAGAGAGATCATCATCCAATCTTACATTTGCTGTTCCTTGTTTATTCTGTAGGTCTGCTGGTATATGCCCAACTTGACTAACATTTTTACCAAGAAAACTTGAGGGTAAAATGGAAATGATTTAGAAACAGTACAGATTCTGAAAGCTGGAGGTGGATATTGCAGGACAGGAATAGTAGGATAAGGTCTAACTATTGGGACCATACCTGAAGTTTTTGAAACACACAAATATATTCCAATCACAAAAGAAGCTATGTGCTAGTTTTGATGGCATAGAAAGAATTTTAGTGAGTATCTTAATATCCACATTTTTGATTATCTAACTGTTGAATGTTTCTAGGAGAGAGAAGCAAAGGAAACATTCCAAATGAAGTACCAACCTATAGTGGAACATCTATAGATTCTCCCATACTCTGCACACACCCACTCCCCAATACCATCCCCCATGCCCACACACAACCACACGTTATATATATATATATAACTATACAATACCAAACCCACATATCTTAGTAGCAGATCTATCCAGACTAAAACCTAATAAAGATGAATGGCTGACAATTCATGTAATAACTGAAGGGCTGGGGAAGGAGATGAATGGAATAGAGATTCTACTACTAAACCCTTAATTCGATGTGAATTTAGTATGGTTTTGAAAATATGAACCAACCTACCACCACAAAGACCTATTTTGCACATTTTCCTAAACTCTCTGTGTGTGTGTGTGTGTGTGTGTGCATGAGAACACTCCTTTAGCTAATAGTAACGTTGTTAATGATGAAGTGAACCAATCCTTTCTAATTGTAAACTTAAAGCACTGAAATTACATATATTACTATAAAGTCTGGGCTGTAAGTCTGCGTGGAAACCCCTGATCTTGGTGGTCTGAAAAGGATGTCATGGAGGCACAGGAACACCTTTTACCTCTCTCACTTAAATGTTAGACAGAGGGTTTTCCTGGTGATGTAGTGGTTAAGAGTCCGCCTGCCGATGCAGGGGGACACAGGTTAGTGCCCCGGTCTGGGAAGATCCCGCATGCCGCGGAGCGGCTGGGCCCGTGAGCCATGGCCGCTGAGCCTGCGCGTCAGGAGCCTGTGCTCCGCAACGGGAGAGGCCACAACAGTGAGAGGCCCGTGTACCGCAAAAAAAAAAAAAAAAAAAAAAAAAAGTTTAGACAGAAAGTAGTACTCCTTTTTCCATAGGGTCATTCTCTAATCTTGACCCAGAGACAATTGTATTCTAAAGGTGAGATGTTGTTTTCAAGATACTTGGAAAGCAAGGTCTCCAATGATAAAGGAAATATTTTGCTTCCAAACAATTATTTATATTCCTCCTCTCATCGAAAATCCATTTTCAGTAGTTTGATCCTATTCCTTGACTCTTCAGAAGCTGTTTAGGATAAGACTATTTTGGACTTGGTCATCTTTGTTGCTTTAAATTTTGCTTGGCAAAGAAATTTTAACACAACACTAATATGCATTCATTCTTTTATCTAGGATTTCAACACATGAACGGTTGTTGTAGTCACAATTAAATCTTAATTCTCTTTTTTCTTGGCTCATTAGTGCTACAGAACACTTTGTCAGTCTTAACTTCTACATATTTGCTAAGAAGTCACTATTGTCTTCTCTATCATAATGTTCTTACTAAAAGTTGAAAATTCTAAATTATAGCATGTATTCAACCATAACACTTCTCTACCATTGTAAGTTGACTTTCGCAAGAGCTGTTACAATTTTGAATATCTTGCCTGAGCTTAAAGCAGTTAAACATTCCACTGAGTATAAAGTATCTCGGTGTGATACTCATAAGAGATGCATTAAGTCACTGATAATACGATTCTATTAGTGTAATTAATGCTTTCATTAAAGGCAATAAATCCTGCACTATGAATTTGGTGTGTTTTGTATTTTTTCCAAAATGCTATTACATTTTTTTTTTTTTTTTTTTGCTGTACACGGGCCTCTCACTGCTGTGGCCTCTCCCGTTGCAGAGCACAGGCTCCGGACGCACAGGCTCCGCGGCCATGGCTCGCGGGCCCAGCCGCTCCGCGGCATGTGGGATCCTCCGGGATCGGGGCACGAACCCGTGTCCCCTGCATCGGCAGGCGGACTCTCAACCACTGCGCCACCAGGGAAGCCCTATTACATTTTTTTTTATCATATTCTGAAGAAGACATTAAAAAAAAATACATGTTCTTAGTAGAAAACTGAAGGGAATAAATGCTGAAGATGTGTAAATATCTCTTTTAAATGACTTACCTATTGTCACAATTTTAAACTATCCTGTAAAATGAGAATTTTTTGGAGGAGCCTAAATACCCAAGTGCGATGACTAGGAGTGTTACTATCTTAAAATTTAAATAAATTGAAGAACTTCTTCTTGAAAAGACCTCATAACTTGCAGTATAGGAAAATAGATACTTTATATTAGGCAGTGTTTAAACATTTATTGATTACTTATCCATGTTTGGCATTGTCAAATTATTAAGAAAACAAAAATTTCAAAAATTTGGAAATAAACCAAAAGGATGGGTTTGTGCCCTTTCAGTGTTTTGCTGGCACTTGCTGCATGGGTCTAGTCTCATTTGGAGATTATTTAATTTAACTCTTTAGGAGTATTCACTTTTCTTTGACTTACTATTTATTAGTGGATAGGATATTTTGCAACTCTTTAAAGGTTGATATTAACTTTTATAAAAATGATAGTAACACAAATTATCTTTGTACAGTAGAACATCATATGGATTTTGTCCTATAGAGATGCAAATGATTTATGCCCAAAGAAAAGATAACTCTAAAGTTACAGTTTTATTACTGTCAAACATTAACCAGCTTTGAATCTATTTATCAGTCTTATTCCAGTGTTCTTTCTTTCAGTGCCTATAAATAACTTTATTTCTCCTACACTCCTTTGAACCAACATTTCCTTGTAGCTGGCTGCCTCATTAATGACTTAAATAAATCTTTGACACATGCTTATATTTTTAATAGAGTCATGCTCTTTATCTTTTGAAAGTCATATTTTAACAGGTTTTTGTTCATCTGGCAGGCTCTTCTCTCTTTATATAATATATAAATATATATAATGAGGCCTAAATTGCATAAAATCTGCCACACATTTCTACAATACTACTTCAAGCCTTATTCCTTCTAATTATTTATTAGAGCTTATTAAGTCTCCTAATTTTATTCCTCATTATTACTTATCTTAGAATTTCTTCAAAAATCTTAATTTCTAAACTTTTTCCTCTTGGGCTTAACCCTGAACATTGGCTCCCACTATCTGTCTGTATTTTAGAATTATAATCCTAAATTGGGCTTATGATTAAATTTGTCAGTCTTTCCTTCTGTATATCTTTATTTTTAGGTGTACTTATAAGTGTTTCACCATTCCTAGTTTATATAAGCCTTCCTTCAAGTTTTTCTTCTACTTTGTGTGGTTTTCATTCTATTATAGTCTTATTGCAGTTATTTTTTAATGTAAATCTCTAAATCCATTTAGAATTCATTCTAGTTCATGAGAGAAAAATGGGCTTAATAATGTCATTTCCTTGTGTTTCTTCATTTATCCCAACACTGATTATTGACAGTTCATCCTTTCCCCATAGATTTGAGTCACACACTGTGTGACAAGAGGGAAGTCTGACAGTTGACTGCCATGGACTCCACAAGGTAACATTTTTCATAGATCAAGATCAGATCCTCAACATTTTATGTCAGAAACTAATTCACCCAGGGACAATCAGACTCTCAGTGTTGGGTTCACATTAGATTTATGCATAATGCTAGTTTACAATCATTTTGGTTCAATTATTTACAGAGAAGAACATATGCTTTAAGCGGATAGAATATTATAATGTTTTTTGAACATATCCTACCTAAAAATCAAGATAGCTATGACATCTATCAGTAATCAGGAAGTTAACTGGTGTGACTGGAGTGACAATAGAGAAACATAGATAGCTGGAGAGATACTTAACTCAGGTCATGGGGAAACCTAAAGAAACAAAAATGCCATATATATGATAACATACTCTGGTGACCAATTTGATCATATGCACCATATTCAACATCCAGCCTAATCACTGCTGCCTTTTCTATGCTGTTGAACTCCTTCAGTACATACAGTCTTTCTTTAGATAAATGAGCATCATAGATTGACATATAACTATTCTTACACATAGCTGTTCCCTCACCTCTATGTGTATATTGATTTAATTGGTTGAACTCATCAAAGTCAATTTTTTCCATTAAGGCATCTCACAATCTGCTATGTCCTGCTTACAGTGGGGATTTAAAAAAGTAAATTGTTGCCCCTGAAAGTGAATTCTCAAAGATGACTATGAAAAATTGGATTCAGTAAATCCAGGCCAGGGCCCATATATCTGCATCTTAAATAAGTACTATGCATAATTGTGCTTACACTTGGTACCTCAAAAGTTCTTTGGGCTTCCAACACTTCAGTTCTGAACCATGGCTATCATTTATTGAATTACCTAATCATCACTATTACCAAGGGAAAAGCATTCCATTTTCTCATAAACCTTGTGAGAACCAGGTTATGGGTTGCTTCATGTTAAGGGTGAGTGGTCTCAGGTTAAGGATGGCAAGGTTTTTAAACCATACTTTCGGAAAGGGGCAAATTTTGCAGTCCAACTGGCAAGTTGGTTTTTGTATTCATGTACCTACTATTCACACTGGGCAGGAATCATGAATAGAGAATGGTTATGGTTACATTCTAGGATTAAAGGTCCAGAAGTTCAAGCCACATGGGAAGTCAGTTTCAGTCACACAACACAAATCAGTTTTGTGGTCAGATTAAATGAGAGAAACAGAATATTCAAGACTTGGAATGGGCAACTGGTTCACTGAGTACCAAATCTGGCAGGTGGCTCTTGATCCTAGAGCAAAGACTGCCTATATTCCTCCCTGGCTTTAAGCAACCATAGCATGTGGTTGGAGAACACCTAATTAGCTTGCTTTCTTCTCTCCAATAAGGTAGGGATCTCTGGGTGAAGAGAATTGTCCTGCAAGTCTACTTTTTCTGGCAGATCCTCAGAGTTAAGCAGATCATTTTTGGCATTATCTCCAAATCTCTAGCTTCTACTCTTATACCCTGAGTAATGTAAATTTTGTACAGGCCAATATTTAGCAGGAGATTCTCATTTTTAGGAAGAGGTGCAGTAATATAATGTCTAGTCAATATCTAGTAATATCTCCTGTGGGCTCTTTTTCTATATGACACAGATATAATTCTCTAAAGTTAGCCTCTTCTCTGAACATGTGAGACTTATTTCCATTATATAGAAATCATTACTACCTTTACCTTAAACCATAAAACAAAACTATTCTTTTGGAGTACAATCATTTATAAGAGTGGAAGTGTGGAAAAACATTTGGCCAGGAGACTAAGAGCTACCAAAAGAGGCTGGACTGAATTGGTTCTTAGTTTTCTTTGAGTTCAATATTCTAAGATTTTGGGATTTAGGACTGCATTATTTTCTTTATATTCTCATATCTTGTTAGTAAGCTGTATTTTTCATATTTATACACACCTTACCAAAGTAGGACAAAATAAGATGTTTTGGTCACTCTACTTTCTTTTTCTACATCTATTATTGACAGGAGAATTCAATAGGGGAAAAAACATGGCTTTGTTCTCACCTGAGCTATTTTCTTTTTGATTATTTTGGTCCTGGAGACTGAAAACAAAACTTCTTTAGTTGCTACTAATTGTTTTGCTTTCCTTCTATTTGCTTCATTACATTCTTGAATTGATTTCTTTTGTCTGTGGGTACATTCTGCTCTGATCTTTTATTTCTCAGAAATAGTTAAGAGGGTGACAACTGTAAAAGGAAGAAGATAATTTATACCTATTTCCTATGTTTCAGAGTTTACCCCCAACTGTTCTCCCACTGCATCAAACAGTCAAATTATTCACTTTGACTTCTTGGTTAGTACTGACAGTCAGTATTCAGGAAAATGGTGGTCTTGCTGAAGGTCTGTTTTTTGGGCTGAATAGTAAATCGTGACTTACTTTTCATTGCTCACTTTGTCCTCTTAATGATGACACTATGAGGGTGAATATGTTTTATTTATTGAAGCTGAAATTCAAATTCTAATAAAGACAATATCTGTTCTGACTCTAAGTCAAACCTGTCACCCATTCTAGCCCAATATTCTGTTTTTAACAAGAAAGTGTACTGAAATGAAGGTCTAAATTTCCATTATGATCTGATCAGAAATGGTCAGGAATTAACTCAAACATCAAACTTTAAGCATATTTTTGATAAACACAAAATATTCACTCAGTATATCAATTCAGCAACTAGTGATCTATATACTATGAAGCTCAGTATTATTTAGCAGTTAAGGTTATGGACACTGCTGCCAAATCACGAGTCTAAATCACCTGCTCTGCCATTTGCTAGCTTTGGACTTTGAGTAGGTTATTAAATTGCTTTAGTTTTTTACTATGTAAAAAAATCCTATCTCACAGGATTAAATTATACAATGCATATAAAGTATTTAGGATAGTTTCTAACACATGCTAATTATAAGATGAAAGCTAGTTATTAAGTTATGTACCAAAGAATATGCTAGGTATGAGAGGGTTCAAAAGTTCCTTCAAATATGATGTCTACTCTCAAGTATTAAGAGTTTAAAAAAAAAATGATGAGCTTACTTGAACGATAACATAGTTGGCTGTCTTAGAGTTTTGCCTGAACCCCACCTTTTTCAGAATGTTCCTCTACTTCTTCCTTCTCCCTCTCCAAGGAACTGTAATTTATATGGATTTTGTTAAAATTTACATGGGAAGCAAGACAACTTAAACTTCCCAATTAGCCATTTGTCCTCTCTCCAAGATTCTCCACTTAATCACACACTAAGCCTTTAACCTCTATTCCCTTCTCTCATAGTCATTCAAACTCCCTCCTTCCCATAGTCTAAACTGGAGCGATTTTTCTCAGCTTGCAGACCTGCTCAGCAAGTCAAAATCTCTGCATTTAGTAAGCTACTTTCCCTTATTCCCCAAGTTTGACACATAATGTCCTCAGTTTATCAAAGCACACATAGACAACAAGAAATAAAATGTTATGAGACTTCAGAAGGGAAATAATTTATTTCAGCTAAAGCTGATGGGGGTTGTGGTTCATGGAGTAAACTACATTTGTACAGTAAAGGACTAACTCAGCAGACTTGGGTTGTTAGAACCCTGCACGTTCCAAAGACTGGACCAGCCTCTGGGAGATAACCTCCAAGTCCTTGGGATATCCTGCCTGATAAGAGTTGTTGTTTACCTGGGACTTTGAGTTACGCCAGATTGTTAACCAGTTTCATGCAAACATTGTGATTTATGGTGAAGGCCTTGAGCCATGCAGTGTCAGTTCGACCTCAGGAGAGGCTGGAGACTGAGTAAGTAGATCAGCCATGTGGGCACTCCATGCCTATGTGACTGGTCCCACTGGACACCAAGACTTGGTAAACTTCTCTGGTTGGCAATATTGTGTATATGTTGTCATGTATCATTGCTGAGAGAATACAGTGCTATCTATATGAATCCAGTGGGAGAGTACAAATAGAAACAAATACCTGGTCTCTCCTGGACTCTATACTATGTGCTATTTTCTTGTGCTGATTTTATTTTATGTTTATTAATTAATTTATTTATTTATTTATTTATTTATTTATTTTTGGCTGCATTGGGTCTTCGTTGCTGCACACAGGTTTTCTGTAGTTGTGGCGAGCAGGGGCTACTCTTCATTGCAGTGCACGGGCTTCTCATTGCGGTGGCTTCTCTTGTTGCGGAGCACAGGGTCTAGGCACACGGGCTTCAGTAGTTGTGGTCTGCAGGCTCTAGACCGCAGGCTCAGTAATTGTGCCGCACGGGCTTAGTTGCTCCAAGGCATGTGGGATCTTCCTGGACCAGGGCTTGAACTCGTGTCCCCTGCATTGGCAGGTGGATTCTTAACCACTGGGCCACCAGGGAAGTCCCTCTTGTGCTGATTTTAATCTGTACCCTTTCATTCAAATAAACTATAGCCACGAATAAAACAGTTTTTCTGAGTTCTGTGAGTTTGTATAGTGACTCTCACACTGAGGGTAGTTTGGGGGAACACTAGTGACAACATTTTTATTTGGATTTTCAGTTGGACTGAATGAATACATTTTCAGAAATGTAGAAATGTGAGGGCAGAGGATGGAAACAGAAAGTAACAGGAACAGAGGTTATCTGAGATGGAAGAAACTAGAAGAATCTAGGAACATAGAGAACACTGTACCATGTAAAAGCATCAATGAACAATTCTGCAAAATACTGCATTAAATCTGTTTTTTTTAAAGCCCATTACCTCAAGAAGAATAGGCAGTAGGGAGAGGTAAGATTTAATGAAATGTCTTTCTTTGTAGGACTTACATGTGGAATCTAAAAAATAAAACAAGCTCATAGATAATATGAAATTTACAGGTTAGTTCTGGCTAATAAAATAAGATAAATAGATTATACACCACAATTCTAAACTGCATTAAGCTAGAATTTCCTATCATAAATAGGACCTCACTGGACGTTTCTTAAAAAGTACTATAGGAAAAAAAAAACTTATTTCACCATAGTCTTTAAAATTTTTCTCCATTAAAGTGAGTGATTCTATGTTTTGCGAAGTATATAATTCCCTTTTTATGGATATGTTTCATGATTTTATAAAACAGAATTCAAAGTTGATCATGAATCAGAAACTGAAACACCTACAGGAATAGAGAGGGGCCGATTGCCTTACAGTCAGCAAGAAAAACAGGCAAAGTGAAATAAATTTATACAACTAAAGGAAGCTGTATAGCAGAGTGATTAAGAGGATGAATTCTGCAGTCAGATTTGCTCAGTTTAATCCTGGCATGTACTTGGGCAAGTTTCTAATACAATCTGTTCTATGTGTTAGTTTCCCAATCTGTCAGTTGTGTTTATTATATTAATTTCACAAAACTGTAAAAATTTAATTCTATGTAAAGTACTCCAATCTGTGCTTGACTCATAGTATATACCCACCATGTAATAGTTTTTTTTTTCAGATTTTGTTATGTTGCATTTTCATTTTCATATTTCTCAAGATATTTTTTGATTTTTATATTGGTTTCTTTGTTGACCCATTGGTTGTTCAGGAGTATGTTGTTTAATATCCATGTATTTGTCATTTTTCCAGTTTTATTCTTGTAATTGATTTCTGGTTTCATACCATTGTGGTCAGAAAAGATGCTTGATATTTCAATCTTCTTAAATTTATTGATACTTGTTTTGTAACTAGTATATGATCTATCTTGGAGGATAATACATGTACACTTGAAAAGAATGTGTATTTTGCTGCTTTTGAATGGAATGCTCTATGTATGTCTATTAAGTCCATCTGGTTTAAGGCTGGTGTTTCCATATTGACTTTCTGTCTAGATGATTTGTCTATTGATGTAAGAGGGTGTTAACATCCCCTACTATTATTGTGTTGTTGTCAACTTCTCCCTTTATTTTGTTGATATTTGCTTTATATACTTAGGTAAGTCTATGTTGGGTATATATATATATTTCCAAATGTTACATCTTCTTGTTGAATTGATTCCATTATCATTACATAATGTCCTTCTTTGTCTCTTGTTAGAGTCTTTGTTTTAAAATCTATTTGTCTGATGAAAGCATTTGTACCTCAGCTTTCTTTTCTTTTTCATTTGTAATGAATATCTTTTTCCCTCTCCTCACTTTCAGTCTGTGTGTGTTTTTAGATCTGAAGTGAAGTGAGACTCTTATAGGCTGCATATAGATGGGTCTTGTTTTTGTACCCATTCAGCCACTCTGTTTTTAAATTGTTGATAGGTTTGTACTTATTGCTATTTTGTTCATTGTTTTCTGGCTATTTTGCAATTTCTCTGTGTTCCTTTCTTCTCTTGTAGTTTCATGAATTTCTGTAGTTTTATTATTGGATACATTTTATTCTTTTCTCTTTATCTTTTATTTATCTATTATAGGTTTTTGCTTTGTGGTTCCCATGACGCTTGCATATAACAGTCTATCTTAAGTTGATAGCAAGTTATGTTTGAATGCATTTTAAAACTCAGCATTTTTGCCCTCTCCCTCAACACTCACATATTTTATGTTTTTCTTGTCAAATTTTACATCTTTTTATTTTGGATATACCTTAACTAATTCTTGTAGTTCAGTTATTTTAACTACTTTTGTCATTTAACCTTTATACTAGTGATTAATCCACTACCTTTACTGTACATTTACTTTCACCAGTGAGATTTTTACTTTTATAATGTTTTCTTGTTACCAATTAGTGCATTTTCTTTTCAGGTTAAAGAAGTCTCTTTAACATTTCTTGTAAGTCTGGGTTAGTGGTGATGAACTGCCTTATTTTTTGCTTGTCTGGAAAGCTCTTTATTTTTCCTTCAATTCCTAATTATAACCTTACCAGGTAGAGTATTCTTTTTCTAAATATTTTTCCTTTCAGCACTTAAAATATATCATACCACTCCCTTATGGGCTGCAAAGTTTTTGCTGAGAAATATTCTGATAGTTTTATGGGGCTTCCCTTGTATGTAACAAATTGTTTTTCTCTTGCTGCTTTTAAGATCCTCTCTTTATTTTCAACTTCTGTCATTTTAATTATAATGTGTTTTGGCATGAGTGTCTTTGGGTGCATCTTGTTTGGAACTCCCTGTGCTTCCTGGATCTGGATATCTGTTTCCTTCTGCAGGTCAGGAAAGTTTTCTGCCATTTATTTCTTCAAATAAGTTTCTGCCCCTTTCTCTCACTCTTCTCCTTTGGGACCCTTATATATGAATGTTATCCTGCTTGGTATTGTCCCATAGGTCCCTTAAGCAATCTTCACTTTTTAAATTTTTTTTCTTTTTGCTGCTCTTTTTTTTTTTTTTTTTTTTTTTTGCGGTACACGGGCCTCTCCCTGCTGTGGCCTCTCCCATTGCAGAGCACAGGCTCCGGATGCACAGGCTCAGCGGCCATGGCTCACGGGCCCAGCCGCTCCACGGCATGTGGGATCCTCCCGGACCAGGGCACAAACCCGTGTCCCCTGCATCGGCAGGCGGACTCTCAACCACTGCACCACCAGGGAAGCCCTTTGCTGCTCTTTTTGGATGAATTTACTGTCTTGTCTTCCAAATCACATATTCTTTCTGTTCTCCATCTGGTCTGCTGTTGAACCCCTCCAGTGTATTTTTTAATTCAGTTATTTTATTCTTCAGCTCTTTGACTTCTGCTGTACATTCTTATATTTTCTATCTCTTTGTTGAAGTTCTTTCTGTGATCATCCATTCTTCTCCCAAGTTTGAGTCTCTTTATGACCATAAATTTTAAACCTCTATCAGGTTAATTACTTATCTCCATTTCATTTAGGTTTCTTTTTTTCTGGGGTTTTATGTTGTTCTTTTGTTTGGGACATATTCCTCAGTTTCCTCATTTTGTTTGACTCTCTGTGTTTGTTTCTATGTATTGGGTAATATAGCTATCTTCCCCACTCTTAAATGATTGGCCTTGTATAGGAAATAAACCTTATTGTTTAATCTTGTACTGGCTTGGTTGTCTCTTGAACTGTCTCTCCAGTTGTTTCAGACCTGTGGGGCCCACAAGTGCAATCCCCCTGGCCACCAACATCTGGCATTCAAGAAGCATCCCCTGTATGGACTGTTCATGCCTGTCAGCTCTCATGGGGCTGCAGGTGTGGCACAGGGGGTGGGTCACTTGCCTACAACCTCTGGCTGGGCCACAGGCAGAATATTTAAAAGAGCCAAGAATTTTAATGTTTTAAGAAAATTTTCAAAATGTTAACATATTTTGTAACCAAACACAATATACTGGTAGGTCAACAGGATCATAGACTGATAATTAGAAACCACCCCTTTATAGATAAGAAGAGTTCTTCTAATGTAGTAACACTATGACTATTTAAACATCTAAAAGTTAATTTGGGGCTTCCCTGGTGGCACAGTGGTTGAGAGTGTGCCTGCCGATGCAGGGGACACGGGTTCATGCCCCAGTCCGGGAAGATCCCACATGCCGCGGAACGGCTGGGCCAGTGAGCCATGGCTGCTGAGCCTGTGTGTCTGGAGCCTGTGCTCTGCAACGGGAGAGGCCACAACAGTGAGAGGCCCACGTAGAGCAAAAATAAAATAAAATAAAATAAAATAAAAATAAAATAAAAGTTAATTTGTAGAGTAGATGCAGGGAGAAGATGTTTAACTATATCCATTTTTATTTTATTGACTTAATAGAAATAAGGAAATAAACAGGAATTATTAGTAAAATCCATCATCTGAAAAGCCAAAAAGTGTTCTTCCTTGTGAACCAATTCTAAAGGCATTCTAGTTTATCTAAATTACCTGGAAGAACAGTAGTAATGACAGTTCTGTAATCCCTTTCCTCTGTCCCTCCTTGGGGACACCACTCATATTAATTACTACTTTAAATAAATTAACACCCCTCCACCCCACCTTCAGCATAACACAAAACTAGAATACAGGAAACCAAAGAACTATCAAGCTACATTTTTATATTAACACACATTTTTACAATTAGTTTGAAAAATTGTAACTATGCCAGCAAGGGGTTCTGTGTTGACTATCAGTGAAATCTGCAGGTTTGTCAACTTGGAACATCTCAGAAGTCCAACAAAAAGAAAGACAGACAGACTGAAAGAAGGAAAGACACTGCCATCCAACAACTACAAGGAAAAAAAAAAAAACCTTTGAACAACCAAAACTAAATTTATTAATCTTATTGTATTACTGCAGTAGGATAAAATTACCCTGATAGAGTCTTAGTAGTGTCCCAGAAAGGGAACGTCAGGGAAGGATATTTATAAAATTTCAGAGCCTGAGCTTAGTGATTTTAAGGAAGGTGTTTCAAGAAAAAGAATTTGTTAGGATTGTGTAATTATAGCATAATAGCTTTGGATTTGTTGGCACAGTGAACAAATGTCTTGAAGTAATTCTTGATAAGCAACCACTTAGTCCTGATAAGTAAGCTATTTCAGTTGGTTCACAGTCTTACCTTTCAGGAGCAAGTATTTTCTGGTCAAGTAACTAAGGTGATTTTGCTTATTCTCAATATTATTTAACATACAGATAGGAAAGTATGCCCAGTCCGACTACCGTCCAACATAGAGACAGGAAATTATGTTGACTTCGGTTTTCAAGTTGCATAAGGGTAAACTTTTATTTTAAGGTCAGGTTTTTCATCCTACAAATTCTCTTAATGTTAAGCATTTTTTATGAGGAATAAACTATTATGTACATCATATACATTTACTGAATCCTAGGATAATTTTTTTATTTTTATTATTGCATTGTTTAACGATTTTTATGGTAAATTGTTTATTGAAATATAAGTCTATTAAAACATCCACTCAGTGAGAGCTAATAAACCTGGATGTAAAGAAGGTGTATATTATGTTACAAATATTTGGCCACAAGCATGCACTCAGCATTTTTTGGAAAAAAGAAATCATAAAATATGATGAACTACTATATGCATGTGCAAGGAAAGAATAAGAATCACTTGTCCAACTTGATATTCCAGATGTTATTTCCACATTTTATTTTCAGTCTGGCCAAGGAAGTTGGAACTGATCTAAGTAAATAAATATCCATTCTCCAAACTTTTCTTTTTTGCAAGTAGTTAGCCTAGTGTTATGTGATTTCGACCAAGCTATTCATACTTTTGTTGTAATGCTCACAGCAAAACATTGTAAAATACACATCGCTTTATAAAAAAAGTTTTACCTGTTACTTGGTAAACACTTGATGTTTATGTACAGAATATTAATTGATGGTCTTATTGTGCCCACAAGACTGTTATTCATGTCAGAGTTTTCTGCTGACTTTATAAATAACAAGAACATCTTTTGAGTGTTTTAAAATCCTGAAGCCAAATTTAGAGCACTGGAATATTTACTTTACATACATATACTTGTCTCCCCAAATGTGAAAATTAAAATCCTGTATAGATATGTAAAAGTTGTCATTTAAATATTTGTATTAAAAGGAAGGAAAAGAGTTTCTAATGTGGATTTTAGATATCAAATTTCTGTGACTTGAAATGAGGAACTATGAAGAAAATTATCTTTTAAATAGTTTACAATGTCATTGTGGTTTCAAATGATGAAAAGTTAATTCCAAAATGAAAATCATTTACTCCCATCACTGGGAAGAATGAGGATGTCACTAGACCTCAGGGATCAGTGAAAACATGGGCTTGATTCTGCCACGACTCTCAATCCACTCTCAGTTTTGCACTTATCTTTGTATCAGTTTCACTTTGTTGCACTATTGAGCACTTTCATCTACATGGTAGGAAAAATAGTCATCAAGAGCTCTTGAGCTTCATAACTTTTGGCTTCCATTACTGTTAAGTTTCTTTCTCTATTTCCAGTAAGGGAAAAAATGACTCAGATGGCTTGGCTTTGGTCAGGAACTCTCCACAGGACCAATTATCTGTGGCCAGTAATAGGAACACATAATACATTTGCAGTTCCCAATATATCAATACAGATGTGAGTGGGTGGAGGGTGATTTATACCAAAGATATTGATTGTTTTCATCTCATCTGAATAACAATAAGCATTCTTCTCTGAAGACATATCAGTTACACAGTATTGGTTAAGATAACAGAAAAATTGACTCAAACTGGGTTAAACAATGTATATAGAGATAGACAGAGAAAACATATGCGAAAAACCCAGAGGTATGCTTGGTATAATCCAACAATTCAATAATGTTTCTAAGAGCTCAGTTACTTTATGTCCCTCTGCTCTGCCTCTGCAATGCAGCTTGAGCCAAAGGAGGGCTGTGCTTGTGATTGCAAGATGATTGCTATATGCTCTTCGACATAGACATCTTTGTACCTGTATTCCCACCAAAAGTCCTCTTATTCATTTTTATTATAACAGCTTAGACTCATTTCTACCCTGGAAATGTCACACTTGGCCAGGATACTGGAACGTTCTAATTGGTATGTCCTCTGCTTTTGGAATTTGGAATGGAGTCAAATGGATAACTAACATAATTTGGGGGCTACTGGATATCAAGAAATAGAGGAGTGCTTACTGGGAATGTAACTTAGACTATCTGTCACACGTCCATCCCTTTACTGTTATCTTTTAATTATTCTATTGCTATTTTATTTTATTTGACTGGAAGATAAAATTTAACTGAAGTCATCATTGTTAAGGCTTAAATATGTAACTCACTCCTTCTTCCTTATAGGAAACCAAACAGTTATAAAATGCTGGTTGTTGGTCACATGCTTGATATTTCAATGAAAACTCTTAAGGTTAAATTAAAACTCACAGTTTATATTTGAGACTAAATTATTCCTATTCTCTCTTTCCCATTCTAAATTTTTGGGAAGACATATTTGGGTATGCCTGAGACAGAATGAGAGGAATAGGACCAGGTCTGTAGAGAGCATCCAACTCAGTTTACCTGTCTCAGTAGAGGGATGAGGAGAGCCAGCCTACCTTAGGTGGCAACAGGAAGTATAAGAGGAGTCAGAAAGAAAGAGAAAGCACTCTGAAGGAGTGCTGATTTACAGTATGGTGACCTGTCCATTTATGCTGATCAGGAACCAACAAAAAAGATTATCCCTTCTCTCTTGTGGAAAACTTCAAAAAGGAATGAGGAGAGAAGCAAAATCTCTCCCCTCATTACTTCCCTGAACGAGGAGAAAGGGCAGAAAATTCCTGTGTTTAAAATTTCTGTGAGGAAAGATACAATATTTCTACAAACTGTAATTGTATCCACACTTCTTTAAGTAACAAATCTCATGTTAGGTAGGAGACCACAATTATGCATGTATGTATGTATGTGTATATATCTATATATACCTCTCTATATATAGTTGGCCCTCAATATCTGTAGGTTATGCATCTGTGCATACGAAGGGCCAACTGCACTCTGCCACTTTATATTAGGGACTTGAGCATCTGTGGATTTTGGTACCCAAGGGGGTCCTGAAACCAATCCCTCATGGATACAAAGGGATGACTGTACATATTTCTCTTTTATCCTCTGTAAATGGTGCATGTCTATATTTACTTTGAACTTATATTCATTCAACAACTGATTTAGAACACGGGGAAGTGAGAGAGAGAAAGAAAAGATCAGTGATTGAGCTGGCTGAAATGGGACCTTTGCTGGAATTAGAGTAGGAAGAAGGGAAATAAGCAGAAACAAATTTGTCGACCAGTTTATTTACTGTATTGATTATGTGGTGATGAACACCATGTACATTTTCATTACGGACAGTTATTCCTAAGGCTTGGGAGTTTATCGATCTATTTGAGAGTGAGAACTCTAGCTAACAGACTTTAAGTTACTAAGTTACTTTGTCTTTTTTTTTTTTTTTTTTTTTTTTTTTTTGGTCTTTCTCAGAAGTAATTCATCAGTAAGACCCATTTATATGTACAATGGGATTATGGTGCTTGGTAAAGAAATAAACAGAGAATAAAACCTTGGCCTAAGCCCTGAAAATGCGACACATCTCCTTTTCACTCCTTCTGTCATTATTTAGCATTGATTGATTGACTGATTGATTGATTAAGAGGCATCAATCATCATCAGAGGCAAGGAATCTAGTCTCTCAGGCCAGTAAGTAGTCATTGTATAAGTAAGTACTGATCCCTGGATATTTTATAAAAGCAGATTTTTTTCACTTTCTCCCCTAATGAAATTTCCTGATCTTGCTATATACTACATTATTTCATCTTAAAAATCTCTAGTGGAAATGAGGACTCTCTGTCATAAGTCACTGGATGCGCAGGACAACAGGGCACACAGGACTACACAGTGGCCTTCCTAGGTTTTGTCACTTGCCTAGATTAATGTTAGAGCCAAAATATTAAAAGAAAAGACTCATAGGACAGTTGGTTCTTTAAATGTAGATGTTTGGTTCTTTATGTAGAAAGGCTGGTCAAGCATGGAGGGCTAGGCAAATAGGCTGTTTGAACTGCAGTATGTAAAGATTAAAAGGGAACAGAAGGTCTTTGTCAGGTGTCAAATAATTATAGTCAAGACCATTTCCCACACAGCATTGATAGACCTTTGTTTTGCCCCTTCACCTCTCCATGTTGGTTTCTGGATTCCAAGTGAAACTCCTCTGACTAAGGACAATATTTCTCTTCCTCTCACTATTTAGTTAGGAATTACTACACTGGCTTGTCCAATCTGTCTCTAACTTTGTTCTTAGAGGTCACCCTTGCCAGATCTGTCATGGAAGCTTGAGGCTTTATAGATGATTTTTTACCTTGAGAAATTGACTAGTGCACATGACTGGACTTAGTTTTCAAGTATTTCAATGTAAAGTCCACCACATTTAAAGCTAGTTGATATCAAAACAATTTAAGGAGAAAATCACAATTTACTTTTTAGGAAAAAGAATATCAGCAACCCCTGTGTTAATCTTTTCTTCTATAAGTGAAAAGAAAAATGTTATTTTAGTATTTGACTTCTAACAAGGTTCCACATTCTGTCACCTCAGTTAAACAAATTAAAAGACCCCCTTCCTAAGTTTTCTATTACTTTATTTATTTTGTTTCATAGATAGCTATGTTAGTCAATTACTCTATTGTAATGATTCTAATTACCATGTGTATTCTGAGAATAGAACTCTTATTACTTGATCATCACAGTAAATTTAGATACTTTTCTATTAAGAAGAGTGTCAATTCAGATGCATGCAGTTACGTTTGGAGTGCTATTAAATATTGATAGTCATATAGCAGTCTAATTTTAAAATAGAATGGGAAATTAGATCAGGCATAAAAGTTAATATCTGCTATCTTCCCTCTGATCACTACTCAAGTTCATTAATGGATGATGGCATTGAATAGATATATGGCTACACAACAGCAATGTGTTCTTTTATCTCCAGTTGGCTGTGTTAGAATGGGTGTATTAAACCAAAATATCTTCACATTTTGGGTTCATTTGTAAAATTTGGTATCTAACTAATCAGGCAGTTTAGAAGCCCATTACATTGATGCTCCCAATGACTCATATCTCTTAGCACTCATGACCTTTTATCCCCTCCCCTTGAAGCCGGGCTGGGCCTGTAACTTGTTTGAACTCTTAGAATATGGGGAAAGCAACTGTCCAGGTTCTGCCTAAGACAAAAGAAGGCCTGGGAGCATCCATTTTTGCACTTGGATACCCTATGGAGATACAATGTGAAGAGAGACTCTACGAGGAAGGGAGGTTCTGAGGCTACAATGAAGAGAGGAAGAAGCTCAGCCATCTAAGAGACCCAGTAGAGCTCAGCCCCTAATAGACCTATCAGCTGAATGCAACCTCATGAAAATCCACTGGCAAGGAGATCTGAAGAAATAAAGTAAAAATAAAATGGCAGTCATTTGAGAGTCATAGTTTTTTTTGGGGGGGAGGTTATTATTTAGTAATAAATAATTAGAACATGTAGAAATGGCAAAAACTAAATATCTCCTCACTCCCTGCCCCTACCCCTATCCTCATCCATGTTGTATATGGTATATGGATTTAGACCTTTGAGGTTTGATGCAGGCAATTGGAGTCTGGTGTTTGTCCACTTCTAGGATAAAATAATGAGTTATATTAATTGGACAAAACAGGATCAGGAGTCTCACTGAATAAATTAGGGATATTACATATGGAATGTGTTTCCCAAATAAGATCCCCTCTAACAGGCCCTCTCCACATTTCATGAAGTAGTTACTTTGTTGGCTTGAGAAAGTAAGAAATAATGGGCAGACAGGACGTTATAAATTTTTAGTCCTTAAAATCCTTGTGAGAGTCAGTTTCTTTCTCTCTCTCTCTCTCTTCCCCTCTTCACCACCCACCTGGCCCCTCATTTCTTTCTCTCTCTCTCAGTTAATCTTGAATGGGATATTCCTTATAATTTCCTAAAATTCTACCTGCCAGTTGTCTTAGTTTTAATTACTTCACTACAGGTCCATACAGAGACACTAATTGTGTGTGTGTGTGTAAAACTGGACACAATGATTCGCATACGCCAAAATGGCTTTACAACATGCTCTTTGGCTATGTACTGAATACAACATGTTGGATGTATTTTTGTCTAAAAAAACTCAGGCTAATTTCACTATTTTGATAAAAATGAGTGGGTTTTGCTGAGAATATTGAGGGCTCTCACTAGATTAACTTTTTAAAACACTTGTACATATGTCAAAAACACTGGTTCTTATTATATTGACTGTAAAGCTAACTTTTTATGACTAATGAATATGATTAATGTGATGCATATGATGAAAACTCATTATATTAAATGTCACACAGGAAATACTTAAGTATCAAATTAGAAATAAAATAATAATTGTGTTTTTAAAATTTTAGTATATATGAAAATCACCTTTTTAGTATATGAAAATAATTCTTGAAAATGCATAGCACTAGATCATACCTCTAATTTCTAATGAACAACATGTACCATTATAGAATTTCATCGAAACCATGTTCAAAGCTATTTAGTAACTTAGTAAGTGAATTAGTAAGAATAATTAAAATATGATATGAATAAATTATATTTTCTTTTTGCTTATAATTCTTGTGGTACTAGCTCAGTAAGAAGTCTGGTTTCTATAATATGCTGTTAGACCTCTACTCATGGGTGTATCTGCAACCTCTACATTTTTGGCTTCAGTGTTCTGTTTTCACTGCAACCTGAAAGTTGACTTGAGTTGATTATCATTTCAATTGCTGTTTTCCTGGTTTAATATGAATAATTGTTATATTTATATAATACATTTTCCTTGTTGTGGTTTTTGGCTTATTCCTACTGCTTGTAAAGATGCATATTTTCAGCAACAGAGTTTTTAAACTATACATTTTATTAACTAGATTTTTACCATATTATCAATATTAAAGTTGATATAAATAAAAATATTTTTAAAATTCTTGAACAGTGAAACATCACTAGTGATATAATATCTATGAATTTGTAGTGTCTCTAGAAGTTGTAATGTAATATCAAAGGAACAATATTCAAATGATTTGGGTATTTTATTAATTTATGGGGGTGTCATTTAATAATATAAGATCATGTGTTAAGTTTATATCCCTTATTAAATATTTATTAAATAATTCATTTATGTTGGTACAAAAATGTTATATTTTTATTTATACTGTTATGAAATTATTTTATCATGGGATATGGAGGATGTTTAAAGACACAATGTCCCGAAAGGAAATAGCACCTTCAGTTTAGGCAGTTGTAGTAGAGTTCACTAAAGGCCTATTTAGGAAAACCACAGGATATAGTACTTGAGTAGTACTAGCAACAGTGGAAGCACTTACAATGACTTAGAACATGGGCTAATACGGTTATCAGAATCCAGACAGGACAACTGTATGGAAATGACTTCCTTCCAGGAGCAGAGACTTGACAGAGGGATAGCAAATCAGTAGGGAGAAAGCTGGGAGAATAAATACCTTAACCTCATTCTGACTGGTGTCCACCTCCTAAAAGTGCTTCTTGTTATGCTAACCGAGTCCTGAAGGCAAAGGGGCCCACTATGTAATCCATAATGGTCATCTTTCCAGGGTACAGAGGATTATGAAGAAGGGTAGAGAGTGAATCTGGAAAAACAAGTGAAATTATCCAGAACAAATGGGTAACTTAAAAATTTTTGGAGAACCACTGTCTTAATAAATTGGATATTCATACAGTAATTAAAATCACGCCATCAATGTATTCATAGACTGTATTGGATGTGCATTGCAGGGTTAATTTCATTGTAAAATTTAAATACTCATCTCTCTAAAAGCTGGGTATTGGTCCCACAGCATCTTGGATACCTTCTAATTAAAGAACTCTACTAAAGTCTTATCAGTATTTTAAAGGGCTTTCTCTCATTTTTCAAGGTCACTTAACACCGATTTTATATCCTGAAAAAATTAACAATTCTGTATACTTCAGATTTAAATGGGAAGTTACCAGGGGATATCATTATTACATTTTTTGAATCACTGATGAAAGAATGACATTTTAAAAATCACATCTGTGTAAACTTTCAGTAGGTATTCATCCATGATATTAATGAAGCATGGATGTAATCTAACTGAAAAATTACAGAGTAATGAGTGTGTTTGCATACTCTACTCATGTATTTTACAAGAACAAAAAGGAAAATAGTAAAATTTCCTATAGTTATGATAGTTTATAGGTTACATTTTGTCATCTTTATTTGATCAATGTAAATGGTCCTAATCATAGTGAAGCTGGACTTGGTATGCAATAACTAATTTGATAAACAGTTTTAGAAAAGGAAGGTAATGAAAAAAAAGAAACTTCAAATTTTAGGCAGGTGGATTGAAAAATGTGTACAATTATTGGGAGTCTCAGTGTTAGCCAGTGGAGACAGATAAAATTATCTTAGATTACAAATGGTTTATAGATCATCATATAGTCAAGTTACTACTGGGCTAGGA
Organism: Hyperoodon ampullatus; assembly: GCF_949752795.1. Lineage (NCBI taxonomy): Eukaryota > Metazoa > Chordata > Mammalia > Artiodactyla > Ziphiidae > Hyperoodon > Hyperoodon ampullatus. The sequence continues at coordinate 186,228,608 of NC_136914.1, forward strand.
ATCAAAAAAGAAACACAAAATTGATTTCTTCGTATAGCCAAGTGATCTGGTTAGATAATACAGACATGTTGCCCTTTATTTTTCTCTCCATAAATTGATGGATTTTGTGATCATGTGCCTTCCGTTTTAAATATTTCACTTAAAAGTTAAAAATATTGGGGCTTCCCTGGTGGCGCAGTGGTTGGGAGTCTGCGTGCCGATGCAGGGGACACGGGTTCGTGCCCCGGTCCGGGAGGATCCTGCGTTCCGCGGAGCGGCTGGGCCCGTGGGCCGTGGCCGCTGGGCCTGCGCGTCCGGAGCCTGTGCTCCACGGCGGGAGAGGCCGCGGCAGTGAGAGGCCCGCGTGCCACAAAAAAAAAAAAAAAAAAAAGAAAGTTAAAAATATTAACATTATTATGTCAAATTAACTTCAAGTTTCTCTTGAAACTTGGAAAGTTATTAACTAAACATACCCATTTAAAAAAAAATTCCCAAATAGTTTGAGTCCTCCTCAATTATGGAAGAAGTTATAAATTTAAACAGATTTTAACTAATCTTGAATCTAGCTTACTGGACTGGGGAGCTATACCTTCTTTCCTTTCAGTCCTGTTTTCATTCCTTGGATTCTTCATAGTCTGTCTCTTCACTTTTATTTTTTAAAGAATATTAACTATTATTTCTTCCAACTCAACATGGCAACTGTATATTTTATCCTTATAACCCATGGTTCTCTCTGACCAGAAACATCAGCATCACCTGGGAACTTGTTAGAAATGCAAATTCTCAACCCAGAACAATTGAATCAGAAAACCTGGAAGCAGGGCTCATATTGGTTTTTACTTTCCTAGCAATAACCTTTTCCCTCTTGTCCACTTAACAAATTCTTACCTATATTTTAATGATTTGGTTCAGATACTACCCATTTATAACATAACTGTAGTTTCTGCCTCTGGAGGAAAGGTTTCTCGTAGTGATCTTTTTATCCCCAGTGTCAAGCGCCGTTCCCCAAGCACAGAATAATTAATTAGTAATCAACAGGGCTGGGACTTCACTGGTGGTGCAGTGGTTAAGAATCCGCTTGCCAATGCAGGGGACACGGTTTCGATTTCTGGTCCAGGAAGATCCCACATGCCGCAGAGCAACTAAGCCTGTGGGCCAAAACTACTGAGCCCGCGTGCTGTGACTACTGAAGCCCATGCGCCTAGATCCCGTGCTCCACAACAAGAGAAGCCACCAAAATGAGAAGCCCGCATACCACAACGAAGAGTAGCCCCCGCTCGCCGCAACTAGAGAAAGCCCATGCACAGCAACGAAGACCCAACACAGCCAAAAAAATAAGTAAATAAAACAATCAATAGGGCTAACTTTATTTTCCTTTGAATTACCTGAAAAGATACAACAGTATGAAAGAATGTAATATATTTGGGTAACTGCATAAAGAGTATAATGTTTTACGCCCCAAGAACTCATGGTCATCTGTTAAGGTAAACAGGAGGTAGACCACAAAAAGTTGATATGACATGTTAAAGAGTTTGGACTTAGCCTGAAAGCTCTATGTAAAATTTTAGGCAGGGCAGAACGTCAAATAGTTAATGTTATAGAAGGATCACATCACAGTGGTACTGAGGTTGGGAATAACTAGCTTCACTTCGTATATGTAAATACAGGGAAAAGGAATATCTGAGACAAAGAAAAGAGCTGTTTAGATTCTTCCATCTTCCTCTCAAACCATGGGGAAGGGTGCTAAGCAGTAGGGGCTATCCTATTGTTTATGTTCTAATACTTAAATTTAGGAGAGGGAATTTTACCAAATAAAGGCAGAAATAGTGAGACAGAAAAATATTTTTGAGAACATTGAGGGTCAGTCTGAGAAAACCAAGATCAGTTGATAAGTCTAAAGAATTGGAGACGACAAAAATATCATGACCAACTCCAAAAACAATAGAAAATACAGATCTGGAGTAAGGAAAAAAGTTGAACATGAGAGTAGGTTGTGTGCAAATTGAGGAGATTCTATATGAAATTATCTTTATTGTAGTCACCTCACCCACAACGTATGTCAATGGGCCTAACTGGTTTAATGTACAGAATCAAGGAGGGAAACATTTGAATAGAGGCTCTGAATTAGAAAAAGAAATGAGGCATGAATGGAGAAGAGTAAGTCATACTTCAAAAACTTGACACATTTATGATGAGCTAAATGTGACAGAAACACGTGAAAAATATTCTATGTTTACAAAACTCAGAAAAGAACAGAATATACATTCCTTTAAGTAAGATTTATCAGAACAGCAGGGCTAAAATAGTAATTGCCTATTTAATTGTCTCTTTTATGAGAGAATCTTAAAATACAAGCAGTTTCTATAATATCAGTCACATGTTTGATAAAGGATTTAAGGAGGTCTAATGATGAAATGTTGACTCAGTTAAATGTGACATCCACAAAACTGATAGAGAATGATAATTCCAACATATTTATTTTTCATTTACCAGCATAATAAAAACACTGTTTTTGACACTGTATGTATCAGTAATCAGAGCAGTGAGTCACGGGTAATAGCAAAATGATGCTTTGCATTTTATAGTGTCTTTCAAATTAATTTTCCATGGCAGCATCATTAGCTCCAATTTATAGATCAGAGGGTACTGTATACAACTATCAGAGTGAACAGACAGATTTTGAGTGAGCATGAATAGTGACTGCTTCAGTGTTTTTGAAGCATAAATTCCTTGCAAGTCTATAGCTTGTCCTCAAGCTTGTCTTGGATTCATTTTCTTGTTCATGGTATGTTTCTCATTATTTACATACTGAAACGGGCCATGAATCTGTTCTGGATCCCTCAGCATCTGCATTGGAGTGACTCATAAATAGAGAGTTTTCTTCCCTCTATACTTTTACTGATCGGTATGAACACCTGATATTGTTCACATTACTTTGTAATCACCTTTAATTCTTTCTGGTCTTAGCAGTTGGATATAAATCTTAAAAAATGAAAGTTAAATGATGATATTATTAGTTCATAATGGTCTTGAAGTTTATAGTTCATAATGGTCTTGACATCTTAAAAATGATTGCCCTATTTGGACATTACAGTACTCCTATCCTGTAAGTACGATTTGGAGTGAATGTAAGGAAACTTAATCTCAAAAAGTTTGAGTAACGTGTCTAAGATCAAACTGTAAGTGGCAGAGCTAAGACTGAACCAAAGTCTGTCAAATGTTAAAAGTTCCTTTCCCACTATATCAAAGAATCGACTACACAGTATAATGATTCACTTTAAGTGGCTGAGAAACCCTACCCTGCTCAATGTTATGCTCCAGAGAAACTAGAGAGGGTTTCTCGGTGCAGGGTCTTAGAACCAGGGAGATGAGTACTAATTCAGCACCTTAATTTCCTCAGTATGTATATCACTCTTCTTTTATTTTCCTTATGATCTTTCTACTGATGGGAAATCAAAATAACTTTAGTGACACTAGACAATGAAGACTGAATTTTTAGTGACACTGGAAAATGAAGACTGAATTTTCATTTTTTCCATCAGATGTTTCAGCATGTGTTCTACCATATAAACTTGAAAAAAAAGTATAATAAACAACTTATCTGGATTTTCCTCAATGGAATATGATAGTATCCTAAGTGATTTATATTTATTCCCCTCAAGAAATGGAAGCAGCTTTTGAAAAATATCACATATTCTTTTTAATCTCTAGCTGGAATCTGTAAGGTTTTTCTTTTCCAGCTTGAAGTGAAGAGATAGAAATTTGAGACAGAAAATATTGAATCATTATATTTACTAGTGGTTCATTACACACACACACACACATTTGGTGTTTTGTCCAATTGAGAATTAAATATCTTAAATTTTATCACTCTACCAGCATCTGCTACATATACAATATTTCATTATATCAAACAACTTATGAGGATGCAGTTTCCCTTATCTCTGATATTCTAGTCTTTTTGATCCACTGACCAACCAGCCAAGCTATTCTCCCTTCCCATGAGTCAAACTATATTCCTACCTTGGGCTCTTCTTCTTTCCACACAAAGTGGATGGATGAAATAGTATCCACTGGGAGGACTTTTTTTCCTACCTGCTAGTTTCAGGATCGCTCCTGATTTTGGCTTTAGCACAGCAATCATCCTTTATTGGTGTGCATCCCATACTAAGAAACGCTTCTATTAAGCAAGCTTTGCCTTTTTCCTCCTTCATTAGTTAGTCATAAGGTAACCCAATGTGGACATAGGTTTGAGCTGAGGAAGAAGTCACAGTGTGACCGTAATGGATGACAGGGAGGTTGCCTACTCATGTATTTGTGTTCTTTGGTTTTGCTTGTGATTGATCTTGAATGTACTTCTTCCACCTAATGATGGATTTATGCTGGGCCACCTATGCTTTTGACTTGTTGGTTCTGACAGAAACTGGATTATGAAGGAGAAGTTCTGATCACATGGATACTTGATGTGTCAAGTGAAACATCTTGATATCAGATTCTCTGTCTCTACAAGGTCCATAGCACATCAGAACTATTTTTGTATACTGTACAATTATATGTTGCAGATGGCAAAAACTGGGCCCATTAGTTTAGAGTTCTAAGTTGTGATTTTCATATTGAGGTTGCCATGAGCTCCACATAGGGTATTTTCCAACAGCATATAGACCTCTAATGTCTGTTGACTTGTATTGGTCAAATGACAGGACTGCTTGAATTGCCACCTGGACCTCAGAGTCCTTTTATATTCTGAATTCTGCTCAAATCTGATAGTCTTTTATGTCTGTCTCAGTCTACTTAGGCCTGCTATAACAAAATTCCATAGACTGGTAGCTATTTATTTCTCACAATTCTGGAAGCTGGGAAATCCAAGATCAAGGTGCTGGCCAATTCAACTCGTGAGAGCACACTTCCTGGCTTGCAGATGTCCACCATCTCTCTGTGAGCTCCCATGACCTCTTCTTTGTGACCATGAAGACAGAAAGAGAGCTCTGGTGTCTCTTCCGTTCTTATAAGGGAACTAGTCCCATCATGAGGGCCCCAGTCTCATGATCTCATCTACACCTACTTATCTCTCAAAGGTCCCATCTCCAAATGCCATCACTTTGAGGGTTAGGGACTTTAACATATTAATTTGGAAGGGAGGGCAGTCACAATTCAGTGCATAGTAATGTCACTTGGTAAAAGTGGCACAACATTATTTACAAGTTTAGAATATGCTGCTGCCTCCAGAACCAGTAAAATATTATCAGGTTTTGTGCTTCTTTCTTAGCAGTATGACATATAAGATGCAATGATTCATTCTTTATTTTTTTTATCTTATTGGAGTAAAATTGCTTTACAGTGTTGTGTTAGTTTCTGCTGTACAATGAAATGAATCAGCTATTTGTATACCTCTATTCTCTCGCTCTTGGACCTCCCTCCCATCCCACCCCCCACCCCATCCCATCTATCTAGGTCATCACAGAGCATCGAGCTGAGCTCCCTGTGCTATACAGCAGGTTCCCACTAGCTATCTATTCTATACATGGTAGTGTATTTATGTCAAACCCAATCTCCCAATTCGCCCCACCCTCCCCTTCTCCTCCATGTCCACATGTCCATTTTCTATATCTATGTCTCTATTCCTGCCCTACAAATAGGTTCATCTGTACCATTTTTCTAGATTCCATATATATGCATTAATATACAATATTTGTTTTTCTCTTTCTGGCTTGCTTCACTCTGTATGACAGACTCTAGGTCCATCCACACCCTTTACTTTAGAAAGTGTCCCAGCATCCCTCAGACAGTTGGATCCCTAAAAAATTCACTGATATGGTAAGGCTTTGAATTTTTTTAAATCTCCATGTTCTAGAATACATATGTCTTGTCAAGACTTCCAATGTACTTGTTCATTCTTAGTCATCTACTTCAATTAACAAGATATCATTGACAGAATGACTAATGTGATGTTTGGAGGATTGTATAGATTTTCAAGGTCCATTCAGACTATAGTATGACAGAAGGCAAGAGAGTTACTCAGCTCTGTATCAATAACATACATATGCACTGTTTTCTGTCCCATGAGATTGTGAAATGCATCTGGTCCTCCTTCATAAGAATGGAAAATGGCACATTTGTCAGATTCAATGGTAAATTACTTTATAACTGAAGGCATGATTTAATCCCATCTTTCATGTTACATTCCCTTTGGTTCAGCACTCTCAGTACCTAATTCCATACATATTTATCATTGCTTTTATTATATTAACCACACTTTGTAACTCTTTCATAATATAGTCCCTGTGGCTTTCACACTTCACCTTAAATTTGTGATTATCTTCAACTTTTCACTGATATCAATTATCCCAACAATATCATTCAATTCCTTAGTCATTATTATTTATATTTTTCAATTAGAGCATTACAACTACCAATACATTTCCTGCCTCAACTATCTACCTTAGTTTAACATAAATAAGTTCTAGTAATTGTGCAGCCACAACATTATAAGGGCTATCATTGTTCCACTTATAAGCAGTAATGATGTTCTCATTATCACCCTGCTGGTGGGTGAGCCATGTCCAGTGTCTTATTTTACAGCCTGCTTCCTTAGATCATGCCTAATATCAATGGTCTTATTTGAATTCCCTTGGAAACAGACTCTAAGATGGAGATCTTTGTGTTGCATCAACACCTGTGGTAAGGAAGTATAATTGTGTACAGTGAGATGTTGAACTGGGATGCAGTATGACAAAATGCCTCAATCAATCCTACAGAGAGCCCTGGACTTGGAATGGCCCTTCATAATCATCCTGACCTGAGAAAGAGCCTGTCCTTTATATGGCTGCATGGACCAATAATTGGATGTGGAATAGGAAGGGAGTGACCTAGGGTCAGTGGCTTTTCCTGGTTAATGACAGTTCCTGAAGAGGAACTCAGCTTATCATTGTTATTTCCCAGTATACTCTGAAGCTGGGGGAATATGTATCTAAAATATTAGTTTGGGATGGCATTCCACAGGTTCCAGTTCAACGGCTTTAAAGAATTCCATGAGAATGAGAAAATACTAAATCCTCACTATTTATACCAAAATTTTATCCATCAAACATGTATATAAATCAGAGACAGAAGTAACCTAATCACCAGAAGAATGGTGGGTCACAAGATTAGTGAGCAATGGATATTTCCTGCTGAAGGGAATACTGCTAAAACTGTTGAATAATCAGAGCTACTGGCAGACTAGAGACCTTTAAGTATTGTTGTATCCTAAATAACATTTCTATTATTCTACAAACTTAACTGTATGGTTGCTGGGATACTTTCCTAACCACTCATGTCTCAAAGGATCCTCATCACACGTCCCATGTATAAAAGTATTTGCATGAATATTCTTTCTTTGAAACTAAGGTAACTTAGTTTTTACAAGACAAATACTATTTAAGGAAAAATAAGAAAACTTGACCAAAAATCATTTCAGGATTATTTATTATTCTTGAACTTTTCTGCTTATTTGTATTGGCAGTTGCTTGCAAATGTTTTTACTATCAGGGTCAAATTAACGTAATAAATGTATGATGCATGAAACTGATCTTAATCCTTGTTTTGAGGCTCACTGTCTGTGATTTAATTTCCATGTCAAATTAAATAAATGTTATCATTTGTAATTCATATAATTTGTTGTAAGGAAGTAGAATTAGGTCAATTAAATTTACATCAGGGCAATATGTTGTTTTAAATTGTTATTTAAACACAAAGTCAAAGTTGATATAAGGAATTTGCATTATTAAGAGCACAAGATTTATTGTTCTGTATAAAATCCATCTTCAGCATTTTTTGGACAGCTATGAAATATAGTCTATTCTGGAAGACTATATTCGTTTCATTTTTTCCCCCAGATTTTTGGCACTGAGACAGTTTAGAACACTAATTGGGCTTACTTTGGTAAATCATATATTAAAAGTAATCTCTCTCTAATGAGTACATGGAGAGTATTATACAGAATTATACTTCATTTCATTTAAACCCTTCAATTTATGTAGTTGACATAATCCTGTAGCTCCACATTTACAGCTAGGATAAAACCACTCTTTATTTAAGCCTTTTTATTTTTTTTTTTCAGCAGAATGGATTGCATTTAATGCAAATTCAGTTTTATGAAGCTTAGGAAATATGTTTTTTTGACATGTAGAAATTTGAAAAAGATAATGAAATGATGCAACACAGAACAAGAAGAATCCTTCAGATCTTAATCAGTTAAAGAAGGGATATAGTTTCATAAAGGAGCACAGTTATAATAAAATCAGAAATAATTTAAATGTGATAAAGAAAAATAAAGAAGAAAATTTATGTCAGCATTATATTTACATGAAAGAAAGGAATTAGCTGACTCTAAATAATTATGGTAAAACAGCTGCTAGAATTTTATGAAGCTCTTTTTAGCAATATTAACCTTTTTTGCACATACTTTTTTTGTGGTCTGGTATTCCCATAAGCACAAACTTTTTAGTCTTTTTACTATTAAAAATGACATTGTATTGTTACTAGAAACTGGTTATATCATATGCAATTTTCTAGGGGACAGGTGCTAGCCTGGTATACGTACTTGGATGAGAAACATTAGAAATAACTCTTAGCAATATTTGGAGATAGCAAAGTAAAAAAATTAGAAATAAAATGCATAAAAGTTTACATCTTGACTAAGGATAAGTTCAGTGGAGCTGATATTCTAAAATTTTGAAAAGCCTGCTCATTTTTGCAGTTGTAATAGATTATATGATTTTTACAGAGCATGTTTTATAATACGCACTGCTCATAAAACTGTTATTATTCAATTCATTTACCTGTTAAGTGAAATAAAAATGCATTTATGTTACATTTGTGTTCCAAGGAAAAGAAAGAGGCATCCTAGAGAAACTATTTCATTATTAGCTTTTACAGTCACATTTAGTATCCTTGGATTACAATTCCGTTTACATAGAATTTAATGTCAGAGTTATTAATGCCAATGACAAAATTCAGGCTCTCCATTTATGGAGACTTTCCACTTTTGCAACTGTGTCTAACTTATTAAAGAAGTAGAAATAGTTTTGTTCAGCAACACTTTTATTTCTATTCTTTATTTTCACAAATAGTCATCTATAACAGTGTGGAACCTATCACAAATTAGAGTAAGAAAAGTGGCACACCTCTAATGTTTCACTTTCTTTACTTGGAATATTTTGTGTTATTATAACAGACAGTAGGGGAAAGTGTAATTTGAAATATCTGACACATGTAGTCTAGAGATTGGACAAGTGAGTTATGCTGTCTTAAAATCAGAGCAAGCAACTTAAAGGAAAAAACAAAATAGTTTTTGTTTAAATGCCAAACAACTAAAAGTCAGTTTTACATTTTCCTTTCTGTAGTGAGAAAATTTGCCTGTACAACATTTTAGAATCTAGAATGCAAACCTTCAAAACACTTATATTGACTAAGACATCAAGTTATTTCAAAAATATGTGCAAAACATAATTCACAGAAAGTGTTTGAATACAATGAATAAAAAATATCCAAAACTCATGTAAATTTATTCACTGATGGTTCTGCTCTACTTTTGGAAGCATTTTCTATGGCAGGGATATTAATGTACACTCTTCTGTTTAGGAGAAATAAGATTGGCATCAAGAGCTGGTGCCTCATAAGTTCCCTTTTCAAGGTAGTGATACAAATGGTATGGGACTTAATCACCATTCCTCAAGCTTTCTCCTCTGCTGAGCTTACTTGTTTTGGTATGAAAAGACCTACATACTATTTGTTTCCACCAGGGATTCTTGAAAACCTTACCGATTAACAGATAGATCCTATTAATAGAGTTTCAGTGGAAGGTATACCTCTTGCACTGATCAAATTTTCTCATTTATTTTGTAACTTAGGACTGTGGTGTGTACGGGTGTAGTTCTAATTTCTTTCTGAGGCACCTTGTTATAATATCAAGGGTTTAAGCCCTTGAATTTCTTCTTTAATGCCATGTGTCTTGTCCTTGTCAGTGTCAGATTTCTGAATAAATGTGGTGGATTGAATAGGCACTTTTACCTCTGTTTCTACCAAATCCTACCAGTGACAGGAAGTGACTTTTCGAAAGACATATCCTTTGATGCAAAAAGAGAACAGAAGAGATAAAATTATTTTACAGACTGGAAACAGATGACTAATGGTGATTAACTCAACAGTTCTGAATCCAAAGTTAGCAGTGGATAAAGCTGGCTGATTTACCCTACTACATTCCCAAAAGGCTCAGAAGTTTATTGTATTTAGGACAAAGTAATGGGCAAAATTAGGGCTAAAACTGAATGTTTAACTTCTTTTTAAGAAGCTAAACCCCCATATATTTTCTTTACTTTGAGAATCTGAATGGTTTTCCTCTCTCAGTCTAACAGAATATTGAAAGTATATTTTCTAGAAAGCATAAAGCAGCATGGGGAACAGAAGGCACTGTTGAAGCAGAAGTACTATAATGAAAACAGGGGCACTGATTGAAATATACTTTGTGAATATTGAGTCGCCACCTTCTTCTCCCAGGAATGATGGTTTCTGGAATGATGACAGCCGGACATAGCACCCACATAAGAGAATATTGTATTGTGGATTGAGGGTGCAGGTGGAGTGTCACCATCCAAAAGGAAAAAAAAAAAAAAGTAAATGTACTAAGATAAGATTTCCCCAATGAACAAACAATTCCAGTGAATCCCATAGTCGACAAACTCATCAATGGATAGTGAACCTCCAATCAGCATGTAACTGATCCTCCCTTAAACTAGAGTAGGCAGATAAAGAGCACCATACACTAGATTAAGCCACCATATCAGCATTAGAAACTAAACATAATTAGAAAACAAATTGGAGGAAAGAGAAGAAACTTTAAAAAAATATATTTCAATAATATTTTTAGAGAAAGAAGCATCCATTAAATAAGAATGTGCTGCTATATAAAAAGAATACAGAACATGGTCTTGGAAACAAAAATATGCAAGAATAAATGAAAATCAAATTAAAAATCTCAATAAAAGCATTGGTGTGTGGGATTGAAAAGCAAATGGCAAGCACATACATAAGCCAGAAAACTCACCCAAGCTTACAGCTGAACCCCACAAATTCATGAACCAAATAAAGATTAATTATTTTATGCCACTAATGTTTTGAGTTATATGTTATGCAACATTATCATGGCAATAGATAACAGATACATTTACACTTACTTAAAATGTAATTATAAGCAAAAGTACAGTTAGTACAATTAGTCTAAAGAGATTTGAGAAGAGATGAGAATGACTGATGGAAGCAGATTTATAAGCAATTACTAGAGATTAGCCTATTGGCTAAGTCATCAACCATGAGTAGGTATTAATTGTATTGTGTAATCTCTTGGGTGAAGTAGAAATTGGTTAACATAGATTCTACCTTGCTTTGACTGTTTAATATTTACAATTGTTTACTGCATAAGGGAATGGATTTTCATTTTATAGGAATAGAACTGAGATTTTGAGAGGTTAAGTAGCAAGACTGATATTAAATTGTCATTAGCAAGAAGAACCAGAACCCCAAAACATATCTGACTCCAAAGTCCGTATTTTTATTACTACATTATATTGATTTCCTATTTAAAATATTTAGCTCCCTCAAATTATCCACAAACATTAGTTGATTGGGGATTTCTGAGGTGATTTTTTTAACCTATTTTAAAAGGACACGTTCCAAAGATTTGGCCTATTGAGAAACAAATTTCTTTACTTGACATTGTTTAACCAGAAACCCCTCAGACCATCTTTACTTTGATGTTACAGATCATATGTCAGAGTTAATGTTAAATGGAAAACTGAGGTAAAAGGAAAAGAAAAGGAAAGAAAGAGGAGGGGGTGGGGTTGTAGAGTCAGAAACGGCAATCAAAGTTAGAAACAAAACCTGCATGAATGATATGTTCATAAGTCTCACAATTAGCAGGAAACTGGATTCATGTAAAATGATTTCTCAAGCAATAGCCTATTTTTACTACATATTATCAAGATACACACATCCACACACACACACATCCACTGGTCTAAACTACATAATCCTTATTTAGTAGGGAAGGAGCAAGTTCTTCATTTAACTTATGCTCTTGAACACAATTACAATTAAACAAAATGTGTTTAGGAAAATTATCTTCTACTGTTGCAGTACACTTGAAACCATTCTTATTTACAACCTAAATATGGGTGGCTGTTAAAGAAAATTGTAACACAGTATTAAATGTTTATAGTACTGTTCATGTCACTAGAAAAGAGGCTTAGAAAAATGCCTCCTTGTTTTCCATGAGCTTATTGATGAACTTTGACAGGTCACAAAAGAAATGGCATGTAAAGCAGTCTGTGGGGTGCTAGGCGTTTGTACAAAGCCAGATTATTTTTTCACCCTATTTTATTTCCCACACTCTCATAAACAAGTAATGCCACATCTTCAGCTTGCACCCCACTCCTAATCCATGATGTAACTCATTATTTGTTGAGGAAATATATTAATAGTAAACATTTCAATAAGGAATTAAATATGACAGTAACATTTATTCTTATTTGCTTGGCACAAGCGGCTACTTGATTAAGGTAGGCTAGTTACTATATTTAAAATGAATTTGATGAGATGTTTCGGAAAATATTGTTGGATGGACCCGTTTTTTTGAATATAAATATATGGGCAGAGAGATATACACACATATATACAGAATATAATTTTTATCACAGTAACCACTACAACTTTACTAAGACACCACAATTTTTACATGGTCGGCACATTTGAAAAAAGGAATGCAATCACAGTATAAAATAGGGAACAGTGGACCTGTTATATATATGGTTTGGATATTACTTAAATATTGGCAAATCAGTAAGACTTCCCTAAATATGCTCTTTCTTATATTCATGGCTAATAGGTCTGAAAATTATTCAGGTGAACTGCCCTTATTTTCAGTTAATCACCGGGCCAAAGTCCATAGATACCCTAGAGACACTTAGAATACAATTGGACAGGCAAGCATTTTTTTGCTGTATTTATTTATGTTTCTTGTGACAGAACTGATATATTGTGAAGTTTGTCCTTAATATGATATATAGACAGATGCTAAAAGAAGTTTTAGTAAAATACAAAAGAGTTTCTTATTCACCTACATCAAGCTATCACCCAGAATACAGCTGGAAAATATTGAGTAGGCAAAATTCTTTACTCATGTTAGAAGAGATACCTGTACAGTTTATAGTTCTTAAATATAAAAATAGATGTTCAGAAAAAAGATAAAAATAAATTATAGCAAAAGCAAATTAATAAGGCATCAGTATGTTTGTGTCACTCAAATATTTTTTACAAATTTCATAGAATTTTATAAACAGGTTATAAAACAAGTTATACTATGAGAAGATTACCCAGTGGTCTTGTACTGTAATTCTATCAAAAAAGGTGGAAAATTTATGAAATTATAATAGAAACTCTACCCATTTTAAGAAAGCTTTCTACTGTGTGATTCATGTTAGGAATGAGCCTTTCTATGAAGTAATTACATCACTACTCTTGCAAAAGCAAATGCAACCCAAATTTTATATACCTCATAATAATTAACTTGTATCTACTGAGAAAGGTCAATGGTGTGGCATCAACAAAGTGCAAACATTTGCTGAAATACAATTGTAATACCAAAGAGAATCGTTTGGTATAATTCTACCCTTAGGCCTCTAGTGGAAATGGTTTTATCTTTAGGTCAACACTTATTGCATTTCCTGCTATTCTACTGGTAAAATCTTCATGCACTTATTATAAGGCTATGACATCAGGTAAAATGCACCATAGAAAGAAGTCATTGTTTTCTCAGTAAATTTGATAATATTGACATATAACTCATTAAATTCTAGTCACTAAGCTGGCTTATATAGTTTTCAAAAGATATGAATTCTGCCCTGAAAAAGCTAAAATAAATTTAAAACTAATGAGGGGAAATGTTTATATAATGATACTTCCTTATCATGCTACAATGAAGGAATAAACAGATTTGGAAGAGTGAAAAAACAACAAAAGACAAGACACTTGAGATGGGTGGGGAGGGTCACATGATGGGTAGCAGAATAGGAAATAGGCACACTCTGTGCATAACCTGGAGTTGGAAAGCTTATTTTACCTACTTCACGATTTAGTTTGCTTTTCCCATGGATGATGGTAACAGATGGAAAGGAATTTCCTTTTTCCAGTGTAAACACCAATGGTTTCCAAATCGTTATTAATGGAGTTGTATTAATGACTATAAATATTTTTTTTCAGGATATTTTCTCTCAATGCAAGAGACAATAGCGTATTGTGCTGCCTTACTCACTAACACTGCACACTTGCCCTGTAGGCTCCACTAGCAATATTAGAAAACATCTTAGAAGTAGAGCAAATTAATCACTGAAAGACTTCTTTAAGATCACTCAATGAGTGAGGATGCAGGTCCCAGCTGATATTTTAGTTTACTAATTAGTTTCAAGTGTACAAGAACTTTTTGAGATCTGACACTTTTCATAATTTATGAGAAATTATTTTTTCCAATGTTTATTGATCAAGAAATTTTTCAACACGTGGAAACATCAACAGTCCTGTATTGTATGTTTACAAATGTTTCCATGGTTGACCTATTTGGAAAATATTTAGGAAATCTCTTTAATTTCTTTGAAGAACATTGTGGCCTCATACTGACAATTTCAGAGTATATTTCCTATATAATATTAACACTTTTAAAAATTTTAAATCAATTGGTTGTAATTTTAAGGAACAGGCCCTTTATTCTACTGTGTTTTTTAAGACCAACCAGATGTTGTTTAAGGGTACAAATTTGCAACAAGTAGTAAATAAGCCCTAGAGAGCTAATGCACAGTGTACTGAAGATAGACAACAATATTGTATTATACTCATCAAACTTACTAAAAGACTAGATCTTAATTTTTCCAACTACTAAAAAGAAATTATAATTATGTGATGTGATAGATGTGCTAATTATCACTGCAATGGCCATCATATTACAATATAGAAATGTATCACATCAACATGTTGTAGACATTAAATTATACAAAGTTATATGTCAAATATATTTCAATTTTAAAAAAAGACCAATCAAATGCCTGAGGATTATAACTCTTGGTGAAATGTATAATTTTGATAAATATTAAAATGGAGCATTATAACTTAAGTAGATTCATATAATTTTAGTGCAAAAAATGACTAAATAATTTCTAACCTGAATGTTCATATTATAGATAAGGAAACGGGTTCAAAGTATGGCAGTATATTTTTGCACACTAATTGCCATGTATCTAAGAGAATCTTGCTGCTTCTCTCTCTGGTTCAAATAGGATGAAGAATATATTTGAAAACACTACCCACTGAGAAGAAACAGAAATAGAATTCAATCAAATTTTACAAATATTATTGCTTAATGGAATGGAAACTAATAATTCAAAGTAAAAATATTGGGCCTCCCTGGTGGCGCAGTGGTTGAGAGTCCGCCTGCCAATGCAGGGGATACGGGTTCGTGCCCCGGTCCGGGAGGATCCCATATGCCGCGGAGCAGCTGGGCCCGTGAGCCATGGCCGCTGAGCCTGCGCATCCGGAGCCTGTGCTCCGCAACGGGAGAGGCCACAACAGTGAGAGGCCCGCGTACCGAAAAATAAAAAAAAAAAAAAAAAAAAAAAAAAAAAAAAAAAAAAAGTAAAAATATTGCTATAATTTTCCATTTGTGGTGTTAATTTTATCCTAGATAACATAATGAAAACATCTTAGTTACTTGTTTTTATGAAGACTGTTTTCCCCAATCTGATATAGTTAAACAGCTTTAAAAAATAAAAGATAAAATGTACAGTCCTCATGTATTATAAACAACTCTGATGGCAGGAAAATATCTAATCATGTTTGTTAATTTTTATATCCTATTTCACCTTGAGAGTGGTTTCATACAAAAAGGTAAAGCAGTGTCCACTCACACTGTTGTGTTTCCATGGTAACAAGCCCTGACAATAAAATATTTTATTGTAGTTATGTTGTTTTACTTATTGGCATAATTCAAGTATATTTCCTAGTTCCTCATGTCAAAGGAAGGTCCTTAATGCCTGAAAAAGGGATATCTACCATGGATATAGAACAGCCCAGTCTACCATTTCTCATGACCTACATTATGGGAGCTGTCCTCACCCAAGCCTATCCATCAGAAAAAGGGTTCTTTCTAACACTGCGATTGCTCCCATGGTCTTTTCTGGTCTGTTCCTGGTTGAGATGGGTGGAGTGGGGGTTTTCTGAAGAAAGGAGACAGTACTGGGCTGAAACCTTTGATATCTTTTTACATTTTTCTTCTCATTTCTTCTGTGAAGTTTGTCCTGGCTCACTCTCCTCACTTTAATGAAGCTAATACTGATTTTTTTTACCCTGCTAAAATTCTATACCTTCTGGTATCATTATATGCATCTCATTGGATTAAAATTAATTATTGGAATAAGCTGCTCAGGTTTTGTTTAGAATTTAATTATACTAATAATTTTCAGTATATTTATTTACCTTATCTAATATTCCAGAATATAATCTGGAAGGTGATATTTTAAATAGCTGATATATGACTACAGGATGTTGAATCTGGCTTTATTAAGTACAGTTTCTTTAAAAAGTGACAATATTTGGTATTTTTCCAATAAGGGACAATTTAGTTCATTACATATAGTAAGGATAGGCCTGGTAGGATGTAATTAATGTTTGTAATTTCATTTGATTTAGTTTAGAATTTTCTTCTCATTTTAAATTATATTTTACACTATAATGAAAATAAATTTATCTGCCTCATTGACTTTACTGAGTTGATTTTGTAAAAACTACAGACATTGCAATTATTTTTCTCACTTCCACCATGTTCTTTTAAATGAGTTTGATAACCCTTTTCTCCTCTTTGTGCCTTTGTGTCTTTTAATTATGAAAATCAAGGTCTATATCTTTGGTATATTTTAATGCAATGAATAAAACAAGTTTCTTTTTTAAAATAGCTATAATTAATAGTATCTGATTCTTCGTGCTCATAAAACAAAAAAAAGACAAGAAAATTAATGTGGAAAATGTGCATGTAAATTTAATTACATCACAGTCCTATCATAAATATGATCTTGTAAATATTTCTATACCAAATTTTCTAAATTAGAGGGTAAAATGTCAGTAATTTTAATGGTATTTAGAATGGCAAATTTACCCATTAACTCTATCAGAAAAAATAATGTAGGGAGAGTGAGAAATTTATACGGGTAAGAAAATAAAAAAAGAGATACAGAAAAACTCAGAAAATAAAAAAAATGTTCTTGTCAGCTATTTCTATTTGCTTAAGGAAGGAAACTACATTTCTATCAGTAGAAATCAGCATAAGATGCCATGATAGATGATACGCCATTTCCAACAAGCACTTACAATGAGACTGACTTAGAGTGCTCATGACTTATTCCCTTAGTAGAAGAGATAAACCAAATTATCTTTCACAATCCTTTTAGTGATGGCTAGAAAAAGAAAATAGAATACAAGTCATAAGGCAGCATTCTTACCCAACACAAGTTAAATTACACCTTCTCTGCAGTAAGACACTATGACATATATCTTTTATTTTAGTAGAATTCATTCCATGCCTTGCTCTCAGTAAGCACTCAAACAAGTTGATTGCTTAATGAATACCAAATCAATGAAAAGTTCTGAAAAAAAAGAGATAATACAGTAATTTTCATAGCCTTATCATTTTAAAGATAATTCACATATATTCTCACGTGGAGAGGGAACATGATGTTATAGGCTGAGCTGAAATAATCATTAATAAACCTGTGCTTAAACTCCAATTTTATCAATAATTTGTCTATAGTGAGTCCATTCAAATTTTCCTGGCACAATTGCTTTATGTGGGGTGGAGGGGAAGATGTTGAACTAAATAATTTGCACCCTCTTTCCAGTTTCATTGATCTATCAATATCCTAAGATAATATTTATATTGAAAATTATACTGTCCACTGCAAATAATTTATTGCATACATATATTACATATATGTATCCTACACATAAACTACTGCATAACAAATTACCATAAACTTAGTGGCATAAACCAATGCATATTTATTATCGCACACTTTCCATGGGTCAAGAGTCTGGGCCTGACTTAGTTGGATTCTCTGCTTAGGGTCTCACAAAGCTGAAATCAGGTGTTTGCTGGGCTGGGTTCTTATCTGGACACTCAACTAGGGAAGGGTTCATTTCTAAACTCCCTCAGGTTGCTGGCAAAATGCACTTCTTTATGGCTATAGAATTCATGACAGTTTGCTTCTTCAAAGTCAGCAATGGAAAGGAAAAGTTTTCCACTTCTTCAAGTCTCTAGCTTCAGCAAAGGCCTAGGCCCTCTTTTATAAACTCACCAAATTATATCAGACCCACCCAAGAAATTCTCTCTTTTGACTAACTCAAAGTCAATTAATTAAAAGTCAACCTTAATTACATGTGCAAAATCCCTTTGATTTTGCTATATATCAACAAAATCCCAGGGGTGATGTACCATCAACCTTGCCATATTTTATTTGTTAGATGCAGATCACAGGTCCTGCCCACACTCTAGGGAAAGAAATTACACACAGACATAAATACTAGGTGGCAAGAATCATGGGAGTTTCTTTAGGGTATGACCATCACACTATCTCTATAACAAGCACTGTGCTAAACCCTAGGATTAAAAAAATGTGAGTAAACCAATACACTTTTCCAAGAGTTTATAATATAGCTGGAGACACAAGTAAGCATACACATACATTCGTAAGGATTACTGGTACCATGACAGAAGGGATATGAATGAGTGGTTCCATTCTAGCCAGAAACAGAAATAAATAGGGTTCTTAGAAAAGGGAACACCTGTGCTGGATCTTGAAGTCTTGCTCATAGACAAGATAGGCAAGTAGATTTAAGGAGTGGATCAAGAAACTTCAAGATATGTAAGATGGCATATCATTGTGTATCAGAACAAAAAAGAGTTTGATCACTCTTTCACTAGTGTAGTGTTATACTTAAACTTGTAAAATATGTGTACAATGCACAAATCAGGATGTGCAGTGTTTTCTGTACAGTGAATTCTGTGATTCCCAGATCTCTACCTTAGGACTGAGACCTTCCTTACGAAGGCTGCCAGAATTTTTGGCTTCTGATAAATCAGAGCTGAGTCTCTCCATTGAAATTCCTTTTAGCCAAAAGGAGCTACTTCTATCACGATTATGTCCCATTGCTGGCAGCAGCTCACACCCAAGACATAGTACAAAGGTCCTCACTTCAATTCAATAGTATCATCTGAAAGAATAAGTGTGATATATTGTTTAAAAGATGGCTACAATTCCTTCCATGCTCCCTCACAATGTGACCTTACTACTTTTCTCATCACCAAGAGGTGGCATCTATCTTATGTCCCGTTGAATATGGGGTGACTTTGTGGTAGGCTTTGACTAAGAACATGGTGGAATTTTGTCCCAGGTGTCCAAAATCCACACCTCAATAGGCCTTACAACTTTTGCGTTCATCCTCTTGGAACATCATACCAAGATCACCATTTATAAAGGAGCCCAGGATGAAAGATCTTGTGGAGAGAGACAAAAAGAGAGAGAGAGAAAGCTGCCTCAACTTTCCGAACCTACCTGTTAGCTGAAAATAGTTGCATGTATGTGCCAAGACAAAAGCAACAGAGGAAGCACCCAGACTACCCATAGAACCATGAGAAATAATATATCATTAATATTTATGCTGCTAAGTTTTGGGGTCATTTGTTAGACAGCAATAGATAATATATATAAATGTGTACTAATAATACTAAAACATCAGGTATTGGCTTTGGGACAAGGCAGTGAGTGGAGATCTGAAGAGTGTTAAGAAAAAAACTGTTATTGGATACTAAAAGGGAAATGAAGAAACTGCTATATGAGGCTGGAGAAAGGGTGACCCATGTTTATGTAGGGCAGAACAAATGGAGAGATAACTGCCTGCAAGTAACTTGGTAATTTGAAGATATGCCTAACAAATTAAGATTTCTATAGAAAACTTTGAAAGTACTAGTTTTTGTTTGTTTTGTTTTAATTTATTCAGTTCCGTATTTCTAATATACAAGAAAAAAAGATTTATTTTGTAGCGAAAAATTAGAGAACATATAACTTGACAGACTTGTTGGATTGGAAAATAAAATGGTTTCTCATCTGCTCTTCTTCAGCCACCAAAAGATATTTGAAATTAAATTAAAAGTTGGAAAATCAGGGACAAAGAGGTCTGGGAAGAGGCATGTAGATGTGAGCAAAAACAATGAAAATCATTGTTTTGCATATTAATACTCAAAAGAGAAGATCCATCACAGAAGAGGCACTAACAATAAGCTGGCAGAATGATTCATTCAGATGACAGGCTGTTGATGGATAGTGGGGATGGGGAATGTACATTTGGCTTTATAGAGTAGGGTATCTTTTGGCAATATCCTCACTAACTTTGAAGATATGAAGGTCATGGAGATTAGGGATTCAGACCCCTTAGGGATTATAAGGTAAAACACAATGTAAGTGCAAGTACTAGCTGAAGATGAAGGGAACTAGAATGGGTATTAGAGGAGGGAGATGATGAATATCAGCTGCAGCTTCTGAGACTACTTTGCCCTACTTACCTTCCACTTACAAGTTGTCCCAGGATAAAAACCAATCAGAATTCTAACAAAACTGTTCCCTTCTGGATGGATTAACTATGTAAAGCAAGTCAACCAAAGCTACACAAAGAGTGAACTAAAGTGGATGCTGTACTGTGTCACTCAGATCCTCTTGCAGTGTGGAGGCATTTATTCCCACAGCAGCTGGACGTGGTAGGTGCTGCTGCTCACAGCTTAGTCCCTCTCACAAATTTCCCTGAGACAGGAGCTACCTTGTTCAAGGGTACCCCACCCACGGTAGTTAACATCCAATGATGATTAATGTAGGATCACAAAGCCCGGGTCCCCTTGCCTCAATCCAGGGCATCTATGAAGGTCATTTGAAGAGTGAGAGCCTCTTTCTTTGTTTAGGAGTGGTAATAGTACAATCTGAAGTACAGAGCTATAAAGAAGTGGACTGGCACATTATCCCCTTTGTGGGTGGAACTTCATATTTCATGCTTTATTTTATTTTACTAAACTTTATCTTTCAGTGCCCTTGTTCAGTACATCAAGGAGAAAATGTGGCCTGTTATACAGTCCCTTTAATTGTCGAAATGGGATAAGTCACCTTCTTATTGTCACTAATGTAGAGATTCACTGTCAAGGGGTTACTTCTGCACCAAGGTCCTTGGCAAGAGAACACGGTTCGTAATTGCTCTTGGCACAAAGTGAGTAATGTGGATAATTAATGAATCAGGAAGCCCCAGACACAATACATGCAAGAAGAGGATGGTCTCCAAAATGAGGCATGGACGATTCTGAGCATTTTGTTGGATGAACAGATCATACACTATGATTAAAACAAAATACATATAAGCATATATTTATTTATTTATTTTTGTAGTATGCGGGCCTCTCACTGTTGTGGCCTCTCCCATTGTGGAGCACAGGCTCCAGACGCGCAGGCTCAGTGGCCATGGCTCACGGGCCTAGCTGCTCTGCAGCATGTGGGATCTTCCCGGACCGGGGCACGAACCCGTGTCCCCTGAATCGTCAGGTGGACTCTCAACCACTGCACCACCAGGGAAGCCCCCATATAAGCATGTAGATGTTCTGTACAAGATGTCAAGAGAAATGACTACCCTTTTTGTTATGAATCAGATATACTAAAATAATAAATAGGCTGCATTAATGTGCTTATTTCAAATGTGCTTGAGAGATCATAAAAAATGCACAGTAACTAAAAGTTCACATAAGTACCCGTAGAATACTCTAACATAAACTCCTGGGCAAAAAGAAAATCTCTTATAAATGGCAGAATATAAATTTTATATTGCCTTTTGTGAAAAAAAATAATACTCTTATTCATCACTTTTTGAATAGCTTAAGCTGATATAGTAACTTCTTATTACCATCTTAGTGCAG
The DNA here is from genome assembly GCF_949752795.1 of Hyperoodon ampullatus. NCBI lineage: Eukaryota > Metazoa > Chordata > Mammalia > Artiodactyla > Ziphiidae > Hyperoodon > Hyperoodon ampullatus. The sequence continues at coordinate 186,250,662 of NC_136914.1, forward strand.
TCAGTGATTCTGTAATTGATAGATATCATGTGATATATGAAAAGAGTAAGATGCATTTTGAAAGTCTAACAGTGACCAAGGCAGCCTTAACATTTCCCCCAGCTTGACTATAATTTTAGCGAGGCTTCTTCCTGACTCTAGATCATGGCCTTCCTTTTCTAAGAGCACTTACATTAGAAAACTTTTCATTGTCAATTCTTTCTCTGCCCCTTTGAGATGTAAATCTTCTTAAAAACCTCTTGCTAGTTTTACAACTTAGGAATGTCTTTCGCAAGGACCTGGGAGTCATCCCTTTGTATTGTAATCATCAAGGAAGATAGAACTCCAATTTCTCAGTCTCTGTGGAAGGGGAGAAGCCTAACTTTGGAGGTTAACTTGTACCAAATTGTAAAACTACCTACCTGAAGATGGGAGAAAGTTTTATTTTTTCTCTAGGAAAGCCAATTAGCAAACACAAATGACCTGTGATTCCCCCGTCCCCCATCCCCCAGCTTCAGCTTTAAAAGGATCTCTTGGCCTATGTTTCAGTAAAGTTGAACTCAAACTGAGTTCTTGTCTTTCTCTATTTTCAAGAAGCTTGTATAGTCTTCTTTGCCTTTGACAGCATCAGAGAATATCTTTAGAAATATGTTGAAATACTGAAACATACATTCTTATATAAATCAGAAAATTGGCAAATTTGTGTTTTATATCAGCTAGTGGCTTGGCAATAATTGTGCAGCATTTCTTACCTTTAAGACTGATTGCTGTGTAGCAGACTGGAGACATACCAGAAATTAGGGCCTCATCCAAAGAATCAAAAATGCTCTCAAAGAGAACGTGTATCTCAATAGTCACACAGGATCAGTGTTTAAGAATGAGAACAGTGCCAGCACAGTGACTCAACAAATTCTGGTGAGCACAGATTGTAAACTTCCTGATTAAAATTTCACTAAACATCTAGTGAGATTATTACAGTGTGCCAACTATTTGCCTATTTCAAATTATTCTCATCCATGCCTATAGTATTCATTATCTTTTATAATCAGAGTGTACAAATATCTGGACTGAAACATTCCATTGTATAATACCATTGGTTGGATTGTAATAGTATATTTCTTTTCTTTTACATCAGTCAGGAAGTTATCGATACGCTCCAAGTACCTCTGGTTTTTCTTTATGACTTGCTGTATGCATTATCAATAAATTTAACAGCATAATTTAGCTGAAAATGTAAATATGCTTTATTTCTGTAGCCTAAAATTACCTGATAGATTCTCAAAGAGATTATGGGATTGTTATTAAACTTGAAGGAATAACAGATCCCCTGAGAACATAACCAAGTTATAGACTCTCTTCCCTATCAAACTACATGTCCACTAAACATTAGGAGATTCAGATCTCTCCTACACCTACTTTTATCCCAGGACAAGATTCTTAATACACCCCCCTTGAATTGATATGGATCACAAGATTGAAAAAGATTGAATAATTTTTTATATTGGACTTTTAATAAGTCTCTGAGTTAAGACTGAGAGTCTGGTTCCTGATTCCAAAAATGTGCACTTTCTAATACCACGAACATCAACAATAATTTTAAATATCAACTTTCTTACTTTAAAGTCCTCACAGAACCACAAAACTGACAGAATTTAATTTATATTTGATGACTTCATAGATTTGGAGTGAAACTATTTCTCAGCATTTGTTCCTTTTGTGCAAAGCCCTAACTCCATGGCCTCTCCTTAGAGAATCCTTCCTCCATTTTCTTGATCATTTCGGTTTTTCTACTCTGACCACAATATTCCATTTTCCTAGGTTTATGTGAGATCTGGGTTCGGTCCAGTAATGCACAAGCAGAAGGATACAGGTGAAAAGTATCTTCAACAATCTGCATTATATATTTAAAAACATGTAGCTTTAAAAGGGAAAAAAAATGATAAGAATCAAACTGAGGGTGGGGGAGCTGAAAAAGCCTACTTGATATTACTTAGATTGCAATATTTGAAAATGTATCTCTCTTTAAGATATGAATTTTTTGGAAGTTATTTATTTTTAAATGAATACTATAGTAAATTTGATTAGCCCCTCCTCTACTTTTCCAAGAGACAAGTTCTACTTTGATTTTTTTTTTTTTATTAGTTTCTGCTTTATAACAAAGTGAATCAGTCATACATATACATCTGTTCCCACATCCCCTCCCTCATGCATCTCCCTCCCTCCCACCCTCCCCATCCCACCCCTCCAGGCGGTCACAAAGCACCGAGCTGATCTCCCTGTGCTCTGCGGCTGCTTCCCACTATCTATCTACCTTACGTTTGGTAGTGTATATATGTCCATGCCTCTCTTTCCCTTTGTCACAGCTTACCCTTCCCCTTCCCCATATCCTCAAGTCCATTCTCAAGTAGGTCTGTGTCTTTATTCCCGTTTTACCCCTAGGTTCTTCATAACATTTTTTTTTTTAATTCCATATATATGTGTTAGCATACGGTATTTGTCTTTCTCTTTCTGACTTACTTCACTCTGTATGACAGACTCTAGGTCTATCCACCTCATTACAAATAGCTCAGTTTCGTTCCTTTTTATGGCTGAGTAATATTCCATTGTATATATGTGCCACATCTTCTTTATCCATTCATCCGATGATGGACACTTAGGTTGTTTCCAGCTCCGGGCTATTGTGAATAGAGCTGCAATGAACATTTTGGTACATGTCTCTTTTTGAATTATGGTTTTCTCAGGGTATATGCCTAGTAGTGGGATTGCTGCGTCATATGGTAGTTCTATTTTTAGTTTTTTAAGGAACCTCCATACTGTTCTCCATAGTGGCTGTACCAATTCACATTCCCACCAGCAGTGCAAGAGTGTTCCCTTTTCTCCACACCCTCTCCAGCATTTATTGTTTCTAGATATCTGGATGATGGCCATTCTGACTGGTGTGAGATGATATCTCATTGTAGTTTTGATTTGCATTTCTCTAATGATTAATGATGTTGAGCATTCTTTCATGTGTTTGTTGGCAGTCTGTATATCTTCTTTGGAGAAATGCCTATTTAAGTCTTCTGCCCATTTTTGGATTGGGTTGTTTGTTTTTTTGCTATTGAGCTGCATGAGCTGTTTATAAATTTTGGAGATTAATCCTTTGTCAGTTGCTTCATTTGCAAATATTTTCTCCCATTCTGAGGGTTGTCTTTTGGTCTTGTTTATGGTTTCCTTTGCTGTGCAAAAGCTTTGAAGTTTCATTAGGTCCCATTTGTTTATCTTTGTTTTTATTTCCATTTCTCTAGGAGGTGGGTCCAAAAGGATCTTGCTGTGATTTATGTCACAGAGTGTTCTACCTATGTTTTCCTCTAAGAGTTTGATAGTTTCTGGCCTTACATTTAGGTCTTTAATCCATTTTGAGCTTATTTTTGTGTATGGTGTTAGGGAATGATCTAATCTCATACTTTTACATGTCCCTGTCCAGTTTTCCCAGCACCACTTATTGAAGAGGCTGTCCTTTCTCCACTGTACATTCCTGCCTCCTTTATCAAAGATAAGTTGGCCATATGTGCGTGGGTTTATCTCTGGGCTTTCTATCCTGATCCACTGATCTATCTTTCTGTTTTTATGCCAGTACCACACTGTCTTAATTACTGTAGCTTTGTAGTATAGTCTGAAGTCAGGCAGCCTGATTCCTCCAGCTCCGTTTTTCGTTCTCAAGATTGCTTTGGCTATTTGGGGTCTTTTGTTTTTCCAAACAAATTTTGAAATTTTTTGTTCTACTTCTGTGAAAAATGCCAGTGGTAGTTTGATAGGGATTGCATTGAATCTGTAGATTGCTTTGGGTAGTAGAGTCATTTTCACAATATTGATTCTTCCAATCCAGGAGCATGGTATATCTCTCCATCTATTTATATCATCTTTAATTTCTTTCATCAGTGTCTTATAATTTTCTGCATACAGGTCTTTTGTCTCCGTAGGTAGGTTTATTCCTAGATATTTTATTCTTTTTGTTGCAATGGTAAATGAGAGTGTTTTCTTGATTTCATTTTCAGATTTTTCATCATTAGTGTACAGGAATGCCAGAGATTTCTGTGCATTAATTTTGTATCCTGCTACTTTACCAAATTCATTGATTAGCTCTAGTAGTTTTCTGGTAGCATCTTTAGGATTCTCTATGTATAGTATCATGTCATCTGCAAACAGTGACAGCTTTACTTTTTCTTTTCCAATTTGGATTCCTTTTATTTCCTTTTCTTCTCTGATTGCTGTGGCTAAAACTTCCAAAACTATGTTGAATAAGAGTGGTGAGAGTGGGCAGCCTTGTCTTGTTCCTGATCTTAGTGGAAATGGTTTCAGTTTTTCACCATTGAGGACAATGTTGGCTGTGGGTTTGTCATATATGGCCTTTATTATGTTGAGGAAAGTTCCCTCTATGCCTACTTTCTGCAGGGTTTTTATCATAAATGGGTATTGAATTTTGTCGAAAGCTTTCTCTGCATCTATTGAGATGATCATATGGTTTTTCTCCTTCAACTTGTTAATATGGTGTATCACATTGATTGATTTGCGTATATTGAAGAATCCTTGCATTCCTGGAATAAACCCCACTTGATCATGGTGTATGATCCTTTTAATGTGCTGTTGGATTCTGTTTGCTAGTATTTTGTTGAGGATTTTTGCATCTATGTTCATCAGTGATATTGGCCTGTAGTTTTCTTTCTTTGTGACATCCTTGCCTGGTTTTGGTATCAAGGTGATGGTGGCCTCGTAGAATGAGTTTGGGAGTGTTCCTTCCTCTGATATTGTTTGGAAGAGTTTGAGAAGGATGGGTGTTAGCTCTTCTCTAAATGTTTGATAGAATTCGCCTGTGAAGCCATCTGGTCCTGGGCTTTTGTTTGATGGAAGATTTTTAATCACAGTTTCAATTTCAGTGCTTGTGATTGGTCTATTCATATTTTCTATTTCTTCCTGAGTCAGTCTTGGTAGGTTGTGCATTTCTAAGAATTTGTCCATTTCTTCCAGGTTGTCCATTTTATTGGCATAGAGTTGCTTATAGTAATCTCTCATGATCTTTTGTATTTCTGCAGTGTTAGTTGTTACTTCTCCTTTTTCATTTCTAATTCTATTGATTTGAGTCTTCTCCCTTCTTTTCTTGATGAGTCTGGCTAATGGTTTGTCAATTTTGTTTATCTTCTCAAAGAACCAGCTTTTAGTTTGGTTGATCTTTGCTATCGTTTCCTTCATTTCTTTTTCATTTATTTCTGATCTGATCTTTATGATTTCTTTCCTTCTGCTAACTTTGGGGGTTTTTTGTTCTTCTTTCTCTAATTGCTTTAGGTGCAGGGTCAGGTTGTTTACTCGAAATGTTTCCTGTTTCTTAAGGTGGTATTGTATTGCTATAAACTTCCCCCTTAGAACTGCTTTTGCTGCGTCCCATAGGTTTTGGGTCGTCGTGTCTCCATTGTCATTTGTTTCTAAGTATTTCTTAATTTCCTCTTTGATTTCTTCAGTGATCACTTCATTATTGAGTAGTGTATTATTTAGCCTCCATGTGTTTGTATTTTTTACAGATCTTTTCCTGTAATTGATGTCTAGTCTCATAGCATTGTGGTCAGAAAAGATACTTGATAGAATTTCAATTTTCTTAAATTTACCAAGGCTTGATATGTGACCCAAGATATGATCTATCCTGGAGAATGTTCCATGAGCACTTGAGAAAAATGTGTATTCTGTTGTTTTTGGGTGGAATGTCCTATAAATATCAACTAAGTCCATCTTGTTTAATGTATCATTTAAAGCTTGTGTTTCCTTATTTATTTTCATTTTGGATGATCTGTCCATTGGTGAAAGTGGGGTGTTAAAGTCCCCTACTATGATTGTGTTACTGTCGATTTCCCCTTTTATGGCTGTTAGTATTTGCCTTATGTATTGAGGTACTCCTATGTTGGGTGCATAAATATTTACAATTGTTATATCTTCTTCTTGGATCGATCCCTTTATCGTTATGTAGTGTCCTTCTTTGTCTCTTCTAATAGTCTTTATTTTAAAGTCTATTTTGTCTGATATAAGAATTGCTACTCCAGCTTTCTTTTGATTTCCATTTGCATGGAATATCTTTTTCCATCCCCTTACTTTCAATCTGTATGTGTCTCTAGGTCTGAAGTGGGTCTCTTGTAGACAGCATATATATGGGTCTTGTTTTTGTATCCATTCAGCCACTCTGTGTCTTTTGGTGGGAGCATTTAGTCCATTTACATTTAAGGTAATTATTGATATGTATGTTCCTATTCCCATTTCCTTAATGGCTTTGGGTTCGTTATTGTAGGTATAGTCCTTCTGTTGTGTTTCTTGCCTAGAGAAGTTCCTTTAGCATTTGTTGTAAAGCTGGTTTGGTGGTGCTGAACTCTCTCAGCTTTTGCTTGTCTGTAAAGGTTTTAATTTCTCCATCAAATCTGAATGAGATCCTTGCTGGGTAGAGTAATCTTGGTTGCAGCTTTCTCTCCTTCATCACTTTAATTATGTCCTGCCACTCCCTTCTGGCTTGTAGAGTTTCTGCTGAGAGATCAGCTGTTAACCTGATGGGGATTCCCTTGTGTGTTATTTGTTGTTTTTCCCTTGCTGCTTTTAATATGATTTCTTTGTGTTTAATTTTTGACAGTTTGATTAATATGTGTCTTGGCGTATTTCTTCTTGGATTTATTCTGTATGGGACTCTCTGTGCCTCCTGGACTTGATTAACTATTTCCTTTCCCATATTAGGGAAGTTTTCAACTATAATCTCTTCAAATATTTTCTCAGTCCCTTTCTTTTTCTCTTCTTCCTCTGGAACCCCTATAATTCGAATGTTGGTGCGTTTAATGTTGTCCCAGAGGTCTCTGAGACTGTCCTCTGTTCTTTTCATTCTTTTTTCTTTATTTTTCTCTGCATCAGTTATTTCCACTATTTTATCTTCCACCTCACTTATCCGTTCTTCTGCCTCAGTTATTCTGCTATTGATCCCATCTAGAGTATTTTTCATTTCATGTATTGTGTTTTTAATCGATGCTTGATTCATCTTTAGTTCTTCTAGGTCCTTGTTAACTGTTTCTTGCATATTGTCTATTCTATTTCCAAGATTTTGGATCTGGGAGATAGAATCTTGGATCAGCTTTACTATCATTATTCTGAATTCTTTTTCAGGTAGACTGCCTATTACCTCTTCATTTGTTAGGTCTGGTAGGTTTTTATCTTGCTCCTTCACCTGCTGTGTGTTTTTCTGCTTTCTCATTTTGCTTATGTTACTGTGTTTGGGGTCTCCTTTTTGCAGGCTGCAGATTCGTAGTTCCCGTTGTTTTTGGTGTCTGTCCCCCGTGGCTAAGGTTGTTTCAGTAGGTTGTGTAGGCTTCCTGGTGGGGGGGACTAATGCCTGTGTTCTGGTGGTTGAAGCTCGATCTTGTCTTTCTGGTGGACAGGTCCACGTCTGGTGGTGTGTTTTGGGGTGCCTGTGGCCTTATTATGTTTTTAGGTATCCTCTCTGCTAATGGGTGGGGTTGTGTTCCTGCCTTGCTAGTTGCTTGGCATAGGGTGACCAGCACTGTAGCTTGCTGGTCGTTGACTGAAGCTGGGTGCTGGTGTTGAGATGGAGATCCCTGGGAGATTTTCGCTGCTTGATATTATGTGGAGCTGGGAGGTCTCTTGTGGACCCGTGTCCTGAAGTTGGCTCTCCCACTTCAGAGGCACAGCACTAACTCCTGGCTGCAGCACCAAGAGCCTTTCATCCACCCGGCTCAGAATAACAGTGAGAAAAAGTAGAAAGAAATAATTAGTAGAAGAAAGAAAGAGAGATTGAAAGAAAGGAAGAAGGGAAGTAAGGAAGGAAGGAAGGAAGAAAGAAAGGAGGGAGGGAGGAAGGATGGAAAGAAAGGAAAGAAAGGAGGGAGGGAGGGAGGAATGAAAGCAAAAGGAAGAGTGAATGGAAGAAGAGAGGGAGGGAGGGAGGAAGGAAAGAAAGAAAGAAAGACAGGAGGGAGGGAGGGAGGGAGGAAGGAAAGAAAAAGAAAGTGGAAAGAAGAAGGGTGGGAGGGAGGGAGGGATGGAGGAAAGAAAAAGAAAGAAGGAAAGGAGCAGCGGAGGGAGGGAGGGAGGAAGGGAAGGGAGGAAAAAAAGAAAGAGCAGGTAAAGTAAAATAGAATAAAGTATGAAATATAGTAGCGTTATTAAAATTAAAAAGTAATTATTGAAAAAAAACACGGACCGAAAGAACCCTGGGACATATGGTGGAAGCAAAGCTATACAGAGAGAATCTTACACAGAAGATTACACATACACATTCACAAAAAGAGAGCAGGGGGAAAAATCAAAAATCTTGCTCTCCAAGTCCACCTCCTCGATTTGGGATAATTCGTTGTAAAAAGAGGAAAAGGGCGAAAAGTCTGAAATCTTGCTAAGTCCACCTCCTTAATTTGAGATAATTCGTTGTAAAAAGAGGAAAAAAAAGGGGGGGAAAGTCTTAAATCTTTTCCTCAAGGTCCACTTCCTCAATTTGGGATGATTCGCTGTCCATTCGTGCACTCCACAGACGCAGGGCACATCAAATGGACCGTGGAGCTTTAATCCGCTGCCTCGGAGGCTGCACAGAGAGATTTCCCTGTCTCTGCTCTCACAGCTCCCGGGTCTCAGCCTTGGACCTGGCCCCGCCTCTGCGCGTAGGTCGCCGGAGGGCGTCCGTTCTTCGCTCAGACAGGACGGGTTTAAAGGAGCCGCTGATTCGGGGGCTCTGGCTCACTCAGGCAGAGGGGAGGGAGGGGAATGCCCTCTCCTCGCGCACCAGGCAACAAAAGGGAAAAAAGTCTCTTGCCTCTCCGGTAGCTCCAGACCCTTTCCCCGGACTCCCTCCGGGCTAGCACTAACCCCTTCAGGCTCTCTTCCTGCCGCCAGCCCCAGACCTCTCCCTGCGCTCCGACTGAAAGCCGATACCCGAGCCTCAGCTCCCAGCCCCGCCCGCCCTGGCGGCCGAGCAGACAAGTCTCTCGGGCTGGTGTGTGCCTGAGGGCACCGATCCTCTGTGCCAAAATCTCTCTGCTTTGCCCTCCACACCCCTGTTGCTGTGCTCTCCTCCGCTACTCCGAAGCTTTCCCCCTCCGCCACCTGCAGTCTCCGCCCTCGAAGGGGCTTGTAGTGTGTAGAAACCTTCCCTCCTTCACGGCTCCCTCCCACTGGTGCAGGTCCCGTCCATATCCTATTGTCTCTGTTTATTCTTTTTTTCTTTTGACCTACCCAGGTATGTGGGGAGTTTCTTGCCTTTTGGGGGGTCTGAGGTCTTCTGTCAGCGTTCAGTAGGTGTTCTGTTGGAGTTGTTCCACGTGTAGATGAATTTCTGATGTATCTGTGGGGCGGAAGGTGATCTCCGCGTCTTACTCTTCCGCCATCTTCCTCCGGCTCCTCTACTTTGATTTTTTTTAATTATTGCATTTCCCTTCCAACTTTAAATTTCAGTTCTTCAAATACTTATTAATTTGTGATCTTTTGATATGCTCACTCAAAAAGAGAGGAAAAACATATATTCTTTATCAATGTGTATTTTCAATTTTCCTCTTTGAAATGAGGTCAATATGCAGAGGAGAGTCATACATGCACATGCTCTAAGACTCTGCACTTGACACTTAACAAAATCAATGTTGAATCAATAAAGCCGGTAGGTAAGAACCACAGAACAAAAGTTCCAAGTACCTGAATTTGGTTTGACACTTTGACCCAGGATTATAAGATATTACACTTGCACTTGGTTTCAAATAATTTTCAATGTTAATAATAGAGATAACACAACCCAAATAGTCCATCTATATATTAGAAATGATAGCTCCTGATGAATTCAAGTTTTACCATATCAAGAAAATTTCATTCATCAGCAAATTAAAAGAGCTGCATTTGAAAAAAAATGTTTGGGATCTTTGATTAAACATTTGAATTAGAACTCTAAATTGAGGAGACTGAACTTATTTTTTGTAAGGTCAATGGCCATGTAAGTAATACATTTTAAACACTAGATATTATTCTAGTTACTATGGCTATGTAACAAACTTCCAATGTTAGTAGTCTAAAACACCAATAATTTAATTTGCTCACGAATCTCTAATTTGGGAAGTACTTGGCATGGACAGCTTGCCTTTGCTCTGCAGAGTGGCTCAAATGCTGAGGATAAAGTCACCTGAAAGCTTATTCATTGCATGTCTGACAGTTGATGTTGGGATGGCCCAAATAGCTGGAGACTGAAAAAAACTGGGCCTTCTTGGACAACTCCATCTTTATGCGGTCTCCCCATGTGATATCTCCAGCATAGAAGCTTCAGGGAACCAGACTTCTTACGTGTTGGCTCAGGGTTCCAGTAATGCTTGTTCTGTGAGAGAGAGCCACGTAGAAGCCATGCTGCCTGTTTAGACCCTTGGGACTCAGGCAGCATTAGTTCTGCTGTACTATATTGGTCAACAAAGCTACAACGTTTACCCGAAGGGAGAAAACTTAGACCTCTGGCTCTCAATGGAAGAACTTTAATGTCATATTTCAATAAGAATGTTTAGCATGGGAGGTATATTGGTATGGCAATATTTGGAAAATACAATCTCTCCATAAATGATTAAGCTTACTTTAGAGTTAACCTGGTAATATGACTAGGTTTAATATTATGATGTTCTAAGAGTTCATGGGAATTAAAAAAAAAACTTACTGATCCCTTAGCAAATATTAGGTGCTGCAATAAATACATTACGCACAGCATCTCATGTTATCTTTTCAACTTTATGAGACCCTTTCTAAAGTTTTTCTCATTTTGTAGATTAGAAAACAAAGACTAAGTAAGGTAAATAATTTTCCACGGGTATATGGTGGATTTACACTTTGAATTCATATTTGAGTTCTGAGTGATTACTCTTAATAGTTCTGCTACACCATCCTGGTCCCTCATTTTAAGGAAACCTTTAAGAAATAAGTTGATTGACTCATGAGCACACAGCTCCATGTCTATTGACCTGAGACTAGTGTATAAGATTCCTGAATCACGTTCCATACCAAACTGTTTCTAATGAGTAAAGCAGATGTAAGAAACACTGACAGTTACTTGCAAGCATTTTTTTAGAAGGTGACATTATATTTAAATAGATCAGAGTAGGGCTAGAGTTTACTCTGGATAATGAGCTGGGCAGGCTGCCAGATCCTCAATGATCAATTCTCTTGATGGAAATGCTTACAAAATTGCTCTTATTACAGACTCATAGAACCTATACCAATTTGCGCTAATGCACCCCATTACCTCCAGATGGTGCCCTCAGCCTCCGAGAAAGTCCTCAGCTGAGCCACCACACCCACCAATAAATAAAAATCCAATGCTAGGTGTACACAGACACTCTTGGCCACTTTCATCCTTTTGACCCTTTTCTGTCTCATTTCAGCTCTTATAATGTGTTTCTGGTCCTCTTCTCCGATGAAAATTGAACTTCAATAAAACAAAAAGAAAATTTGGTAGTTTTTAACTGTATACATGTCCATTATAACACATGAGTTTTGAAACGATCATTTGCAATAAAATAATTAACCCATTAATGACAGAGAAAAGATTTAAACTTGAGACTTTTGAACTAAAAAATAATTGTTTTCACTCTCCAATTTCACTCCTTTTGTGTAAAATAAATATGTCTCAATTTCCCTAGGATAGTCCTGATTTATACCTGTTGTCCTGTTGTGATTACTATTAGTGTGTTCTTTGACTATCAAATGTCTCAGTTTGAATGATAAAGTCATCTTCCTTAGAGCCTATAAACCAAGTGTAAGCCATTAAGTCTCCCCTCCCCATTCTCCACCAGGTATTAATTTGAAATTCTCTGAGTGGAATACTTTCCTTTCCGTAAAGGAAATTCAGACACTGTGTCTGTACATACACATGCACATCTTCCTTCTTGTAGGATTTGTGAGTATTGCCATGATCTCAAAACACAAAGAGCCCCTCCTAGATCCAATCTAACCCCTAAACCCTCTTCCTGCTGTCTTGATCTTAATCTTAAAGCACCTGGTCCATCTGTTTTACGTAAAATTTTTGTTGTTGCAAGTCAAAAATCTTGTCTCAACTTCACTTAAACCAAAAAAGTAATTTAACTAAGCATATAACTGAGAAGCTCAAAGGAAGTGGTCTGATGGGGCACCTTTGGATCCAGAGCCTCAACAAAGTCATTAGCACATATCCTCCCCTTTATCTCTCTCCCTCCATTAGTTAGTTGCCTGCTCTTTTCTCTGTATGACCTTCATTTTTCTCAAGTAGTCTTGTTTACTGTGTTTACAAACAAGTCACAGGCTACTCCAGGCTTACATTATACGAATGGACCTCTCTTCACCAACAACAGTACTAGCAAAAGGTAGAGGGCTGATTCTTATTGAGATGATTTGGGTCACATGCTCATTTAGGAACCAGTCACTATGGTCAGGAATAGAGAAAATTCTAGTTTGCCACGCTCACAATCAAGTGTTCATCCTTGGATTTACAAAGTGATATTATTTCTAAGCCAAAGACATTGATAGAGAGTGGGAGGATGGTGCTTCCCTGAAGGAAATAAGGATGATTAAGGGGAAATGGGTGCTGGAAAATTAAACACCCAGCTGTGCACAATTTTGCTTTGTTGCTTATTATAAATTATACATGCGGGCTTCCCTGGTGGCGCAGTGGTTGAGAGTCCGCCTGCTGATGCAGGGGACACGGGTTCGTGTCCCAGTCTGGGAAGATCCCACATGCCGCGGAGTGGCTGGGTCCGTGAGCCATGGCCACTGAGCCTTGCGCGTCCGGAGCCTGTGCTCCACAACGGGAGAGGCCACAGCAGTGAGAGGCCCGTGTACCGCAAAAAAAAAAATTCCGCTTATGTAGGACACCAGTAATGATGGCAAATTCAAGACTGCATGTTTACTAAAAGCTGGGCCTTTTCTCATCCTTGTATTGACCTGTACCCTGCTCTACCAGCTTCCTGAACAGTGCATCACCCACTGTAGGCAAACAGTGAATATTACAAGCTTGTTGAACAATACTTATCTATTCTTAGATTTTATCATGTTCTCTTTGTAAAACAAGTGATTGAAAAGAAGATGCATTATCCTAGGAATGGTGTTTCATTTTACAGTAGAAAAAATCATGGCACAAGGAATTCAGATTTTTTTTCCAGTTTGACAAATTAATAAAGAACTCAAATCAGCTTGATTTATTTGTGATACAATAACTTATTGAGTGCCTCCATTATGCCACACCCATATTCACTATAGTTAACTGCAACGAGTACCTAGTCTTAGAGCATAGTCTGTTTGCTAAGACACATGGTCATAGAAAACTAATTTATGCATAGCATATGTTTTTAATCAGAGATGAATATCAGAATTAGGGAACTTTATCAAATGCACATGTCTGCATGTGCTCCCCAAAGGTTGAGACAGTCTGGAATGAGACTTGAGTAGTACAGACTTCTAAGATTCTTCTCAAGTGATTTTTGGAAGACATGACTGATTAAGTCTGGATATTATATTCGAAGGTTTTCCAGACAGAATGGGTCCAAGATCCCTCGAACCTTTTCCAATACCACAACTTTGAGTAAGTAGTGAGGTATTCTACTTAAACATGCACTCCTTGAGTAATGTTGCAAACAGAGGTTAAAGATACAACAGTAAACTTTCCATTCCATTCCATTCCTATTGTTGACACAGTAGTAGAAGCTGTCAGAGATTCCCCAGGATTTATGGAGTACTGGCTTTGTGGGAATAAAATATACAAAACTGGGCAGATAAATAAGAGTGGTAGTTAATTCTTCTATTTTGTTACATTGAGAGTTAATTCATGGAGTACATGTTTGTTGCAGTTTTAAATTTGAATCTAATATGTTTCTCAAATGCTATTATTTTTATGGCCTACTGGATGTCAGGCAAGAAACTATTGTGAAAAGTCATTAAAATATTACTATTGTCCAGGGAAGTTACAAACATCTGTAATTGGAATTCAGATCTCCTCCTTCTCCTTTTTCTCCTTATTATCTAAAAGCTGAAGAAACCCAATTGAGACAAAATGGGAATTTATTAATTCATGTAACTCAAAACAACCGGGATTAAGGGAAACAAATAATGTTCTTTGTCTATGTTTCCATAACTCTATATGTAGGCTCCTTAACTCTATATGAAGTGGGAGGAGGGGATAAAATGGCCACAGTCAACTTCAAGTTTTCATTATTACAGTTTAGCAATCTCAGAGAAGAGAAACTCTTCTTTTCCCAATTTAGGATACATAAACCTGAGAACGGGGATCTGATCAACCTAGTTTGTGTCATAAACTCAATCCCTGGGAATATTCATGATGGCCAATCCCTATAATACTATGATTAGAAGCTCTACCAGAATGGCATGGTAGATGTAATGAGGAGAAGCAGCTCCCCTAAAGAAATGTGTGTGTGTGTGTGTGTGTATGTGTGTGTTGGGGAACAGTTGATACTGGAGTTGCTCAAACAGAAGAAGGAGAAATAGGTGTTGAGTATAGTAAATCCACAGATGCCTACTGCACATACTTTCAGTACTAATAGTCCAAATAAAGAATGTGTCTTCGCACTAAGCTTAGACAAAGAAGTTAGGATTCCTCAGCAAAATTTTTTTTCTCTGGGGTGGTATATTAGAATGCCTACAGAATTCACAGGAAAATATTAGTTTAATATTATTTTTAAGAAAAGATCTTATGGACAATAAAATTAAATACAGAAATCTAATATTTCATTTATTTGTGTTAAGAGCATCTCCAAGGGGTTTGTTTTTATTAAAGTTTTCCATTTCTCACCAACATAGCCCCAAATGATGTTAATGCTATCATTGATTGTTTTTGATCTGAAATATATGGTGTAATGTCCTTATCATGCTGCCCAGCTCTGTCACAATAGTCCATTACCTGAATGGAAAACTCCTAGTAATGTGAAGCTTCCTTTTCTTTTTCCTTCAAGTTTCATTGAGATATAATTGACATACAACACTGTATAAATTTAAGGTGTACAGTATGATGATTTGATTTACATACATCATGAAAGTTTAGTGAGTATCTATCATCTCATACAGAAACAAAATAAAAAAGTTTTTTCTTGTGATGAGAACCCAGGATTTACTCTCTTAACCACTTTCATATATAATATACAGCAGTGTTAATTATATGAATCATGTTGTATTTTATAACCTTAGTACTAATTTATCTTATAACTGAAAGTGTGTACCTTTTGACCACCTTCATCCAATCTCCCCTGACCACTGCCACCACTACCTCCCACCTCTGGTAACCACAAACCCGATCTTTTTTTCTGTGAGTTTGTTTGTTTGTTTTTGAGATATAATTGACCTACAACACTGTGATAGTTCCTGCTGCACAACATAGTGATTCAATATTTCCATATGTTATAAAATGATCTCAATGAAGCTTCCTTCTCTTAATTTTTCTCTTCTTTCTTCTCTTCCTCCTTCATCTTTAAAAATCTGTCCTCTTCAGTACATATAAAGAAATTTAATCTTTCTCAAATAGCAAGTAGAACATGATTTCTGTCACATTTTTCCACTAAGGAACATGACATATAAAAGTAATTTGCGAGAAGCTTCAAGATGGCAGAAGAATAAGATGTGGAGATCACCTTCCTCCCCACAGATACATCAGAAATACATCTACATGTGGAACAACTACTACAGAACACCTACTGAATGCTGGCAGAAGACCTCAGACCTCCCAAAAGGCAAGAAACTCCCCACGTACCTGGGTAGGGCAAAAGAAAAAACACAGAGAAAAGAATAGAGGCGGGACCTGCACCAGTGGGAGGGAGCTGTGAAGGAGGAAAGGTTTCCACACTCTAGGAAGCCCCTACGCGGGCGGAGACTGTGGGTGGTGGAGCGGGGAGGCTTAGGAGCGGTGGAGGAGAGCCAGCCACAGGGGTGCGGAGGGCAAAGCGGAGAGATTAACACACAATGATCGGTGCAGAACACCACTCAGCAGGCCGAGAGGCTTGTCTGCTCGCCCGCCGGGACCGGTGTGGGCTGGGAGCTGAGGCTCGGGCTTCAGAGGTCAGATCTCAGGGAGAGGACTGCGGTTGGCTGCGTTTAAAAAGCCGGAAGGGGGCTAGTGCACAACAGCTACCGGGGAGGGAGTCCGGGAAAAAGTCTGGAGCTGCCGAAGAGGCAAGAGACTTTTTCTTGCCTCTATGTTTCCTGGTGCATGAGGAAAAGTGATTAAGAGTGCCGCTTAAAGGAGCTCCAGAGACAGGCACAAGCCACGGCTATTGGCACAGACCCCAGAGACGGACATGAGACGCGAAGGCTGCTGCTGCAGCCACCAAGAAGCCTGTGTGCAAGCACAGGTCACTATCCACACCTCCCCTCCCAGGGGCCTGTGCAGCCCGCTACTGCCAGGGTCTAGTGATCCAGGGACAACTTTCCCGGGAGAACACACGGCGCACCTAAGGCTGGTGGAATGTCACGACGGCCTCTGCTGCTGCAGGTTTGCCCCGAACTCCGTACCCCTCCCTCCCCACCGGCCAGAGTGAGCCAGAGCCCTCAAAACAGCTGCTCCTTTAACCCCGTCCTGTCTGAGCGAAGAACAGATGCTCTCAGGTGACCTACAGGCAGATGCGGGGACAAATCTAAAGCGGAACCCCAGGAGCTGTGCGAACAAAGAAGAGAAAGGGAAATCTCTCCTAGCACCCTCAAAAGAAGTGGATTAAATCTCCACAATCAACTTGATGTACCCAACATCTGTGGAATACCTGAATAGACAAAGAAACATCCCAAATTGAGGAGCAACGATATATATATATTTTTTTCCCTTTTTCTCTTTTTCTGACTGTGTATGTGTATACTTCTCTGTGTGATTTTGTCTGTATAGCTTTGGTTTTACCATTTGTCCTAGGGTTCTGTATGTCCATATTTTTGTTTGTTTTCTGTTTTTTTTTTTTGTATAGTTTTTAGCAGTTGTTATCATTGATGGATTTATTTTTTGATTTGGTTGCTCTCTTCTTTGTTTCCTTTTCTTATTTTCCTTTTTTTATTAGTTTAAAATGTTTTTAAAATAATTATTATTTATTTTTTATTTTAATAAATTTATTTTATTTTTTTCCTTCTTTCTTTCTTTCTCTCTCTCTCTCTCTCTTTCTTTCTTTCTTTCTTTCTTTTTTCTCCCTTTTATTCTGAGCCATGTGGATGACAGGCTCTTGGTACTCCAGCCAGGTGTCAGGGCTGTGCCTCTGAGGTGGCAGAGCCAAGTTCAGGACATTAGTCCAAAAGAAACCTCCCACCTCCACGTAATATCAAACAGAAAAAATTTCCCAGAGATCTCCATCTCAACGCCAAGACCCAGTTCCACTCAAAGACCAGCAAGCTACAGTGTTCCACACCCTATGCCAAACAACTAGCAAGAGAGAAACACAACCCCACCAATTAGCAGAAAGGCTGCCTAAAATCATAAGGTCACAGACACCCCAAATCACACCACCAGACGTGGACCTGCCCACCAGAAAGACAAGATGCAGCCTCAATCACCAGAACACAGGCACTAGTCCCTTCCACCAGGAATACTACACAACCCACTGAATCAACCTTAGCCACTGGGGGCAGACACCAAAAACAACAGGAACTACGAACCTGCATCTTGCAAAAAGGAGACCCCAAACACAGTACGTTAAGCAAAATGAGAAGACAAGGAAACACACAGCAGATGAAGGAGCAAGGTAAAAACTGACCAGACCTAACAAATGAAGAAGAAATAGCTACTCTACCTGAAAAAGAATTCAGAATAATGAGAGTAAAGATGATCTAAAATCCTGGAAATAGAATGGAGAAAATACAAGAAACGTTTAACAAGGAACTAGAAGAACTAAACAGCAAATAAACAGTGATGAACCACAATAAATGAAATTAAAAATACTCTAGGAGGGATCAAAACTAGAATAACTGAGGCAGAAGAACATATAAGTGACCTGGAAGATAAAATAGTGGAAATAACTACTGCAGAGCAGAATAAAGAAAAAAAATGAAAACAATTGAGTACAGTCTCAGAGACCTCTGGGACAACATTAAATGCACCAACATTCGAACTATAGGGGTCCCAGAAGAAGAAGAGAAAAAGAAAGAGACTGAGAAAATATTTGAAGAGATTATAGTTGAAAATGTCCCTAATATGGGAAAGGGAATAGTTAATCAAGTCCAGGAAGTACAGAGTCCCATACAAGATAAATCCAAGGAGAAACACACCAAGACACACATTAATCAAACTATCAAAAATTAAATACAAAGAAAAAATATTAAAAGTAACAATGGAAAAAAAAACCTAAATAACATAAAAGGGAATCCCCGTAAGGTTAACAGCTGATCTTTCAGCAAAAACTCTGTAAGCCAGAAGGGAGTGGCAGGACATATTTTAATTGATGAAGGGGAAAAATCTACAACCAAGATTACTCTATCCAGCAAGGATCTCATTCACATTCGACAGAGAAATTAAAACCTTTACAGACAAGCAAAAGCTGAGAACTCAGCACCACCAAACCAGATTTACAACAAATGCTAAAGGAACTTCTCTAGGCATGAAACACAAGAGAAGGAAAAGACCTACAATAACAAACCCATACCAATTAAGAAAATGGTAATAGGAATATACCTATCGATAATTACCTTAAATGTAAATGGATTAAATGCTCCAACCAAAAGACACAGACTGCCTGATTGGATACAAAAATAAGACCCATATATATGTTGTCTACAAGAGACCCACTTCAGACCTAGGGACACATACAGACTGAAAGTGAGGGGATGGAAAAGATATTCCATGCAAATGGAAATCAAGAGAAAGCTGGAATAGCAATTCTCATATCAGACAAAATAGATTTTAAAACAAAGACAAGAGATAAAGAAGGACACTACATAATGATCAAGGGATCAATCAAGGAGAAGATATAACAGTTGTAAATATTTATGCACCCAACATAGCAGCACCTCAATACATAAGGCAAATACTAATAGCCATAAAAGGGGAAATTGACAGTAACACAACCATAGTAGGGGACTTTAACACCCAACTTTCACCAATGGACAGATCATCCAAAATGAAAATAAATAAGAAAACACAAGCTTTAAATGATACATTAAACAAGATGGACTTAATTGATATTTATAGGACATTCCATCCCAAATCAACAGAATACAATTTCTTCTCAAGTCCTCATGGAACATTCTCCAGGATACATCATATCTTGGGTCACAAATTAAGCCTTGGTAAATTTAAGAAAATTGAAATCTTATCAAGTATCTTTTCCGAACAGAATGCTATGAGACCAGATATCAACTACAGGAAAAAATCTGTAAAAAATACAAACACATGGAGGCTAAACAATACACTACTTAATAACCAAAAGATCACTGAAGAAATGAAAGAGGGAATCAAAAAATACCTAGAAACAAATGACAGTGAAAACACGACAACCCAAAACCTATGGGATGCAGCAAAAGCAGTTCTAAGAGGGAAGTTTATAGCGATACAATCCTACCTTAAGAAACAAGAAACATCTCAAATAAACAACCTAACCTTACACCTAAAACAATTAGAGAAAGAAGAACAAAAAAAACCCCAAAGTTAGCAGAAGGAAAGAAATCATAAAAATCAGATCAGAAATAAATGAAAAAGAAATGAAGGAAATGATAACAAAGATCAATAAAACTAAAAGCTGATTCTTTTTAGAAGATAAACAAAATTGATAAACCATTAGACAGATTCATTAAGAAAAAAGGGAGAAGACTCAAATCAATAAAATCAGAAATTAAAAATATGTAACAATGGACACTGCAGAAATACAAAGGATCATGAGAAATTGCTACAAGCAACTATATGCCAATAAAATGCACAACCTGGAAGAAATGGACAAATTCTTAGAAATGCACAACCTTCCGAGACTGAAACAGGAAGAAATAGAAAATATGAACAGACGGGTCAGAGGCACTGAAATTGAAACTGTGATTAAAAATCTTCCAACAAACAAAAGCCCAGGACCAGATGGTTTCACAGGCAAATTCTATGAAACATTTAGAGAAGAGCTAACACCTATCCTCAAACTCTTCCAAAATACAGCAGAGGGAGGAACACTCCCAAATACATTCTACGAGGACACCATCACCCTGATACCAAAATCAGACAAAGATGTCACAAAGAAAGAAAACTACAGGCCAATATTACTGATGAACACACATGCAAAAATCCTCAGCAAAATACTAGCAAACAGAATCCAGCAGCACATTAAAAGGATCATACACCTTGATCAAGTGGGGTTTATTCCAGGAATTCAAGGGTTCTTTAGTATACTCAAATCAATCATTTTGATACACAATATTAACAAATTGAAGGAGAAAAAACATATAATCATCTCCATAGATGCAGAGAAAGCTTTTGACAAAATTCAACACCCATTTATGATAAAAACCCTCCAGAAAGTAAGCATAGAGCTTACTTACCTCAACATAGTAAAGGCCATGTATGACAAGCCCACAGCCAACATCATTCTTAATGGTGAAAAAATGAAACCATTTCCTCTAAGATCAGGAACAAGAAAAGGTTGCCCACTCTCACCACTCTTATTCAACATAGTTTTGGAAGTTTTAGCCACAGAAATCAGAGAAGAAAAAGAAATAAAAGAATCCAAAATGGAAAAGAAGAAGTAAAGCTGCCATTGTTTGCAGATGACATGATACTACACACAGAGAATCCTCAAGATGCTACCAGAAAACTACTAGAGCTAATCAATGAATTTGGTAAAGTAGCAGGATACAGAATTAATGTACAGAAATCTGTTGCATTCCTATACACTAATGCTGAAAGATCTGAAAGTGAAATTAAGGAAACACTCCCATTTACCACTGCAACAAAAAGAATAAAATACCTAGGAATAAACCTACCTAAGTAGACAAAAGACCTCTATGCAGAAAATTATAAGACACTGATGAAAGAAATTAAAGATGATACAAAGAGATGGAGAGATATACCATGTTCTTGGATTGGAAAAATCAACATTGTGAAAATGACTCTACTACCCCAAGCAATCTACAGATTCAATGCAATCCCTATCAAACTACCACTGGCATTTTTCGAAGTAGAACAAAAAATTTCACAATTTATATGGAAACACAAAAGACCCTGATTAGCCAAAGCAATCTTGACAAAGAAAAACGGAGCTGGAGGAATCAGGCTCCCTGACTTCAGACTATACCACAAAGCTACAGTAATCAAGACAGTATGGTACTGGCACAATAACAGAAATATAGATCAATGGAACAGGATAGAAAGCCCGGAGATACACCCATGCACATATGATCACCTTATCTTTGATAAAGGAGGCAAGAATATACAGTGGAGATAAGACAGCCTCTTCAATAAGTGGTGCTGGGAAAACTGGACAGCTATATGTAAAGAATGACATTAGAACACTCCATTACACTATAAACAAAAATAAACTCAAAATGCATTAAAGTCCTAAATGTAAGTTCAGACACCATCAAACTCTTAGAGGAAAACATAGGCAGAACACTCCATGACATAAGTCACAGCAAGATCCTTTTGGACCCACCTCCAAGAGAAATGGAAATAAAAACAAAAATAAACAAATGGGACCTAATGAAACTTAAAAGCTTTTGAACAGCAAAGGAAACCATAAACAATATGAAAAGACAACCTTCAGAATGGGAGAAATATTTGCAAATGAAGCAACTGACAAGGGATTAATCTCCAAAATTTACACCAGCTCATGCAGCTCAATATCAAAATAACAAACAACCCAATCCAAAAATGGGCTGAAGACTTAAATAGACATTTCTCTGAAGAAGATATACAGATTGCCAACAGACACATGAAAGCATGCTCAACATCATTAATCATTAGAGAAATGCAAATCAAAACTACAATGAGATATCATCTCACACCGGTCAGAATGGCCATCAACAAATAAATTACAAAGAATCAATGCTGGAGAGGGTGTGGAGAAAAGGGAACCCTCTTGCACTGTTGTTGGGAATGTAAACTGATAGAGTCACTATGGAGAACGGTATGTAGGTTTCTTTAAAAACTAAAAATAGAACTACCATGCAACCCAGCAATCCCACTACTGGGCATATATACCCTGAGAAAACCATAATTCAAAAAGAGTCATGTACCACAATGTTCATTGCAGCTCTATTTACAATAGCCAGGACATGGAAGCAACCTAAGTGTTCATCAACAGATGAATGGCTAAAGAAGATATGGCACATATATATAATGGAATATTACTCAGCAATAAAAAGAAACGAAATTGAGTTATTTGTAGTGTGGTGGATGGACCTAGAGTCTGTCATACAGAGTGAAGTAAGTCAGAAAGAGAAAAATAAATACCATATGCTAACACATATATATGGAATCTAAAAAGAAAAAAAAAATTGTCATGAAGAACCTAGGGGAAAGGCGGGAACAAAGACAAAGACCTACTAGGGAATAGCCTTGAGGATATGGGGAGGGGGAAGGGTAGCTGAGATGAAGTGAGAGACTGGCATGGACATATATACACTACCAAATGTAAAACTGATAGCTAGTGGGAAGCAGCCCCATAGCACATGGAGATCAGCTCGGTGGTTTGTGACCACCTAGAGGGGTGAGATAGGGAGGGTGGGAGCGAGGGAGTCACAAGAGGGAAGAGATATGGGGATATATGTATATGTATAACTGATTCACTTTGTTATGAAGCAGAAACTAATGCACCATTGTAAATCAATTATACTCCAAAAAAGATGTTAAAAATTATAATAATAATATTTTGTACCTTCATATTGACTAATTTAAAAATATTTTAAATTCTCTGAAATCAGAATGAGCTTCACAATTGCTATCAAAGGAGTTCTGCTAGCCTATTTCTCTTACTATATTTTCTTGAAAATTTCTTATGAATATAATGGCTCAAATTATAATTGACAGCAGTGTTATTATCACAGTAATATGAAATTAACACTCATTGGATAAAAGGGGCTGAACAAATGCATGTTATTTGAGAAGGGGGACAGATTGCCTAGATTTAATTCCTGGTTCGGCTTCTTATGAGCTGTCTGCTTTGGGGCAAATTATTTTGACTCTGTGCCTCAGTTTTCTCATCTGTAAAATAACAATACTATAATTAATTATGTTTCAGAATTGTTGTGGACTTATATTGGTAATGAATTGCATTAGTGCAGTGCTTAGAACAGTCCCTGGTATGTAATAAGTATTATATGTTTTGTTCTTATTGTAATAAGCGTCATTCTCATTATTGTTAGGCTGTTGTTAAAATTCTTATTTATAATACTTTCAATCTGCAAAGAAGCCATAATGATAGAATAAACAGATTCTCAATATCAGAACAGGTTTAGTTGGACTATTTAACCCATCCGGTTGTAAAATACGTAAGCCAGAGTGGATCTGTTGAAGCATTGTATAAAAGGACACAGATTTATTTTAAATTAAAAATAATACAAATCAGAAGTGCCTTAGAGTCTGATATTAGGAAAAATGACACTTGCTAATTGACATTATTGTGCTATCTTTAAGAACCTTAACCAGGAAATATCTATAAATTGGATTTTTAAGAGGCCTACAAAATGACACCTCTGTTTTTGATTAACCACTAGTATATTAGTACAAAATGTGAGGTTTTTTTCTCCTGCATACTAGAGTCAGTTGGAATAACTGTGCACCTGGGAATGTGCTGAAACCACAACAGTAATACAACTTGATTACTTTACTGAAAGTTGATTGGATTTTTCACTCTCGGGCCCTACTTGATACAAAGAGTTGAAATCATGCAGCTACCAAAAACATTAATCTAGCCATAATATGCCATGATGCAAATGCAACAATTTTTTTAAGAGAGAAGAGTAATTTTTTGAAAGATAGAAATAAATTCTGAGGGAAATTATTTTAAATATGACCATTAAAATCACTTTGACTTGATGTAAGACCACTTCTCTTAGAAAGTGAAAACATTTGTCTTGATCCTTTAGAGACATCCATTCAGTATGCAGAACATGTTTTCTGCTCTGCTTTTGTAATTGTTAGTTTTTGATTTTTTTTCTGCTCTACTCAATGCAGGGATCTAATTACAAAAATCTGGTTCTGTGACATATGTTTGAGAGCTGGTTGTCAAAATTATCATAAATAATAACATAATTTAATTGGCAGGAGAAAATTAGTGCACATTTCTATAAGTCAAGGACTGAAAAAACACATTATAATTATATATGTGTTTTCATGTGTGTTTCTACAAAATATATACTCACAGAAAAATTGAAAATGTTTTTGTATGTCTTAATACCCAGCAATTTTTGTATGATATAAGCTTAGCATGAACAAAGAGAAACATTCACCATCTATAACACTGAACACACTGCACAGACAAGCTTTAAATATAGCAGAGTAGGGAGAATCAAATCTTGTTGAGAGGTGATTCCACAAAGAGGGTTGCTTATCTAATTTTGCCATAGTAGGACACTAGACTCCATGGTGACATGATACTGTCATCTACGCATGACAGTACTTGAAATAATTCCTTAATTTGCATTTGAGAATACGTGAAAACAATTTATGGAGAGCATGGTGATAATATATCATTAAAAACATGACCTTTTTCATACTGACTCATCAAGGATATGTAGTAAATTTTGGCATCAGTCTTCAGTTCTTCCTCACCAACAATTTTATGATCACCTTTAACCTGTATGACTGACGAAATAGTTCTGACCTGAACTGGATTAATTATTTTTCTCTCACATACCCCACATTGCTGCATTCAATACAATCTAATCTTAGACATCGGATTCTTTTTTCTAGGTTCTAATTAGAGGCAGACTGTAACTGTTGCATTGCAGAATTTAACTGGGTACTGGCAGACACTGAGAATTTGTCATAATTCAAAGGACAAATATAAGAGTTTAGTACAGTGCCTTTTAAAATTGATTTCCAAGGGATAATCTTTATCCTTTCAATAGATTTTTCAAAATACTGGTGGCCTGCTTCCCTACTGATCTCAAGAATGTTTGCATGAAGCTTAGTTTTTGTCCTTGAGCCACTTCTCTGTTCTATTGGCATATGGGTCTGTCTGTCCTGATCAGCATCCTCCACACAGTGGAGCCATGGAAGTCGTGTTTAAAAACATTTTGGTGGAAAACGTCTCTTTTGCTTGAAGACAGCATTGAAAGGGTTTGGTCAGAAATATCATAATTTATCCATTCATGTCAATACTGCAGAGGGTACATGTACTAAAGTCTATAAAATAAACTGTTTAATGAAACAGTTACTCTCAACTCTTGACTGCCAAGGTCATTGCAGAACTTCAGTTAAGATAACCAAATAAGGAATTTAGTATTTTCATAACTTTATCCACATCAGGGAGTTTAGTGGGGAATGTACAAGTTTGGTGACTTCAGCGTTAACTTGACCAATACAAACTAGAAACTTGAAAAGAAAATGGAATTATTTAACGTAGATGACCATTAGGGACCAGCAGACCATCTGAAATTGTATCAGCACGAGTAATACTGTGATTACATTTGCATGTGAGATATAACTGAGGATATCCATAGTATTATGAATATTTTTAAAGGGGTCTGTTACCAAGGAATGTTTAATAACCAGTACCATTCTGGTAATTCTATGCATCCAGTAAAGTAGAGAAAGAATGAACACAGAAACAGCCACTCTGCAAATATATGTGAGTTGTGTAATAAAACCAAAATACAGTTTATGCACATGATAAAAGAAATCCATATGCTTACATGTGTACAAATAAATATCCAGCATCTGCTAAATACCCCATTAACTTTTAAAATTCTTACTAACAGACACTAAATTTTCACCAGGTCAGTTAAAAGTGTGCTTTTAGTTCCAATAGCAGAAAAAAAATCCTTGTACTTTCTTGGTTCCCCTAAATCCTTTTATATTCTGGTGATAATATTTCAAGGTTTAGAAAAGTCAGTCATTATAAACCTCAGAAGTTTATACTTCTGTTAAGAGGAAAAAATAAATAATGAATAGCTACATAATACAGTTAGGAGGATTATATGAATAAATGCATGTAAAGCTCTATTTAGAACTTGCTAAATTCGCTATAAATATTCGTTGTTGTTATTATAAATGAACAAATTATGCTATTCTCTGAACATCTTCAGAAAACAGAAAGATTATTTCTGTAATCTATAATTCATAAATCTATGGTGTAACTGCTGCATTGTGGTATTTGACTGGGTCTTTGTAGACCTTGATAATTTGTCATACTTCAGAACACAGACAGCATTTTAGAATTTCCAACCTAATCTAGAATTCCAGTAACAACTCAAAGGGAGTCCCTTGACAGCACCAGGAAAGACCATGTGAAGAGGATGAAAAGACAAGGTTCAGACTTGGGGAAATATGTGCCAACAATATATCCAACATAGGATTAGTATCTAGAATATATAAAGAACCCTCAAGGCTCAAATTTTTAAAAATTCATTTTAGTTAGAAAATGAGTAAAAGACATGAACATATTTTAGAAGGATATGCAGGTAGCAAATAAGCATGTTAAAAGATTTTCAGTATCATTAGCCATCGAGGAAATGCAACCACAAGGGAATGTCACTGTACACTTACCAGAATGACAAAAAATAAAAAATTCTGGGAACACTAAATTTTAGTAAGGATGCAGAGAAACTGAATTACTTGTACATTACTGGTGGGAATGCAAAATGGTACTGCCACTCAGGAAAACTTAGGTGATTTCTTATAAAGCTAAATGTGTAACTATACCATATGAAGCAGAAATTGCTCTCTCGGACATTTACCCCAGAGAAATAAAAATGTATGTTCACATAAAAACCTGCACACAAATGTCCACTGTAGCTTTATATATAATAACCTAAAACATGGAAACAACCCAGATGTTCTTCAAAGAATAAATGGTTAAATAATCTAAATATTTCTCAGCAATGAAAGAAACAAACTACTGATACATGCAATAACTTGGATGAAACTCCAGGGAATTAGTCTGAACAAAAAAAAAAAAAAGAAAAAAAGAAAAAGAGGCAATCCCAAAAGGTTACTTCACTTATAATTCTATTTATATAACATTTTGAAATGACCCTGTTATGGGTTGAATTGTGTCCCCTCAAATTCATACGTTGAAGCCCTAACTCCGATTACCTCAGAATGTGACTGTTTTTGGAGACAAGACCTTTAAAGACAGAATTAAGTTAAAATGAAGCCATTAGGGCAGGCCCTAATCAAATCTTAACTGGTGTCCTTGTAAGAAGAAATGTGGTCACACAAAGAGACACCGGGCACACACATGCTCCAAGAAAAGATCATGTGAGGGCAGAGTGAGCCAAGAAGAGAGGTCTCAGAAAAAGTCAAACCTGCTTACTCCTTGATCTGGGACTTCCAGCCTCCTTGGGCTTTACCACTTACTTGTAGTTATGGAGTTGTTCTATATTTTGGCTGTGTGGTAGTAGATACACTAACCTATGTACACATGTGATAAAAGTTTATAGAGCTAAATACACACACACACACACACACAAATGAATACAAGAAACACTGGGGAAATCTGAATAAATTTGGTAGATTATAACAAGGTCAATATATTGATTGTGATATTATACTATAGTTTCACAGGAATTTACATTTAGAAGAAAAGGGCACAAAGGATCTCTCTATTATTTAGTATAAGAGCCTGTGAGGGCTTCCCTGGTGGCGCAGCGGTTGAGAGTCCGCCTGCCGATGCAGGGGACACGGGTTTGTGCCCCGGTCCGGGAAGATCCCACATGCCCCGGAGCGGCTGGGCCCGTGAGCCATGGTCGCTGAGCCTGCGCGCCCGCAGCCCGTGCTCCGCAGCAGGAGAAGCCACAGCAGTGAGAGGCCCGCGTACCGCAAAAAAAAAAAAAAAAAAAAAAAAAAAAAAAAAGAGCCTGTGAATTTAAAATTAAACTAATAGAATTTTTATTAAAATATGTATTTTTAAAATAGGGACCCTGCATCTTCTCTGTTACAGTTAATTAAGGCTATTTTATAATTTGTGTTATTTATTGTTGTTGGCATTTTTTCCCATTTATTTTGCCAGATAATTACTCAAAGGTAGACAAAGACAAAATGGTCTTTATTTGAGGAAAATAAAGGTAATTCAATATCACTGAATTAGCAATATAGTTTATTCTATTTACAAATTATGGGAGAAAAAAGCATTATTTTATCATTGTAGTTTGAATTTCAGCCAACAAATTCTAGTATGTATGTGAAATGTAACTTGCCTACCAACACTTACTTATTCCTTTGTTTGTTTTTTGTTTCTTTGAAATTATCTTGAATTATATTTTGAGATCTAATTATAACTGTAGGAATTTAATCTGAGTCACTTTAATTCTCATCAGTTTCTTGGGGGTGAAGGGTGGGGTATTTGAGGACTCTGTGTCTATAGCGTCTGTAAGGGAGGAGTACTGGCTAGTCTTTTTTATCTGAACACACTGAATCCTTTGAGATATGCATTTTACCACTTCATACTCAGTCTTTTATCAAATTAACCTACAGGTAAACCATCCATTTTTGCCACTGCAAGGTCTCTAAAGTTTCAGCTTTCTTTTGGTAAATATCATGCCACTCTCAAGGGTACAGAAAATATTTGGTTCCTTCTATTGCTCTTATACCCCTCTGGGTCTAAATTAAACTTTATGCAGCTTTTTTTTTTTTTTTCGGTACGCGGGCCTCTCACTGTTGTGGCCTCTTCCGTTGCGGAGCACAGGCTCCGGACGCGCAGGCTCAGCGGCCATGGCTCACGGGCCCAGCCGCTCCGCGGCATGTGGGATCTTCCCGGACCAGGGCACGAACCCGTGTCCCCTGCATCGGCAGGCGGATTCTCAACCACTGCGCCACCAGGGAAGCCCCCTTATGCAGCTTTTAAAGACTGTACTATTCACAGGTAAAAAAGATATCATTCTACTATATCTGCATTGGGATGAGAGCCAATCTCAAATCTATCGACAAAAATACTCCACATAATGATATCTGTATGAGTTTTCTATAACTTTGTCAAAAAAAGAAAATCACATTGAAACTTAGTGGATTAAAACCACAGACATATATTATATCACCACTGGATCAGGAATCCAGGCTTAGCTGTTTCTCTGGCTCAGAGTCTCTCACAAGGCTGCAAGCAAGATAACGTCCAAGGCTGCAGTTATCTTAGACCATCTCACATGGCTGTTGGCAGTACTTAAGCCCTCACTTCCTGTTGACCAGAGACAAGTTCCATTTCTTGTGGATTCCCCCATAAGACCACTCACAACATGGCAGCTTGTTTCCTCCAAAGTGAGGGCACCAAAAAAAGAAGAGATCTGGCAAGATGGAAGCCATAGTCTCAGGAATGCCATATTTTATTTAAAAGAAGAAAGTTACTAGGACCAGCCCACACTAAAGGTGATAGCATTGCACAGGGCCTGACACTCAATGTTGCAGATCTCTGGAGGCCATCTCAGAGGCTTCCTACCACCCTAACCTACTGCCCATATACTGTGCCTGTAGCCTGTGCAAAAGGGATATCTGGTTTCCCTCAAGAAAGGTATAGATCTGCCCCCTCTATCTGCAATCCCCTTCAACATCATCACATGCTATAATTTACCTATTCTTTACATACAGCGTAGATAGCATTTTTTAGTGAAATTCTCTAGCCAGAGTAACATCATCTTTCTCTGAGCTCCACTAGCACTTTAACTGTGGCATTTTTATAGCATTTATCTCATCTATGTTATATTAAAGTTATATTGCAGACTTGTGAGATGATGAAGGAGAGGACCCTAAGCTGTGCTCACTCTAAACCCATAGAAAGTGTGAGATAATAAGTATATATTGTTTTTAGCTGTTAAGTTTATGGTAATTGTTGTGCAAGGGTGTAAAAGTAAATACAGATTTTGATACCTCGAAGTGGGTATTCTTGTCATATACCTAAAAATGTGAGAGCAGCTTTGAAATGAGGTAGAGGCCAAAGTAATTTTGAGGAGCATGACTGAGAAAGCCTAAACTGCCTTAAACAACTGTTATTAGAAATATGGACTTGGAAGATATTGCTGGCAAGTGCTCAAAAGGAAAGGAGGAACGTATTTTCAGAAATTGGAGGAAGGGAAGTCTTTGTTATATAGTGACAGAAAACTTAGTAAAATTGTCTCTTGCAGTCATATGAGAAGAGGAACTTAAATACTGAACTTGTTATATAGCTAAGGAGATTTCTAAGGAAAGTATTAAAAATGCCACCCTGATTGCTTCTTGCTACTTACAGTAAAATGTGAAGAGAGATTATTTGAGGGAAGAACTAGTAAACAAAAAGAAACCAGGGCTTGATGGTTTAGAAAATTGTCAGTCTCTCCACATGGCAAAAGCTATTAAAATTAAGTAATTGCTTCTAAAAATGTGGACTAGAGAAAAAGGGGGTATCCATAAAGCCTTTTACTAAAACCACAGAAAGATCCAAAGTTCACTGTATTCAGTCACACAGAAACCCTTTCAGCAGATTAAGCATGTGCCTCACATATCCTCTCAAACCATAAGGTCTCTGGGAATCTTAAGGGCATTGCCCCTTGGTCATTTCAAAGGGAGCCAAAGATAGAGAAGGGATTATTGTTCTTAAAAAAAAAGTGGATGTGGTCTTTGTACAACAAAGTGAAATCTGAAATACATTGCAGACTCCCAAAGTTCTTAAGAAAACTGTCTCAACAGAGACACTACTACATGGAATTGAAATTGACAGAGTACAAAAGGGCAGGACCCTGTTGGACCCTCAAAATGCTATTGGTGCAAAGCGGGTTGATAAAACTATTCAGCTGCAAACATATACAAACCATGTTTTACAGTTTTTCAGTTGTGGACTTTGAGTGAGATGGAAGCAGCTATTCAGAATGTTTGTTTTGCAAAGTTTTAAAAAAAATGAAGTGTAATTTTTTCTGAAGACAAAATTCACTGGAAGGGACCGTGTCATCTACCTTCTTGTTTGCAAAGATCTTCATATTTTTCTGATATGTTCAAGAATGTTCTTACTATTTTCTGAGAGGGATGATTTCATGGTCTCCTCTGCATTAGCAGGATAGAATACAGAAAGTGAAGGAAATGACAACCAAGTAGACTTTTGTGACTGATAGTTATTATAAAAAGGCTTTTTGAAAAGGTTGGTTTTGTAGTAGGTTTACTAACATTATGTTTTTCTGCAGAAATCTCCCCAGGGTGAGAGATCAGTGAGAGTGAACACAACAGCAATGCAATTTACAGATGTAGTTGGTAAGTCAGAGCCAGAAAGCTTTCTGGGCCAAGAGAGGACCAACTACCACAGCTATTACTGAAACCTTGATCTCCTGGTTAGGATCAGTGCCTCTGACCATAAAGAGTAGTATTTTTGAGGTTTTGGTACAGTTTATTAGATTTTTATTGGTTTGGATGAGTCACTAAATACTTTATTATTAATGAGTTCTATCTATGTACTAGTATAATAGGCTAAGATAAATTAAACCATACTTATACAGAAATTGTCAATGGCCTCATCACATTCAACATTACATATTTAAAAATCCAAAAATCCATAAGATTTTACACAATATAGTAGCTGCCTATATTGTTATTTTTGCTGTGTTCCAACTTCACATTTTACTTTATTTTATTTTCTGGCTTCTCCAAATGGTTGAATTCTCCCTTCAGGATATTCAAGCAGTGCAATTTTCTCTGGCTGAAATATTCTGATTTATCCTCCTTCCTGAAACACACACACACACACACACACACACACATTCATGAGATTTCAAAAAGCAATTTCTACTCATCATTTAAGTAACTTCTTTAACTCAACCTAAGCTTGGTCAATCTCTTAAAATTTTTTAAAATGGATAGTGTTTTCCCTTCATTGCACACTACATTTCATCATTATTTACTTGTGGGATTTTTTGTTGTACATCTGTCATTCCTATTAGACTATAATTTCTATGAACATAAGGACTGTGCCTGTTTTATGATGGTTAATGTGTGTAAGGCAGTGTAAAAGGAATGTACAAAGTATTCAATCAATATCTGGGGATGAATTAAATATAAAATTATTAATAGATATTTTGCATAAGTATATATATTTATATTTAATATAATATCTCCATTAGTACTCTTCTTTACCCTTTTTTAGGGGAACTGATATCTTTGGAATTTATTAGAAACTTAAAATTTGTTTATGTAATTATACATTGCCAATTCCCAGTTAGCCATTTCCTCTTTCAGTCATGTCCTCAGCTTCCTGACATAGGAAACCTTAATATCCTGGTTAAAGGGAGGAATAATGCAGCAAAGTAGGCATATTCCTTAAACAGAAAACACTGTCTTGCATAATGTTAGAACCAATAAAGTAATTTTGATTAAACCTCTGAAACTGATTTTTTTTATATTGCAATATTTATGCAAGTATAATTCTTGCTCAGCTTTCTCATCCTGTCTCTATTAGATTCTCTCATCCATCAGCCTGGCTATAACTGGGAGCCTAGAGGACACATTAGTTTGCTGCTACTCACATGTTTTCAATTTAAGTTTTATCTGTTATCTTCTTTGCATAAATAGCCTCTACATAGCTGCCAATTATCTACAGAGTCCAGAGGAGAATTTAGCGGGACTGCTTAATATACTGCATGTACAAAAGTGCGGGGGGGGGGAGAGAAAGGGAAATTGGAATCATTTAAAATTTTATCTGAATACTCTCTGTTTCCTGAAAAAATATACCCAATATTATCAGCCTCTACTTTTCTGGTTCTGTTTTTGTTTTTTAAAGTTATATAAATATAAAAATATTTACCAGCATAAAGTGGGAGAAGCCAGGAACGAAGGTTTCTAGGTCCCTTCAACACACTAATTAATTTAGTTAAATCAAGAGATTCCTTCTCTTTTTCTAAGTTTCCGTGTTCTCATCTGCAAAATGAGTAAAACACATATCTGCACAAAGCCAGAGAACTAGATCAGGCCATGTCTAATTGAGTCTCTAAGCTCTAGTGCTCCCCATCTTAGCCTAACAAAAAGATAATATATCAAAACAGAGCTACTGCTTAAATCATAAAGCACAAGTCTTGCCTACTTTTAGGACCAATGAAATAAAGTTCAAATTGAAACTACAAAACAAATTGTCTTTGTTAAAAGAAATTTAAAAGTCGTTGTGGGTGTCTTCTCTTCACAGAACTAGAATAAATAATCCTAAAATTTGTATGGACCCCCAAAAGACCCTGAAGCAGTCCTAAGAAAGAAGAACAAAGCTGGAGTATCACACACCCAAATTTTGACTACACAACAAAAATATAGTAATAAAATCAGTACAGTACTGGCACAAAAACAGACACATAGACCAATGGAACAGAATAGAGAGCCCAGAAATAAACCCATGCTTATATGGTCAATTAACTTACAACAGGGAGGCATGACTATACAATGGGGAAAAGACAGTCTATTCATTAATGGTGTTGGACAAACTGGACAGCTGTATGTAAAAGAATGAAACTAGAACATTTTCTCAAACTGTATACAAAAATAAACTCAAAATGGATTAAAGATTTAAATATGAGACCTGAAACCATAAAACTCCTAAAAGAAAACACAGGCATTACACACTTTGACATCAGTCTTAGCAATATATTTTTGATCTGTCTCCTCAGGCAAGGGCAACAAAAGCAATTAATGGGATCTAACCAAAAAGCTTTTGCACAGAGAAGGAAACTATCAACAAAACAAAAAGGCACCCTAATGAATGGAGACTATATTTGTAAACAATATGTCCAATAAGGGATTAATGTGCAAAATATATTAAGAACTCAATTCAATATGAAAAAGAAAAACAACCAGATTAAAAAATGTGCTGATGACTTGAATAGACATTTTTCCAAAGAAGACATACATATGGCCAACAAGCACATGCAAAGATGTTCAACATTACTAATCATCAAGGAAATGCAAATCTAAACCACAAGATACCACTTAACACATGTGAGAATGGCTTTCATCAAAAAGACAAGAAATAACAAGTGTTGGTGAGGATGTAGAGAAAAAAGTAACTCTCATACACTGTTGCTTGGAAGTAAATTGCTGCAGACACTATGGAAAATAGTACTGGAAGTTCCTCAAAAGTTTAAAAATAGAACTACCATATGATGAAGCAATTCTTCTTTAAAAATTATCTTTCCTTTAGCTTGTTGGTTCATTATGTTTATGTGCTCTAATCAATACTGGTTAAAAATGGAAAATATAATTAAAAAATTAAACAAACACATATTTAATTAGTCTTTCAATCCACTTTTTTTCAAAGTATGCATTATAATACATAAATAATACATTAAAAAGAAGTGAATTTTCAATTATTTTACACTCTACTCAAAAGTCTGTAAAATACAGGTCTCTAATGCAAGAGAAAAGATTCCAGTCTTTGCAGTTCTGAGTGAATGGATATGACCCAAGTAGGCAACAATTCTGAGTTGTCTTTGTCTGAAGACTGGTGCCTGCTTAAAATGCTGTGTGAGTTGATGACTTTATCCATACTCCAGTAGGAAGAAGATGCAGATGTTGGCAAGAAATAAGCCAAATTTTAAAGTATCTGTAAGAGATCATGAGCACTGAGGTCTTTGGATTTGGCAGCAGAATACTGCAGAGCCAGAAGAGGGCTAGAAGTCAGGATACCAGGTTTCCTGTTCTG
The DNA here is from genome assembly GCF_949752795.1 of Hyperoodon ampullatus. Lineage (NCBI taxonomy): Eukaryota > Metazoa > Chordata > Mammalia > Artiodactyla > Ziphiidae > Hyperoodon > Hyperoodon ampullatus. The sequence goes on from NC_136914.1 coordinate 186,285,377, forward strand.
TCTGCATCAAAAGTTGTGCATTTTGGGGGCTTATTTTACATCTTTTTAAAAATAAGACACTTCTAAGAGATAATATTTAAAGCCCATGCCAGCAATGCTGTTCAATAACTGGGGCACTGAGCATCTGTCTTTTTATTTAGATTTGACTTCCCGTATCTGGTTGATCCCAGACTCTCTATGATGTTTTTGCTAACTTATAAGTTGCCAGCATCCATCACTAAAATTGGTCTGTGGTGGGGCTTTGGAATCTGTATTTTTTAAAAAACCTCTCCAGAAGTCAACATAGATAAAACAAAACCTCACTAAAGTTGGCAGAGACCTGAAACACCTGGTCTATCCTATGCCTCAGAGACATTTCTTTTCCCATTTTAAATTTAAAAATAGGTATATAAAATTATAGAAAACTTGGAAGACACAATAAGGAAAAAAATCCCAAATCATTCATAACATCAAACCATAATATAAATACTATTAATATTTTGATTATCTTTAAAATTTTTTGCTAATATAGACCCTATTACATAAAGAATATATTATATATTTATAGTATTATAAAAATAGATTTATACATTATGCCATTATTCTAAGACATAATGAACATTCTCTCATGCCATTAAAAATTCTTTGAAAATAAAATGCAGTGATTACATTTCTTCCATAATACACAATTTATGTAATGAGTGCTATTTATCATCTAGTTTTAAATTTTTATAATTATAAAAGTTTTTGATAAATACTTTGGTTTGTTAATGTGAGTGCACATCTTTTACTATTTCCTTGGAGTAGAAAGTCAAAGAATTACACTATATTGGAGAGGCTATGTGGAACCTTGCCAAAGCCTGCACTGTTTGACATTGCTCTGAGAAGGTGAAAGGTAAGAAGGAAATGGGCAAAGTTGTGTAGAAAATTATTTAAGTACAACTAATAGAACCTTAGATTTCTCCTTTATAGAGAACAACTACAGAGATATGCATCCTCAGCAAGGCGGTATTTCATAAGTAAAAAAAGTTATGGCTGGGTAAAGAGAAACTGCATATAACCCCAGACTTCCTTATTACTTTTCCTCTACCGGCTTTTTGTGGCATCTACAGGCATTTTCAGAAATTTATTGAAAGCTGTGTCAAGGATGGCTAAAGTTTGACAAATGCAACTTTGAAGCATATTTGATTATGTTTTCTGAGATGGATCATTTCAATAACACCAGCAGTATGTTTAATAAACCCAGGTGCATGATTGAAAATAATATGTATCTTGTATGCAGAACTGAACACAATTTTTGAATCTTATAGAAGACCCTGAGTTAATACTTCTGAGATAAGCTATCAAGATCAGCTGTTTACCTTGGCTGGAAATAATGTGAAACATCTTTCTATGGCTTTTTTTTTCTTATTTCTTCTTAATATATTTTTAAATAAATTTATTTATTTTTGGCTGTGTTGGGTCTTCGTTGCTGTGCACGAGCTTTCTCTAGTTGCTGTGAGCGGGGACTACTCTTCGTTGCGGTGCATGGGCTTGTCATTTTGGTGGTTTCTCTTGTTGCGGAGCATGGGCTCTAGGCGCATGGGCTTCAGTAGTTGTGGTTTGCGGGCTCTAGAGTGCAGGCTCAGTAGTTGTGGTGCATGGGATTAGTTGCTTCGCGGCTTGTGGGATCTTCCTGAACCAGGGCTTGGACCCGTGTCTCCTGCATTGGCAGGTGGATTCTTAACCACTTTGCCACCAGGGAAGCCCTCAATATTGTTTTTATTTAATCTCTCGGGGGCTTATTTTTCTGAAGGCCTTTCCAATGTCAGTGGTTCTCCTAGGTAGGATTTACAATTGGTGACTCTCTACAATGAGAAAAAGGTAGTCCTTTCTACCATTAGCACTCACATCCTAGAACAGACTAAAAATTAAAGAAGTCACTGTAGAAGAATCCATTTTAGTGGTCAGTTCTTAATGACAATTTCTAGACAGTAAAGTTGGTTTGACTGGAAAATAGAACCAGCAGGGTGAGAAAGGAGTAAAAGTAAAGTGGGGATAAACATTTAATCAGCAAGTCTATTGTGAAAGATAGGCTGGCAGACTGAAGATGGTCTCACTCCATACCCTATGAAGGGATTCAGGCTATAGCTGAGCTTGAGCCTTTGTCTACACCCCATGTGCTGGGCTGGTATAAGCAGAGGAGGGTGTTCTGATAGACCATACATTTGCAGCCTTTTTCAATTATAAATGTGAGCTGGGCTCAAATGATGGAATACTGAAAACACCAGCTTTTTGATGAGAGAGGATTTTGAAACCAGAAGGGCTTCATCAATCGTCAGCTAAGACTTGTCAGGTAAAATAGGTGACGATTTAATAGTTCTCAGCAAGGCAGTTTGTTGTTCTAAAATGTGTGGTTTTCTTATTGTTTTTTCCTCTGCAATCTACTTAACAGAGGAAGGGTGTCAACCAACATGCGTTGTAAAGAGAGTAGTCTGAGATTGCAACTAATTCTTTGGCCCTGCTAACTGTACTTATACGATGTACACAAATACAATTTGAAATTGGGTTTTTTAATCATACACTTGAAAATTTATGAGAAACTTCCTCATTTCACAGTTAAGAAAAGTCCAGTGAATCCATGTGGCTTGCCTAAGTCCAGACAGCTTATGTGTGGCAGAGCTGGCACTGGAATTCCTCTCCTCACCCCAGGTCCATTTCATTTCATCAAAAAATACTGCCACCTGGGCTTCCGTGGTGGCGCAGTGGTTGAGAGTCCGCCTGCCGATGCAGGGGACACGGGTTTGTGCCCTGGTCTGGGAAGATCCCACATGCCGCGGAGCGGCTGGGCCTGTGAGCCATGGTCGCTGAGCCTGCGTGTCCAGAGCCTGTGCTCTGTAACGGGAGAGGCCACAACAGTGAGAGGCACACATACCGAAAAAAAAAAAAAAAAACAGGAAAATACTGCCACCTGCTTAGAGTATTTGATGAACAGAGAATGTCAGATGCTGCAGCAATTCACAAGCTCTGGAACAACCATAATGCCTTTCAATGACTGTTGACTTGTGTGAATTCAAACCAGTGACCCTGCACTATTAAGTCATAGAGCCCTCTGTCATGATACCAAATACTCACCCAAAATAAGTGACTTTTTTATTAGTAGCAGTCCACACCCCATAAACATATCAATAAGTCATATTCTATTTCATTTTCAATATATGTGAGAAAGTATTTTTATTACTTATTATCTTTTAAAAAGTATTTCCAGCCTAAAGTATCTCAACCTTGCCTTCTTCATGTATCTTTCATCACCAGGCAAGGCCCCAGGCCTTCTCCTCATGCCCCTTCTCATATATGTGATTTTGGTTCCGGCAAATGTATGTGCTCACACTGAAAACTAAGGCAGGATTTTGTTTTTGTTTTCTTGTTTTTATTTTCTAAGATGTCAAATCCTTTGGAGCATCATTCTTATCCTCCTGGATCCACATCTACTTTTTTCATCAATTGTTCTTATTTTGTAGAAAACCATTATTTTCTTTTTTTTCAAGTAATGAAGCAGTTATGACATAAGTTTAGAGACTAAACTGAGAGTGAGAGTTTAGCATTTTCTCACCATTACAATTAATTCAATTTCTCAATCTAGTTCATACTTCCTAGTGTATTCTGTGTATTTTAAAATATATTCCAAAGTATATTTTATGACCTGTGGTTTTGAGGGCTTTACATTCTTTAAGGGCTTTACATTTTTATTAATGCATCTTATCTTTAGATATATATTTTTTGCAAATGCTCTGAATTTACATATCATGTGATATTAAGTTAGAGAGACTGTTATCACAAGGACCCAAATCTCTCTTTCTTAATAAATTAAGTACTTAGAAAAATACACTAAGTATATCCGTGCTTATAAAGTTACTATTTAATTTAGCAATACATTCTTTCCTCTTTTCTTGTTTTATAACAAGAAAATGTCTAAATATATTTCTTAACAACAGATATCTTTCACATAATAACTTAAACATTGAGGAAAATAAAGATTATAATGATTCTAACATAATAGTTTTCATGTCAAGAAATAATCACAGAAATTTGAATAATTATATACAAATAATGTATATTAGCATAACCAATCATACTGAATTACTTTTTAGTGACACTAAAGCACATCCAACTTCTGGACTGGCCATGATCTCTGTCCTCTTCAAGCCCTTTCAGTGGTTTGAATGCCTCCTGTAGATCACCTCATCCCTCTCCATCCATTATCCAGCTAGCTCTCACTCATACTTTATGGCTCCGCAACAACTCAGCTCTTCTAGGAAGTTGTAGTAACCCTTGATTAAATACCTTGAATAATTCTACCAAAAGAGGTGTCAGGTAACATTATGAAACATCATTTAAAATTAGATAATACTAAATAAATGGAGGGAAATATAATGTTTAAGAATCAGAAGATTTAGTATCACAAAAAATATTTTGCTTTCCCAAAATTTGACCTGTTAATGAAATGCAATTCTAAAAAAATCTTGTTTTTTTTATTTTTTAGAAAAATTGAAAGGCTAGTTCTTAGATTTATATAAAAATATGGAAACAATAGTCAAGATAATTTTAAAGACGATAGGAAATTGTACCACAAACTACCCAATATAAAGTTTTATTATAAATATATGATAATAGAGGTGCTATGGTAATTGCACAAGAATAGAAACACACACCAATGGAACAGAATAGGGAGTCCAGAAATAATCTCATATATATGTCAGCACTCAATTTGTTGTGATGATGGCCCTGCAGAGCAGTCAGAAAAGGAAAGTCTAATCAATATGGATAAAATATTAATATTGGCCCCTTCCTCATATCATAAACAAAAATCAATTCAATGTGGATTTTAGAGCTAAATTTTTTTTTAAATCTAAAAGGTGTTCATGACCTTGGGATAGGCAAATCTTCCCAAATAGGATATATAAAATGTAATAACTGTAAATAAAATCACTGGTTAAAAAATGACATTAAAATTAGGCTCTTCATTCATCAAAAGACAGGATTTGGGGAATGAAAGGCAATATACAGAGTTAGAAAAGATATTTGTAATATTGAATATAACTCCCTAAGGACTTGTATGAATATGAAAAAGACTTCTACAAATCAGTAAGGAAAAGACAGGTATCCTAATAGAAAATGGGCAAAAGACAAGAATTAGCACATCACAGAAGAGGCTATCCAATTCACCAATAAATGTGTGAAAGGGTGCTCAACTTCATTAAAATCAGGGAAGCACAAATGAAAGTCAGAATGCTATACCCGTACACATCCATCAGAATGGGTACAATTAGAGATACTAATAACACTCAGTTTGGGGAAGGATGTATAGAACTATCATAGGCAGCTTATGGACATGTAAAAAGTATATCAACTTAGGAAAATTATTTGTGGCTCCCTAATAAAGCTAAAAACATGGCTCAACATTTTTCCTACATATATCCACAAAAACGTATATGTCAAAATTATTGGCATAAAGTTGTTCACAATTTTTCATTATCATCTTCTAATGTCTAAAGGATCTATTGTGATGGCCCCTCTTTGATTCCTGATAATCTTCCTTCCCTCTCTCTCTCTCTCTCTCCTCCCCTCTCTTCTCTCTCTCTCTCTCTCTCCTTCTCTCCTCTCCCTCTCCCTCCCTCTCTCTTCCTCTCTCTCTCTTTTTGAATCTTTCACAGGCAACCACTCTGCTCTACTCTAAGCTTCTCCAGAGTTCTTTGCCTCTATCCTCTCTGGATCAGCCCTTTATTATATAGATCCAAGTAGCCTCTGCCATTTTCAGTATTTCTTTTTCCCTCGTTCCCAGGTACCCCAGAATCACAAAACTTTTGGAGCCTTAACCTGCAAGCAAGAAGACTCCTCCTTAGAAATAGAGAATTACAAGCATTCACAATTGAATATCTTTTTATTCCTCTCATATTTAGACTAAAATTCCAAAAGTTCCTAGTAAAATTTACTTATGGAAAGAATAACAGCTGAAGACAGCACTAACTATCAATATGTTGTGACTTAGATTTTCAGACACATTTGGAAAGTACAAACTGCAGGGAGAGGGAGAAAAAAAAACAGATCACAAAAGCTTTAATGGGGAGAGTGTCATTTTTCATGGGAGGTGGGCAGAGTGCAAGACTCTAACATAAAGAAAAATAAATGATCGTGTATTTGATAAATGGAAAAGAGGACCAGATAAGGAAACGGGAAACATTTTATTTTCCAATTTTGCCTGTGCTAAATTGTCTATTCCTTACCTCTAGACTTATAAAGAGAATAAAGCTGTAAATATTCTTCAAGTTTTAGCCAGCTTTGTTGGTAGACTGATCACTAAGAAGGGAAAACAAGAAATTAAGTGACCAGTATATCAAGTATAACTGTTAAGTCAACAAAATAAAATGAATGTTGGAGCATAGACTACATAGAAAAGTCTACATTTATAAAAGTGCTCACTTTATAATTTTCTATTGTAATACTGGCTTTGCTAATACAATATTTAAGAAAAGTGTTTGATTTTCTTTCTCTTTTATTATATTCTTTATTTTCACATAACTTATAAATATTCAAGATTCCTAAATTAGAAGCTTCTCATCACAGCACAGTAACTGCTCTTCATCAATACTCAGTCTTAATAGTTTGAAACATCCATTCACGGTGCTTTCAATATGTATCCATTCATTCATGACTCATTCAATCAGGTCAAGTATGTGAATATGAAACCCACTGGAATGAAGCCATAGTAGAAATTCAATATTTCTACTATGCAATAATTTTCAGCAGCAATGGAAACGGGCAAAAGAGGTTACTTTACAAGCCTAGAAGGAGGTATGCATTGGTGGGGAGAGAAGAGAATTAAAACATGCACTCAAAGTAATGATCACAGCATGCTAACATGACACCTAATATCCCACAGGGAAAAAAACATTATATGCCTTCATAATACTACAGTGCGTGATTAATAACTTTGTCTGTAAGTGTTGTCCTATACCAAGTTAAGTAATTTAAATCTAGAGTAATTTCAGATCTCAATGGCAAGCTTTGGCAAAGTCCCAAGGGCGCTTTATATTATGCTGAGTGGTAAAAGACTTCACAGAAAACTTTAATAATCTCAAGGCTGGAATTGAAGAATTTTAATATTTAGGACTTTAAAAACAAAACGAATGTAAATAGACATCCTAAGGTAAATAACCTCTTCTAAAACTGTTAATTCTCTTAACATTGTTTCTGCATCTGTTAGCATAATCAACATTTTATTTCATTTTTACTATATGACATATGAGGTCATTTATTTACTCATTATAAAAGCATTTAGTGTATAGGTACTATAGGCAAATTTTTTTGTCAGAAGGGATAAATATAAAAATTCATTAAATACTTTTTATGCTCTCAGGAACCACATTCTACTCTATTTGTTTAAAATTTTGTAATCATCAGGGCTGTTCGCTCATATTCCAGACAAATAGTAGGATAGAACTTCTAAGCCCCCTAGCAGTTAGGCATGGACATGTGCCTTCCTTGCACTAATGATATGTAAGCTGAAATGTCTTGTGTTTTGTCTATGTGAAGACTGTTCCTTTACTCTTCATGTAGTAATAGATGAAGTTCCAAATGTGGATATTTCATCAACCTGGGGCCCTGATTAAAAACAATGTCAGGTAGAGACCTCTGCCACCCAAGATGGCTATGAAATCTGAACAGGAAATAAATTAATATTTGCTGCTTTAAGCTTTCAGTTTTACTGTTGTCATTGTTGTTACAGCATAATTGAATACACTTGTTTTCTTTTGTAATCCTAGTTATTTGCATCTCAAGGATCCTCTAGGTAGTTCTATCCATGAGCTTTTCTGTATTCTGGATTACTAGGTACCAAGCAGCATAACCAGAACCATATCCATACTTATATGAGGTTGAGAAAGAGAAGTAATAGGCTATTCCTGATGGAGAGGGACTGGGGTTACATGGAGAGTTGCTCCCTTGGGATCTGTTTGCAACTATAGGGGAGATTGAACATGGATAAAAGGCATGAAGTAAATAGATGTCAAAGAGAGTCTGAATCAGCAAAGAAAATAAAGGACAGAGAAGGGATTGAAAAAGTATTGCAACTGTGGGAGAGATTCAGAACTCCAAGTGGATGAAGAGTGAGAGGAAGTGGGCCCAGAGGAAATGAGGCAGCCTACTGTAAGTTTTACACAATAGTATTATTAGTAGCAAATATCAGCTAACATTTATTGAGCATTTGCTATGTGCTAGATATTTTGCTAAATACTTTTCACCTTTAACCTCATTTAACCCTTATAACAACCTTAACGAAATAATGATGGATACTATTACTTCTGCTACTTTAAAAATGAGTGAGCTGAAGGTCAGAAAATTTCAATGTTTCCTAAAACCAGAGAGTTATTAGGAGTAGCTAGGATTCAAATCCTTTCAGTGTGTATCTAGAGTCAGTATTTACATAACTGCCAGTTATATTTCCTAAATTAAAACAACAAGGAAGAGATCAATGGACTTTCTTTTACTAGGGATTATAGCGAGACTTCAGTGTCTGCTTTTGCTTAAATTTGAGATTTCGGGAAGATTCTCATTCCCTTTTCATATTTCTCTTTCTAATTTAGTTCCTATGAGCTGCTTATACCAAATCTAACTCTACTGGTACTTGTGTAAAATAAAGCACTCAAAGTGAGGATAATAATAGCACCTACCCTACTGGATCAGGTAGGATGTTTTGAGATAATGCATGTAAAATATTAAGCACAGTGCCATGTGCATAGTCTCTCAATCAATACTGGCTATTAACACTTTTGTTGTAGAAAACAAAATATGAAAGGTGTTACATTATTTTTCATTCATCTTTCATCTTTCAGCAGCCTTGGGAATGGCCAGTCTGATCCCAAGATGTTTTTCTTTTCATCATTTCTGCACACTGATCTTTCAGAGCTCCACTTCCTTGTTGTCATTTTTTTTTTTTCAGGATTTTCAGTGACCTCCCTATACCCTCACCTCCATGTGCCTAACACATTATGTCTAAGCTCTTGGAGACAGAGTTACACTTTGTTTCAGTGACCTTGGTATGGTCTTGTGTTCAAATAATAACTACATCAAGAATTAGCCTCTGGAAGTACATTTACTCCTTTTGCACCTCATTTTTTTTCATATGCAAAAGAAAAACAATGCTAATACCTACCCTGTACATCCTTTACACTTGGAATGAAATAATAAATCCCTTAACACGGTATTTGGTACATAGTACATGTTTGGTAAAAGCTAGCCAATTGTATTCTTATTTCTAATCAGCTGCATTTTTAGAAAGTTCTCCTTAAATGTCTCCGAAGGTTGCCTATCACTCACATCTATTCTTTGGTTTTCTAGTTATCCTATGGAATACCATTGAGTTTTAAATGCCTTTTTAGATTGAATAGTTATTCAAAAATTGTTTCCTAATAAAAATTTTCAAATATCGTCATATATTTTGTTTTAACTATGAACAAAATACAATTTATACTAATTAAAATAGAGTTTTCTCTCCAATGATCTCTGATATTTTCAAAAGATAAATATTTATCTTCCAGTCAAGAATAGAGATTCTCATCAGCAATAATCTGCAGAGAAATACTGATGGAAAACTATAGGAGACTTTGTGAACTCTGCTTAGAGCAGAAATATTGTTCATACATGTGTTACCTCTGCATTTTAACACCTTTTATAGGCAGTTATATTTAGAACCCTTTTAGCAAAACCAGGGAAGATTTTTAGAAATAAATTGCAAGCAACTTGCACCAACTGCATATATTCCCTAGTTCATGGAGGACCTCAGATGGAAATAATCTATTTTTGAGTCATTTTTCAATTTCTACAGATTTCTAAACCACAATTGTGACAATTATCTGTTGAAAATTATGATTAAAGTGAAGGGGAAATATAGGGACCTATGATTATTCATGAAAATTTATTTTTTGTGTGCTTAATTACTGTTTCATAGCTCCCTTAGAGAACAGCAGGGATCTTCTTATAATACACAGTCTCATGGAGATCCACCGTGTGTTTTCTTTGCATTTTCATTTCAAAATGCCAGGAACAGGGTGAGACAAGTGAGTTACCTAGGGTGCAAAATTTAAGGAGAAATGGCCCTCCTCTGGACTTATGGAATTAAAACTGATTTAGTGTGAATGGTCATTGGTGAAATCTAACTGGTAGACATATTGGCCTCTCCTCTGGGGGCAGCTAATTTATACAGATATAAATCTGTATCTTCTTCAAGCTTTGGTTAAATTTATGTTACTAAATTTAAGAACTAACAGAGTTGCCCTGAAAATGCCATCTCCCTACCCCCCAACTTTATATACCTCTCAGGATGGATATGTAGCAGTTAATGTGTACTAGTCATCCTTCAAAATTTTATGCATATTTTGACTCACTTCATTTTCACAACAGCCCTAGGGGTTAATAAGCACAATTATCATCCCCTTTTCAAGATGAGGTACTAAGGGTAAGTAACTTCCCAAGGTTATGTGGTCCATAAAAAGCAGAGTTATGATGTAAATCCAGACAGGCTAGTTCTGGCTGGCATCTATGCTCTATTTCTTCTTAAAATACAGCTTTAAGACAATCTGTTGGGGTTTTACACTAGGTATTAATGTTGATCTCATTATTTTTAGCTGCATGTTTGTTTTATAAATTGAGTTTTGTGAATATTGCTTTTACTTTGCTACTTCTCCTTCCCCCACCCCTTTTCCCTCTGTTTGAGTGTTTATTCCACCCTTGCTTGGATCTCATGTGAAAACTTTTTATTTAACTGTGTTGAAGCGAATCCCATTTCAGGAGTTCTAATTTTTTCCTGGAGTATTTTTTCTATGTTTTATTTTTGCTTGAAACTTCAAAAGAAGTTGAAAGCAAGTACTTCCTAGAAATCGCTCATACATAAAAAGCCAGACAGGATAGTTTAGAGTTTTTGCAAAGATTTGCACTATGAAACTTTTAACTATATCTGGACCAGGGAAGTATGCCAAGCTCTGAACTTTCTTGGAAATTTTTCTTTGATTACACTTATTTGGGAACTACAATGAAAATGTTCTTAGGATTAATTCATAATCTCTCCAGATTTTCTTGAAAGCAAGGGAAAAGTATTAGTAGCACATTACAGTAACTCATAAAATGTCCTCCCATATGTTTATTCATTAATTCAACCAACACATTTATATAAACAAGTAAGAGTTTGAATTTTGGCTCATCACTTAGTAGCTGTATGATCTTGGACAAGTTGCTTAATTATTTAAGTTTCTATAAAATAAGAATACAAATAATACCTCTCTTCAAAGCATACCTGGTCATTTAATGAGGAAATGCATACAAAGCACATGGCAGGAAGCTCAGTATGTGGTAAGTTACTAAAATTTGTCCTCTCACCTCTTATATCTTTCTCTTCTAATTTGCTCAGAATTTTACTGCTGTATAAATAATATTGTCACAAAGTCCATGCATAATTGTAGTAGGTATCTATTGTTGCATAAGTAATAGTACCCAAACTTCACTTTAAACACAACAAAAATTTATTATTCACACATCTTCTGAAGGTCAGGTATCTGTGAGGATTTTTGCTGTGTGGCTATATTCAAGGTCTCTCATGAGGCTGCAGTCAAACTGTTCAGTGGGGCTATAATAACTGAAAATTTGACTGTGACTGGAAGTTCTCCTTCTAAGCTTACTCATGTAGTTATTGGCAGGAAACTTCAGTCCTTCATCATCTGTATAGAGCTACTCCTGAAATGGCTTCCCCAAGAATGAATGATAGGAAAGGAAGACAGAGAAAGAGAGAATAAGATGGAAAACACAGTATGCTTTATAACTTAATCCAAAGTGGCATACATACATCTGACTTACTCTGTTGGTCACACAGACAAACTCATACAATATGGAAGGGTACTACAAAAGTGTGCAAATACCAGTAAGTGGAATCACTGTGGGTTATCTCGGAGGTTAGTTATTATAATCAGTTCCCCTATTAACAAAACTTCAAAGCCTCCCTTGTTTTTCTGAGTTAAGTTGGAATTTTTTATTCTTGTTTTCCATCACTTTGACAAAGGTCCTTGGTACCACTTCCCCTGTCCTTCTACACTCCTACCTGTATTCCATGACTCTCTTCTATACGTTGCATGTTGGTTCTTAAGCATACCATCCATACCACACAGCTTCATGATTTTGCTTACTACATGTTTTTCTGCTAAACTTCACTATACCCTCTTTCCTAGGAATTTATACTCTTTCTACTATTCAAAGTCCATTCTAAATCCCATCCTCACTATGAAAATTTTCTTATTCTTACAATGGATAGCTTCTCTTTCTTTGAATCCTGAATGCTCTCCCTATAAACTTGAATGGCAATTATCTTATAATGGCTAATATTATATTTATATTATACTCTAATCCTCATAAATTGATGAGGTGGAATCATGAGACCCACTCATCTCTTTGAAACCCCTTAAGTTGCTGGCAAAGAGTCTAGTAGATATAATGTGCACATCAAATATTTGTTCTAGTTAAACTGTATCACAATGTATGCTGGTGTGTAAAGAGTAATAAATGAAGGGAAGTGGCATGATTTTCAGTGTGATTGAATTTTTCTAACTGTTGTCAATTCCCTTTACTTTTGCCCACATATTGAATTTTTCTAACTGTTGTCAATTCCCTTTACTTTTGCCAACAGGTAGTAGACTCATTAGGTTAATTTTAAAGATGTGGATTTGGTTATAATTTTGAATGGACATCAGCACATTTTATTGTGAATAATTATGTTAAAATGTCATTTAATGGTATGCACTTAGGCAGAGAAATGTTCATTGAATACAGGGAGAATAGATAATAGCATTAATTCTCTTCTTTTTATTCTACTAACATATTCTCTAAGTGTGGCTGTTGATAGGAAAACAATATCAATATATTGAAAAAATTTCCCCTTTTTTAGGACTGTCCTATTGGAAGGAGACTCAAGCTCAAGTAAAATATTAGATAAATTTCATGTTCATAGTTGTTTTGTTGTTGTTGTTTTGCTTATTTTTTTACAAAAAAAAGGCAAATGTAAAAACAAAAACAGGTACAACTTTTGAGAACTGTTGAATTTTAATGAACCCATACTGTGGTAGGCATGTCAGGGTAAGGTGATCAGATATTGCATTCTGATTTTCCACTTTCTGATTTTAATGCATTTATAATTGAATATGCATATAATAGACTATCTAATGTCATTTTATGCTTATCTCTAGAGGACAACAATAGCAATAGTTAGTATTAGGCAAATGCCTTATTTCACGCACTGCTTTAAGTTTACAGAATTTGGTCTCCAGTTTCAGGTAAATTTTAATAAAGCTATTATTATAGAGAAATATAGCTTAGATATTTCAAAATATAATGTAGTGTACATTTCTTAAGCTTATGCCATCACTAAACTGAAAAGGATAAAATAATTTTCATATCTAATGGAGGTTTATCTTCTTTATTTTATAGGATGTTTACAAGCTAGTGTGCACACTGTATTGTAGCATTAAAACGAAAATCTAGGATCTTCTTTCTCTAAGCAATGCAGAGACTTGGCAATTTTTCCAAGAATGTTCTATATATGGCTGTTTCCTTCCTCTGATTGTTGAGTCACACTTAAATGGATGCTTTGGGTGATCCATCAGTGGTATTTAACTTCAGTGAACACCAAAGTCTCTCTATCCTTCCTCTAGTAATGGGAGCTTCTTCTCTAAGCCAGACATTTTGCATATAATGTCTCATTTAATTTTGTTATCATAATACCTGCATAAGCAAGTGTAATTACACCCACATCTAAAATAACAAAGTTAAGTATTATATCCAATTATCAAAATTAAAAATAATATCCCATGTGGACAAAGGGACTAACATGATAGATACTAATGAAGAAGTGAAGAAAAGGAGCTGTTTCCTTAAGTACACTTAATTTAAATTTGTTTCGGAATTGTTTCATTGAAATTGAAACCTTCTTTGGAAATTTAACAAACAAAACCACTAAAGAGTAGTATTTGGGGATTATAAATGGCTGGACTTTATTAATCTATTATTTTAAACAATAAAAATTAAAATGCATTTTTACTGTCATATTACAGATGATGAAACTGTGGTTTAGAGCAGCTGAACATTCTGCCCCAGGGCACGTAGTTAATATTTGGCAGACATAGAATTAAAACCAATGTTCATGTGACCTTCAGCCTTGTTCTCCTTTCTAACTATAATCTACTTCCTTCCTCTCATCAAATAATGTATTTCCCTTAACACAATGCTTTCAAATTTTAAAATACAATCCCAGCAGCAGTACAACTAAAACATTGATTTAAACTATAACTTTAGTAATACTGAAATATACAAATAAGAAAATGAAAGTCACTCATATATTTGCTATCTCTTATTTAAATAGATATATACTTTCAGATGTATAAACCTTTTTATTTATATAAAATTGAATTTATTTTAATAAATATAATTTTATATCCTACCTTTTTTTACTCATTAATTTTATTGTCAGCATTTCCCCGTGACATGTTTTGATTTTAGCTGATATTAAAAAATCTCTCTGAGGAGGTTAGAAAGAACTAGCATGCCTACCTTAGAACAGGGAACTAAAGCATATTGTTTGCTAAATGCTTAAATTCATACAGCTCACTATTGGTAGAAACTCAACTGGAACCCAAGTCTCTTCAATGCTAAACTTAATTTATTTCCAGTAGGCTACCCAGCTTTAGTTTAACTCTTTTTCAAATATATTTAGCCTAAATTGCCACCTCTGAGTTTTGTACTTTTTGATTTCAAAGATATTCTGTTAAAAATACCACTTGAGAGAGAAATCAAGATGGTTGAGTAGGAAGACCCTGATAAAGGGACCAATCCAAAAATAAGATATAATACTTGTAAATATATATGCACCAACATAGGAACACCTAAACAGATATAGCAAATATTAAAAGACATAAAGAGAGAAATAGATAATATTATAATAAAAGTAGGGGACTTTAATACCCCATTTATATCAATGGACAGATCATCTAGACAGAAACCCAGTAAGAAAATATTGGCCTTAAGCAACACATTTGACTAGATGGAGTAAATATCTTCAGAATGTTGCATCCAAAAAAGCAGAACACACTATTTTTTCAAGTGCACATGGAACATTCTCTAGGAGAAATCATATGCTAGTCCATGAAACAAATTTAAGAAGATTGAAATTTAAGTAAATTTGAGAAGACTGACATCATATCAAGTATCTTTTTCAACCACAACAATATGAGACTAGAAATTAACTACAAGTAAGGATCTCCAAAAAACCATAAACATTTGGAGTCTAAACAATATGCTACTAAGCAACCAATGGGTCAATGAAGATATCAGAGGAAATAAAAAAAAAATACCTTTAGACAAATGAAGATGGAAACACAACATTCCAAAATCCATGGGATGCAGCAAAAGCAGTTCTAAGAGGGAAGTTTATAGCAATAGAAGCCTACCTCAGGAAACAAGAAAAATTTCAAATAGACCTTAAACAAAACAAAAGCAAAAATAAACAAATGGGACTACATCAAACTACAGCAAAGGAAACAATCAACAAAACAAAAAGGTCACCTACTGAATGGGAAAAGATATTTACAAACAATACATCTGATATTGGGTTAATATCCAAAATATACAAAGAACTCATACAATTTAACATTAAAAAAAGATTAAAATATGGGACAAATAGACATTTTTCAAAAGAGATATACAGATGGCCAACAGGCACATGAAAAGATGCTCAACATCCCTAATTGTCAGGGAAATGCAATTCAAAACCAAAATGATACATCACCTCACACCTGTCAGAATGGCTATCAACAAAAAGACAACAAATAACAAGTGTTGCTGGGGATGTGGAGAAAATGAAACCCTCATGCACTGTCGTTGGGAATGTAAATTAGTGCAGGCACTATGAAAACATTATGGAGATACCTCAAAAAATTAAAAATACTACCATAGGATCCAGCAATTCCACTCCTGGGTATTTTTATCCAAAGAAAACAAAAAACACTAATTTGAAAAGATATATGCATACTTCTGTTCATTGCAGCATTACTTACAATAGCCTAGATATGCAAGCAACCTTAAGTGTCCATCAATAGATGAGTGGATTAAGAAGATGTGGTATATACACACACACACACACAGAGGAATAATACTCAGCTATGAAAAAGAATGAAATCTTGCCATTTGCAACAGCATTAATGGACCCAGAGTGTATTATGCTAAGTGAAATAAATCATACAGAGAAGGGACAAATACTGTATGATTTCACTTATATGTGGAACTAAAAAACAAGACAAATGAGCAAACATAACACAGCAGAAACTGAGTTATAGATACAGAGAACAAACAGGTGATTTCCAGAGGGAAGGGGGGTGGGGAAGAAAAGAAATTTTAAAAAATAAATAAAACTTAAAAAGAATATAGAAAATAACAGCATGCTAGAAAGACATACCCAGAGTATACATCAAAATTACAATTATATTTCAAAACAAATCACAGGCATATTAAAAATAATAAAAACATGAGCATATCACATAATAACTTCAGAAAAATAGGGCACGAGGTGAACCAAAATTAAAATGAAATCAAGAAAAGATTTTTTTAAAAAGGTTTGAGAGAAATTGATAAGAATTAAAGATAGAAAAAGACATCCAACATATGGATAATAGGAGTTCCTGAAGAAGAAAAACAACTCCATAAAACAAACAAAAAAAAAACTAGAACTAAGCTAAAAATTTTTAAAGGTTTTCTTAAAAAAATTCTATATATAGAATAATCACATCATGTACTTGACAACAGTAGTACAGAAAATCAATACTAACTATAATTCAAACTATTGGAATGTAAAATAAATGTTTTAGCTCACTAGCTGAAATAGCTAGTTATTTGTAAGGAAAAATTAAATTATGATTAGTCATTTTTAGAGGCAATGGTGTAGGTCAGATGACAATCAAGTGAATATTTAAAACGTTCAAGAGAAGGAAATGTAATAAAGCCCTTCTAAGGTTAAGTAATAAAAAATTTTGTAAAGAGAAGTCACAGAGTTTCTCTGTTACACAAACACAGGCACACATATGTATGTGCAGAAATGGACAAACACATGCACATACACACATATACATACATCACACTAAAAACAGTGAACGGGGTATTTTAATGCTAAAATGGAACTGCTATTTGGGCACAGAATAACTTGGTCCTTTAAAAAAATCCAAATGCCAATTTTACTCCTTCTGTGTATTATCCATGTATCAATTTGCAATAAAGAATTTATAACTTAAGGAAGAAACTACTGGTAAAATTGGAACAATTTAATCTTTAAAAAGGATGATGATTAAAATGTATTGAAACCCATCAAATAGGATTAAATGCATGAGTTCATAATGATATTTTTAAAACTAATTTTAAAGATTATTAAGGCCCAATTATTTATCTTGAAAACTGGTAAATAAATGACAGAGTCGAGCATTTATTTTCCCTTTCCTACATGAATTCAATACCACTGGGTAATCAAATAGTAGATTAGAATTTTCTCTTTACATTTCCTAATACGTGAGAAAGAGTTAGAATACCACTATTCAGCAACCTCAAATAAAAGAATGGATCTAGGCATTGTATTTCAATAGCAGCTAATGTTAAAAAAGGGACAACCAGACATTAGATGTCTCCTAATAAAAGAACACAATAATCTACCAAAAGGAATCAAACGTGAGCCTGGTCAAATTTATGGGTCCAGCTTCCAATTTGTAGAGAACAAAGGCACTTTCTCTGTAAAATTCCATAGGTCAAATGCTCTGGATTCTTCAACAGATAAAATTTAAGGGGAAAATTGGTTGAACGTGGAATGTGTAAACTAAAAGAGACTTAAAATATATAATAATAAACTATGAAAAAAACACAGGGTAGTGGTGATTTTAAAAGTCAGGTAATGATTACTTACTGAAAGAGGGAAGGACTGGGATGCATCTACTTGATAGGGCTTCTGTGGTGCCTAGTGAAGTTCAGCCTTTATAGGGTGGTGGTAACAAGAGTGTTCACATATTTCAATACTCATTAAGCTATACATTTACTTGTTGTATGATTTTCTGTGTCTCTGTTTGGAGTCACAATAAGTTTTTCAAAAGTAAAAATGAAAATTACATTCTGTCCCAAGGCATTATAAATATTTATATATATACTTTTTCTCCAATGTTTATAGTTGCCTGGTTGACATTTTCTAAGAGATAAATAGAACTCATAACATAACATTAATAATAACAGTAATCACTATCATTTATTGGTTACTCTATATACTTGGTATAGCTGTTCCCCATACCCCCAACACCCCTATCACCAAAACTAGGGCATTCCTTCAGAGGAGAAGTCTTATAACCACAAATCTTACTCCCTTTGTTCGTTTCTAGCCACCCAAGAAGCTGAAAATTCCATCCTCTGATGCCTAAAGCTAAAATGACTGCAGCTTTTCGTTTTGCGTACAGCTGCCACCACCTCATCTCACTCCACCCACCCCTTCCATCCTAGACTGCCAAGTGTCCTCAGGCCAAAAGTTAAACCACAAGTATAAACTGGTGTAATTTCCCTCCTTCAGACTCAAGTTCCCTCCACATTCTGTCTACTTTAAGTTTCCCTCCAGTACATTCAAATTGTTGCTTCCTTAACATTTTTCCTAGATTACATTGTTATCTGAGTGATGACTATTTCAATAGGGGCTACTCTTAAGAAAAGCCAGGAGATTTTTTTGGTGATTGAGTGACTTATTTCTCTGTTTCTAATCATGTGTTTTGAAGTCATTTAAATACCAGGTGACATTACACACTTGCTAAGAGAACAGTTCTGTAGAATAAACAATATCCTGACTTTGCCAAGAATATTTCTATAGGAAAAGAAGATGTTAATGATTTTGATAAAGAGGATGGCACGTAGGTTCATCCAGAGTGTTTGCTTGCTAAATCATTTCAAACAGACCAATCAATAAATACTTTGATTTACTGGGGAAATTACTACTAGAAATAATTAAATGCATTTGGAACCAGAAGAGGAATTTGTACTACCACTTCCCATACTAAAAATAAGAAGACTTTAAAACATTATGAGCCATACTGTCTTAGAGCACAGAGTTTATAGATTATAGGTGACAATAAACTGCTTTTGTGCTCATTGTTTCACTTTGTGTTTGCCAAAAATCTATCACATTTTTAATACAATAAATTATTCACTTATTTCCTTTATGTCGTTCTTTGATCAAACAAATACAAAATGGGGTGATATGTTTTTACTTTGAACCAAAGCATGTTATTTTAGTATTTTTCAACTTATTTTAAACTTAATTTTCAATAAATTCTATTTTTCTCTTCACTTAGTTGCCACCTAATCCTCAATAAAGCAGGCCATTCATATCATGAAAAGTCTAAAAATAAGTATTTTGGTTAGCATCAGAAATATCAGACACTGAAAGGAATATATGTGTCACAAAAAATTAATAAAATAAATAGAATGATTAAAATCTAGCTTTCAGCAGGGTTTGACAATACATTGTTAGATGTTCATCCAACTCCATTACATTTTTCTTTTTCTGAGGACACAGAGAGGCTATGTTTCTTTTGTAGTTAAATCTAAGATTTTATCTGGGTTTTCCAAAAAGATATGGACAAAAATCACATATCTTCTTTCAAACTTGGGATTTCAAACATCCCTCATGATTGTTAAGTTCTTTCTTTACATTTCTCACCAAAATTTAGAGATATGTGTCCTTAATGATGGAGGTACTATAAGGTGAAATGTTAGTTATGAGTAACTATATGGAGAAATGTCCCACCCCCTCCCAGAACTAGCAGCCATGAACTAAATATCTGTTATGAACAATACATAAACCTCTTTATGTGAAGCCAAAAAAATGATGGTTAATTTGTTTTCATACATGAGTCTAATGTATCCTGACCAATAGATAAGAAATAACTTGGCAATATGCCAAATTGGGGGGATGTTCCCTCTGAAAATTTAACTAACTTGGTTGTTTTTAATTATATCTTTTTATTTTGAAAACCTATCTATCTTTATAAAGATCACAGTTGAGGGCTGTCACTTAGCGCATGTTAACTTGGTGGATTGGATTTGCTAATTTTAGTCCATTTTCATGAATCTGCATTTCCAGGAAGAGACAGAATATCAAAAATTTTCCTGTTCTTAAGCCCTTATGTGACTAGCTGTGTTCAGTGAAGCTCAGTGCTTCTGGATTTCTGTTCTCTACAGACTTAAGCTTTTTAATATAGGTTGTTGTTTTGAATAACATTTCTGCATAATAAATCATCCCAAGCTTCGCTGTGTAAAAGAAAAAAAAATGCATTTGTCCTTGGCTTCTGTTGGTTAGGAATTTAGAGAGGGCAAAGAGGAAGCACTTTTTTCTACCCCAAGATTCCTCTTCTGAGAAGGCTCAAAGCTGAAGGTGACTCAATACCTTGAGGCTGAAGTCATGTAAAGACTTTTTTATTTATTTTTATTTATTTTATGTACTTTTTTATTTACTTTATATATCTGTCATCAAAACTATGAGGACTCAAAGACTAGGACTGCCAAACACAGAAGCTACTATACCTGACCTCTCTATGTGGATCAGCTTTCTCACAATATAATCACCTTGGGTTAGACAGAAGTCTTACATGGCAGCTCAGGGCCTCAATCACCACCGGTGTTCTAGCAAACAAGGTGAAAAGTAGATCAACTTTTATGACCTAGCCATGCACTGCCACACTTGCCACATTCTATTGGTTTCAAGCGAATCACAGCCCACTTAGAATCAAGGAAAAGGGGCACTGACCCCATCTCTGAAAGGGAGGATATCAAGAAACTTGTGACCATTTATTTAAAAACTGTCATAGTTCGGAACCCCATGGGTTTCTTGAAGCATATAAATCACCTGAAATCATATGTAAAATGTTTTACGTATATGTATTTTCATTTTTGAGTGGGTCTAAAATTTTCATCTTAGAAGTTGACATAAGAATAACTACAGCTCAAGTATTATTTTTGTGGCTGCCTATGTAGTTATGATATTATTTAAACAGAGATATTTTGCTCATACCCATTTAGTACATGAAACATTTAAAGTAGTTCCCTGAAAAACATTTAAAGTAGTTCTGCAATGGTATGGAGATATAAATGGCCTCAAATTAAAATGCAAATAAATGTAATAGAAGGGGAAATTCTTCAGAGAGTTTACTCATCAGAACCTAGCCAAAGATGTTAGCATGCAAGCTATATATAAAATACCTGGATTATCTTATTTTTTCATGCTATAGCTGGTGCTTTATTGTTTTATTGTTGTTGACATAACGCAGAGACAATTTTTCTTTGCAAGTCAGGACACCACACTTAACGAAAATTTTTCACCAGACTAAAATACATTTACATTTCAACAGATGTCACTAATATTTTTGGAGATTAGGTAGTATCTCTCTTTCTATCTGATTTTTTTTAAAGCTACAAAAACACTGATAGATATCTTACATATACTGTTAACCAGGGTTGCTTTGCTTTTTTAAAAACACTTTTTGACTAAGACACAGAGCAAATTGGTGATAGATACTGAAGAGTTCCCTGCAGCTATCATGTTCATAATCTAGCAATTTTTATTTCCTCTTGATAGGAATAGGAAGCATGGTTGTACAGAGAGAAATAGGATATTGTGTACTTAACAAAATGGACTAGGTCTGTGAAGCCATTCACCTTCTACTCACCTCTCAAAGCCTTTTCAAGCATACTGACTTAATTCTGAAGTGCCTACACTTGGGCTTGATATCAAAATTAGAAAATAAACTAATAAAGTGGTAACAGCAGTAAATATGTGCCCACATCACACTTTTAAACTTAGATATATAGATATGTTTGCTTCTAATTGTTATGATCAGGAGAGGCCTTTTAGAGAATAATGGCACTGAGCTCACAAAGGCAGGCAGTATTGCACAGATAAATATGAGATGGGGAAAGAGTACTGCAGGGAGAGTGCAAGGATGGATGAAGGCAAGGAAGTAGGAGAGACAGGCTTGTCTGGGGTATAGAGAACTGCAGGAAAGTAGTTGTAGACACAACAGATAGGTTGAGATCATACTATTTAAGTTCTTGAATGTGGAACCACTGTCTATTTTGGCTTGGGGAATTATACTATTGAAACTGTGTGTTAAGAATATTAGCCTTGAAAGAGTTTGCATTAAAGTGAAGTGTGGGAAGACTTGAAGCCCAGTAATGACACTAAAAACTATGAAAGCTGATTCCTTTCCAAAGATCTTAGTCAGATACTATCTCTCCAAATTACCCAAATACTAAAGTACATTTGAGTTATTTGAGAAAATATGTACAAATAGTTATTTTCCTCCCCATTCTATGAAGGAAAGAACACATCTAGTCCTTTGTTTGGTAATATCTTTTAAAGATTTGTTGTCTGTATTATATATGTATGCATGTATATACTTATTGCATTTCTGTTTAGCTACATAAATTGCCAAAGGGAAGATTTAGAATTCATCCTTCTAAATAATCATCTAATCAGCAGCTTGCAAAGATGGGCTGCTGGAGTACAGTGAATTCTTACAAAATCAGAAGGGAAAAGGGAATAAAATAGTAATAGAAAATAAAATAGTAAAATCAGAAACAGAAGTACTGATTAAGAGTGAGTAAACCTTAAAACCTAATGTGCTAGAAAGTGAGGCATGGATTCATATGGAAATATTAGGGTCAGTGGTAAAATATGAAAAAAATGCTCTAGAAAGCTTTGAAGGAGGCAAATAGGATTGGAGATTATACTTGTACTGAGAAATTTGACTTTGGCCTTAGAATTGAATGTTACCTCAGCCATATTATACTGCTTTTTGCTGCTGATGACCAGTTTGAAGATCATGGCCTTTAACTCATAGTCACACTTGTAAATATGATGCTTATTTCCACATAGTGGGGTTTTCCCACTGTACAAAGGGAGATAGAATCAAACTGTGCATAACTTAAGTGTAACCTAACATTACATTTTAAGGCTAAAAGAATGAAGAGAAGAAAATGTTGATGGTAATCTAACGAGCTAGATATGATCACAAAGGGTGTCATTATGCAGAAGTTAATTTGATCTGCTAGGTACCATTTCTAAGCAAGCATGAATTAAAATTAGAAATAAAAGTAAAAATAGAAGTTGCATCTTCTCAAAAGATCCATCAGGCTATAGGGAACTGAGATGGGAGAAAGATTCTAGACTTAGAAATCACTAATAAATAAACAGTTTTGTGTTTCTAACAAGATGTAAGATACAAGACTGAACATTTTAATGTGCTTAAATCATTTAGTCAATAACAACTCTACAATGTAGGTGCTGCTATCATTAATTATCCCCATTTATAAAAGGTCTGATTAGAGTTAAGAAACGTGACTGAAGTCTCACAGCTAGTAAGTATTTGTGGTAGGATCAGAACCCAGACGGTATAACACTTAACTACTGTCACCATAATTTACTGAAAATTCAAAAATTTGGGATGGGCTTCCCTGGTGGTGCAGTGGTTGAGAGTCTGCCTGCCAATGCAGGGGACATGGGCTCGTGCCCCGGTCTGGGAGGATCCCACGTGCCGCGGAGCGGCTGGGCCCGTGAGTCATGGCTGCCGAGCCTGCACGTCCGGAACCTGTGCTCTGCAACTGGAGAGGCCACAACAGTGAGACGCCTGCGTACCGGGGGAAAAAAAAAATCCAAAAGGGAGAGGATATGGGGATATGTGTATACGTATGGCTGATTCACTTTGTTATACAGCAGAAGCTAACGCACCGTTGTAGAGCAATTATACTCCAATAAAGATGTTGAAAAAAAAACTAACAATAAAGAAATGATGAAATATCTTCTAGAATATTATGATGGCATTAAATATCATGCTTTTTAAGAGTACTTAAACACATGAAAAAATTAGCGTTACTAACAAGTATTTTAAAAGCTTAATATAAATTTATGTGTGCATTTAAAAATAACTGATAATTAAGAAAAGTTTATTCATACACAAAACTAAAAAGAATAATGCCAGGAGGTGGTGGGAATACAGTAATTTTCATTCTTATCTTTAGAGTTATATAAAACCATATATGTAATTATGTATTTTATATAATAGAATATATTACACATTATAAGTAATTATAATTTTATGCAATATATTTACATATATTAAAGATAATCATCATCTAGTCTTCATAATGAAAAAGTAATAAATGTTATAAACATACAGCACACAGTACATGGTGCCCAGGACTCAGAATGGTATACTAAATTAGTCAGCATTTCTCATCATCACACCAAGATACCATTTTTTGCCAAATGCCTACCTCAATTTGATATGACTGAGTGGTTTATGAACTCACTCTTTTCCAAGTAACTGATTAGTTTTCTTAGAAAACTCCTGACTTTGTTAAATTTGAGGGTTTAAGTTGCAAAAGAGTTTGTGGGTTAGGCAAAGACTGCTCTCTAATCCTCCTCTCCTAAGAGACAGTATTTGAATTAGATTCAGAGTAAGTTCTGAGGCATGTATAAAAATGCTCTTATTGAATTAGAAATATGAAAATAGATTTTCCCCACACATACATTTGTGTTGAGAAACGGCTAAGATGAAATGGAAAGCTGCATTTAAGTACTGAATTGTATATATATATATATATATATATATATATATATATATATATATATATATATATATATATATATGAGGCTCTTTCTAAGAAGAGCAAAACGTGTAAATGTTATATATGCATAGAAATTTGAAAACAAACACAATTTGTAAACTTGTGGCCCAGCCACTCCACGGCACATGGGATCCTCCCGGACCGGGGCACGAACCCGTGTCCCCTGCGTCGGCAGGTGGACTCTCAACCACTGCGCCACCAGGGAAGCCCTGGATATTTTTTGTATCCAAGAATCTTACTATAAGTACTGCTGTAACAAATAATCATGTATGTACATATTTGTGTGAAATTCTGATTATTTTTTAACATATAATGTTAGAATAGTCTTGCATTTTAAATTATATGTTTCACCTATAAGAACATTTAAAATTATTTATTTTTAATAAAAAATATTTTATTGATATTTAAAGGAAATTTAATACTTTGATTCAACTCAAAATGGATATATATTTTTCCAATTAAATTTTAAAATTATATTTCACATTATAAAAATGTTGAGGTATGGAGTGTTTATGATGAAAACCAATATCACCTATTATAATAGCCAACCCCCTTTCCACCCCAAGTTTAATAATTTTAATCACTTCTGGTTTTAATTACTTTAATCATTAGAGAAGTATAATGGTTGCATCTAACATACTAAAATAATATACTTATTCAATAATTTTTTTTAAATCTATGAAAGTCAGGCATCAGATTTTGTAATTTGTTATGAGATGATGATTCAGTTTGCTTATATTCTCCTGGTCTCCCTTTCACATGCTCACCCTGCTTTTGGTAGTTCATTGTTATTTTTTCTTCTTTGAACAATTATGGAGATAAATAATGCACTTAAGTCTCTATTTCTTGTTTCATCCATTTTACCTGGTGCCTTGACATCTCTTTATACAAGATGAAGAGACACGCCTCTTAAATTGCCTTCCACAATTTTACCTTTAATCACTTGTACTTTTAATTGTACACTTGTACTTTTAATTCACACTTTCTCTGTGCTTTCTCTAGATTGTTGCTAAAAACTGAAAATTCAATTAATAACATTTATATTATTGTGAGTAGACAACCAGATGGATACATGAGGAAAAAAGTGTAACAAACATATAAAAGGTTGTCTAATGTCTGACACATAGATGTTCCACATAGGGATGAGAGGTGGAGAGATTGGCTGGGTCACTCAATGTCTGGCAAAATATACAATAAAAAAGACAAAATCTAAGAATTTCAAAATAAGAGGGAAAAGTAACTTATAAAGGGATGAAAATCAGACTGATACCAAATTTCTTATAAACAAAACAAGATGCTTAAAGACAATGGAATGACCTGTGTGATTTCCTGTAGGAAAAGAAAAAAAGAAAAAAGGTGATTTTCAACCTAGAAATTCATTTCCAATTAATTTTAGGGTCAAATATAGTTGTTTTCAGCCATGGAAGTACTCAGAAATTTTTACTTACTATGTATCTATTCTTATACAGTTATTTAAGGATATGCTCCAAAAACAAGGGAATTAAACTAGTAAATAGAGAACAAAGTGAAAAAACTAAGTTGAACAATTAATTCCCAGAGAACCTAAACAATTATCATTCTGTGAATTTCCTTCATTACTCTCAGCATTTGGATTAAACTTTTCCTTGATTACATTTTAGAATCAAAGAATCTGTTAACCCAAATAATGAGTAATTGATCCAGATTGGATCTAGAGGACAGAGGGCTCCAACAGGGGAGAAAAATGAGGGAAAAGAAATCCAAATGTTTCAACAGTCTTGTTGAGAATATGGAATCAGCACTACAGTTCAAGGAATAATGACACACTCATATTTAATGGAAGAATCTAAAGAATATTAATACCAGTGAACATACCTGGGTGACAAGTAAGTGGGAAAGTACTTAAGAATGAAATTCAAATGATCAGAGATGCGTCAATAGACTGATTAGGAATAGAGTAGCTACTATAAAAAGGACCAGAGTCAGCACTGTTTTAAGTTATATATAGACAAAATGTCCACATGAATTTTGATTAACAACAGAAATTGAAAACCATTAATTCTGACAATGTAATAATATTGTGATAAAAGTTTACTGGCAAGAAGAATAAAAATATTGTGCAATCATGATGTAGCTATGTTCTCTTGACAGTTCTCCCCTCTAGGTAGAAATACTCACAAAGAGTTCTGGTTATGAGACAGGTGCTGTTCACCTGTCAAGTTGACTGGTCAGTGGAACTTGTTTTCTTTAGGGAAAGAGTATAGAGAGAAGCCTATTAAGATGGGCAGCCTCCAAGAGAACACACTGATACAGGCCTTAAGAAATCTTAATTCCTCTCAGTCAATTTGTTTAATTTCTATAGAGGAACAACCACAGTTTGCTTTTGTTTTTGTTTTGTTTTTGTCTGGGTGCAAAACAAAGTGTCTGGTCAACTGGTCAGTCTCCTAATCTGGTGGTGGAAGGAAGTGTATTGGTATAGGTGTTCCACACATATTTTAAGCAATCCGTATACTCTTGGCCTCCCTTCCATGCATAATCTTACATTTGCCTCTCCAGGAGTCTGCTAGAAGAATGAGCCTCTCCTCTCATGTCCAACTCCACAGAGATCCTTCACTGGGGCTTCCTTTCTCTGATTCATCAACATGCTTAACATGCTTCCATGTACTGTCTGTCTTCCAAAAGGCTAAAAGCTTTCACATACTAATAAATTTCTCCTTTTTTTCTACACAATTTTTTTTATTTAGTCTTCTTTGTAAAACTTTTCTCTCACTGTTAATTGTTTCTCAGGAGGGAAGAACAGTGAAAACCTATGCTCAGCTATCCTCAAATACAAGTCCCAGCAAATATTAATTTGAACGGTTATATGTTGTGTATGCAGTGGTGTGAAATGGAGAATTAAAACTTTCAAATTGTTCACATGGTAATCCTGGATAAAGCCCAAGGGATCTGGTAATATTTTCATCAGCTTAAATAAATAACAAATATGTAATATATTAGGCCTTTTTCTCTGTTTTCCTTTTTTTTTTTCACTTTACAACATTTACATTATTCTGTATGTATATACAACTACTATGGGAAAAATGCATTAATTCAGAAAATATTTATTAAACATCTACTAAACACCAGGCACAATTCTAGGCTCCTGAGATAAAAGAGTGAACAAAATACAAAAAAAACTCCCTTTCTGGAGTTTCCATCTAGTAAAGGAGACAGACAATAAGGTGAGTATAAAAAGTATATGTTATGATGAATACTAAAAATATAAAATATTTTTAATTAAAAAATTTTTTAATTAAATATAAAATATTTTTAATTGGTACAGCCATTATGGAAAACCCACACTGTTCTCCATAGTGGCTGTATCAATTTACATTCCCACAGTGTAAGAGGGTTCCCTTTCTCCACACCCTCTCCAGTACTTGTTACTGCCTGTGTCTTTTTGCCAATTTGCCAATAGCCATTCTAACAGGCATGAGATGATATTTCATTGTGGTTTTGATTTACATTTCCCAGATGATTAGTGATGTTGAGCTCCTTTTCATGTACCTGTTGGCTATTTGTATAGACATGGAAACAACCTAAGTGTCTATCAATGAATGAATGGATAGAGAATATATATATATATATATATATATATATATATATATATATATATAATGGAATATTATTCAGCAATAAAAAAGATGAAGATACTGCCATTTGTGGCAACATGGAAACTTGAGGGCATTATGCTAAGTGAAATAAGACAAACAGAGGAAGACAAATACTGTATAATCTCACTTATGTGTGGAATCTAAAAATCCCAAACTCTTAGAAACAGAGTATAGATTGGAGGTTGCCAGGGGCAGGGGTTGAAAAAATGGGTGAAGGTGGTGAAAGGATACAGACTTCCAGTTATAAGTTGAATAAATTCTGGGGATCTAATGTGCAACATGATGACTATAGCCCACAATACCATATGTATACTTGAAAATATTCAACACATTTGCACAGTACATTCTGTTAAGCAACTTACCTGGATCATCTAATTCAGCCCTCTGAAGTAGGTATTACTGTATTAACCACATTTTATAGATAAGGAAAGTAAGATATAGAGATTATAAATTGGTTACATAAGAGTTAGAGATGGGATTAAAGTCCAGGCTGCACAGCCTACAGTCCACATTTTAACATGCTATATTTATATTTCCTAATTTTTCCTGGAGGACTCAGATCAGGCTTTACAGAAGAGGGGACATTTTAGCTAATTATGAAGTGACAATCTGGAGGATTACAGAAGGGCTTCTAGGTAAAGAGAAGGTGAGTTGCAAGGATGCAACATTCAAAATTTCAGTGTGTGTACCATAATTTATAAATGCTTAGAGAGCAATAATGTAGAATTAGAGAGAGGGCTTACAGGAAGCATAGCTTCAGTGGTAGTTAGGAGACTGTCTAATTATACAGAAAACATTTTGCCTTCCCATATCAACCTGTTTTTTCCACATGGCCTCAAGCTAACCTACATTAAAGTGAGAGAAAAAGAATAGGCAACAAATAAAAGAAAATGACCTTCCAGTGGCTAAACTATGTCTAAAGGTGATCTTTGACTTGAGTCTTTGAACATGGAAATGATTAAAGCAAACTGACCACGAAGTCAACTTAGATTTGAGGAGCTTGTCTTTACAAATAAAACAATTGCCCCCACCCCCTGCCAATTATGTGATTACTTAGTTCCTAAAGCAATTCACAGGCCCCCAAACTTATGCTAGCAGAAAAACCATATACATAAGTTTGCAGTCTACAGTAAAGGCCTGTTCTCAAATGATATCACATGTGACTATGAGAAATAGAAAAATAATAATAATTGCCTTCCCAAAAGCTAAAGCCAGGTCCACAGAGCAGTGTTGCCAGATTTAAAAATGCAGATCTCCCAATTTAATCTGAAATTCAAATTCAACTGAGCACCCTGTATTTAATCTGACAACTCAACCACAGAGGTCAGTGGGGAAAGGGAGTTTATCCCAGAGAGAAAGCCAGCAGCTGCCACATGTATAAATCAAGGTCTATGGCGAGAGCATAAAATATACTCAGTTCCTACCCAAGAATATTTAATAATTGCTATACACAAAGACTCCTGTATATTTGCCTTCCTTCCTTTTAGGATTATGAGTTTTTCTCAGTTTTCATGTTCTGACTCAATCATTATTTACTAAGTATGAGCATAAAGGATGCAACTTGTCTTTTTATTTCTTGATGGTCAATTCATGAAAGGCCATATCCTGACCTAATGAAGCAAATGACACATTCTCCCCAAATCCTAGGCTTTGAGTGATATATAATAACTGATGGAATTTATGGTTGTCTCCATTAGGGATAGGGTGTGAGTGGTCTGTAGTGAGAGAAAATGCTTGTGTGCAGTTGATGATCAATGAGGAGTCTCTATTTTACATATATTTATTTAAAAGAAAAACTTCTTAGTGTGCATGTGAGCTCTTAGATAAAGACTTTCTCAGCCTCCTTTACAGATAGGTGACTCTGTGACCTAGTTGTGTCCAATGGAATATGTTCAGAAGTTATGTGTGCAATATCCAGATTATGTCCTCTAAAGAAAAGAACCATGTTCTTCTTTCCATTTATCCGCCCCCCTTTTGACTGGAAGGCCAATTTGAAGGTAGAAGTTGAAACAGTCTCATTGGAACACAAAATAAAGGTAGCATATTGAGAATGTGAGAGCAAGTAGATAGGAGTCGAAGATTTTGATGATAATGGAACTCTCTTCCCCTAAAATTTACATATGAAAAAATAATTATCTATCTTGTCAAAACTACTTTTGTCTGGGTACTCTTTAATACAGAAGCTAAAGCAAAAGTTTAATATAGGGAAAAAATATATATGTATATACATACATATTTAGGGGCTGAAATGTTAATACAGAATGTGAGGAATTTGGGATAAACTATAAGACCTACCATGTATGTATTGAATTTGAGGTTTTTACAGGAGATTTGGGTGGTGAGATTTTTGTCAATTTGCATATGATCCTGAAGTAATAAAAAAAGAGAAAGAGGTAAACATCAGCCCAATAGCTTACATACAAATTATAAATGTGGTACAGAGAACTTAGCCCAAAGGAAAACAATAAGAACAAACATATGTTGCAAATATGAAAATGTTAACATTCTGATAATAACTGTTGTAGAAATCAGTAAAAAGAAACCCAACAGGAGAGCCCAGTAGATACAAAGAGTAAGGAACATACTATTTCCCAAGAGAAAGAAGATAAATAAGGGATGACATGAATAATAATAGTAATAACTGTAATAATATAAAAATAAAAATTACTAAAATAACAATCATCCTCTGAGATCAAAATATGTAACTAAACTTTGCTATGCACATTATTTACCAGCATTATGTTGTAGTCCTAACAACCCTATGAAATAGAGGTGATTATTTCCCATATATCTAATACTGAATTTCAAGACTAGAGTGATCATGTCCAAGGTCACAGAGTTAATATATGACCAAGCCAAGATGCAACCCCACTTCTGTCAGACTCCAGAGCTTATGCTACTTTTTACTCACCGAACTCTAAGAAAAAGAGGCTCATTAATAACTGGAAAAATTCAAATTAATGAAATTTATTAGACTTTAAAATAAATACCAATAATGCATAATGCTGATAAGGGTGTTACAGGACAGCTACCCTAATTACTCATGGCTATTTTAAATTACTACCATCAATTTGGGAGAAACTGGCCATAATAAATCTTAAATTATTTTAGTGGCAAGTATTTTGAAGAAGCAGTTCTTTAACAAAAAATGAAAATTAAATAAAATCTTTAAAGATGTTGAATCAATGAAATTTATGCATTAAATAAATTAATCATGATGGGCAACTAAATAGCATCTGTTTAGCAACTTCTCATGCAAGTAAAACAAGTTCACACCAAATAACAATGACGATGAGAAAAAAGAAATTTCTCATTAACATCAAAAGCTCAGACTGACAAAAATGAATAGTCAGATTAAATGTCAAGAAAGAGTGGAGGGCTTCCCTGGTGGCGCAGTGGTTGAGAATCTGCCTGCCAATGCAGGGGACACGGGTTCAGTCCCTGGTCTGGGAAGATCCCACATGCCGCAGAGCAACTAAGCCCATGAGACACAACTACTGAGCCTGCACGTCTGGAGCCTGTGCTCCACAACAAGAGAGGCCGCAATAGTGAGAGGCCCACGCACCGCGATGAAGAGTGGCCCCCGCTTGCTGCAACTAGAGAAAGCCCTCGGACAGAAACGAAGACCCAACACAGCCAAAAATAAAAAAATAAATTAATTAAAAATCACAGCCAAATTAAAAGAAAGAAAGAAAGAAAGAGTGGAGAAAAACCTATTATAATTTGGGGAAGTTAGCTGAGAATTTTATATGCATCTTATTTCCTAATCACATGTGAAATCAATGAAAGGCATTCTTAGCTGTCAAAGGGCTGAGATTATATAATACCAATTTTGCACTGATTTTATGTTTTAAAAATCTCTAAGCGGGTACTCCAATTATAAAACATAAAAGAATGTTTTTCTCTGTTGAAAATGGCACAGAAACTTTCGACACTCACTTTAAAAGTGTAAATTTATATTAATAGTAAAAGGTAATAGAAATAACTGGTTTACAAAAAAAGTCAACTCTTTCCAATTTGAAAATTTTTAAAGTAATCAGCAGAAGACCTATATACAAATTTTTTTTTCTGTTATTTTTTTTGCAGTACGCGGCTCTCACTATTGTGGCCCCTCCCACTGCAGAGCACAGACTCCGGACGTGCAGGCCCAGTGGCCACCGCCCACGGGCCCAGCGGCTCCGCAGCATGTGGGATCCTCCCGGACCGGGGCACAAACCCACGTCCCCTGCATTGGCAGGCGGACTCTCAACCACTGTGCCACCAGGGAAGCCCTATATACAAATATTGAAGGACGACAGATTATCAGGAAAAAATATAAGCCAAAGAACACATGACAAAATATTGTTTCAATAAAAATAATTTTTCTCAAATTTCCCCTGTTCACAAAAACAGCATTTAGTGACAGATTCCACTCTTTTAAGTGTATATTAATCCACTCTATCTGTAAATTCAACATTTAATAGCTCTAAGAAGAAACAAGGAGAAAACAGAAGGTAAAATAGTAGTTGACAGGAAAAAAAGGGAAACAACAAAAAAAATCATGAAATTGAAGAAATATGGGGGGGGGGGATTGGTTCTAGGAACACCTCAGATACCAAAATCTCAGATGCTCAAGTCCTTTATATAAAATGGCATAGTATTTGCATATAACCTACCTACATCCCCCTTTATAGTTTAAATTACTTCTAGATTACCTGTAATACCTAATACAATGTAAATGCTATGTAAATAGCTATAAATACAATGTAAATGTTATAAAAATAGTTGCCAATGTGTGGCAAATTCAAGTATGCTTTTTGGAACTTTCTGGAAATTTTTTTCAAGTATTTTAAATCTGTGGTTGTTGAATCTGTGGATATGGAATCTGCAGATACAGAGAGCCACCTGTATATAGAATGACCACAGAGAAAAACTGCAACTAGTTTGGGAGGGAATGTAGGAGAATACATAAATTGTAAAAAAATGAGCAAAAGGAAATCAAACTTAACACACATTAAAATTGTGATAGAGAAAATGACAGACATAAATGAGACAAGCAAGATTCAATATATAAATAGTAGAGTCCTTTAAAACTAAAATATGAAAGAAAACTTAAATAACTAAAAGGAAGATGTAAGCCAAGAAATAAGCTTCTGAATTAAATGAACACCTAAATGTACATGTTGCAAGAGCACAATATACCTCAGGAATTATCAAAACAGAACATAAGCCAATAAAGTTACCAAATTTCAAAAGATAAATAATTGTTTTTTCACATGTAAAAACACCAAGTTATTTACACGGGGTCTCAGATTTATACAAGGCAACATTTAATACTGGAAAACAGTCAAAATGATATCTATGAAATCAAGGAAATAAACTGAGGCCAACAAGTTTATACACACCCAACTCTTTTTCAAATAAGTCAATAATATTTTACTATATATAATAACACTGAGAATATTATTATCACATGTCCTTCTTAAATAATCTGCTGGAAGAGATTCACCTAACTGAAAGATGACTAGAAAATGTACAATTAAAGGATTAGGAGTGAGCCATGAATACGTTTGATGGTAGAACTAAGACCAAAACAAATGTGAGAGCTATATAAAAAAAATAAACTCTTATCATAGAAAAGACATTGACCACCTATTTTGAAAGTCCAAAGGGAAAGTTGGAAGGTTGTGTGGCAAGGCTGACTTTCTCATCTTTAATGGTTAAGAATCAAAAGATTTCTTCATAACTGATAAGTCAAGTAACAGAGTAGTAAATATAAAGAGTTACTCTCTGAAAAATAGAGTTTTAAGAAGATAAAGAATTCAAATTATAGTTATAAACTTCTCAGGGTCTCACAAGCCTAAAATCAAGGTATTGGCTGCGGCTACAATTTTATCTGAGACTCACGGTCCTCATTCAAATTCACTGGTTGGCAGATTTCATTTCCTTATGGAATATGACCAAGGGTTCTATTCTATTTCTGGTTGTCAGCTCTCAATTTCTAGAAGCCACA
Organism: Hyperoodon ampullatus; assembly: GCF_949752795.1. NCBI lineage: Eukaryota > Metazoa > Chordata > Mammalia > Artiodactyla > Ziphiidae > Hyperoodon > Hyperoodon ampullatus. The sequence goes on from NC_136914.1 coordinate 186,319,742, forward strand.
CAGATTTCCTTGCCATGTGGCTTTCATAGGCAGTTCACAATATGGCAATTCACTTCTTCCAGGCCAGCAGGGGAGTGTCACCTGATAAGGCGGTGCCCACCCAGGATGTTCTCTCTTTTAATTAACTCAAAGTCAAACTGATCAGAAATCTTAATTACACCTGCAAACCATCACCCTATAATATAAAATGATCATATGAATGATATTCAATCATATTCACATATTCTGCCCACCCTCAAGGAGAGGGGAATATATAAGGGACTAAGTCACTGTAAGTCATTTTAGAATTCCACTTATCACAAAAGTATTTTAATTGAAAAAAATCAAATTTATTTTCTATATTTCTAAGTATATACATAAGACATCTTTCACAATAATCCAATAACACTGAAGAATTATTTTTTTTTTACTATATACTCTTTTACACATGAATGTATATCCTAGTAAAATTAAATAAATGGTGTTAAATAAATTGCTTATTAAGTGAATTTGAAATAGTAGTTTCAACCACTGTTTCAGTGCTCCCAGAGAGAGACAGCTTATAATTTGAATTTGTTTTGAACATATCATGTATTTCAGTTTCTGAACTTGTTTAACATCATTGATAATCATGACTAAGGTTGCCTCAAGTTAATTCTGAATTCCCTACCTACTCATATCCCCATCACAAGCCCCAATTTATTGGAATGATAAACAACAATAGACAGATTTAATAGAAACCATATGATTCATATAGATAAGTTAAAGATGTTTTGTGAAGTGAGAGTTGGGACCATATTAAATTAATTTTATACATTAAAGTTGGAATACACCTCTAGAATAATTGTTTAATGCAATTATTAATAAATAACCATTAATTTTGTTTCCTGTACACATATTTTCCTGAGGTGATTGGTAATTTGATTCATCTTGTATTTGATCTTTTCTTTTCCTCAATTATCTCTATAGTTACAGACACATACACTCTTTAGTTCTTTCTACTTAATAGTTCTCTACTGAATCGTAACTAAAGGAGGATCTGTATCTTAGTTACAAATAATGTTACAAGGTCCCTTGGCAATATATTTGTATAAAAAAAGGGATTTCATTAGAGAGAGCATATTTAACTAAATGGTAATTTTCTATCTATCCACATTGTTGAATATCTAATTATTATTTGTTTAACCATTTATTGCTTTTTTCATAATGGTTAGTATCAAAGAATTTAATGCTGAAAGGGACTTTAACATCATTTGATATATGCTTTTCTCTAGGGAGAAATTTTCTACAAAGCACTCCTGACCAAGCACCATTTAATTTAATTCCATCAGTGACGGATAAAACATAATTCTCAATGCAGCATTTCTATCATTGAACTCCTACAATTATTCAAAAGTTATTTCCCATCTTAGCTGAAATCTTGCACATTGTATCTGGCTCAACCTTCTGGAGGAAGAAAAATGCATATGCTATACTCAGTCCTACATGTTCAAAAACAATTTTCATTCCCAATGCTCATTTTCTCAGCGTTTACTCCTTTTGGTTCTTTCAAACACTCAGTTGTCTCATTCCCTGTCAGCTCACTTTGTCCCAGTAAGGGGCAGGAAAGACCATCAAGCTTAAAGGCTGCCAAATTGGTAGCATCAAAGCCAACTGAAAAAAGCCATCATGAGAATGAGCACCCCTATTTCTAAGCAAAGGATATTTTTATGCAGTGATTCCAATCAGTAGGATTTGGGCTCACTGAGCACTTGACTTATTGACACTATTCTTAAATGAGAAACATTCTTGAAGTGTACCTAACAAGTTACCCACAGGAAAGTCCTCCACAGTTCCTTTTATAGACACATTAGTGTCCCTTTTGATCACTTGTTTTCTCCAGTGCACAAAGGCTCTTAATCATCTCCTAGCCCTTTCCTTGAGTTGTTGAGAGTTGAAGTACATTGGCTCACTCATCCGTTAGTAATAGGCAGCCTTGTTCTCTGTACTCTGACAGCTTTTCTCAATACCATTTGGATTGTGATAAATATTACTTAATGCCTGTCATAATATTTTATATTAATTAATTAAGCATATTGCATTAATACACAAATATTTTCCATACAATATCTTTCACCTTATACAATTTATACATTTAAAATGTAACCAAATTATAAAATTTATATTTAATTTACTATAAAATAAATATTTATTATAATAAATTTCATCTAAACCAGTACTACCAATTTAGACCCCTCAATATTAGTTTTGGATTCAAATATTAGGTTCACAGCCATCAGTACAATGGCCATGGAGAAATTAATTCTATAAATTGTTGATTAAGAATATGCACCATTTGTGTTAATATGAAGATTAAAGATAGCATGAGTAAAAATGCCTAATATAGTACCTTGATTGAAGTTGAGTATTCAATATATGATAGTTATCTGCATGTTTCTGTTTGTCACCAAATGTCCTCGTCCTCTTTCTCTTCCTCTTCTTCTTCTTTGTCATCTTCTTCTTTTTCTACTTGTTGAACAAAATTTTCACTGTCCAATTTTAAATTACTTTAGTTTTCTTAAATATGAATGTAGTTCTTTGATTTTTGTCTGTTCAAATTAATTTTGTGTTTGACCACCTATTTTAAAGTAGTGATGTCATACTGAAGTGTTAATTATATTTAACAAAATGTGAATTTTTCAATTTTGAGTTACTCATAGATTTGATAGGCATGTTTTTGTGTTTTCATCAAAGTCAGTCATAAAGGTGTTGAGTATTCTAGCACTATTGACAGAATGCTATATCTCTCAGAGCTCACATCTTTCCTAATGCTACTTAAATGGCACTAAACGTCTGTCACATATGGCCCCTAAGTATCCTGTTATTATCATTTTGGTGTTATTTATTATTCTGCATTGTACTTGCTGATTTAATTGACTATTTTCTCCAAAAAGGGAGTATGAACCTTGAAGTCAAAGAACACATCTTGTTCACAATTCTATCCCCTTTGTCTAGCTCACACAAAGTTGGCTATCAACATAATCATTTATTATTCCTATTTTACTCTTTTCAAATTGACATTGATCCACTGACCAACTTTTTTAATCAGAAAATGATTTCCAATTTGATACCAAAATTATCCAAAGTTTGCATACCTCACTGTTTTGCTTTATGTTCAACATATCAAAGTACAAAAAGGTATTATTTTCCCTTTTCATCATTACTGGACTTCTGGAAATAATCCCATAGCTACTTACACTGATGTTCCTGACTCCTTGCTTGTCTGGTTCTTTTAAGGCAGCTAGGTTATAATCCCTGTTTATTTAACTATCTAGTGTAGCATTCAAAATAAAGACAGAATTCATAGTCTAGAAATAATGAAATATAGGAAACAGTAAATTTTAGAAAGCATCTTATTTGTGATTTCAAAACAGCCTGAAGAGAAGCAATGAAAAGGAACTGAGTAAAAAAATAAAGCAATATAAAACCCATTAACATAACTAAATCAGGCAATTTCATTAGGAAGAAAATGTGATAATGATCAGTACAGAAAATAAATTGAATGTTTTATTACTTCCTATTTAATGTTTAACAGGAAGTAATAAAGATATAAAAATGAGGAGACTGAAAATCATGGATATAGACAATAGAAAAGAGACCCCCATCTCCAGATAAGTTCTATATATGAAAATGGAACAAGAGCAATAATCAAAGATGCAAGAGAATAAAATATTATGACTAGAAGAAAACAAATTCCAAATCAGAGTTCAATCCAAAATTAATTCTACATGGAGTAACAAATGAATGTTAGAACACCTTAAAATCAAAAAGAAGATAAGCATAATAGTTTTCAGCTTTCTACATGGGAAACAATTTTCTAAGTATAAAAGGAACGTAAGAATTTTTTTTAAATAGTAGGTAAAACCAGATATAGTATCATGTGAAACAGAGTATTAACATTAATGATTACCACTCAGTAAATTAATTATAATCAACTGGTGAGCTCTATGTAGTCTTTAATCCTCTCATTAATGCCAATTAAGAATCCTAATGCCCTTTCTTACTTTGAGAACTCTTTAATGGCTGACCATTCTGAGTGCTTTATATATTTTCTCTGAATTCTACTTAAAGTACTGACTTTTGTTCATTAGTTATTTTCTCTCTTCTTTTATGCTGTTATAGGAAAAACAGAATAAGCCATATGGCATCATCAACATTGTTCTCAGAAATAGCTCAGTGAACAAATTTATTAGGTACTTTTCTTACTTTCTACATCACAAGTGACAATGCCCTCCATTACTTAATGAGTCCCCTTTTCCCCTAAATTCAATAGTCATTTCCCACTTTCCTCAACCCCTTACAAACAGCCTCCATAAGGTCCAATATGCTTCCAGCAATACCTGGTCCAACAATCAACACTACCTATTTTAAGTTTTGTTTTGGTAGCAAGTTGCTTCCAGGCACCAAATTCTGTTCTATTTATTAGTGCAAAACAAATCACCCCGAAGTTTAGCATCATAAGGCAATAAGTATTTTATTATGCTCAAGGCTCTGTGGCTCAAGAATTTGGGGATGTCTTGACTCTGCTCCATGATGTCTGGAGACTCAGCTGAAAAGACAACCAGCCCAGAGCAGGTTAACGAGCTTAGGGCTGGAATCATATGTTAGCTTCTTCACTTACATGTAAGGCATCTGTGCTGAAATGACACAAATGTTGGGCTCAGTTGGGACTTGGCCAAAGCACCTATATAAGTAGTCTGTCCTGTATGTGTTTTGGAATTCCACACAGCATGGTAGTATCAGGGCAGTCCAACTTCTTTATGGAGGTTAAAGGCTCTGAGAACCAGTGTTCCAGCAAACAAAGTGGAAACTTCCTGGCATTTTATTATCTACCCTTGGAAAACACAGCATCACTTTTGCCATATTCTATTTCAGCAGTCACAAACCAGGGCAGATTGAAGAGTAGAGTTATAAATCCCTACCACTGAGGGGCAGGAATATAAATGAATTTGCTGGCATATTTTAAAATTACCAGACATATAATAATATTAAATTCCCTGATTACTTATATAGTGAAGTAATTTTCATATGTGCACTCTCATTTGGAGTTCTTCTTTTGTAAAATGTCTATTCATGTTTCACCTATTTTTGTTGGTCATCTGCCATTTTGTTATGATTTATTTATTTTAAAATTCAGTCTAACTCCTTACTATCCATTTAGGTCTTATAATATATGTATATTTTAATTTATTTATTCAGACTACTTTGGTTATTTTTATAAAAAGTTTGCTCCACATAAATTTATTCAACCATTACTCAAGGCAAGGGTTCCTGCTTTGTTCTTTGGAAGAATTTAGGGTCTTCTTTTTTATAATATTTAATAGTCTGCAATTTCATGAATTTTTTTGTCATGGAAAATTGATGGGCACGTTTATTCTGAACACTCATGAACTTTAGTTTTTGTAATTCTTATGTATTTTTGTTTTGATTTTTCCTTCTATTTGCTCTTTTTTTAAATAAAACATTTATTAAGATTACACTGGACCCTTTGAATTGATCTTTCACTCATATTTCTCTATTTCTCATGATTTTCAATGGTTTGTCAAAATTATTTTTCAAAAAATTTATTAAAATATATTTTCAGCCATTTATTTTTAATTCTGGAGGATTTCTTCCATGTTTTCTGTTTTTGTTTTTTTTCATAATAGCCAATACTTGCTTTATGGATTGAACATATAGTTCAATTGAACATATAGTTCTATTGATACAATTTTTTTCTTCTTTTCAAGGGGCAAAAAAATGTGTTTGACAACTCTGAGTTCAGCATGGGGCTTTTCACTGAGTGAGCTTTGCTACTGATGAGGAATACCAAATGCCAAAATTAGAAGCCTTTGTACTTCTTCTTACCCGTCCACCCCACCAGGCATGCAGAAATTCTAGAGGACAAATATATATATAAATTCTTTCATATCTATGATATATGGTCATTAAGTTAATCCCAATATTTGCAGCCCCAGGTTTCATTCTTACTCTACTTAGTGTCTGGCTAGTCTGAGCACCAAGAGACTGAGTTTTTGCCACAGTGACTTGCCCTTTCTTGATTATATCCTATCCTCCACATACTCTAGGATAAGCATTTCTCTGATCTACTATATTGGTTACCATTACTCTTCTTCCTGCCCATGAGAAATTTATTGAAATCTTGCTTATTGATGCTTGCCTTCCGTTCGTTCTCTTCTTAATTGAAAATTTATACAATTTTTAGGTCTTTATTCTCATTTTAGTGGAATCTTGGTAGAGAGGCATAGGTATTTATTCAGTCTTCACTCTATACTAGGAAAGTCAAAGTACTTTTTGACTGAGGACCCAAGATCCCCCGGGAAAAACTGGGAAAAGGTTGCTGTTTTATAAAATCTGGACAATAGAGGTTAGATAAAATATATGAGTTACATGTTGAAATATAGGATTGGTATGTATAAATTTTTGAGAACAGTGCAGAGTGCTATAGCTTCTTTTCTATTATAATACTTTCAACCCTAGTAATCATATCACGTCTATTTATAGAGGCAGTTTTGTTATGAAAGTATTGACTTAATCCTAATCAACTTTTATAGTTGAGATACAGTGTAATTTAACAGAAAAGAATTAAGTTTGTACCGATATATCTTACCTGAATACTTGTGAATTCATTCTGTTAATGGAATCCATGCATGCAAGAGAAGCTGAACAATAAATACCTCTGAACTATTTTAGAACCTACATATCCATGATTAACTGATGGCTAAAATGAGGATCTAAATCCGCTGTGTCATTTCTTTACCATGAGAAATAAATGATAGAAGTAAAGCATTGTATTTTGTCAACTTGTCACTGAGGTAATAGAAGAGGGCGCTGAGCCTGAATAAGTGTGATAGGGGAGGAATGAACTGATTTGGGCTAGTAAGGAGATGTGGTTGTAAGAGAAATTTACATACTTAATTAGTATGCAGGCAGGTATGGAATGCAAAAAGGGCTCAGATAAAATTAATGGCTTAAAAAATTCTGAGAGCAGAAAAATCTATTAACCATTATGCTCAAAAACAAAATAAACACATGCTGTAACCTTTCTTATCTTGGTGTGAGGAAACAAATGATGTGCTAGGAATAGCAAAATATAAGAAACCATTTTCTCAACTGATAGAAATGAAATATTTTGATTTATCAAATACTCCTAGAAATTATCATAAAGAAAATAAATTCACTTTCTTCAGAAATAAGTTCTTGGGACCAAATCACTACAATTTCATATTATTGAGTATTTAAAATATGTGGCTTTCCTGAGATTTGACTTTAATCTTGAATGTATCATTGATTGCTACAATGTGATGTGGGCCATAACAGGTTTTACAATATACCCTGAAATTTCTGCAAATTCCAGTAGCAGCAAGAATATTTATACACATATAAATAAATTTCAAGAAATCAAAGGAGGGCCATAAAATAAGTAAATACATATAAAATGTTGATTTCAGAGAAAAGAAAGATTACTTTTGCTGAGGGATATCAATAGTCAGAACATTTTAGTTTCAGGCCAGAACAAAACAAATAAAACAAAAACTCAAATGGCCATAAGCTAAAATGTAAAGCATTGATTCTTATGACTGAAGCACATCAGACTACATAATGACGTGGATAAGAGCATATATTCTTGATTTAGGTTATTTACTAGCTATGTTACTTTGGGTAAGTCACCTAACTACTCTTTACCTCGTTTCCTTATATATAAAATTGTATATTAATTATAATTTCCTCATAGAGTCCTTGTGAATATTATATTCATTAGCCTTATGAAGCACATTGAATAGTGCCTAGCACATTGTATTTGCCATATGAATGTCATTTATTATTAACAGTATTATTATTAAAAATCTAGATTTAAAGCTAGTTTCAGGCTCAAGTTATTCTAGGTTGTAAGAAACTTCTCGTTATAATTTTGTTCTACTTTCCTTTATATTGTGTACATTTCTTGCAGGCTTTCTTGAAGAAACGTACCCTAGGCAAGATGGCCACCAGCAGCAGTGAGCTTACATCCTAGTAGTATAGCTACTTCTTCAGAAAAAATAAAATAACATGTGTTTCATCCAATAATTTTGACAAAATTTCTGGTTAAGTTTCTCATTAGATTAGCATGGAACATGAGCACATTACAAAATAAACCATTGTTAATGGGGTAGTGAGTGTCCTCTTTTGGACAGGCCTGAGACATACTCTGACTACTACAAGTGATGACTGGGTCAACCTCTCTCAGATCATGTGAACTAGAAGAGGAAGAAATAGGTAGATCCCCAAAGGATAATTGGAATGCCACTACAGAAGAAAACAAAAACACACTGAGTGTTCTATAATCACAAATATCCATGTTATAAGAAATCAATGCAGATAAAGAATTATGTAAGATCACTGATTTACTAATAATCATGGAATTTAGTTATGTTTCTCTGCAACAAATTCATTGTGATGCTGTGATGAGGATCAACAAGCTACACTTTCTAGACTCCTTTGAATGGCATTCCTATTGGATTCCACTATTGGGAGGTACTAGAGAAACACTGGAAGGCAAGGAGCAGTTGTTTGCCCTAGGAAGAGTACTTGATTTCAACTTAACTGCTTTTATCAGCATCCCCTGAACCAGCGTTACAGCACCAACTTAGAAGCAGCAGTTGGAACATATCCTTTACTCAGGGGTGTGAGCCCCAGTTCAGCAAGGCTGTTCCTCTGAACTTATAAAGTTTGATAGCCCCAACCTCTTCTCTTTGTCCACTTAAGCCTCTGGGGTAGGATACTTGGGCGGGGGGCAGAAGGGAACAGATAGCTACATCTTACTTTCTTTGTTTGCCACAGTGTTATTACTTTTGTTGTCTGTCCCCTATGTAGTCATTTTCTATTTTAATAAATAGTCTAGTGTTAATAGTATATGTGAAATTAATTTTTTTGTGATATAGCCATGACTCACCAATAAAAGAACTTTTCCTACATATTTGGTAATATATATCTTGCCTGAGTACCTCCATTTTTGCTGCCCAAATAAGTCTTTTACCTCTATAAAATCCAGTATTGACCTTGTCCCATCATTTCTCCTGATATCCAAGGTGAATTATTTGTCTTTTCCACTTCAGACTATGAAGCCATATAGGTCTGTATAAGATTTCAGTGCCACAATGTATTCTCTGTGTGAACCTAGGCAATTTATTAATCTATAGATATGTTTCTTTAGATACAATTCAGAGATAATAATATTGACCTCACAGGGTTGTTTAGAGGATTAAAAGGAATACAATATGAACATCTAGCATAGAGAATTTCCCTGGGTGTGCATTTAACAATGTCAGTTTATTTTCTCATTCAATGGGAAAACTGACTGTGTAGCTAAACTAATGAAGTTGGATAACAAAACAAAAATATATAAACAAGAGAAAATATCTTCAGAAATCATTATAAAGTAACACCACAGACATTAAAATAATATCAAGAGTCCAGATGAATTGAGTTTTTCTTGACAATAAGGATTGTAAGTTTTCTTTTATGTTGTGGTTAATGCAAGAAGCATCAGTAAGGAGAGTCCCATGGCTAGAAAGGGGTGATACTGAAACTGAGCAGACCCTGCACAGCCTTTCTGGGAACATACCCCCACTCCCCTCCATGTCTCCCCTCTCTTGTTCATAGAAAAGCTTTGGCCTTCTGAGTACCAAGTAACAAATTTAATCAAAGAAGTGAGAAAGTGCAGAAACAAAGAAAAACAGTCAAGCAAGACAAACTAATAATAGTTTAGCCTTAAAACAAAGTCAAGGATTGTTAGTTCCTCTTCAAGGTCTATATATAATATCTTGAGGCATATCCTTGAATTGTTTGGCAGAGAGTAAATTCCCCACCAGGTAGAAGTTAACTGCATGCTGACCACCAGCACATAGACCCCAGACTAGTTGGAGCCAGCAAACTAATAACTAAGATTCCAGAAACATCACCCTGTTACCTCACCATAAACCAATCAGAGAATGGTGCACAAGCTGATCACACACCTTGCAACTCTCTCCCTCACACTGTCTTTATTTATTTATTTATTTTTGGCTGCATTTGGTCTTCGCTGCTGTGTGCAGGCTTTCTGTAGTTGCGGTGAGCGGGGGCTATTCTTCGTTTCAGTGTGCAGGCTTATCATTGCGGTGGCGTCTCTTGTTGCGGAGCACAGGCTCTAGGCGTGTGGGCTTCAGTAGTTGTGGCTTGAGGGCTCTAGAGAGCAAGCTCAGTAGCTGTGGTGCACGGGCTTAGCTGCTCCGCAGCATGTGGGATCTTCCCTGACCAGGGCTTGAACCCATGTCCCCTGCACTGGCAGGCAGATTCTTAACCACTGTACCACCAGAGAAGCCCCCCCGACACTGTCTTTAAAAACCCTTCCCTGAAAGCCATCAGGGAGTTCAGATCTTTTGAGCATGGGCTGCTGTTCTGCTAGCTTGGCACCCTGCAATAAATGTTGTACTTTCCCTCACCGCACCCAGATGTCTGTAGATTGACTGCTTCGAGTCAGATGAAGGGACCCAAGTTAGGTTAGGAAACCATATTAGTGGTGTTTATGTTTGAACCAATTTGAACTGCTTATAAGAACAAGTAGTACTCCCCTCTTCCCAAATTTGTACTCAATGATGTCATGTTCTAAAACTGGACATGCTGGAAGTATTTAACACCCAGAAATTAGGAAGCTAAAAATACGTCATTTTTTCTCAGAGAACCGGTTGTTGAATATTTACTGAAACACCACTAGAAAATTGTCCTTAAAAAATGCTCAATAAGGCTTCCCTGGTGGCGCAGTGGTTGAGAGTCCGCCTGCCAATGCAGGGGACATGGGCTTGTGCCCTGGTCTGGGAAGATCCCACATGCCGCGGAGCGGCTGGGCCTGTGAGCCATGGTCACTAAGCCTGGACGTCTGGAGCCTGTGCTCCGCAACGGGAGAGGCCACAACAGTGAGAGGCCTGTGTACCGCAGGAAAAAAAAAAAAAAGCTCAGTAAATCTAATATTAATTACTAGAGATTTTTTTTTCTAGAATGGGTTATTCAAAGTACAATGCTAGATGAAGAAACAATAATCACTAGGTATCAGTTTAAGTTCTTTAAGTCAGACTGATATCAGGATCCTCTAATAATACAGTAAATACCCACTAATCTCACAGTTTACTATTTGGTAATGTAGCTTATTATATTCTTTTGGACAAGAAGGAGCAACATGGACAAGGTCATGGAATAATTTAATAAATTATTATATGATAGGCAGATATACTCATAAATTACTAACAAATAACAAAGTTTTAACCTGAAAAACTCATTTTTGTCCATGTTCTGGTAATATTTCATCTGTGACTTGATTTGTTCATCTGCCAAACGGATATGTTGAATGACACAGAACTCTGAGTACTAGTTAACAGGCTAAATAATTAGATAAAAACCTAAATAAATGTTAGTGAATCACAATTACCAATCAGGTTTTAGTAAATGAAATGGAATAGGGAAGATACTTAAATATTATATACTCGCACATAACTTACAATTCAAGGATGAGAATGATGTGTTTCAAAGGCCAGGTGTCACTATAACAAGCAGCGTTTAGTTAGTTAGGCCTTAAACCAAGGGTCAGCAAATTATGGCCTGCACAGCAAATCCAACCCACAGCCTTACTTTGTAAATAAAGTTTTATTGATGTATGGATATATCCTTTCATTTATGGTCTGTCTACAAGAGCTTTCTCGTTGCAACAGCATAGTTAAATAGTTGCAAAGGAGACAGTCTGGTCCACAAAATCTAAAATATTTATTCTCTGCCCCTTTATAGTAAATGTTTATTAGCCCTGCCTGAAACCAAGTTAGCAGAGCGATTTGGTCACAAGGAAAATGATGATTTTCTCTTATAAGTCTAGTGTCTGGATAGATAGTAAGAGCTCTGCTTTCTCTAGTTATATCACACTAGAAGCATAGTTTTCATGCATATTTTAATAGGAAGAAACTAGAGGGTGTGCAAATACAAGATATCAGATTGATAAAGAGGTTCAAAGAATATTTCCAAGTGTGGTTGAAAAAAGCTGGAGGTGTTTTTTACTAAAGAATGGGGGGAAATGGTTAGGTAGGATAATTTTGGCAAATAAATCGCATTAAATTTGGCAGAGTCTATCATGTGGAGAAATGATTTGGTCTAATCTCATATAATTTAAAATGTAAACCCGGAGATTACAAATTTTATAGTAAGGTATATTTTGACTTGAATCAGCAAGAATGTTCAAATGTTTAGAACTATCTGAAAATAAAAAAGTTTGGTTCTGCAAAGAGCAAGATTTTCCTCCCAGAGAGCCACGCAGATAGACCAGCTGGCAGGTTATAATCGGGAGATTCACAAACCTGATAATGGTAACACAGCCATATCTGCAGTTGAGCTTGTAGTAGTTCAGATGAAAATAAATATATACTATACTAAACAAACCACATAGAAATTGAGAAGAAAATTGGCCTTGGGCTACACATAGATAAAAGTATTCCTCGTTAAATGTTATATGTATCTATATATACATTTTGAAGCTATTAATTTTTAAAACATAACCAAAACAGTGATATTCCCTTTTTTTGATAAAGTAATTTTAAAGTAACATTTTCCTCTCATTACTTAAAGATTTATTTCGGGTTTTTTTTCAACTCCTCCTAATTTCAGCTCCTCATCTCATATGTGGCTCATCTGATGTATAATCTGCTCATTTGGTGCATAGAAAATATAAATAAGGAACTTTTAAGGAATCCTATTTTTAAGTAGTTCTAGGGCAAAGGCCATTGTATCCACATATATGTATAAAATGAAACATAGCCTTAATAACTGGGGATAAATAGCTTCATTGTTTTAATAAAAGAATGTATTGAATTTATGATAAAGCTGAGTCTCTGGGAATTTCTGAGTACCACCATTTAGGAACAGTATTGTGTCAAAAATAACAAGAAAGCATATTGACATGATTTATGGATCAGAAAGCCCATTGAGGGAAGTCTCCCAAGGTGTGTGTGAGAAATGGTCAGTTTGTTTTCCTCTTATTGGTGTACAGAGGAAATAGTTTTCTTGCCTATATCTCCAAGGATGGCACTAAGCCCCACAAAGCAAACACAGAGGAACATCAGACAAATTGCATGGATCTGTCAGTATGTAAAAACACTGTTTTTAAAAATTTGAAATTCATGGGCTAGATGTTTCCTGATAGGTATATTTTTCAGTTCAGGGATTTAAAAAAAAAATCTGCCATGTACTTTTATTTTCATTTTTACTTTAGTCTTTTGGTTTTGTAAAAATGAGCAGTCTCTCTATTTCTTTCCTGTAAGTTTGTCTCCAATGCTGACATGAGCACAAAGACCTTATGTGCTGTGTTAGGAAATATTTTGTGTCTTAAGAATAAAAGTTTTCATTAGACTTAGTCAATGTATCACAGATATTATCCTTCCTGGCAAGAGGAACAAAGAAGCGCAGACACTGTTGGGCTATGGTTCTCAATGGAAAAATAAAGCTTTTCAAAATGTTTTAGTCATTGCCATGGTGGACGTTTCTTTAAGTCAATTTTACAACCTGCTTTGATGAATTCTAAGAATCCGTATTACATTATTTATTCCTATGGCTTACTGTTAAAATCATATTCATAATATTAACTATCATTCATTGAATACCATGTACCAACATTATGAACCAGAAAGTAATTTATATTTAACCCTCATAACAATCCTGCAAAGTAGAAATTATTATCCCATATTGCAGATGAAAAACAGACTCAGAAAGGATATAAATTGCCTATATCACAAAATTAGTAAGTGGTAGAGCCAGAATGCAAACAAGATCTGCCTGGTTACAAAGTCAGTAATTTTTCTTCTATAACATGCTGACATTATAAACCTTTTTGGTTTGAGGTGAAATGCACTCAATATCACATTTTAAAATATACCTATAAAATAAGTGGACATGACTGTGTGGTCTTAATTATAAATGAGTCTGCCTTGAAGCCTTTGGATATAAGACAGTGCAGTAACTCATGAGATAGAATCACACATACAAAAGGGACATGTGCCATCTACCTGGGCTCAACGGAGGGCTTTCAAATGGGTTTCTGTGTAAAGATCCCTGTGTTACACATATTTGTATTTCTTTAGCTTTTCCTTGATAACTTTTGGTCTGCTTCCGATGATGAAGAGTTTCTTACAAAACTGAACCCTAGATACAGGGTCAGCTTAAGGCAAAATTGTGAGTTGCGAGCTAACAAATGTAGCTAATATTTTAACTAATGCCCTAGTATTAAACCAAATGCTAACCACTGTATTTTACATGTATTAATTAGTTTAAATACATAATTCTGTCATAGGTATGATTGTTATCCCAATTTTTTAGCTGAAACAAAGGCACAAAAAGTTAAACATCCTAACAAAGGTAATATTGCTTGTGGAGGAGTCAGATTTCATACCTCAGCTGTCTTGACCTAGAGTCTACTTACTTAACCACTATTTTAGACTCTTGTATGTGTATGACATGTTCAATCCTCTTCCAGCCCTTCTGTTGCTTTGTGATGTCACCCTGCTCCTTACTTTTCAAGACTCCTCCTGTTAAATACTACTTCATATTCCAGAACTAATCCTGTTTCCTCTTTTTTCCCTATCACACAAAAGGTGATGCTTGCACAGTAGCTGAGATAAAGGAATCCACACTAAGACATGCTCAATTTGTAAAATTTTCCAGAGTTAAACAGATATGTGGAGGGGTTTAATTTCTTCTTTTATAAAAGCAATGCTGAATTTTACTTTAGTGCATATTAAATATAATTTTGACATATTTCAAAATCTATATCACTAATATCATATCCCATTATGTTTCAGGTTCTCACACATTTAGATCATTAATGTTTTCTATGACAATTTAGCATTTGGAGGGTGAGGACATGTCAATGACTAAATTAATGAGCAAATTAGGCCCTATCTGTGGATAGCCAAATTGGAAACCCATAGTTTGCAAGGTCTTTGAAGATTTGGTCAAAATTTCAATATCTTACTGAGTTCTTACCCTCCATATGGACACAACTCATTTACTTTCTCATTTGTTGTTGGAAGGTCTTAAGTACCCTGGTCAAAGGATGAATTCTTAAACAACAACAGCAAAAATAAAACACTTAGGAGACAAGAGAAAGTCTGTCTCTGACCCAAATGCTAATTCTGAAGGTTTAATTAGGGTTTTGTTATTTTATTTTAGTACAGAAACATGTTTTTCTTTCATAAAACACAGACATTATAACACAGAGGTAGTTAAAAATCTACACATTTTCCTTCATAAAAGCACAATCTCTCATCCAACAATAATCTCCAGAAACAGAAGTCCCTGTGAAAACACAACCTATGGCTTTCTCCGTTTACACAGGTATTAACAGAATTTTGTTTTTTAGCCTTAGATATACATCATAAATAGGTACTCTGAAAGTGTTTGTATAGATTCCTTAGAAATTACCTGAATATAAGGAAATGTGTACTTAAACAATATTTAAGGTATACTATAGCATTGTACTACTGCTTTGAGAAACACATAGTTCAACTAAATATTGTAGCAGTAATTCACGTTCATAGGAAAATTGGTCCAAAGGTTTTGACAAGTTTGAGGGAGGAAAGGAAATAAAAGTCATGAATGTACTGTAAGTCACCTCTTCTAAATTTTATTTCCTACGAATCAGCTCCCAATATACCACAGCTTTAGCAGGTCTCTACATGGGCCTTAGTTGTCTGTTCTTTTAATTTCATTAAGGCATTTATTGCTTCCTCCCTTCTATTGTGTCTGATTCCCCCATATTGTTGAATTTGTGCCTCTCCCTGCCTCTTCTTTTTGTCTCTCCTGATGCAGAGACAAATACCCTGATGCAGCAGCAATGAATGGCAGAATGTGTTTCATTCAAGCTCTCAAGGCAGTCAGAGTTCCACTTGAGTTCATGTAGCATCTTTTATAATAAGGTTAAAATTACAGAAAGAGCTCAACTCTATTCTTTTTAGCTGAAGGACAACAGGTGGATTTTGATATTCCCTTGTAAAGTGCTGCTTCAGAGAAAGCATACTTTTGCAGCCTCTAATCCCAAGTAAAGGAACTTGGCTCCCAGTGCTGGTTTTGCCATTAGCCAGGTGGCTTTAATTAATTAATTTTATCTAAACCCTTATAGTTTTCTGTTAGTCTTGATTCTGTCCAATCATTGGTGAAATAGAAAGGCCTCCTGCTAGCTCTAATAGTTTTGAAACTGTTAGGTATCATTTCAGGGGGCTCTGAGGAGCCCGGTCCTTTATGTCTCAGAGCAGAAAGAATTCAGCAAGAGGCAAAGTGATAGATAAAAAGTGATGTATTAGAATAGGACGCTGTGAGGCTTATGAGCAGGCAGGCAAGGGTTGCTCTGCCCTGAGTACTTAGTGGGTTACATTTTTATAATCAGAGGAAGAGAGGGGAGGGGGAGAGACCTTCTTTGTCTCTCGAGTAAATGTCACATTTCCATCTTTGGCTCCTCCTCCAGGTTGGGCAGTGGAGTTTTCTTGCCCCTACATGGTCAGGCCAGGACTGTCATGGTACTTTGGAAAAATTATTTCAGGTCTCAGTACAGTGAGGGTCTTTCACTCTGAAATGTCACCTTTCCATAAATGATTGTTTTTTTGTGTGCACAGAACATGTCCTGGGGGTCATTACCTTGATGACACCATCGGGCAGGTTGTAGGCCTTATTCTCCACTATTGTTTTATTGTTTCTTGGGTGGGGAACTGTGCAAAGATCGTGTCCTAAGGGACAAAGAGCATGTTTTGGGGGTCATTAACTTACTGAGCTCACTGGGCAGGATGTAGGTCTCATGCCACCATTGTTTTATTGTTTTGGGGCATGTCTTGTGCTTCAGTTACATGGTTTTTTTGCTAATCAAGTTAGCTTGATTTTGTTGTTAAGCAAGCCAATCTGGCTTTAATGCTAAGCAACTTGTTCTGCTTTATGAGTCAAGCAAGTCCGCATTGTTTCAGGATTTTCCCATTACTTTCTTCAGTGATCATTAGTCTTATTGTGGTCTCCAAAGCCCCCTAAAGTTTCCTCTTTATCTACAATCCCCTAATGGGGTTTCTAAGCTAAATATTTGATTATCCTACTCAATCCCTATCACTTTCAGGATAATAAGAATAAGCAAGTACTGTTTGTTTGGGTTTTTTTAATTATATGAAGTTAAAAATGTTTGGGATCAAAAGTGTGTTTGAATAGTATCTACCAAGTGGCAACTAGTCATATTCAGACTTGCAGGATAAAATAAGGGATCAGAGTATTGCGTACTCCTCCTAAATGCTCAGTGATTATTTAAAAAGTGGTACAAGGAAAAAAGATATTGAGAAATTCTTTACAATCCTAATGTACATCTAATCTGGATGACTATGATAACTGTAATTGTGGCCTTTAGGCTGAAGAGTTATGTTCCTTCCCTGGGAATATAAATTCTTTAGGAAATTAGGATACAAATCCTAGAGCTAGAATAGGTTTCCACTGATCACTGTGACTTTTCCTTGATGATGTTCTTCCTAAACGGATTATTATTCCAAAGAGAGGAAAGAAGCAAGTTTGAAAACTTAGGGAAGCTCTGTGGAGCAGGCATTTCTAATCAAGATGTTGTTTAGGGAGAAAGGCTTATGACTATCCCAAGAATTTATTCATGTGATAGATCATGTTGCATGTCTTTCTCTCCTCCTCCATTATTATCAAAGAGAGAACAAGTTTAATGGTATTAAAACAAGAAAAAAAATAGTCTTAATTGGATTAACAAAGTCTTCAAAGGATACTCTGACAGATATATCCATTAAATTAAAGGGCAGCCCTGCCAACTGTTTTATGAAATAGAAAATGTGTAAAAGACACAAGGTTTTAAGAAAGATTTGTGTATCCTTCTGGCATTATCTTGCATAGCTACTTTTTTCCTCCAATCCTTCAACTTCCCTAGCCAAAAGTCCTGAAGTAACAAACACAAGGACTAAACACTGTAAGGGCAAGTATTATGACAAACGGTGATGCATCAGAATAAGTCATATGCTGAATAGTAAGAAATCAATTCTTGCTTTTTTCTTACTTTGTTATGTTGGCAAACCTTTCTACTGTTTTAGAAGAATTGAGAAGAAATAGAAAGCTGTTTTTTTGTGAAAATACAGGAAGATTTTATTCAATTCATTAAATACTTATTGAATGTGCAAAACTAAAGAAACTAAAGAAAACTGATATATTGGGTTGGCCAAAAAGTCGTTCAGGTTTTTCCATAACATCTTACAGAAAAACCCAAACGAACATTTTGGCTAACCCAATAATATGGGTTGTATCCTCCAGGACTTTAATCTCCTCCAAAGAATTCTAAGAATTAAAAAGAAACAGGGCTTCCCTGGTGGCGTAATGGTTGAGAGTCCGCCTGCCGATGGAGGGGACACAGCTTCATGCCCCGGTCCGTGAAGATCCCACATGCCGCAGAGCGGCTGGGACCGTGAGCCATGGCCGCTCGGCCTATGCGTCCGGAGCCTGTGCTCCGCAACTGGAGAGGCCACAACAGTGAGAGGCCCGCGTACCACAAAAAAAAAAAAAGAATCAAAAAGTGATCTTCTCTCTCTAAGAGATTATGATGGTCTTCTCTCCCTAAGAGATTATGATGGTCTTCTCTCCTAAATCCAATGTACATTTAGGAACTAATGTAAATGTCAAATAAAACTTAGACCCTTATTTGATGTACAACTTCACTAGGCAAATCTATTGGTAGCAGATATTATAAAGAATTTAAATGCACCTACTTCAGTTGGAAGGCGGTAAGAATTCATTACCACATACTCATGCTATCCAGTTCATTTATATTGAAATTCTGAAGGGGACCACAACTAAGTTAAGTAACTTAATATTTAAGTAGTTTGAAAACACAAAACCAAGAGGACAATACAACAAATCTATACAAACCAAGGATTATTAAAAATTGTGTGTGCATGTGTGAGCATGGATTTATACGGAAATTAATATGGAACTTTGGGTCTTTTCAAAAGAAAAGAGAGGTTAAATGGTCCAAAAATGAATTACTTAAGTTTTGAATAATCTAAACTGCATATAAAGCTGTGTTCTTAATATGTGAAGTTAAAAGTCCACACAATATATATGTGTGTGTGTGTGTGTGTGTGTGTGTGTGGATAGGATAGATAGATAGATAGATAGATAATTGACTTCTACAGTAGCCCAAAATATTTTCTAATAGAATATGAAAAAAAAGTGGTATGGAGAGAATAAGAAACTATATATTAAAACCCAATCAGAAATACACAGAGAGGCAATAATGAGAGCATGAAGTTATCAAAGTAAAAGTTATTTCAGTTTCTAAATTTTCAAATCCAAAACCTCATGCTTCCCCAAAGGCTAACCCTTGAGTTCCCTAAAACCTCATCTTAAAAGTGGCATACCATCACTTCTAGCATGTGCTATTGATCACACAGATCAACCCTGATACATGGTGGTAGGGGATTATACAAGTGCACGTATACCAGAAAGTAATGATCACTGAGAGCCATTTTAGCATCCAGCTACAACTGTCTGCTCTATGGACAATTATTCACTAATTGTATCACAAGTTCCTTAAAAACTCATCCCATTACAGCATCAGCTTGAAGTTCAGAATCTTGTCATTTAAACCAGGGGTAGCTGCATATATGGCTCTTTGAATAGAGTTCCTTAAGTGCACCTTGTTGAGTACAGTTTCCTTCAATCTGAAAGCCAGTGAAAGTAAAGAAACAAGTTATCTGCTTCTCCCATACCCATCATAAATGGTGAGACAGGCATAGAACAATCTCTGTGGGTACTCTTATTTAATAAGGGAGAATGAGAGGCTTGTAGAAGTCACTAGTCCATGAGAGTTCTGAAATCCAGCCAGGCAAATATTTCCTTGGATTAGGAATTTCCTTGATTAGGATTTAATCACATGTCCTCTCTGAGATGATGTTCCACAGTTCTTGGCTCCATTATCTGGACAATTTTTCTACTCTTTGAGCCACCCCTCTTTCTTCATAAAGGTTGGCACATGTTTGAGTTTGAGCAGTCTACTAAGCTTACCACCTGTTTGAAGAATTTGGGGATCCATTTTGAAATGTCTCTGTCTCTTACAGTCCAAACTGTCAATATTTGTACATATGTAATCTTCTCTAAAACTTAATGGGTTTACTGTGTCTCTTACCGGGATTCACTCTATTAAACAAAAGCTAATCCATTAATCTCTTCCAAAATAAGCTCTTCCTTACCTTGAGCAACTTGTTGAGAAGGCTGTGGGATGATATCCAAAGCCTCCTACAGGCTCTATTGTTTGATTGAATGGATCTGAGTATCACATACTATATATTTTAGAGGATCTTTTGTCTAGCTGAATAGCATTTCAGAGCACCACCTTTGATCTTTCTGAAACCTAATCAAATAATCTTACAGTTAAATCTTTGGCTTCATCTTTGGGCCATAATTTTCCAGCAGTGCCTTGGATTCAACCAGTGTTCAAAAGCCATTTATGAATTTTAGCTTCATTTGCTATCTATAGCGGCTGAGAATTTTCAAAGCCATGGAGTCCATTATTTTTTCATTTATTTTATTATGTATGTGGGTAGACAACTGTAACCTGGCACAACTGATAAACCTTTTTGAGTCTACAGAATATCTTAACCAAAACTCTTTCAACAAGTAATTATTGAGCATCAGCTTTGTTATGCCATCTGCCCTCTGATGTACAAAGAAAGACAAAGTATTTACTCGCATAGTGGTTACATTTCATTGGATGTAGACAGATAGTAAATAAAGAAATATATTTTAAAACATTTTTACCCAGTAAAAAAAAAGTAATTGAATCAGAGCAACAAGATAGTAATGAGTGGTATTCTCTATTTCAGCTAGGATAGTCAGGGAATGGATATGATGACTTAGAGTAATTAGGAATGACCTATTTTTGAAGAGGTATCATTTGAACTCAATGATGAAGAGAAGGCAGCCTTGTAATGGTTTATAGTGTTCCAAATAAATAGCAGTATGTGAAAAGACACTGAGGTAGGAAGGAGACTGGCATATTTGGAAAAAGAAAAACGTTCATATATAGTTTTCCTGTGTAGATGTGGCTTAGATGTGGAGTTAAAATAAAGAAAGAAATCTAAGTCTTTCACCTAAGAGGACAAATTCAACTGATAATTTAATAAAATTTGCAATTTTAATTTAATAGAAATTTTTATTTCCCAAGAATTCTTCTCTGCTATAAAATCATTTACTTATAGTTTATCTTAATATATTTTCCTTTGTTTCACTGAATCTCAGAGAGTATGTTTGTTTACATATTACTACAATTGGTATCATAAAGATTGTATTCAACTGTATGTTATATCATATTCTTTACTAGTTCTGCCATTTTCCAAAAATTATATCTTCTTACAACATAATCTGTTTAGATTTGACAAGGCAAAGACTTTGAAAAATAAAAAGTAGGATTATCACAACGATAATTTCTAGAATGGCTATATTAACTTTTCTTTTGTGATGACTTGTAAATGTAGGTGTACATGTATGTGTACATGTACTAGAAGTATCTTTCCAAGAGAAAAGACTGACCATTTATGTTCAGACTTCAAAAGATATACATACATATACACAAATACATATACACATACACATCTTTCCTGATCTTGGATTTTATTACCCTCTTGCCTCCATTAGACACACAACATAATGATCATAATCACAAATGAAGACTCAAAACATAATTAACATTGTTTGCTATATGAAAGAGAGCACAGAAAACCACATAATTGCAATGGGAAGATTTTCACATCTCTAAAAGGAAATAATAAGATGGATTTACTTTTTTCTCATGACTTCTTTCCAAATATTTACTTCTGCTTGGTCAGGCTTGGCTTTCTCTTATTTCTGCACGCACACACATGCACATACACGCACATATGAATATTAAAAATTCTCATTGAATGTTTGGGTTATTAAGGGTGAGCAGATGGTTCTCCATGGCTTTTTAATGTTTAAATTGTATTCTGATTCATTCATGTAACTATAAATTTCCATATTAAAGCATGGACCTTCCCCTCCTCAAAAAGGAAGCCATTAGCTACACTTACTGGGCCCATAAAAATTAACATGCAAACATAGAAAACGTAATTGCCAAAGTATTTATGGAACTCTCCTTAGCATAAATATTTTTTGTCTATATATTTCCAGGTAAATCTGGCAGCAGATGATATGAATCAATCCAATTAGAAAATACAAAAACCATTTACCAAGCCCTACATCATCTATCAATAATATACCAGGATGAGTGCAGAACAAGTTACTAGTGTAGATTTGGACTTACTGGGCATTGAAGTAGAGGAAGAGTTTGTGGATATTGGAAATAAGGGCTTAGAAATACCTGAATATGATCAAGGTTATAGTTTATGCAGTTATCACTTCCTGAAATAAAGACTTAAAAATCCAGAAGATCAAGAAAAAGTGCAACAGAAGGTATTAAGTTTTTTAAAATATTTCAACACCCTGGGGGTAGGATGTCATTCATGATACACTGCAGAAGTAAAATCAGAAGTTCAGGGAAGGACAGTGAATTTTGACTAGCGAGTTCGTTTTTGGTACTCTTTGCAAGGTTTGTAACTGGAGTCAGAGTAAAGAAACCTGAAATTGTGAACAATGAGATGAAAACCATTTCTGCTGGTTTAACACTTAAAAAAATATAGTAATTATGACTAGAGAAAATTTTAGGAGAGAATAGGGCTGACAGGTCTAGTGGACTGTCTTTTTATCAAAGAGCATCTGTGTCTTTTTCTTTTTTCTAAAGTCAAAGGAAAAACCTACACTATTTTCTATTTTGAGTTGGCCAAGGAAACCATCTTTGAAGTTC
Organism: Hyperoodon ampullatus; assembly: GCF_949752795.1. Lineage (NCBI taxonomy): Eukaryota > Metazoa > Chordata > Mammalia > Artiodactyla > Ziphiidae > Hyperoodon > Hyperoodon ampullatus. The sequence goes on from NC_136914.1 coordinate 186,342,657, forward strand.
AATTTGGTTATACTTCATTCTATATCTTGAAAATTAATAACATGCTGCTGTCCAATCTGTTATTTTCAAACTATCCTTCTTGTTTTGAGAGTAATATTTTAAAAAGACCAATTTGGGGTACCATATTTGGGAGTAATCAAAGTCAGAGTTTGTGTGAATCACAGGTCAAAAAGAAACAAAGACTTTTTGAAAATAATTACCTTTCACTCTAGTTATCAAATTTTAGGGCTAAAAAATCAGAGTTACTGGTGTAAACCTAAAGTTATCAAGTTTTTTTTTACATTATTATACTTAATTAGGATTATAAGTTCTTGTCTAAATTGGGATTCCTTAAAAGTGAAAGGGGGAGGAATAGATCCTTAGCCAGTCAGAACATCAAGACAACATAGGTAAATGAAAACTGCCCACGGAAAAGCAAACATAAAGGTACCCCGTACAGAGGCAGTTGCTTCATCTTTGTATATCTATTCTGCTGTCCTAATGCTTGCGGCATGTCATTCTATGTGGCATCGCAATCTGAAATCTACTTGTAACTCAGTAGCTTCTCTCCTTATTATTATTATCTGTGTTTATCCCCTCAGGTAAGCATATCATAGAATCATAATAACCGTTCACAAGTGACACCCATCAGCACTTTTAACATTCTCTCTGTGTTTGATTAGAAAACAGATGCATTTCTATCAGACTAAGCTTGTCTGCTTTCTCTTACTGAAAAAAAAAAAAAAAACACTGAGAAATACTTGGTTGCATATTTCTTTTATTTACAAAGGACTGGAAATAGAACACTACTGGAATTTCTATAAGATAAAAGCAAATATTTATATGTTTACATACCTGAAATTGTCACCATCTTCCTAGAAGCACATCTCAAGAACGTCTTTTTTTCCTTTAAAAGTTAATAATATAAAAATTTTGGTCTCAGCTTCTCTAGAGGAGGGGGAAATGACTCATTCAAAAATTTACATTGATCTCTCATCCAAATATATTCTGAATGATAAAACTGATTTAACTTTCCTCTATAAATATATTATTCAGTAAAAAGAGATTTCTTGACAAGTTAATACCGACTTCCTGCAGTCTGCTTGAATATTATTGTTCAAATATCAGTTTGTTAATAATAAATATACTTATTTATGTATTTCCTTTTGATGAATACTCCACTCTGTTTGCTGCAGTTTTAAGGGGGAAATAAATGAGCCTTCTCAGAATCTCTACGGTAAGGGAAGAGGAATTATACTCACAAACAGTAGCTGCAGCCTAGAGTTCACGCCATTAAGAGTTGTAAGTGGATACTATAACATTCTAAACCCTCTCCAAATTTAAGCAGTAAAATATCTGGACAAATCAGAGGCCAGTTAAACACCTACATTTAATTGGTAGCTGTCCACAACTATACACAGAACAATTATCTGAAATATGAACTTAAGTTGGAATAATTAATTCCCAAAATGTCCATCTCTTTTTGAATTAGCAGTTTATGTTGATTAGAAGGATTCTATTAAGAGATATGAATATAATGGTGAGATCAAATAGATGTATAGAAAGAGGAAGAGACACCATGGACAATGAATGGGAATTTGGTCATGGTTCCCTCTGAAAAAAGAAGAAATCTTAGCTTTTCCCCAAGTTGAAATTGGGAAGAAACATCTCAGGGAGATATAGCCCTAACACAGACTGTTTCTTGTACAAGTGTGTTATAAAAAGGAAATATGAAGAGTCTGGCTACTTTGTACAGGGATGAGGAAACAGAATTTCCATCTGATATATTCCCCAGACAATATGCCAAGCCCCCATTGATTCAGAAATAAAGTTATTTAGAGGGACAACAAATCTAAACGTTCCTTCCCCTCCCCCTGCTAGTTCCTTGTGTCACTCAGAATGAGGGTGATACTTGCTATTGGGCTGGCCAAAAAGTTTGTTTGGTTAGTGAATACATTGTTCAATAAAGTTCTTTGTGAAAATGAAAAATGCCTTTTATTTTTACTTAAAACCAAAAGAACTTTTTGGCCAACCCAATATTATTGAGTCCAGTCCATCTGATCACCATACCTTCTCAGTTGTGTCACCTAAGGATCTTCCTTACACCCTCCTCTGCACCTTCTCTCTACCAACCAAATCCATCTTTCATATTACAGGTTATAATTATTTCCTAAAATATATATCTGACCATGTCAATTTCCTACTTAAAATCATTTAGTGGAACCTGATCACCTATGGTTTTGAACATCAGAATGAACTGCCTGCATCTACAAACCTGTTATGTCAAAATTCCACAGTTCCCCCTAATGCTCAGTGCCTTTTATATCTGATTTGTTAATGTTGGGCATATCCTAAGCTCTAAGCACACTTCATAAATCCACATATGTGTCATTTTATTTATTGATTCACTAACTGAATATTTCTTAGGTACCTTCAGTGTGTACAGAGAAATGGTGGGACAGGGTATAGAACAATGAATAAGGTAGTCAGTCTCTGGCCTCAAGAAACTAGGTAATCAAGCAGGTACTTTCCCCCCTGACTGAGTTAAATGCTTCTCTTCTGGCTTCCCATAGCATCCTAAGCATGCCTTTATCTTAACTCTCCTCAAAATAGAGAAATATTCTGTTTACTTTCATGTAATCCTAATATACCATGAGCTCCTTGAGGGCATATAAACATCATTTGCATCTTCATCCCCAGCACATGACTTGGTTTTATGAAGTCTGTCGAATTTAGAAGTGCTTATATCATGTTTTGAAGTTATATAATAATTGCAGTCTGCATAAAAAGTATGGATTATAAAACAAGAGGACATAGTTAGGATTTCACATTAAAAACCAGAATTAATATAAAATTTGAAAAACCTTAGAGAATAATAAAAGTATAAATTATACTGGAGAAGAGAAAACTATACTAAGGATCTGTCACAAACATGCACACACACACAAACACAATAAGATCAGAGAGAAATAATGTGACACGTAGATAACATTAAGGAATGGAGATGAAATAACTGGAATATAAACTACACTAGGAATCTAGGGGTCTACCCTGGTGGCACAGTGGTTGAGAATCCGCCTGCCAATGCGGGGGACATGGGTTTGATCCCCAGTCCAGGAAAACCCCACGTGCCTTGGAGTAACTAAGCCCGTGAGCCACAATTACTGAGACTGTGCTCTAGGGCCCACGAGCCACAACTACTGAATCCCGTGTGCACTAGAGCCCATGCTGCAACTACTAAGCCCACGTGCCACAACTACTGAAGCCCATGTGCCTAGAACCCATGCTCTGCAACAAGAGAAGCCACCGCAATGAGAAGCCCACACACCAAAATGAAGAGTAGCCCCTGCCACAACTAGAGAAAGCCCACGCACAGAAATGAAGACCCAACACAACCAAAATAATAAATAAAATAAAATAAAAAAAGAATCTAGTCATTATGTGACCAACTTGAAGTATGGAGATGAAGTGTTAGAGGATGGATGAATGCTGATGAGAAAAAAGTGGTGTATCATCAGTCAGTGAGAGAAAAATAATGATAATTTAGCATAGAAAATTAAGGATAAGAAATGATTACATGAAAATATAGAAACTTGAATTTGATTGAGAAATACAAAAGAGAAAGATATTAAAAAGAAAAAGGACTTTTCATTTATATGTTTAAGTTAATTATGGACAAAAGCTAGTCAAGAGTATCTGTGATAAGGAAACAGAATGGCTGGTGACTACATACCATTTGGGTTTTAATGGGATAGAAAGTTATTAAAAGTAAAGCTAGAGGGGAGCAGCATTAAAGTCAGCATAAACAAGGAGTGGATTTTATGCAGGCAGAAGTGTTGGAGCATCTTATGGATCATCAGGTTGTACACAGCTGCAGGGATGTGTAGCATTAAGATTTCAGATAGGAGGAAAGAGCCCTGAAGCCAGTGAGAGATCGAGAAGACAGAAGGCATGAACACAGGAGCCAGTCAGTCCAAGGTCAAGGAAAGACATTGGGAAATGGCAGCTGAGTCAGGTAACTTGGAGAACTGAGGCAGGTAACAGGCTTCTAGGAGGGTTCGACAGGGAGCATTTGGTTGCAGGGAGAAAGAAAAATTGTATCATCCGCTCACCCTTGGATGATGCTTGGATTTTGAATTTTATAATTGCTACTGAGTATAAAGAAAAAGAAGAAGCCTCTGTGGGTAAGGAAACATTTGTTACTTCCAAGGCAAAATGCACCTGAATAAGTAAGAAAGGGATTAGAAGAATAGCCAACAATGTGGTTAGAAGAAACTGCACATAAAATAACACAGGCCATACAAACAGCAAGGGCAGAACTTCTACTTGTGTCAAATAATGATTACACAGGGTTAGAACTAGTATGAAGATGCAGTTTTACCTACCATCAGTAATTACACAGAAGAAAGAATAGATAATAGATATTACTCAAAAAGTAATACCACCAGGTTTCAAATATATCATCACCAACAATAAAAAAATATTTAAGGTTTTAAAGCCCAAAACCTCTCACTCATGTATGAAGATATCAGTTAATTAATAAAAAGCTGTCAAATAATAGAAAATGGCTTTTGCCCATCTTCCTATTGTCATCAATTTGAAAATCTATGAGGAAATGGATAGGAGAGATACTGAATCTCAGCATGTAGCCTCTAGTAGAGAGTTAGAGGATGCACATGAGAATGTGAAAACAACTAGTAACATTTCAATGTGCAGACTGAATGACGCTGAATAGAAATTACAATGACAATAAAAGAGCCATGAGCCCATGTGACAATATATACAATAAAGCTAAAGAAAAAGTGACAATTGTGATAATGAATGTGCTTTCCAAGGAGAATTAAACATTTTCTCAAGTGACTAAACTTCAAAAAATTAATTACTTCTTTAATATTTTATATTTACCTACTATTCTTAAAATACCCCTGGGAACAACTTTAATTGTTATGTGTAGGAATTTAGAAAATACATGGTATCATTTTTGTATACAATTTGGGTTCATTCTCCTTTGAAAAACAACTTCTGTCTGACAATCAGCTTTCAGGCCTTTGTTCAGGGGAAGCCGCATTATCACATTGAAACCCAAAGGTCAGACATCTGTGAAACATTGTGTTAAAAGACAAGAAGCTGAGGCAGAAAAATTCTCTCTGCTTCATCTCAATATAAATTGCAGATCAAACAGTGTTCTAGATTGACATTGGCCATCCAATCTGAAATGAACTGTATTATATTTAACATCTAAAATGTCATACTGGGCATTGCATATGGTTTTAATTTTCAACTGCCCAGCCTTGTACTTGGTATTTGTACTTTCCAAATGTGCTTTTTGACCTTCATATGATAGGATTTTATACCTAGGAATGAACAAGCAAAAGCTTTGTTAAATTCATTGCAGCCATTGATTGCTTATTTGCTTATTCATTTATTTGAAATATAGCTTATTTTGTGAGTAAACGATAAAAATATAATTTTAACTAATTCATTTTTAACAGGTGGTAACTTAAAAAGAAAAAATACTTTTAGCATTCTGTGCAATGGGGAATATTTGAAAGTGGAAACTTGAAAACCATTTCTCAGCAGACTCAAGAATTAACAAATATAATTCTAATAATTACCATATATTTAGTGTCTATGCCACATATTTTATATTGAGTTGTTAAGCCTTGCAATACAGTTGTTTTAAATGTTCTCAATTTTGTAATTCTCTGGAAAGAGCAGTTTACTATGAAGATAAAATAAAATCCCTTACAGAAGTTCATTTTGAAAAAGCAAAAATTTTTAAAAGAAGAATGTTTTATCTCTTGCCCTTCACCTCAGGTTTTTCCAGATTCCTTTCCTGTATCTGTCCACCTAAAAGTAATGTTAAGTGGAAAAAAATGTTTGGAGCTCCTATCAATATAAATGAAAGTTAAGCAAAGGAAAAAACTTTATGTAGAAGTGATAAACATGGAAGACGAAGTACAGGTGACTGAATAAAAGGCAATGTAAAATAAAGTTAAAGAATGAGCTTTGGAGTCACGCTAGCATTAGAGAATCAAGCTTACCAATTATTAGTTTTGTCAACTTGGAACAATTCACTTCTCTGAGCCCCAATTCCTTCATCTGTAAGATGAGTTTGACAATGCTTACTTCAGAAAACTGTTCTAAGAAATATATTAGATAATGCCTAAAAGCAGACAATACAATGTAAAATCAATAACATGTATTCTTTTCCTACTAAAATCATTTTTAAAATGAGCCATATTTATTGTCCTGCAATCGGAATATAAATATCTTTCTCACTGTTGTATCTGATCTGAATAAAATTTTCTACCAAAAGGAAAAAATCAGGTATCCCTGAAGAATTGGTTGATTTAGGTGTGGGTCAGAACATGTACAAGATGTTCCTACAACATTTTGTACAATCAGATAATCAAAATGATATCAAAGGTTACTAGGGTCATGTCAAAAAAGTTTCAGAGACCAAATTTGAAGAGCCTCTCCTAGGATACAATTGAGACAATTAGGCCATCAGTTAGAATGATAATGGAAATAACTAAAATTCATCAAACATATTTACATCTATGTGTACATGATGATATTGAAACAAAGTCATAACCAACAAATTAAAGAAACAGACCAAAATGAAATAGAAAAGCTCATTAGTCACTATTAGAGAATGATAGTTAACTAACTTATTGTGTTAAAAACTGAGTTATAAAGGGAAAGAATCAAGAGTTTATCTTTCCTTAGTATAAAAAGTGTTCCTCAGTGCAAATAAATAACTGATAGGAAAGTTATTTTTCATAAAAGTATGCCAATTACTTTTTAAATTAAGAAATGATAGAAATAGAATACCATTATTATCCAACTTCTAACAATGTAATGGCTCCTAGAAAAGATCATCAATGGCTGTTAATACCTCATAAAGACAACCAGACACCATGTATCGCCTGATAGAAACGTCCACCACCTAAGAAATGTTCTTGCCAAAAAAATGGACCTGACTGTTTAAATCTAATTTAATTTTTTCCCAGAAATATAGAAGACAATGTAACGTGTTTTCAAGAAATATGACTAGCCCTCCCGCTTGCTGTGTCTTCCACTATGATTTAACAGAAGGACTTGGGAGTCATGGCATGTGGGATGAGATTCTGCCTGTCATTTATTAAAAACAGGAAATTTTGAGCAGGCTGCAACTTATATGAGCTACAGTTTCCTCTAAGAAAGTAACTGAACTCTTAGCCACCCCCTGTATTATGAAACGTTAGGAAAATTAGAGGAGAAAAGTGTGAGCAGAGAGTGAAATTCTGTTAACTCAGTTAGAGAAAATCACAGACTAAAAAACAGAGGGAAAGTGATGCTTAGTTATTAAAACTGCACTGCTTACAGTTTGGATTTAATAACCTGGTAGATGTAACCAAATTTGAAAAATGCTCAATATTTCCATGGAGTTTAGAGGTTTAAAAACACTTTCTCATTCATTTCCCCAGCTGATCATCATAAAAGCTCATTAAATATCAAAAAAGTCATAATTTCTTCTTTTTACAGATGAGAAACCTGAAGCTCAAATGTTAATTAGCCCAATACTCACTCACAAAACTATATTTCAAATTTTTCCATTTAATTCATTTATGCATTCATTTATTTAATTAGCACAAATTTACTTAGTATTTTTCATGTTCCAGGAAGTGTACTAGATATTAGGTATACAGTGGTGAGCAAAAAAGACAAGGTAATCTGCCTTCATAGGATTTATCTCATATTCTAGAGGGAGACATGAACAGGACAAATGTAAACAGGCAAATACAAAAAATTTATAATTTGCAAACATAAATTATTTTCAAATTAAAAAAAGTGCTATACAAATAGCTTAAGAAAGACTTTGTAAAGGTCTTCTGTTGAGACTGAAGAGATAAAGAGGAGCCAGTCAAGTGAGGAATGAGAAGAGTGCTCCAGGCAGGAGGAACATCATGTTTCAAAGCCTCTCACCTCCTATTTACTAGTCTAGCCCGGCAGTATTAGTGGCACTGTGTGTGTGTCTGTTGTGTGTTTATGCGGGGCAGGGTAGGTTGGGGAATCTTCCCCCTCTCTATCATAGGTCTCACTTCCTGGGACCATAGCATTTTAGCTAAGTTTACTGTGAAGCTTTTCATGAGACTATAAAGCGGGAGAGACTGAAAGGGAGAAAGGTGAAAATGGTCATGTCTAATACTCTTGTATACATGGTCAGGAAATCTTGGCTCCAGGAAACTTCCACTTGAACTTGGATTTTCTAGACCAAACTGCCTAGACTGAAGAGGCAGGGGCCATGTCAGTAATATTTTCCATATATGGTGGCTCAATTCCATCTTGCAAAATGTGACACTCCCTAAGTTCTTTTAATTATGGCAACAATACCTCTGTGAAGTATTGATACCTCTGTGAGGTTTCCTGATAAGCAGATTTTTCTCTCTCTCTTCTCGTAAAAACTGTATTTTGCATTAATGAAACCTATTAGACTGTTCATAAAAATCACTGAAAACCTGTATAAGTTCTCTGAGGTTTCTTTCACTATATAACAGTTTCCTCCACCCTTGCCACAGGAAAGATATTAAGGCATTTTGTGTGAAAGTGTGAGGAATGGAAAAATGAAAAGAGCTGCTCAAAAAAAGCTGCCTCCTTCTCATGGCAGTCAATCAACATTTCCGCAAGTGTTTTATTTCAAAGGAAGTTATATCTAAGGAAACAAAGAGAAATTTACTAAAATGATTATGTGTTTCCAGCAAGCCTCATCTCCAACTGCAGCTAAATGTACCTGGTTGGAATTATAAGCACAGCAGTATTTTATATATTACTGAGATTGATTTTGAGATTTGAAACTCTAGTGTGGTAAACCTGGGGGAAACGACTAGAGGCAATCATAGATGGGACAAGTACCTCTTATTCATTGCATACAAATAGTTTTACATACAGACCCTCAAATCTGGTGACTGAAAAATGGATTTGGCTAATTCCAGAATAAGAGACTAGCCTCAGAATGATTATGTTGAAGACTCCTAGAACAGAAAAATGTTAAATAGTAAGATGTTATAGTCAACAAGCAGTTTCTAACACAAATCTAGAAGTTGGAAGGATCTGTGCTTCTCCCTCTGCCTAGAAACTTCTGCCTCTTAGTCATATGTCTTGTCATATGTCTTGTCTAACAAATATTTACTCATCTTTCAAGAAACAGTTTTAGTATCACCCATATTTTGGCAATAAAAATATTTCTTACAATTATTTGAACAAAGAGCCAGTGATAGTTAATTTTATGTGTTAACTTGGAGGGTGTTTTTGGATGAGAAACATTTAAATCGGTGATTTTTGAGTAAGCAGATCACCCTCCATAATTTGGGTGGGCCTCATCTAATCAGTAGAATGACTGAATAGAACAAAAAGACTGGCCTGCTAGACTGCCTTTGACTTGATCCCGAACATGGCTATCCGGGGATAGAACTAGAACTGCACCATCGATTCTCCTGAGTCTTCAGCTTCTCAGCCCATCCTGCAGATTTTGTACTTCCCTGCCTCCATAATTATGTGACATGGAGACACTCTAACAAAAGAATACTAATCATGCTCTTTGTAAACATGGGCAAAATAAATGGGATGGACTGAGACATCATCTCTCTTTTTTTATTATCAGTAATATTAGTATAGTACTATATTGGAACTTACCTTCTTATTATTATGTTAGGGCAATTTTTATGTCAATTTTTTATATTTTTCATCATTTTTTCTTCCTATTTCTGTAACATTTTCAAATAACTATGAGTTTGTGTTAATTTAAATTTGCAATTAAATAACCCTTGTATAATGCTAACTCTGACATTTATTACTATAGGAATTACTTCCCATATATGACAGGATATGATAGGATATGTACACACATACACACACGAATGGATACATTTATAACCCACAAAATAGGGGTCAACTATTCAATATGGATTTATTAACATTCTTAGTATGAACCTGACACTTTATGAGGTTCTACTGGTTAGGATTACAGTTGGTTGTGAGTAGTAAAGATTTGAAAAGTAGCACCTTAGCCAAAATAGACATTAATTCTTCTATAAAAGAAAAGGAACTAAAAATTTGATAGTTCAGAGTGAGTACTGTCAGGATAGCAGGCTTATTTTCTCTTGTTCCCTGGAAGAGTCTCCACATAATCCAGGATGGCTATTAGAGCTTTAGCCATCACATCAACATTCTAAGCAACAGGTAAAAAGGATAGTTCCTCTTCCCTTTTAAGAAAGTTTTACGGGACAATAAAAAAATTTCTATTTACACTTCAACAGCCAACCACTGCAAGAAATGTTATGAAATATATCCTTTTATTGTGGCGGCAATGTCTCCAGTATTTTGTTTAGTTAAGTAAAAAGCAGAGAGATGATACCAAGAGGAATCCAGTAGTTTCTGCCATATCACTGGGAGAATCCAAAATAAATTCCTTACCATTTTTTTTATTGGAGTATAGTTGTTTTACAATGTTGTGTTAGTTTCTGTGTAGCTGTACAGTGAAGTGAATCAGGTATACGTATACATATATCCCCTTCCTCTTGGCCCTCCCTCCCACCCCCATCACCCATCCCATCTATCTAGGTCAACACAGAACACCTAGCTAAGCTCCCTGTGCTATGAAGCAGGTTCCCACTATTTTACACATGGTAGTGGATATATGTCAATCTTAAACCCTCAATTTGTCCCACCCTTCCCTTCCCCCACTGTATCCACATATTATAGAGAAACTCAAATCTAATTAAGAAGTCAAAACTATAATGTATGAATCTACTTTAAAAGTTAAAGTATAAATCTTGTAATATGGATCATGAGGGATGGAGGACTTCAAGAAATAAAGAGTAGCCTGACATGAAACAGAAACCACAAAATTTAGGCCCTAATTAAATATTTGTTGAATGACTGAATTAGCAATCCAAGGGATATTCTCAATATCGGTGCTGAAAGTAAGTCCAGCTCAATGTGATATAAATCTGTGAAAAACCATAGATCAGCAATTCATCTTAATGCACTGAATCATCTTTAGTATGAGAATTCTGGCTCTCAGAACTACCAGAGTCCTTAAAAGAACATCTAGTGTAATCCCTTACCTTTAGTAAAGAATTATGATTCTCATTTTAGAGGTAAGAGCCAGAGATTTCAAGTGACTCAGATATGGGAACACAGCTCAAGTCATCACTTGAGATCTAGAATACCTGGTTGTTTTTTCCATTTTATTGCTTATTCAGCGAGTTATATTTTCCAGTTCATTGTTTATTCAGATGTGTTAACCCTATTTGGGAACTTTGAGGAATATTTACATGCTAAATAGACACTTATTAAAGTATTAATCACATCATTTTTGAAGTGTGTGCTATCTTTTCTAAGAGGGAATAATGATCAGCTATTAATTAGTAAGAAACTTCCTAATGAACAAAATCCTTCCTTTTCCCATATACAATATTATCTCTATTTGACAAAGCTTATAGCATCTCTAGAGGCAAGTCCAACAGCCCAACATGTGGGAAAATACATACACCTCATTAATCTTCATTATAGATCTGTGAGAGAGGTTACTATTGGCATAAATTGCATGTAGGGTGAAAACTTGAAAAAAGTTAGAGGTGAAGTAAGGACTCAAAAGCCTTTTTCTCTTTGTCTCTGTTCTTACCTTCAGGAAGAGTAAGAGACAAAACTATGGAGAGCAAAAGAAAAGATAAACAAAATTACATCATGCACAGTGTTCATATTTTTGAAAATGTCCAAAGTTTACTTATGACCTACCCAGCATAGTTAACTCATTATCCATGTTCCTTTGTGTTGATGGCTTTATTTTTTACAGATGACTGGTAATTACAGTGTTAATTGAAGGACCAATCTCTAGTTTTTCCTGAGCTTTTCACTGATATAATGGGAATAATTTATTTTGAGCACAAATAATAAAATTGCTTTAGCACAAAGGTGAAAATTAGGAGCACTATAAATTTTACTTGATGTTGCTTTGCCAGTGGACAAACTTTTCAGCAGACAATTTTGTACTGTCCTGTTCAAGTTCTACAGCAATTCCACTGAAGTTTCAGGATGTGTTTCTCATTGCACTCACTAGGTACCATCATGAAATTTTAAAGAGGAAACACTATCAGAATAGACAATAAATGAAGAGGAATAACATTATCAGTTGTTAGAGTCTAAAGTTCTTTAAAGGTCATTGAGCCTGTTTCCTTCCCTTCATACTTGAAGGCATTTCAGCCTGTGGAGGTGCAGCTCATTCAAAATCATGTAGCTGGGTAAAGGTGGATCCATGCCTAGATACCAGTCTCTTAATTATGTATCCAGTTCTCTTTCTTGTTAAGGAAAAAATCTATTTAATTTTAAAAACACTAAGAAGATCACCAAAAATATCAGTAGAAGGACTACCCCCCTACTTTTCATTCCTTACAAGAAAAGTTTGATTTGTCCAGAAGCAGATGACCTTCTTCACCTGTTATTTGAATTCCAATATACTTTACCCTTGTTTTTTCTTCACTCTTCTTATATTTTCATTGTGTTTCTATTAACCCAGGAACCTACAATTATGATAGGTCAGAATGTGACTCACTCTCAAAAAACATACGAGACAGATATGGCAGAGACATAATTTCATTAGTGGAAAGTGAAGAATTACATACTGAAGTTCAGCTTGAAAATTGTTCAAGAGAGAGAAATGCCCACATTCACTCCTCATCCTATTTGTTCATTAATTTTGGGATAATTACATTCATTTTGCACACTTAGATATATTTTCATGAGAAACATAGTAAAGTTTCATAAGTATTAAATGTACCATTACATATATTTTAAAATTTAAATTATAATATGTTCTGATTTGTTTTTTCTATTTAAATAAATCCCTTACATGTAGAAATATACATCCAATTGCTCTTCCTTCTTCCCTACTGAGGAACTGAATGCGTGTGTATTTAATAAAAAGAAGAACTGATTTAGTAGAGGAATTTTTAAATTCAAGTTAAAATTCAGTTTTAAACCAAAAACTATTCTTTGTCTATATTATTGTTCACTTTTAATGTCCTTCCATGATCCATTTCTCTCGACAAGGCAGTAACATAAAAGCATTCCAATTATCTATAATAGAAAATGCAATTTCACTCCCAAAGAACAAATAAAGCATGATACTAAAAGGTCACAGGAAGAATAAAACTGACCCAACCAATTATTAAATAGTTAAAGAAATGTGGCCTTCAGAGCTATGGTTAGATAATAGTAGATGGTTCAAAGTTATGGAATCACATTCTGTTTCAAATTGATAAAGTATACGTATTGGTCAACTTGGACTGCCATAACAAAGCACCACAGACTTGGGTGGCTAAAACAACAGAAATTTATTTCTCATAGTTCTGGAACCTGGAAATCTAAGATTAAGGTACCAGCAAGATTGTTTTTTGTGATGCCTCTTTCCTGGGCTCCAGAAAGTCACCTTCTTGCTATGTCCTCACATGGCCTTTTCTCTGTATGTGACACACCTCTTGTCTCTTCCTCTTCTTATAAGGAGAGCAGTCCTACTGGATCAGGGTCAAACTTTATGACCTCATTTAACCTTAATTACCTACTTAAAGGCCATATCTCCAGATAGTCATATAGGGGGGGTTAGGGTTTAACATATAAATCTGGGGGAGACACAATGGAGTCCATAACAGTATGAACTTCAAAAACCATTATAAAGTATTGTATACTATGGATCAATAGCAGTGATTACAATTTGCATTTGGAGCCAGTAACCTTGGACTATCCATATGCCATGTTATTTTTATTGTCCATCCTCCCATCTATTTTAATGGCTATATCTCTGTCCAGGATTGCCATGGCATTCTGGGTATATGAATAGTATAATGTGAAGCGATCTGAACTGTTCTTTTTAAAATTTTTTAAAATATTTATTTATTTATTTATTTTATTTTTATGGCTGCATTGGGTCTTAGTTGTGGCACACGGGATCGTCCTTGAGACATGTGGGATCTTTCGTTGCAGTGCACAGGCTTCTCTCTAGTTATGGTGTGCAGGCTCCAGAGCATGTGGGCTCTGTAGTTTGCAGCACGTGGGCTCTCTAGTTGAGGTACAGGAGCTCAGTAGTTGTGGTGCGCGGGATCAGTTGCCGCACGGCATGTGGGATCTTAGTTCCCCGACAAGGAATAGAAACCGCGTCCCCTGCATTGGAAGGTGGGTTCTTTACCACTGGACCACCAGGGAAGTTCCCTGAACTGTTCTTATTGTCTAATTGATATGCAGATAATAACATTAGTATCTACAATTAAGAACTCACTACATGCCAAGCAGTCTGCTAATTTATTTATATGTATTATCTTATTTAATCCTCCTAACAAGTCCATTAATTCTATGAAGTAGAATTATTTTCAGTAATTTACATAAGAAAACATAATACTTAGAGAAGTTAAATCCTTTGTCAAAAGTACCACCTCTGCCTCCCTAAGGCCTATGCACCTGTTAGAGTTTGCCCAAACCCTAATTCTTTGCTTAAGCCCTCAACTCCTATTTAATTGATAAAGACCCAAAATGTAAAGCTCAGTTTCTTTAGGATCAGCTACTTACTTGTTGTTAAAGCCATCATAAGTTAAGTCAAGCATTGCAGTTTAAATTCTCTTGCCCAGATGCAGCAATTAAAAGTCAAATATGCACGGTGTGACATATTCCTCTACAAGAATTAATAGTACTCTCTCCATCCACTAAAATTTAAAAGCCAAGCCACAGGCCATGGACAAATGGACTCCTCAAGTACTACATGTGTGCTTCTTCCCCAAATGTGATTTTTATCCCCTAAAACTACAGAGCTCCCCTATTTTGCAGGTTTAGGGCCTAGAACCATAGACCAGATGGCATGGAGGTCACTCCATGAGCAAGTTCATTCTTACTGGGAGGAAGTGAGAGGGAGGGGCAGGGCCAAACCTTCTCTGTTTTTCCTTCCATATTCACCAATCAATTGATGCTCCTACCTCCTCTAGAGTGGAGTATGTGAGAAGCAGAAAGAAACCAGTAGTGCTCACATGAAGGCATTTACTCTTCAAAATCGTGCCTCAATAGTAATTATAAGTTACAGACTTATTTTTATAACTGCTGAAATTTGATTTAACCAGAATTATGAAGAAATTCCATTAGAGAGATGCGGAAGGGGATATGTCGTTGTGTGTGTGTGTGTGTGTGCACGTGATTTCAGGTCAGGTCATACAAGAGAATTGCACCCTCATCTGCCATAAATGGATATCGGATGATATTGAAAATAGAAAACTCAATTTTAAGCATATTTTATATATATGAAAGGAAACAGAAGAAATAGCTGAAGAGTTCAAAGTAGTTGCCTCAAAGTAGCATAACTCAGGGGTGGGGCAAAGTAGTTGCTAGGAAAATATCTTTTTTATTTTTTAAGATTTGTAGTATTATTTGACATATATATATATATATATATATATATATATATATATATATATATATACATATATATATAGCTGACATAAATTTTAAATACCATGGAATAATAACAAAAGAAATATCAAATCTTTGTCTGTCATTTTAACGCCCAATTTAGCCAAGAAAACAAAAGAAAAGGGAAGAAGGAAGGAAATAAAGTAATTCAAAAACAACTGGTTCTGGTAGCAGGTAGAAACTTATGGTCAGGATTAAGACAATGACATTGCATCTCTGTAGGTGCTTTTTTATAAGGAGAAAACAGAAAATGTTGCAGCATAAATATTTTCAAAATGCATTTTTAGAGATCCATGCCAGCTCTCAAGTTCTCTATAGCTGCACTGTCCAATATGGTAACCATTAGCTACATGTAGCTATTTAAAATTAAATTTAAAATAATAAAATTTAAATAAAATTTTAAATTCTATCCCTCACATTAGCCACATTTCATATGCTCCAAAGCCACATATGGCTTATGGCAATCTTTTTAGATAGCAGAAATAAACATTTCCATTATTGCATAAATTTCTATTTGAAAGCACTGCTCTAGGCCTTGCTGTTTATACGCTGAATTTGCACAAGACTATACCCTGAAACCCACTATCTTGAAGAGAAATAAACAAACCTGCCAACATATCAATGTCTTTATAAAACCAAATATTTTTATATCATTTAGGAACAAGTTTGATATTCTAGCCCTGAACTGGGACGACTTCATTCAGATTCTAAAGGTATTTGTTAAGCACTAATTGTGTGCCAGGCAGTGTGCTGGATACTAAGAAAACAATGTTACTCAAGATGCTCAAAATCCAGATGAGTAACATCAGCAAAATGATGGAATAGGAAGCCCCAGACCTCAGTGCACTACAGAAACATCAACATACAGCCCCCAAAGCTTCTATGACAACTCCAGAAATCAGTTAGGAAGATGAAGCACCCAGGCAAGCTCAAATCCAAGAACAGCCACAATGAAACAGGTAAGAAAAGCTGTTTAATTCCAACCATGCTCCCAAAGCTAGCATAGTTTGCAACTGGGAGGAAAAGTCCAATTGCAGCTTCTCCTTTGGGAAGGAAAGAGAAAGGGAGAATGTACATTCAAAGTTCTAGATTGTGGGGGGACTACTTTCTGTCTCACCTGACTCAGGGCACTGACAGGGAATTGGCATACCTTGAGTGTCGGGGGGCTGCAGAGAACAAAAGAGAATTCAGCAGGTTGTGGCAGCACTAGAGAAGTGGTAAAACTGCAGACAAAACAGCCACCATTCACCATGATCAGGAGTAAGCACCCAGTTTGTGTCTTCCCCCTAGAGAGAGAAAAAAAAGAGTAGAGCATAAGTCCAATGTTCTTGCTTTTGCGGGTGCAGTCTGAGAGACTGCTTTCTGTCTCATCTGATGTGGAACGCTGACAGAACAGTTATACTTTGGACACTTGGTGGGTGCACAGAGCTTGGTGGTTTCAGGCAGAGCCAAAGAAAAGCAGCAAACCTTTCTAATTGGGAAATCACATTCACAAGCCCAGAGAAGGTACATGCTCAGAAAAAGTTGGAAAGACCCCCAAAAACCTGTAGCTGTGTTGATGGGTAAAAGTCTTTCCTTGAATGAAGCCAGTCCATAAGACTGGAAGAGGTGTCTATTTTTTTCAACTGTGTGAATCCCAACACAAAGTTACAAGGCACATGAAGAAACAGGGAAATATGGCCCAATTCAAAGGAATAAAATACATCTCCAGAAACTGACCCTAAAGAAAGTAGCACAGTATTGTTAACTATATTCACATTGTTGTAAAGCAGATCTCTAGAACTTATTCACCTTCATTAAATGAATCTTCATACCCATTGATCAACTCCCAATTTCCTCCTCTCCCCAGCCCCGGGCAACCAACATTCTACTTTTTGTTTCTAAGAGATTGATCACTTTATTGATTTCATATAAGGTATCTAAAGTTAGATTTCAGGTTATATGTTTTTACCACAATTAAAAAAAAGGAATTAAAAAAAAAAGATGCTCAGGATCCATCCGGGCTTTGAATAATTAAATAAGGCTATACACTACTGTTCAAAAGAATGTGATAAGAGCTATTATAGGACAGTATAGAGTGATAAGGGAGAATAGAAGAGAAGCACTTAGCTAACGTCTAAGGCTGTCAGGATCATCACAAAAGGCCTTCCAGAAGAACTGGTATCAAAGCTAGGGATGAAAAACTAGTGGCACTTTCCACACAAACATTCAAGTTTAGAAGATGAGGTAGTATTTGTTTCAGTCAAATGGAAGAGGATGTAAGAAAGGTTAAGGGCAACAGAAAGCATGTTTTAATTTGTAGTGGGGAAGTATGGGGTACAGGGAATGGTGAAGTGATAAGGAGAGAATGAAGAGAAAAATCTTAGTAAGAAGTTGTAATCAGGGACTGTATCACGTAGGGACTAGTAAAATATTTAAAGAGTATGGTCTCCCAAGCATTCATCTAATAGACTGTAATTTTCATATTTGTTTTAGTCACACCATGAACAATATTCTCCACATCATACACAGTGTGTTGAATGTATTAAATATTCAATAAGTATGCACCTAAAGACAATAAAGTAATGTAAATATATGCTTGGATTTGCATTTTAGAAAGTTCTACTTACATTTGGAAAAAGGGACTGTAAAAGGCTATCATAATATTAATTCTGAACAGTCTTTGTACTTGCATCTGAAAAGAACAACCATAATGTCATATACATTATGAAGCACACTATATACCTGTTAAGGCTAATGTATATATCTATAACTATAGCTAAATGTCTACGTGCATGTGTGTGTATAAAATATGTTTATGATGTTAGCATAATAGTATTTTAATGATGCATTTATATATTTCTCCTCTGTTGACAGTTTTATTCTCACTTCCAAAATTTGTGTAACACTCTTATATATAAGACTATTAGAGAGTTGGGGCCAAGAGAGTAAACATATGCACCCTCAGCACATTCTTAGTTACTTCTTGCATAAAAAGTTTAGGTGCTAATGGTATATCAAGAAGGCAGAGTTATCAGTTAAATGAAATATCTATTAGCCTGGGAACAGAAGTTCCAACAAAAGCACAGACTGTATTAACAGTTGGATGGGCATTATCTATGATACGTTGTCCTTGGTGTTCAAAGATAATAGCTAGTGGATGGTTTTCTTTCAATATGTGAACATATATGGAAAACCACAAGTGTGTGACCAGCTCCTCGCAGGCGAAAGCTCTATTGAGCCCTTCATTTTTGGCACCTCAACCCCTTTGACTCATGCCCTACATATGCCATGGATTGAGAAAATGTACAGAATCTGCTATTGTTTTACACCAATTCAATCGACTTGTTGCTGTTTCCCACTACTGCACAGCTGTATAAAAGGGTTTGCATGCTGCCTCAAGGGTCACAACTATAAGTTTTATAGCAAATGATTTTTAGGTACAGCATCAATTGTGACTTTCAGAAAAACTGTTTGAGAGCCACAGCATACAAGACTGGAAGGGATGACAAATTTTAAGTAAAGCCTTTAATTTTATAAATAAGAAAACATAAGTTTATAGAATTTAAATTGATAGGCAATAATGTTACATTGGTCAGTTACACAATTGAGGCTGGTGTTCTTTCCAATATTTAATGTTGTTATTAAAGTAGTACATTGACAAAAGCATTCTTCCTTTCCTTTCCTTTTCTTTTTTCTTAATTTATTCTTTTATATATATATATATATATATATATATATATATATATATATATATATATATATATATATTAGTTTCTGCTTTATAACAAAGTAAATCAGTCATACATATACATCTGATCCCACATCCCTTCCCTCTTGCATCTCCCTCCCTCCCACCCTCCGTATCCCACCCCTTCAGGCGGTCACAAAGCACCGAGCTGATCTCCCTGTGCTATGTGGCTGCTTCCCACTATCTATCTACCTTACGTTTGGTACTGTATATATGTCCATGCCTCTCTTTCGCTTTGCCACAGCTTACCCTTCTGCCTCCCCATATCCTCAAGTCCATTATCAAGTAGGTCTGTGTCTTTATTCCTGTTTTACCCCTAGGTTCTTCATGACATTTTTTTAAAATTCCATATATATGTGTTAGCATACGGTATTTGTCTTTCTCTTTCTGACTTACTTCACTCTGTATGACAGACTCTACGTCTATCCACCTCATTACAAATAGCTCAGTTTCGTTTCTTTTTATGGCTGAGTAATATTCCATTGTATATATGTGCCACATCTTCTTTACCCATTCATCCGATGATGGAAACTTAGGTTGTTTCCAGCTCCGGGCTATTGTGAATAGAGCTGCAATGAACATTTTGGTACATGTCTCTTTTTGAATTATGGTTTTCTCAGGGTATATGCCTAGTAGTGGGATTGCTGGGTCATATGGTAGTTCTATTTTTAGTTTTTTAAGGAACCTCCATACTGTTCTCCATAGTGGCTGTACCAATTCACATTCCCGCCAGCAGTGCAAGAGTGTTCCCTTTTCTCCACACCCTCTCCAGCATTTATTGTTTCTAGATTTCTTGATGATGGCCATTGTGACTGGTGTGAGATGATATCTCATTGTAGTTTTGATTTGCATTTCTCTAATGATTAATGATGTTGAGCATTCTTTCATGTGTTTGTTGGCAGTCTGTATATCTTCTTTGGAGAAATGCCTATTTAAGTCTTCTGCTCATTTTTGGATTAGGTTGTTTGTTTTTTTGCTATTGAGCTGCATGAGCTGCTTATAAATTTTGGAGATTAATCCTTTGTCAGTTGCTTCATTTGCAAATATTTTCTCCCATTCTGAGGGTTGTCTTTTGGTCTTGTTTATGGTTTCCTTTGCTGTGCAAAAGCTTTGAAGTTTCATTAGGTCCCATTTGTTTATCTTTGTTTTTAGTTCCATTTCTCTAGGAGGTGGGTCCAAAAGGATCTTGCTGTGATTTATGTCACAGAGTGTTCTGCCTATGTTTTCCTCTAAGAGTTTGATAGTTTCTGACCTTATATTTAGGTCTTTAATCCATTTTGAGCTTATTTTTGTGTATGGTGTTACGGAATGATCTAAGCTCATACTTTTACATGTCCCTGTCCAGTTTTCCCAGCACCACTTATTGAAGAGGCTGTCCTTTCTCCACTGTACATTCCTGCCTCCTTTATCAAAGATAAGTTGACCATATGTGCGTGGATTTACCTCTGGGCTTTCTATCCTGTTCCATTGATCTATCTTTCTGTTTTTGTGCCAGTACCACACTGTCTTGATTACTGTAGCTTTGTAGTATAGTCTGAAGTCAGGGAGCCTGATTCCTCCAGCTCCGTTTTTCGTTCTCAAGATTGCTTTGGCTACTCAGGGTCTTTTGTTTTTCCAAACAAATTTTGAAATTTTTTGTTCTAGTTCTGTGAAAAATGCCAGTGGTAGTTTGATAGGGATTGCATTGAATCTGTAGATTGCTTTGGGTAGTAGAGTCATTTTCACAATATTGATTCTTCCAATCCAGGAGCATGGTATATCTCTCCATCTATTTGTATCATCTTTAATTTCTTTCATCAGTGTCTTATAATTTTCTGCATACAGGTCTTTTGTCTCCTTAGGTAGGTTTATACCTAGATATTTTATTCTTTTTATTGCAATGGTAAATGATAGTGTCTTCTTGATTTCACTTTCAGATTTTTCATCATTAGTGTACAGGAATGCCAGAGATTTCTGTGCATTAATTTTGTATCCTGCTACTTTACCAAATTCATTGGTTATCTCTAGTAGTTTTCTGGTAGCATCTTTAGGATTCTCTATGTATAGTATCATGTCATCTGCAAACAGTGACAGCTTTACTTCTCCTTTTCCAATTTGGATTCCTTTTATTTCCTTTTCTTCTCTGATTGTTGTGGATAAAACTTCCAAAACTAACTTGAATAAGAGTGGTGAGAGTGGGCAGCCTTGTCTTGTTCCTGATCTTAGTGGAAATGATTTCAGTTTTTCACCATTGAGGATGATGTTGGCTGTGAGTTTGTCATATATGGCCTTTATTATGTTGAGGAAAGTTCCTGCTATGCCTACTTTCTGCAGGGTTTTT
The DNA here is from genome assembly GCF_949752795.1 of Hyperoodon ampullatus. Lineage (NCBI taxonomy): Eukaryota > Metazoa > Chordata > Mammalia > Artiodactyla > Ziphiidae > Hyperoodon > Hyperoodon ampullatus. The sequence continues at coordinate 186,364,178 of NC_136914.1, forward strand.
ATCATAAATGGGTGTTGAATTTTGTCGAAAGCTTTCTCTGCATCTATTGAGATGATCATATGGTTTTTCTTCTTCAGTTTGTTAATATGGTGTATCACATGGACTGATTTGCATATATTGAAGAATCCTTGCATTTCTGGAATAAACCCCACTTGATCATGGTGTATGATCCTTTTAATGTGCTGTTGGATCCTGTTTCCTAGTATTTTGTTGAGGATTTTTGCATCTATGTTCATCACTGATATTGCCCTGTAGTTTTCTTTCTTTGTGACATCCTTGTCTGGTTTTGGTATCAAGGTGATGATGGCCTCATAGAATGAGTTTGGGAGTGCTCCTCCCTCTGCTATATTTTGGAAGAGTTGGAGAAGGATAGGTGTTAGCTCTTCTCTAAATGTTTGATAGAATTCGCCTGTGAAGCCCTCTGGTCCTGGGCTTTTGTTTGTTGGAAGACTTTTAATCACAGTTTCAATTTCAGTGCTTGTGATTGGTCTGTTCATATTTTCTATTTCTTCCTGAGTCAGTCTTCGCAGGTTGTGCATTTCTAAGAATTTGTCCATTTCTTCCAGGTTGTCCATTTTATTGGCATAGAGTTGCTTGTAGTAATCTCTCATGATCTTTTGTATTTCTGCAGTGTCAGTTGTTACTTCTCCTTTTTCATTTCTATTGATTTGAGTCTTCTCCCTTTTTTTCTTGATGAGTCTGGCTAATGGTTTATCAATTTTGTTTATCTTCTCAAAGAACCAGCTTTTAGTTTTATTGATCTTTGCTATCGTTTCCTTCATTTCTTTTTCATTTATCTGATCTGATCTTTATGATTTCTTTCCTTCTGCTAACTTTGGGGATTTTTTTGCTCTTCTTTCTCTAATTGCTTTAGGTGCAGGGTAAGGTTGTTTCCTCAAGATGTTTTCTGTTTCTTAAGCTGGGATTGTATTGCTATAAACTTCCCCCTTAGAGCTGCTTTTGATGCGTCCCATAGGTTTTGGGTTGTAGTGCCTCCATTGTCATTTGTTTCTAGGTATTTTTTGATTTCCTCTTTGATTTCTTCAGTGGTCACTTCGTTATTGAGTAGTGTATTGTTTAGCTTACATGTGTTTGTATTTTTTACAGATCTTTTCCTGTAATTGATGTCTAGTCTCATAGCATTGTGGTCAGAAAAGATACATGATACAATTTCAATTTTCTTAAATTTACCAAGGCTTGATTTGTGACCCAAGATATGATCTATCCTGGAGAATGTTCCATGAGCACTTGAGAAAAATGTGTATTTTGTTGTTTTTGGATGGAATGTCCTATAAATATCAATTAAGTCCATCTTGTTTAATGTATCATTTAAAGCTTGTGTTTCCTTATTTATTTTCATTTTGGATGATCTGTCCATTGGTGAAAGTGGGTTGTTAAAGTCTCCTACTATGAGTGTGTCACTATCAATTTCCTCTTTTATGGCTGTTAGTATTTGCCTTATGTATTGAGGTGCTCCTATGTTGGGTGCATAAATATTTACAATTGTTATATCTTCTTCTTGGATTGATCCCTTTATCATTATGTAGTGTCCTTCTTTGTCTCTTCTAATAGTCTTTATTTTAAAGTCTATTTTGTCTGATATAAGAATTGCTACTCCAGCTTTCTTTTGATTTCCATTTGCATGGAATATCTTTTTCCATCCCCTTACTTTCAGTCTGTATGTGTCTCTAGGTCTGAAGTGGGTGTCTTGTAGACAGCATATATATGGGTCTTGTTTTTGTATCCATTCAGCCAATCTGTGTCTTTTGGTGGGAGCATTTAGTCCATTTACATTTAAGGTAATTATTGATATGTATGTTCCTATTCCCATTTCCTTAATGGCTTTGGGTTCGTTATTGTAGGTATAGTCCTTCTGTTGTGTTTCTTGCCTAGAGAAGTTCCTTTAGCATTTGTTGTAAAGCTGGTTTGGTGGTGCTGAACTCTCTCAGCTTTTGCTTGTCTGTAAAGGTTTTAATTTCTCCATCAAATCTGAATGAGATCCTTGCTGGGTAGAGTAATCTTGGTTGCAGGTTTTTCTCCTTCATCACTTTAATTATGTCCTGCCACTCCCTTCTGGCTTGTAGAGTTTCTGCTGAGAGATCAGCTGTTAACCTGATGGGGATTCCCTTGTGTGTTATTTGTTGTTTTTCCCTTGCTGCTTTTATATGATTTCTTTGTGTTTAATTTTTGACAGTTTGATTAATATGTGTCTTGGCGTATTTCTCCTTGGATTTATTCTGTATGGGACTCTCTGTGCCTCCTGGACTTGATTAACTATTTCCTTTCCCATATTAGGGAAGTTTTCAACTATAATCTCGTCAAATATTTTCTCAGTCCCTTTCTTTTTCTCTTCTTCTTCTGGAACCCCTATAATTCGAATGTTGGTGCGTTTAATGTTGTCCCAGAGGTCTCTGAGACTGTCCTCTGTTCTTTTCATTCTTTTTTCTTTATTTTGCTCTGCAGCAGTTATTTCCACTATTTTATCTTCCACCTCACTTATCCGTTCTTCTGCCTCAGTTATTCTGCTATTGATCCCATCTAGAGTATTTTTCATTTCATTTATTGTGTTTTTAATCGATGCTTGATTCATCTTTAGTTCTTCTAGGTCCTTGTTAACTGTTTCTTGCATTTTGTCTATTCTATTTCCAAGATTTTGGATCTTGGAAATAGAATCTTGGATCATCTTTACTATCATTATTCTGAATTCTTTTTCAGGTAGACTGCTTATTACCTCTTCATTTGTTAGGTCTGGTAGGGTTTTATCTTGCTCCTTCACCTGCTGTGGGTTTTTCTGTCTTCTCATTTTGCTTATCTTAATGTGTTTGGGGTCTCCTTTTTGCAGGCTGCAGATTCGTAGTTCCCGTTGTTTTTGGTGTCTGTCCCCAGTGGCTAAGGTTGTTTCAGTAGGTTGTGTAGGCTTCCTGGTGGGGGGGAATAGTGCCTGTGTTCTGGTGGTTGAGGCTCGAGCTTGTCTTTCTGGTGGACAGGTCAACGTCTGGTGGCGTGTTTTGGGGTGCCTGTGGCCTTATTATGTTTTTAGGCAGCCTCTCTGCTAATGGGTGGGGTTGTGTTCCTGTCTTGCTAGTTGCTTGGCATAGGGTGACCAGCACTGTAGCTTGCTGGTCGTTGACTGAAGCTGGGTGCTGGTGTTGACATGGAGATCTCTGGGAGATTTTCACCCCTTGATATTATGTGGAGCTGGGAGGTCTCTTGTGGATCCATGTCCTGAATTTGGCTCTCTCACCTCAGAGGCACAGCATTGACACCTGGCTGCAGCACCAAGAGCCTTTCATCTACCCGGCTCAGAATAAAAGGGAGAAAAAGTAGAAAGAAAGAATTAGTAGAAGAAAGAAAGAGAGCGAGAAAGAAAGGAAGAAGGAAAGATAGGAAGGAAGAAAGAGAGGAGGAAGGGAGGGAGGGAGGGAAGGAGGACGGAAAGAAAGAAAGAAAGGAGGGAGGGAGGGAGGAAGGAAAGAAAAAGAAAGAGTGAATGGAAGAAGGGAGGGAGGGGGGAAGGAAAGAAAGAAAGGAAGACAGAAAAAAGAATGAAAGAAGGAAAGAAAGACAGGAGGGAGGGAGGGAGTGAGGAAGCAAAGAAAGAAAAAGAAAGAAAGAAAGGAGGGGCGGAGGGAGGGAGGGAGGAAGGGAAGGTAGGAAAAAAAGAAAGAGAGAAGATAAAGTAAAATAGAATAAAGTATAAAATATAGTAGCGTTATTAAAATAAAAAAGTAATTATTGAAAAAAAAACGGACAGATAGAACCCTGGGACATATGGTGGAAGCAAAGCTATACAGAGAAAATCTCACACAGAAGCATACACATACACATTCACAAAAAGAGAGCAGGGTGAAAAAAATCGATAATTTTGCTCTCAAAGTCCACCTCCTCAATTTGGGATAATTGGTTGTAAAAAGAAGAAAAGGGGAAAAATTCTGAAATCTTGCTCTCAAAGTCCACCTCCTTAATTTGGGATAATTCACTGTAAAAAGAGGAAAAGGGGAAAAAATCTTAAATCTTGTCCTCAAAGCACCTCCTCAGTTTGGGATGATTCGCTGTCCATTCATGCACTCCACAGACGCAGGGCACATCAAGTGGACCGTGGAGCTTTAATCCGCTGCCTCCAAGGCTGCACCGAGATATTTCCCTGTCTCTTCTCTGCTCTCACAGCTCCCGGGTCTCAGCCTTGGACCTGACCCCGCCTCTGTGCATAGGTCGCTGGAGGACGTCCGTTCTTCGCTCAGACAGGACGGGTTTAAAGGAGCCGCTGATTCGGGGGCTCTGTCTCACTCAGGCAGAGGGGAGGGAAGCACACGCAGTCCGGGGTGGGCCTGCGGCGGCAGAGGCCAGTGTGACATTGCACCAGCCCAAGACGCTCCGTGCGCTTACCCGGGGAAGCCGTCCCTGGGTCCCGGGACCCCGGCAGTGGCGGGCTGCACAGGCTCCCTGGAAGGGGGTGTGGACAGTGACCTGCGCTCGCACAAAGGCCTTGTGGCGGTGGCAGCAGCAGCCCCAGCGTCCCACGCCCGTCTCCGGGGTCTGCGCCTTTAGCCGCGGCTCACGCCCGTCTCTGGAGCTTCTTTAAGCAGCGCTCTTAATGCCCTCTCCTCGCGCACCAGGAAGCAAAAGGGAAGAAAAAGTCTCTTGCCTCTTTGGCAGCTCCAGACTTTTTCCCCGGACTCCCTCTGGGCTAGCCATGGTGCACTAACCCCTTCAGGCTCTCTTCCTGCCGCCAGCCCAGTCCTCTCCCTGCTCTCCGACTGAAACCTGATACCCGAGCCTCAGCTCCCCGCCCCGCCCACCCCGGCGGCCGAGCAGACAAGCCTCTTGGGCTGGTGTTTTCCTGAGGGCACCGATCCTCTGTGCGGGAATCTCTCTGCTTTGCCCTGTACACCCCTGTTGCTGTGCTCTCCTCCGCTACTCCGAAGCTTCCCCCTCCGCCACCCGCACTCTCCGCCCGCGAAGGGGCTTCTAGTGTGTGGAAAGCTTTCCTCCTTCACGGCTCCCTCCCACTGGTGTAGGTCCCGTCCCTATCCTTTTGTCTCTGTTTATTCTTTTTTCTTTTGCCCTACCCAGGTATGTGGGGAGTTTCTTGCCTTTTGGGGGGTGTGAAGTCTTCTGTCAGTGTTCAGTAGGTGTTCTGTAGGAGTTGTTCCACGTGTAGATGAATTTCTGATGTATCTGTGGGGAGGAAGGTGATCTCCGCGTATTACTCTTCCGCCATCTTCCTCCCTTTCCTCCTTTATTCTTTCTTGCCTTTTTTTCTTTGTCCTTCCTTTCTTCCTTCCTTCCTTCTATCCTTCCTTCCTTCCTTCTTTCCTTTTATTTAGGCAACTACTCATTTGCTAATTCACTCATTCACATTTTTCTTTTTTGCCGAGCACCTAGTGTGTTCTAAGATCAATGCTAATTACTAAAGCATAAAAAATATAAGCTATAACTACAGCTATAAAAATATTAGCTAAGGCTTCAGGAATAAGAGAGTATAGAATCACTTTTCCCTGTTCCTTCTAAGTATAATTATATACCCTGGAAATTATTTCATACACAGCAGTAAGAGAAATCTGAAATCTGAAAAAATAATGTGTACTGGCTAGAGAGTGCAGGATTTGAAGAATAAAAACATGGCAAGTTACCTGGGTTTTCTTTTCATCTCTCATATACCTTGGACTGGGCAATGGAGAGGACTGCCACAAGAAATGACCGACAGGCATAAAAGAAAAAAGGCAAAAAGAGAGGAAGAAAGAAAGATCGATAGCAAGACAGAATAAGAAAGAAGAGAGGGAGGAAGAAAGAAAAAACAGACCTGCTCTTTCTAACCAAAGGACTGGGAAAGTAGAAACCTAACAGAGACCTGAAGGGGAACCCCAAGCACTTCTCCACAAAGAGGGCCTCTGTTGATGATCCAATTCACCAACAGCAGTGGCAACAGCAAAGCCTCAGCCACCCCGGCCCCTGCTCCATACCTTAGGTCAGGTGAGTGCTGTGATCTCCCAGCAGCAGCAGAAACAAACTCCTAGCTCTCTTATCACCCAATCCAGAACCAGGGCCCAGAGAGTGGTCCCATCTTCTCATATCTACTGCAGTAGCAAAGCCCTGTGACTTCCTGGCTTCTACCCAGTGGTATAAGGGGACTAGGTCCAGTGGCTTCTTGCCTCATCCAGAATACTTCTCAGTGGCCCCACAGATGGCTCCAATAGGGTTTTAAGCAAGAGTCCCAGCAGCACCAGAAAACAAAGAAGACAAAAATAACATTGCAAGGGCTCAGAAACTAAATATTCATAGGAATTAAAGTCAGAGAAGTAGACTATAACTTACACACTAAACTTAAACAGAACAACTGCCTGCTAAAATAGAATACTTAGGAAAAAGTGTCCCCCAACAAAATAAATGTCCAGGATACAATTGAAAAAACCATTCATTATACCAAGAAAACTGGAGAACCAGAATTTAATGAGAAAAGATAATCAAGGAATGCCAATATGGCGATTAATCTTATACTGAAATTATCTGACAAGATTTTAAAAGCAACTGCCTTAAAAATCCTTTAAATCAATTACAAATTCTCACAAAACACACAAAAACAGAAAATTTCAGCACAGAAATAGAAGTTACATAAAATAACTAAAAGGAAATTTTAGAATTGAAAATTACAATAACTGAATTTTTTTTTTAAAAACTCACTAGTTGCACTCAATAGAGTGTCAATGAAAAGGACAGAATCACTGAACTTGAAGACAGACCAACAGAATAGAAGTTTCTGTAGAAAACTTTAAAAGAGCAAAAATTCATATTATCAGAATACAGAAGAAGAGAAAGAATGTGGTACTGGAAAAGGATTTGAAGAAACAATGGCTGAACACTTGCCAAACTAGGCAAAAGAAACAAATCTACGCACTCAAACATGTGAGAACCTCAAACAACCCCAAAGAAATCCACACCAAGACATAACAAAATTAAAATTCTAAATATTAAATAAAAAGAAAGAAAGCTTAAAAATAGCCAGAGGAAAAGAATGTATTACCGATAAAGGAACAGCAATTTAAATTACAATGGATTTCCTATCTGAAACCATGCAGGCCGGAAGGAAGTGGCACATTTTTTTTAGGTGGTGAAAGAACTGTCAACTCTAAAATGGAACCAGAGGGCTTCCCTGGTGGCACAGTGGTTGAGAGTCCGCCTGCCATGCAGGGGACACGGGTTCGTGCCCCGGTCTGGGAAGATCCCACATGCCGCGGAGCGGCTAGGCCCGTGAGCCACAGCCGCTGAGCCTGCACGTCCGGAGCCTGTGCTCCGCAACGGGAGAGGTCACAACAGGGAGAGGCCTGCGTACCTCAAAAAGAAAAAATAAATAAATAAATAAAAAATAAATAAAATGGAACCAGAAATTCTATATCCAGTGATGAAACTATCCACCAGGAATAGAGGAAATAAAGACATTCTCAGTCAAAGGAACACTAAAATAATTTGTGCTAGCAAATCTACCCTTAAATAATGACTAAAGAAAGCTCTCTCAACACAAAGAAAGTGATAACAGAAGAAGACAGGGATCTTTAGAAAGGAAAGAAGAACAATGAACTGGATAGTAAATATAATAGACTATTCTTCATCACATGAGCTTCATTTAGCAAATATTTTGATTAAAATAAAAGGTATAACTATCTGATGTAGTGCTAAATGTATTAGACAATTATATTTTTAAAATGGAGAGGGTAAAGGGACCTAAAGAGAAGCAAATATTCTACACTTCTAAGTTGTAAAACATTGACACAGGGCTTTCCTGGTGGTGCAGTGGTTGAGAGTCCACCTGCCGATGCAGGGGACACAGGTTCGTGCCCCGGTCTGGGAAGATCCCACGTGCCGCCGAGCGGCTGGGCCTGTGAGCCATGGCCACTGAGCCTGCGCGTCTGGAGCCTGTGCTTCGCAACGGGAGAGGCCCCAACAGTGAGAGGCCCGTGTACCGCAAAAAAAAAAAAAAAAAAGAAAATTGACACAATAGCTTGTGATAAGTTATACATGTATACAGCAATACCTATGACAACCACGCAGAAAATTATACAAGTGGATATACTCAAGCCATCGTAAATAAATAAAAATGTAACTCTAAAAGATGTTTAGGTAATCTAAGAAAGGCTAGAAGAAGGAAACAAAGGAACAAGAAACACAGGAACAAACAGAAACAATAATGACAAAATTAAACCTCAACATATACATAACTTCTTTATATGTTAAAATGTCTAAATACACAAATTAAAAGACAGAGATTGGCAGAATAGATCCAACTCATAATTCAACCATACTCTGTATACAAATCGTTAATTGAATTAAGAAAAGATGATTAATCTTAATAAGATACCTTGGGATATATAATTATAATATAATACCTTGGAAAAATTTTAATGAGTGAAGGGTTTTTTGATGTAATTTCATTTGACATACAATTTTAATATAGGCAATAAGTATCTTTGTACACGTTAATAAAAATATTGATATTTAGATATTTAAAACTGACAAAATAACTGACAAAAATACCAGTAAATCACTACTTTCAAAATGGCACAGTACATTGTGACACCAAAATAATGAAAACCTGTATTTTAGTCACCATGATTTTTAAAAAATTTTACTTACTTGGAAACTAAAATAACTGTCTAAATTATTGCTTTTGAACATAGTGTATCTATGTGATATAAAGGGACATGTTTGCCAGGATTGAGTTTTTTTTTTTGCGGTAGGCAGGCCTCTCACTGTTGTGGCCTCTACCGTTGCGGAGCACAGGCTCCGGACGCACAGGCTCAGTGGCCATGGCTCACGGGCCCAGCCGCTCCGTGGCATGTGGGATCCTCCCGGACCGGGGCATGAACCCGCGTCCCCTGCATTGGCAGGTGGACTCTCAACCACTGTGCCACCAGGGAAACCCGAGTTTTATTTTTTAATGCATTTCATTTAGTGGAAATATAAATTTACCTGAAGATTTCTGACTTTTTTCTCATAACCATATTTAAACAGAATAAAAAAATTTCAAAGGAATGAGTAATTTCTACAGCAATATTGTAGAGTAGATGTATAAGGATGAAATGGGGGGAAATCCCTAGATTATGTCTTTGTTCTTCCCCTTGCTTTTCCAAGCCACCGACTTTGTGCACCCATGAGATATTAGCTGTCCCTGGGTGAATCTCTGTGGCTGTTGAGTGGTAAAAAACAAATATATTTAGCACTTAGCTTAATCTACGAAGAGAAACAGATAACTCTTCTTGAACTGAAAGGGAAAGATTTATATAGATAAGGTGAAATTATCTCCCTTCAAAATTAGAGGAAAGCAATGGGAATAATCTATACATGATTATAAGTGCAACAGATACATAAAAATGAGTTTGAGAATTAAAAATAATCCCTTTAGTTTTCAGGCTTTCACCATGTTGATTTGGTTCATTACTGTCAGAAAACAAAGAGTAAGAAGCTGGAGGGTTAGACAGTGATTAGAAATGATTCAAAAGGCTTTCATGGGCGTTTACTCCTAGCAAGATATGCTTTCTCATGAGGGTCTTGTAATTTGGTTCTGATGGTCCATATCCAAATTGCATAGTTGCTGAGCATTGTTAGAAGAATGAGACTGGGGCTTCCCTGGTGGCGCAGTGCTTGAGAGTCCGCCTGCCGATGCAGGGGACGCGGGTTCATGCCCCGGTCCGGGAGGATCCCACATGCCGCGGAGCGGCTGGGCCCGTGAGCCATGGCCGCTGAGCCTGTGCGTCCGGAGCCTGTGCTCCGCAACGGGAGAGGCCACAACAGTGAGAGGCCCAATTAGCTAAAAAAAAAAAAAAAAAGAAGAATGAGACTGAAACAGGGAATGGAACAGGGTGTACGATAGAATCTATCCATCTGGAACTAGCAAACCAAGGCAAGAATTACCTTATGGTCTGCAATTTATATGCTAAACATGGAGATTCTTCCTAAAACAAGATGTCGTATGTTGATATGAAAATTCCAGCAAAGCACAGTTGTAGCAAACATCAAACTATCACTGACTTTCAGAATCATAGCTCATAGTAAAGTAGTAATAGCTTTATGAGCTAAATGTTAAGTCTTTGGAAGGGTATTTCTTAGTTGTTTTAGTGAAACCCAAAATTAGAGTTTTAAGTTTAATGACTAAGTTGACATTGAAAAATGAATAATAGGGCATTGTGAAAGGTAAAAATTGTAAATCATGTTAAACAATCATGCAATTGGAGGAGACAGTTTATTGGAAAACAAGTCTAATCCATGTTGTATACATTTAAGCATTTACTGAGTACTTATATGACAGACTATTCCCAAATAATTTCTGCAGTTATTCATGTTCTGGCTTTAGTTAAATATGACTCCTAAAAGCGGCTGAGGGACATGGAAACTAAAATGTTAATAACATCCACTATGTATCGAACATAGATCAAGATATTTTCCAAAAATTCTTTTACTCGGTTTTTCACAAGAAACCTGCTCATCATTATCCCTATTTAATAAATGAGAAAATAGAATTCATGATTTCATTTAAATTGTCCAAGGTCACAAATGCACTAGGTAGTTGAACTGAAATTGAACCTGAATCTCTTACTATAAAGACCATGTTCTTTGCCTTTTGACATGAATTGTGCTATAATAAACCTGATTTTCAGCATCTTCAGGGGACAACTAATTTCCTCTGATGAAATATGACTCTCTCAGCTGTTGAAAATGTACAATGTTGAAAACGTTGGTCACTGAAATGCTATAATTGAAGAGAATCTAAAAAACTATTTGTACTAAGATATGTCCTCTCTCACCTGAAATTCCCAATAAATAAAGCTTTTAAAGTTTCAGAAACCATAAATATAAGGCACACATATTGTGGGGGTAAAGCACTACTATTGCATGTAGGTAGAACAGAAAAAAAAAAAAAAAAAAAAACAAAGCAGGGACTTCCCTGGTGGCACAGTGGTTAAGAATCCACCTGCCAATGCAGGGGACACAAGTTCGAGCCCTGGTCCAGGAAGATCCCACATGCTGCGGAGCAACTAAGCCTGTGAGCCACAACTACTAAGCCTGCACTCTAGAGCCCGCGAGCCACAACTACTGAGTCTGTGTGCCACAACTACTGAAGCCCGTGTGCCTAGAGCCCATGCTCTGCAACAGGAGAAGCCACCACAATGAGAAGCCCACGCACCTCATCGAAGACCCAATGCAGCCAAATAAATAAATAAACAAATAAATAAATTGAAAATAAATAAAATAAAATTCTAAAAAATAATAAAACAAAGCAATTTCCAATCAATTTCAAAAATATTTACTGAGAATCAGGTAGAGAATAAGATGCTGAGGACATAAGAAAAATAGGCCTTCAACAAAGGCTGAATTTTATTGCTGAAAATCTCTTAGGTCTAACTCCAATCAGTTCACATAGAAAGAGCTAACTTGGTGTCAGACATATTTCAGATTTAGGTTTGCAACTTACTACAGTAGTTCTGTGGCCTTGGTAAAATTACTTCAGTTAGGCTTTCCTGAGTTTCTGTTGTTTTTCTCTTAATCGAGAATAATAAGTTAGTTCAGAGAGTTTCTGTGTGGCAATTAAATGAAAGAATTTTTTTTAAGTCTAGCTTAGTGCCTAGAATTACTAAATGTGAATTTCATCCATGCAGAACAAGATTCCCACAGATGCCAGGTTTAAGCAGGACTTAATCCATTTCCTTTTCCAAATTTCAAAATTTGCACATCAGTTTAGAAGTTGCCATTGCTTTTTTCAAAACACAAAGATGATCAGCTCTTGAAATGTTCAGAGAGAGCAGTTATGAAGGAAAAAATACCTAATTGTGTCAGAGCAAATTATCTAGCTTTGTCAATAAAATATTACTGTGTCCTGTTAATGAAGTATTTAATCTTCTGCCTGCTTTCTTTTAAACAAGGTGAGGTTATTGTGTCAAATACTTTGATTTGAACGTTAAATTTTTTCCAAAGTCTAACTGGTCCACCTCTATGTTGGTGTTTAAGATAGTTATCTGGAGAGAGAAGTGTTTACCTAGAATTCGGCCTCACCAGTTCCAGAGAATTCCTGGAGACACTTGGCTGGTTCACTGTCTTATGCAATAAGTATACCAAGTATTCCCTTAAAATTATTGGCAGCCTAGCTTTGTAATAACACACAGTGGTAAAAATAAAAATAAATGAAAAAAAAACAGAGACAAACCAAAACCATTATCCATATCTTCCAACCTAATACAATGCAAATCATAAAAAATCCCAGCAGGCCTTTTGGTAGATATTGATCAGCCATTCCTAAAATGTATATGGAAATGCAAAAGATCCAGAAGAGTCAAGGGGAACTAAGATCCCACAAGCCACGTGGTGTGGCCAAAAACAAAACAAAACCAGAAGAGTCAAGCCATATTTGTAAAAGAACAAGTATTTGGAAGACATACACTTCCCAATTTCTAAAGGTTCTATAAAAAGGTGCAAAAATCAAAACAATGTGGTGTTGCTGTAAGACTAAGAATGTTGATCAATGAAATAGAATTGAGAGTCCAAGAAACACAACACATTTTTAGCCAATTGATTTTTTGACAAGAAGTGCCAAGACAATTAAATGAGAAAATAATAATTTTTTGACAAGTAGTGCTATAACAACTGAATGCCCATATACAGGAAGATGAATTTAGACTCTTATCTCACATTGTACACAAAATTAACTCAAAATGAATCATAAATGTAAATGTAAGAATTAAAACTATACAGCTTTGAGAAGAAAACATGGAAAAAACATTCCATAACTTCAGCTAGGCAAAGTGTTCTTAATATTTAAGACACTGTTAAGAAAATGAAAGACAAGCCACAGCCTGAGAAAAAATATTTGCAAATCATGTATCTGATTAAAAAATACTTTTACATAGAATAGAAATAACTTTTACAACTAAATATTAATAAAAAAATTAACCAACTTTTTCTAAGTGAGTACTTTAGAATATTGGAATAGATATTTCACCCAGAAGATATATAAATGAATAATAAACATATGAAAAGATGGCCATCACAATTAGTCATTAGGGGGAAATGCACATTAAAACTACAACAAGATACTACTTTACACCCACTAGAATGGTTATCATTAAAACTACTGAGCATAACATGTGAAGATGTGGAGAAGTCTGAAACCCTCGTATATTGCAGGGGAGAAGGTAAAATGGTATCGCCACTCTGGAAAGATACCTTGGTACCTCCTTAAAAAGTTAAACATAAACTGACCAAGTGATTCAGTGATTTCATTACTAGGTATCTCCTCAAGAGACATGTAAACATATGTTCACACACAAAAAAAATCTTTTCTGGGAATATTCACAGCAGCATTATTCATATGTCAATCACCAGAAACAGTACAATTTCGATCAAGTGGTGAACAAATAAATTGTTTGTGGTATATCTCCACATTGGAATATATTCATCAATAAAAACGAACAAATTACCGATGTATGCTACAACATGGATGATTCTCAAAATACTGTGCTAAGGCAAAGAGGCCATATGCAAAAACACCTACATATTGTATGTTTCTGGAATGTCCAGAAAAGGCTAGTCTACAGAGACAAAAAAAAAAAAATCAGTGTTAGTCTGGGCCCGGGGCTACAAACAGGGATTCACTGCAAACAGGCAAAATGGATCTCTTAGGGGTGATAAAAATGTCTTAAAACTGACTGCACAATTCTATGTAAATATAATAAAATCATTGAATTTTACATTTATAATTGATAGATTTTATGTCATGTAATCATACTTCAATAAAGCTGTTTTTAAAAAGTAAGTAAACTGATGGGAATTTCTTTTTCCCAGAGCAAGACTGAAAACACACACACACACACACACACACACACACACACACACATGAAAACCAAAGGATATATTCACTGGTTGATAAAAGCAAAAGTATTTTCCTCATCAAGAGTTTGAGTGTCAACACTTTTTGATTAATTATTTGTATTGTCTGCCACATGTTTAGCTTACTGCATAGATGTTCCAATCAGATATACAATTTGCCTTAATGCATTAAAACACCTACACCAAAGTAATAATTATTTACCAACTTTTTAAACAAAATTTTCATCATATATTTTGTGATTGAAAAAAAACCCTAAAAAGTTACTATTACCAAAAACAATTAAAAAAATTCAGCAGACTAAATTGTGTAAGCTCTCGGAGGGCCTGCTTGGAGAATAGTTGAAATATAGAAGAAAACATCCAGCACCTAATGGTCAAAGTGATATAAACACAGAAATATTCCTATGTTTAGGAAGGTAGAAAAGAGGAGATATTTTTGACAGTTTTATCATAATGAATAAAATTTTCAAGCATCCTTTGAAAATGGCCTAACACATATGTTTTATTTACCTGCATTGTTATTATTTTAGCCTCTGAACTAATAAATATCAGAAGAGAATTACATTTAGTACTCTGAGAGTGACTGTGACATGGAAAGCAAAAAGTCAGTGAAGCTATAGAAAAGCCCGGTGTTAAAATACTAGGAGAAAATTAAATCGATTTTAAAATATTACTTTTTAGTTAATGTTTATTGTGTAAGATATACAAACACATATGAAGATATGTATAGAGATATAGACAGATGTATGTGTATCTATGTCTATATATACCTATTTATATATAATGTTTTATTCACTGGATTTCCCGTGGCTCATTTAGATGATCTTGCGACAGGGCGGAAAAGATGTGGAAATACAACTTTAAATCCTAAAACAATGCTGGCAGAGCTGGATATACCAAACCGAGCTTCTGTACAAACAGAAATCAGTCCCCAAAGCACAGTATTTTGTTTTCAATGTTTTATAAAGTACTGGAGGTATTTTTTCTATAGATAATTGCAAACATGTCTTATCTTATTACTTATATTTACTTAATGCTCTATGAATCTCAGATGAACCTGCTCCAACAATCATTTCATGCATCCCAATAAAACAGTTGATATTGCATCTGCGTGTTAATTTAAGTGCTATTTTCAGAACTGTTTCACATGCACTACACAAAGAAAGTGTCAAAATGAGTGAGGGAATTTTCTATTTCTAGGAACATATGCTTTTTAAAACATTTTCCACTTGTTCAATGACTGAATAGATGTTTCCACCTTAATAAATGAAAATATAATACCCATATCAATTATATGCTTAAGGGAATTTGCTTTACATCCTTCCTGGTTGTGCTGTTACCTTCTACAAAAGGGGAAGATCAGCTGAGCAACACAAAATTTTTTAATATAATTTATGGAGGGCATTAGAGTTTGATAAGCTGCAAACAAGAACTCTTTAAATTTAAAAACATATACAATTTATACACTTGCAACCTATTTACTGCAAATGTGACTTTTTTAAGCTATGGGATTTTTTTTTACCCTGTTGGTTTTGTTGAAATTAATGTAAACTTTTTGTACATAAATTACAGGATGTATGTATCTAATGTACCTAAAAGTTTATGAATCATCACTGTCCAATTGAACTTTCTATTGATGGAAATGTTCTAAAATTTGCATTGTCCAGTATGGCAGACACTAGGCATACATAGCTATTGAGCACTGAAATGTGGCTAACGTGACTTAGAAAATAAACTTTTAATCTTATTTAACTGTAATTAAATTTAAATAGCCACATGTGGCTATGGCTTGTGGATTAGAAAACACAGAAAGAGGAGGAAACTTGGAATCATACTTTTTTATTATCTATAGTAATTTTCATTAGAATTCTAGGTCAGATCTCTATAAATCAGAGCGAAGTGGAAGGTTAAACAGAGCTGGCAAATTTGGGTTTTGTTTGTTTGTTTGTTTTTGTTTTTGGCCATGCCGCGCTACCTGTGGGATTTTATTTCCGACCAGAGGTTGAACCCAGGCCCTTGGCAGGAAGGGCACAGAGTCCTAACCACTGGACCTCCAGGGAATTTCCCAGAGCTGGCAAATTTGTGCTATGTATAGTCCAAAGTCAACTTGCATTCAAGTTCAACTTGCAGTATGTCATTTTGATTTGCTATTTATTGTTTGCTCTTTTAATGATTTGGTCTTCAGTTTACCCTAAAATATTTAAATTTAGATGTGAGGTGAGGTCATTTCATACATTTGAAAAGGATTTTATTCAAAAGGCAGTATTTCTGTGGGAATTTGTGATAAATAGATCAAAAGGACCCAAACCTTCAAACATAAAGAGATTGATAGTCAATCCTTGTTACTCCAATCAAATGTACCTTTCAGAAAGTGTCATTTATTTTCTCCACTGTATTGTATATGAAGAATATTTAGAAAGTTCTAAAAAGTAGACTCATCAAGCAGGAAGGACTCAGTCAAGCAAAAAGATCCTTTATGGAAAGCATAGGTTGTCAGAAATTGTACCACAGCTCACTGTTGCTTTGTTCTTTTTATGTTTTAGTTTTCTACTATTTGTGTTAGTTTATAAGACTATGTCTTCAATTTCTTTTATCTCTTATTATGCAATGTTTAATCTGCTATTAATTCCATTTAATTTCATCTGTCACATTACAGTTTTCACCTCTACAGGTTTGATTTAGGTCTTTATTACATGTTTCATATTTCTGATTGACTTTTTTCAGAGCTTTATTGAGATCCATTTAAAGTGTAAATTGACTGGTTTTTTTTTTTTGCATAGAATTGTGCAACCTTCTCTATAGTCTAATTTTAGAACATTTTCATTTATTTACCCAGTAAAAGAAACCCCATGTCCATTTGCAGTCTCTCCCCATACACTAGCAACCTCCCCCCATTCCCGTGCCAGCTCCCAGCCCTGGCAACCACTAATCTATTTTCTGTTTCTTCAGATATGCTTAATCTGGACATGTCACATTAATGTAATCATACAATATCTGCTCTCTTTCAACTGGCACTTAGCATGTTTTCGAGGCTCATCTATGTTTTAGAATGTATTTGTACCTCATTCTCTTTTATTGCTGAAAAATATCCCATTTAATGGATGTAGATTTTTGTTTTTTCCATTCACCAGCTGAAGGGAATTGGGTTGTTTCTACTTTTCAGCCCTTGTAAATAATGCTGCACTATGGATATTTGTGTACAAGTTTTTATGAGCATGTTTTCATTTCTCTTGGATATATACCTAGGAGTGGAATTGTGGTTCATATGGTCACTATATGTTTTACATTTTGAGAAACTGCTAAACTGTTTTCCAAAAGCAGATGCACCATTTTACATTCCTACCAGTAACATGAGCAGCCCACTTTTTCCATATCCTTATCTCTTATCTTTTTGATTATACCTCTGCTTATCTTTTTGAACATAACTGTTTTAAAACCCTTGTCTGCTGATTCTAGCATCTATTTCTATTCTGAACAGTGATTGATTTTTCTCCTAAACATGGGTTTTCTTTCCTGCTTTTTTGCAAGCTTTTTTTTTTTAATATCTTCATTGGCGTATAATTGCTTTACAATTATTAGTTTCTGCTTTATAACAAAGTGAATCAGCTATACATATACATAATCCCCATATCCCTTCCCTCTTGAGCCTCCCCCCCACCCTCTCTATACCACCCCTCTAGGTGGTCACAAAACACCCAGCTGATCTCCCTGTGCTATGCGGCTGCTTCCCACTAGCTATCTATATTACATTTGGTAGTGTATATATGTCCATGCCACTCTCTCTTTGTCCCAGCTTCCCCTTCCCCCACTGTGTCCTCAACTCTGTTCTCTATGTCTGTGTCTTAATCCTGCCCTGCCTCTAGGTCCATCAGTACCATTTTTTTAGGTTCCATATATATGCGTTGACATACAGTATTTGTTCTTCTCTTTCTAGCTTGGTAGTTTTTAATTGGATGTCAGACATTGTGAACTGCACCTTACTGGTTGCTGGACATTTTTGCATTTCTATAAATATTATTTAACTTTGGTCTATCATATACTTAAATGATGTTAACCGTTTGATCCACTTGGGCTTTGCTTTTAAGATTTGTTAGGTGGCACTAGAGGCGTGAGGTGTCTAGGTTAATGCCCTGCTACTAAGGCAAAACCTGTCTGTGTACGCTAACCAACGCCCCATGGATTATGAAGTTTTCCAGCCTGATTGGTGGAAGGAGTTACTGACCCTAAGTGATCTCTGGGAATCCTTAAAACCCCTTGGGGGTAGTTTCCTCAAACACAAGATGCTCAGAACTCAGCAGAATACTGGAGAAAACTCTACAGAACTCCGAGTTCTCTCTCTGAGCAACCCTCTCCTTTCTGCTATACTCTAGAGGACATTACCTGCCTTGGTCTCCCCCAAACTTTCGGCTCCAACCGGTCAACGCAGGCATTTCGCTGGGCTGTGTTTAGGTTTTCCTCCCAAACCCGCATCCTGGAAAATCTTTTAAAGGCTGTAAGCATTTTCAGCTGATATTTGTTTCCTCAGTCTCCAGGATCGGTTATCAGTTATTAATGCCAAGTGTCTCGGAAGGCAGACCCAGCGTTCTCCTTCAAGAGCAGATTTTTTTTCTTTTTCTTTCTTTTTTTTTTTTTAATAAAGGTAACTCAGAGTTGAAAAGCCAAACAGAGCAAAGGTCTTTCCTCTTAGTCTGAGAACTAGGCAGAGCACCGCTGAGAGAGCTCAAGCCGCACCTCCACGCCTCAGCACCGCCTACGGGTTACTGCGCAGGCGTAGAACTTCTGCGCGCCTGCAGGGCTCAGCAACAACTGCGCCTGCGCCAAACAACGGGGCGCGCCAACGCGCCGATCTGCGCCTGCCAATGAGAGTGCCCAATGGTCCTTGATTCCCGCCCACTGACAGGACATCCTATTGCCTGTCCCGGCGCGCGGTTCGCGGCGGGCCCAAAGTGGACGGAGGTTAGAACTGAAGCGCGGCCCGGGGAAGGATGGAGGTGGCAGAGACTAAGGCGGAGGCTGCTGCCCGAGAGTAAGTGTGTCTCGCCAGGTGGCATCCGGGGGGCGGGCTGGGGCGGACCTTGCGCGGTCCCAAGTAAAATCAGTAATTCCCCTCCACCCCTTACAGCGGTTGCGGGTCGACTAAGCCATGAAGTGATCCTAACCCCAGCCCCCCAGTCTTAGGTTCCTGAGGTGATGGTTGCCTCTTTCCAGGAGTAAGGGCTATGAGGGACTGTCCGTCCCCCACCACGTACGCACACCCCCCAGAGGTGTGTCCTGAAAGGGGACGGTTCCATCCCTGTCAACCCTCCATATCTCTTCGCACGCAGATCGACCATCCTAACAGGAGACTTTCCACCCCTAGGACCATTCAATTTCTGTCACCCCTGTCCAACACACACTCTCCCGGTGGGTTATTTTATCCCCATCCCCGCCTCCTAATGGAGTGCTTCGGCCGCTAACAAGGGAGAACTCTGGAGAGCCTAGACCCAGGGATCCAGCCCCCGTCCTTAGCTCCTCCTCCAGTACTCTGATACCCTGCCCCCAGGCTTGTGTTCTCTGCGTGGCGGGGCTCCCCCATTCCCTGTATATCTCCATGACTGATTTCAGAAACTCAAACGGTTTCTGTTCAGTGAGACATTCCCTATTTAAAATCACAGCTCCTTCCCCACACTCCTATTCGCCTTGCTTTGCTTATTTTTCTTCACGGCACTTACTACCTCCATGTGTCTTCCATACAGACACCAGTGTTGGTCCCAGATGGCCCTTCAAGCCTGTGCTAGGCAGGACAAGACTCAGCATTAATACACATAATCACATATGTTCACGTGCACACAAATTGACTAGAACTAGGACCCCAGGAGTCTGCAATTTTTCCTGTTTTCTTTCCCCTTCAGGGCCCTGGCCAAGGTGGCAGACATCCTGGAGCCTATAGGTCTTCAGGAGGAGGCAGAACTGCCGGTGCAGATCCTGGCTGAGTTTGTGATGGTACGTACAAGATGGGAGCTAGCCTTTCACAAGCCAGGGACTGCTCCTGGGTCCTCCTATTGAGATACTGGGCAGCGATAATGGTGAGCAGACTGGAAGGTAACCTTGTTGGCCTATAGTACAAGGAGGTAAGAATGTTACCTGCATCCACCCTCCCTCTGAACAGGACTCCCGGAAGAAAGACAAGCTCCTCTGCAGCCAGCTTCAAGTAGTAGACTTCCTGCAGAGTTTCTTGGTTCAGGAAGGCACTGCCCAGGACCTGAACCCCTTGGCTTCTGAAGACACGAGCCGTGAGTGGGCAGGGGGTTGGAATAGGGGCTTCCCTGAGTGAAGAAGGAAGAGGGACATCAGTCAAGTCAGCTGTTTGGCTGACGGGAAGACTGAAGCCCCAGTGTTGCAGGCAGGTGGGCCAACTTCACTTATTCCCTCACTCTTGGCTCTTCTCAGGGCAGAAGGCAATTGAAGTCAAAGGGCAATGGAAAGAGCTGAAGGCCACCTACCAAGAGCACGTGGAGGCCATCACAAGTTCCCTGACCCAGGCACTGCCCAAGGTGGAGGAGGCCCAAAGGAAGCAGGCCAAGCTCCAGGAGGCCCTTGAACAACTCCAGGCCAAGGTGAACCAAGGATGAGGGGAGGAGAGGGCAGGCAGAGAGGAGGAGGAAAAGGGTGAACATGCTGGGTTGGACCCACTGGCTGTCTTTTAAAATCCAACCACATGGCTGAGTAATATTCCATTGTATATATGTGCCACGTCTTTTTTAAAATTTATTTATTTTATTTTTATTTATTTTTGGCTGTGTTGGGTCTTCGTGTCTTCGCGCCGGCTTTCTCTAGTTGTGGCAAGCGGGGGCTACTGTTCACTGCGGTGCGTGGGCTTCTCATTGCGGTGGCTTCTTTTGTTGCAGAGCCCGGGCTCTAGGCGCATGGGCTTCAGTAGTTGCAGCACACTGGCTCAGTAGTTGTGGCTTACAGGCTCTAGAGTGTAGGCTCAGTAGTTGTGGCGCACAGGCTTAGTTGCTCCCCGGCATGTGGGATCTTCCCCAGACCAGGGCTTGAACCCATGTCCCCTGCATTGGCAGGCAGATTCTTAACCACTGCACTACCAGGGAAGCCCCTGTACCACATCTTCTTTATCCATTCATCCGTCAATATTACTCAGTCATTAAAAAGAATGAAATAATGCCATTTGCAGCAACATGGATGGACCTGGAGATTATCATACTAAGTGAAGTAAGTCAGACAGAGAAAGACAAATATCATGATATCACTTATATGTGGAATATAAAAAAAAATGGATACAAATGAACTTATTTACAAAGCAGAAACAGACTCACAGACTTAGAGAATGAACTTATGGTTACCAGGGGGAAGGGTGGGGGCCAGGGATAGATTGGGAGTTTGGGATTGACATATACACACTGCTATATTTAAAATAGATAACCAACAAAGACTTACTGTAAAAAAAAAAAAAATGAAATCCAAACATAAAAATGCACTCCTCCTCTCCTTGTTCCCCTCCTTTGCTTACCTGCAGAAGCAAGTGGCCATGGAAAAACTCAGAATAGTCCAGAAGCAGTGGCAGCTACAACAGGTAGGTCCATTCACCTAGGAAAATACCTCTTCTCACCACCATGCTATTGTATGGGCCAAGTTCTAGAAAACCTTTATTCTGTTTCCTCCTGCATTATAGCATGGGTACCAACATGGACTTGAATCCTAGCATCACCACTTACCACTGCATGACCTTGGGCAGTCACCTAACTTTCTCTGCTTCTGTTTCTTCATCTGTGAAAGAAGAAAATAATAGCATCTACTCTATAGAGTTATTATGATGATTAAGTAATTGGTACAGCAAGTGCTTAAAATAGTGCCTGGCACATAGCAAACTAAATAAGTGTTATCATCATTTTTGTGCTCCTTTTCTCCAGAATGCCTCACCTTGTAACAATACATTCTGATCCTTCCTTTTTTCTAAGCCCCTGGTCCTGCCTAAAGTGAGTAGAGTCCCTCTTTCCATCTATGTGTCTGAACCCCCAGCTAGGTCTAGGCTGTAGGGGTTGGGGAAGTGGCTCTAAGACGTCAGCATCTGAGGAACCGTGTCTACATTCTCACTCCTGGTAGGAGAAGCGTCTGCAGCATCTGGCAGTGGTTTCTTCAGAGTTGAGGGAGCGTCAGACAGGAACTCAGCAGGAGCTTGAACGGCTATATCAGGAACTTGGAACCCTGAAGCAGCAGGCAGGGCAGGAGCAGTACAAGCTGCAGAGGTGAGGCCGGGAGCATGGGCTACAGACCCAGGGTGGTTCAGCTAAGGTTCCCTCTCTTCACACCCACCTCTTCCTTCCAGGTACCAGACCTTCCTCCACCTGCTATACACCCTTCAGGGTAAGCTGCTATTCCATGAGGCTGAGGCAGAGATGCCACAAGAGCTGGATCTTCCTAAGGATAAGCCCCAGCAGCTGACCCAGCCCCAGGAGCAGAACATTCGAGACACCATGGGGAGAGATGAATGTGTGTCCTCCAAGGTGAATGAAAGATGGAACAGTTGGGCAGGGAGGCAGAGAGAAAAGCTGGGAGATAAATCTTACTCACTGCTCATACCTTGTCTCCCCAAGGCCAACAACCCACAGCCTGCTGGAGATACAGGCTTACCATGGCTTCCTGGGAGACAGCAACATGGGGAAGGATCCTAGAGCAGGTCAGACTCCGACTCAGACCATGGTGTCCCTGGACTGTAGGTATGGCAGGAGAGAGGGTCTCTGGTCTATCTGTCTCTGTTTCTGTGCTCCCCTATTCATGGAGGGGATGGGACATGGGGAGGAGCAAGGAGTTTATCTTATGGATGAAGTTTTGTACATTATCCCCATGCCCAGCCTACCCTGGGCTAATCCCGCTCTTCCTCTTCCCCAGCTCTCTGGCCTCACCCACATTGCAGGATGGACTTAAATTCCTTGAGTGCAGCCTGATTTTTGACTACATACCAGGTCGGGGCAGGCTCTGGATTCTGTTTATTAAAAGCCCTGGAGTTCTCTCAGCTACCTGTTCGTCCACTTATCTTCATATGTTGGTGGGAAGAACCACACTCATAGGCCAGCAACAAGATAGGTGCTGGGACTGGTGTGAATAGGGAGGGTACAGATGGGGAAGGGACCTGGCCTGGGGCATCAGGGATTGCATGCCCAAAGGGGTGTACTACAAACATGCTGAGTTTAATTCAGGGAGAAGGTGAATGCTTTATGCAGGTGATTAGATGTGGGAGGATAATTTTAATTACTGATCCAAATGTTTACTGAATCTCTGATTTGTGCCAGGTCCCTTGCTATGAACTGGAGCTACATCAGTGGGCTTATCTGACCAGTCCCTGCCTACATGGAGCATAATGAGAATGAACAATTGAAAAGATAAATAGGATGATTTCAGGGTGTGTTAAAACAGGGTAGCAAACTAAAACAGAGTAATACAATGAAGAGCAATAGTGAGAGTATAGAGACCCCTATCTGTGTATATTGGCCTGTGTCTATGAGTCAGTATTTCTATTTGTGTTTCTGTGTCTTTGTTTGTTGCTTTCAGTCTCCATTCCTCTGTGTGTCTGTCGCTGGGTGTGTGGACAGGGGCGGGCACTACTGTGTTTGAGAAAGAGATTACATTCCTGATTGGAATTGTGGAAACTGCTACTTCAGAGAGAAAGAGAGAAAAATGAGAGTTCTCAGAGAGTAGAAAACTCATTTTCCGTATGAGAAAAGGACCTTCATGTGAGAGAAAGACCTAAACATCCCCATGAGAAAGACCTAAACATCCCCATGAGAAAGACACTGGGGCCTTTTGTTTTTGGTGAGAGAAAGTTTTAAGAGTCAGTGTTCCCTGTTCTGTCTCAGACTGGGTCACCTTCTCTCAGGTGGAGATTGAGATCCTTGTGCATTCCGATGGTTTGCCCTGCTTTACTAAGGTGTCCCTAGTTTTCTCTCAAATTGTCTTTTGAAATATGTTGGCCCCATTTTTTACGTATGAAATAGGATAATTATCAGAGGTCTTTGGGCTCAGAGGGGATTGAGGATACTCCACCAGGGAGCACACAAATGTCCACAGAGTGGCTTCCTCAATCTACTCATACCCCTCCCTCCCACATGGTTGCTGTTGTAGCCTTCTAGTAACCCAAATATCCAGTCCCATTTTTCCCTCCCTCCTACTGGGTGGGCTCCCTTACTCCTACAGTCTCATTTCCTTTCTAGTCTCATGTTCTCCAAAATGTCTGCAGCACAAACGAGAGAGCAAGAGCACATATATATATATCCACCCCAGGAAAGGAGTGTCTACTAAGGGACACTGGGGTGTGGGTTGGAATGTTGTGGAGTTTCCCTATCTTTGCATACATTATGGCTGTCAGAAAGTCAGCAGGGAAGAGAAGACACTCACATGGCGCCCACCAAGATGGGGGTGAAGGATAATACCCTGAGATACTCCAAGCCAGGGACAGGGGAAGGAGATTGGGCAGATGTACAGTAATCAAATGCAGAGGACTGCAAACTTCTGGGAACCAGATTTCTCTCAAGGAGTGTGAAATGCATCAGTACACACTGAGGCCAAAGAGGAGGGGAGGCTTGATTATCTGTTATGTTCAAAGCCCTTGAATTGCCCATGTGTCTGGAGCCTCAAGTTGGCCAGAAGTGTCTTGACTGACAAGCTCAGGAATTGGGACTTGCTATCAGATAGAAGATGGACTTCAGCTTCCAGCTCTTCTCAGCCCTCTGTTAGTCCCTTAAAGACTATCCTTGTTTATTGATACTTGCACAAGGTAGATGTGTGCAAGGAGGAATACTACCCCTGGGAAATTGTGATCTCTTACACAAAGACATGGAAATCTGTGAGTCCACAGAAGCTGCTGAAAAGGCCCTGCTGCCTGCCAGGTTTTTTTCTCTTCCTCTTTTCTATTGAAGGGAAGGACACAGAAACCAGTGAAGAGTGGGGGTGGAGGGGAGACTAGGCAGTGAATCAGCACAGTCAAGACACTGTTGCTCTGTCTTGACCAGAAGTCTTCTTGATAACTTAAAGTGAAAATTAAGCTTACTCTGTTAAATCAATAGGAAAACTTTATTTTTCTATTCTCTTTAAGAATAATGTTTTCCTTTTTTTTTTTTTTTTTTTTTTTTACGGTACGTGGGCCTCACTGTTGTGGCCTCTCCTGTTGCGGAGCGCAGGCTCAGCGGCCAAGGCTCACGGGCCTAGCTGCTCTGCAGCATGTGGGATCCTCCCGGACCGGGTCACGAACCCGTGTCCCCTGCATCGGCAGGCGGACTCTAAACCACTGCGCCACCAGGGAAGCCCAATGTTTTCCTTTTTTAAAGATAATTTTGTTTAACATTATTATGGTTAAACATTATTTTGTTGATTTTTTTCTAGTTTCATATTTTCTAGGTATTGTCAACTTTTTCTAGGAATTTTTCATTTCTAGTCTTTTTAAGTTGGTATGAAGTTGTCGTAATCTTTTTAATCTAAATCTGCAGCCTGTTTTAAGATGGCCTAATGTTATATTCCTGATACTTTTTTTGTGCTTTACTGATTTTTTCCTTTATACATCCCTTCAGATTTTCATTCATTTTCAAATATTCAAATACTGAAAGATTGGCTTTTGTGATTTGCTATTGTATGTTTTGTTCTGTTTCATTGACTTGTGTCATATATCTTGCTCATTTTCTACCTTCTGTTTTTAGGTAGAGAATATGTATTTTTTTGGTAAACTCTTTATTTTTATCAGATAATAAACTTGTGTATTTGGATCTTTGTTTGTTTTCTCAAATAAACATTTAAAGCTATAAATTTCTTCTGGCTTCCTATTAGTATTTTCACAGTCATTCAATTCATAGAATTTCCTATTAAAATTATTTCTTTGCTTCATGAGTTTCTTAGAAAAATAATTTTGAAATATTTTACTCTATATGAGAGGATAATCTTTTTAAGTTTATTCTAATTTGGTCAGAAAATGTCATCTATGTAATAAAACTTTGAAATTTAATGAGGGAAGCAATTGTAGCCTTGAATGTGATTTTTTTTTAACGTTTCATGTTGATTTTAAACGAATGTCTGTTTTAGAACTGTCATATGTACTTTTTTATGTTTATTAGATTATGCTTGTTATGTTTTTGTTTATATCATCTATATACTTATTTTTTATTTTCTGAATATCATCTTCTGAGAGGGGTATGTTCAAGTCTCCAAAGTGAGAGTAGATTTGTTTTTTTCCTCTTACAAACATCTGGATAGTTTCAGCAAAGTTAATCCCCCTCATTCTATCTTTATAATCTTGAAATTTGTGAAACTAAGCTCATTTCAAATATTCTACCCTGAAGATAGAAAACTATCTTCCCATTTTAGAATCTTTCTGTCCTTAATAAATCCCATCCTGTCTTATAGAATTATGCAACTTCTTATATTACAATTTTTACGTCTCCTCTTTGGGCCAAATATGTGTAAGTTTTAAAATATAAACAGTGTGGTATTAAATCAACTAGTTTCCTTATTATTCCCAGCACAGTATTTAAATGACCCTTTTGATACTTTGAACATTAGGCTCTGAAAAATTTAGTGAGTTTTGACACACTTTGCTCTTGAAACCCTGAATAACCTAGGCATTAAGTCTGAAAACTATAGTCTCAGGAATCAACATCTTGAGGCCTTTTTAAACTGTCATGGAGCGGGGGGGGGGGGTAAATTCTTTTTATGTTGTTAAATTGAATTTGTGTAACTGTTGACATAGTTATAAAAAAACTTGTTAATCTTTATGGAGCTCTGCAATTTTAGATGCCATATTCAAACGCATTTCTAAATTTTAAGTTGTCAAATGAACTTTAGCAAGCACACCTATGCATAATTCACTTCATCATACATTTTATAGTAATTATACCCATGTGATAATTATTTAAATGAGTTGATTACTGTGTACCTAAAATCATGTTTTGAGATAGAAAAAAGAAGGGGAAAATCTAGAAATATTCTTTCAGGTGGTGACAGAACTTTTGGAAATAAAAGATTATCACAAATATGCATTATAAAAGAAATAAACCATAACATATATATGTGTTCTAGTGCACAGATTTTTTATGTACTAAAGATAATGTTAGGAAAAACAAACACAAGTTGGAGTAATCAAAATAGGGTTTATTTTATGAAAGTTTGTTTAAAATATCCTATAGAGTCTCCATGTTATGAAATTATATTGCAAAAACTTCAGGTCTAATCTTAATAACCAATCATAAACAGTTTTATTAATAAAAATACTAGGTGTATTAAATTTTTGTCCTGTTTATGTAACTTAGTAGACAAGAAGTTATGCTTTACATGTGTCTTTGAGGGAAAATACTTCTCTTTAGGGGCAGGGTCCTGTCCACAGTCTCCATATATGTAAGCCTTGGATTTACCTGGCCAGGTATTCTAGAAATAAAAAACAATTTGCAAGAATTTATTTACTGAAGTTCAGCATTATCTCTGGTTGTTTCATTTGGTTACTCCAAGTGAAGATATTATATGAAGATAATAGAGTTTTGGGCAAGATATACTAATTTCTTGGTTGAAAACTCTACTCTTGATGATGACTGAAATGCCTAACTTTGTTCCAGTATGTCATTTTCAACATGAGAAAGAAGGGGAAAAGGAAAGAGATGGTAAATTTAGTTGAGGAATTTAGTCATAAAATAGATAACATTTGTGTGTGTGTGTGTGTGTGTGTGTGTATGCATACACATATAAAATTGGCAGGGATAATGTAGATTAGCTGGAGGAAGTGAGAGTGACTGCATGACAGATATTTGACCTCATTTTTCAGATAACCATTTGTTCTCTGTGATTCCTCTCTATAGGAACATATATATCTTTGCATCCACAAATGAACATATATCAATACCTTCACACTTTAAAAGTACTTAGTAAATGTTCATTGGATCATCTTCAGGGAAGATTTCCCAAAGAACTGCCTCTTAAGCTCAATTTCAAATAAATGAAATTATCCAGAGGCAGATTTCATCATTTATTGAATGTCAGCTATTACTGAATGTCAGTTCTGAGAATTTAAAAAAACAAAACAATCTGAGTTTAAATTTAGAGACAGGAAGGAAAAATCTAATCCTAACAAAAAATTATGTTTGTCATTAAGGACTAAGAATTGAAGTGTTTTGGTGGCACCAAGGATAATCATGCATACTAAGCAGAAGGAACATTATAAGTAAAGTATAGGAAATGAGAAACTGGCAATTTCAGGAATGCAAATGGACAATCAGTGCTTGGAGCATAGGATATAAGGGAGGAAATGGGAGTAGTGAGTTCATGAGAGCCTTTTACCTTTACCCTGCTGGCTATAGGAAGTCAAAGCCTACACCTGGAAGCCAAGGAAACCTATCAAAATTTTATTTCTTACTTGGGTAAAAAATTTTCAAGTACATTTTAATCTATTGCAATAGAACTCTCAGAAAGTCATACCATTGGTGAGTACATTTATGAATTTAGAGCAGAATGCACATTTAGAAAGCAGTACAAATGCTTTCATCCTCCTCCTGAAGTAAACGTATCTCCCTGTCTAACCATTGCTTATTATTGGGACTTGCTATAATGACAGCAGCAAAAGAGCTGAAATCCACTTAGGCAATTAGATAGCATATTAAAGCAACATTGAAGTGGCAGGAGAATGGAACCTCTATTTTAGAATGTTGATACCTAAAAATAAGTATAATACAATGATCATAGTTATTAGTAGCTGCATATTATACCCACTAAAATAATCACTAAAGCAGTTCAGTGATACTAGTATTCATGGATGATGACAGTTACCAATCCAAACAAGTACACACCAACTAGAAACTAATGAACCACCTATCCCAGAGCTCAGTGCTTTTTGGTACATTAGTCACTGAAGGCTCATGACTGAGAACATCGGAAAACATCTTCAGCAATGGAAAATCACTCATCGTGCCTGAGAAATATTCCACTTACCAAGGTTTTAGGGATTAACAATTGAAAATAGGAGGGGGAAAAAAACTCAACCTTAATATAAAATGTTTATATTAAAGAATAGGGACCTACTTCACATCAATTAGAAAATGAGTATGGTTTTTAAACAGTACCCTATGACTACCATAATTTTAATTTTAACAATTATGTTGAACAATATTCAGAGATTCCTGGAATGTAAAGGTAAGAGAAGTTTTCCATTAGGTGCCTATGTCACCCTTGGCACTCGCAACAGGCAGTTCTTATTCTTTTGGAAAAGAATAAGACAAGTCTTATTTGGTTAAAAAAAAGTCTGGTATCATAAGAGATTTTCTATTTTACTCTTCCAGCCCTATCTCTACCCCTATATCTCAGGAATTTTCAGGAGCTAATTCAATAGCTAAATTTAACTCTGTTGGTGTGTGGTGGTGCTGGTGCTGGTGGTGGTGATCTCAAGAAGTAGAAGTAGTTATTGAAAAAAAATTTTTATTACAATGAAAAGAAGGGCTAGTAGATATTCAGTTAATTCAATAATCTAATAATATTGTATATCTCTTGTATAGGAGAAAAACTAAAACTGGGATTTCATGTGCCTGAAGGTAAAACTTTGTTTTATATCTAAATAAGATAATTTTTTTGGGGGGGCGTGGGATATTGCACAACAGTGTTATTGGTATGTCACGGTACATGTAATTTAGCAATCACATTGTCTAATTCAAACAGGTGGCACAGTCTGGCAGATGGTAGTAAGGATTTGTTTATAAGGCTCACAGTTTCTTGAAAATGTCTTGCCTTGTTCTTCTAAAATTTTGTGTGTTTGTGTGCAGATACCTAATCATATTCATATAAGGTGTGCTATTTTATATTTTGACACTAAGTTGTTGATTACATATAGATTTGGAGTTGCACTAACTCCCTGATAAGTTTTTCTATTAGTATTCATTCAATGCCTAATCAACAAACATTTCTGACTACCTGTGTGCCAGATACTATTCTATTTCTTTTATTAAAATATATTTCACATATAACATTGTATAAATTTAAGATGTACAACATATTAATTTGATAGGTTTATGCATTGTAATGTGATTGTCATTATAGCAATAATTTGTACTTCTGTCATGTTGCGTAATTAATCATTTATTTTTAGTGGTTACAATAATTAAGCTCTGGTTTCCTAGCAAATTTGATGATTATAATACAATATTGTTGTCTATATTCACTATTTTGTGCATTAGCTCTCCAGGGCTTGTTTACTACTTGTTACAATTTGTACCCTTTAAACAAGGTACAAACTATTTCTCTACCCCATATCCCCTGGAAATCACCGTTCTACTCTCTGTTTTTACCAGTTCAGCTTTTTAGAGTCCATGTATGAGTGATATTGTACAGTATTTGGCTTTCTCTGTCTGAATTATATCAGTTCACATAATGCCCTCAAGGTCCATCTATGTTGTTGCAAATATGCCTATTTTTATACCAACACCTGCTGTTTTTAGTTGCTGTAGCTTTATAGTATAGTTTGAAATCAGGAAGTATGATACTCCAGCTTTTTTCTTCTTCCTCAGGATTACTTTGTCTATTTAGGGTCCTTTATTGTTCTGTACAAATTTTAGAATTGTTTTTTTCTATTTCAGTGAAGTATGCCATTGGAATATTTCTTTTTGATTTTGGTTTTTATAACAATTTGCATAGCTAATTAAATTTGAGAAAATATTTTTCTTTTAATTTGATCACATGATCTCACTTTGGAATTTTGATGGGGAAATTATGTTGAATTTATAGATGGCTTTGGAAACATGGACATTTTAACAATATTAATTCCCCTGATTCATAAACACATAATGTCTTTCCATTTGTTTTTGTCTTCAGTTTCTTTCAGCAAAGTCATGTATTTTTCCTTGTGCAGTTTTTTCACTTTGATTAAATTTAGTCCTAGGTATTTATTGTTTTTGATGCTATTGTGAATGAGATAGTTTCTTTATCTCTTTTTCAGATGTTTCATCATTAGTATGTAGAAATGCTACCAATTATTGTATGTTGATTTTATAGCTTTCAACGTTACTGAAAGTTTCTATAGTTTTTTGGTTGACTCTTTGGGATTTTGTGTATAGAAAATTGTATCATCTGTAAACAGCAAAAATTTACTTCCTTTTTGATTTGGATGCATTTTATTTTCTTTCCTTGCCTAATTGCTCTAGCTAAGACTTCCCCTAATATATTGAATAAGAGTGGTGAGAGTGGGCATCCTTGTTGTGTTCCTCATCTTTGTGGAAAAGTTTTCAGTTTTTCTCCATTGAGTATAGTGTTAACTCTGGGTTTGTTGTATATGACCTTTATTATGTTGAGGTATGTTTCTTCTATACCCAGTCTGTTGAGAGTTTTTATCATGAAATGATGTTGTGTTTTGTCAAAAGCTTTTCTGCATCCATTGTAATGATCATATGGTTTTTATCTTTCATTCTATTAATGTGATATATTATATTTATTGATTTGCATGTGTTGAACCATCCCCACATCCCAGGGATAAATCCCACTTGGTCATGATGTATAATCCTTACAATGTTTTCTTAAATTCAGTTTGCTAATATTTTGTGGAGATTTTTGCATCTGTATCATCAGGAATATTGGTCTATAGTTTTCTTATAGTGTCCTTACCTGGCTTTGGTATTAGGCTAAAGCTGGCCTCATAGAAGGAGTTTGAATGTGTTTCCTCCTCTTCAATTTTTTGGAAAAATTTGAGAAGGATTGGTGTTAGTTCTTCTTTAAATGTTTAATAGCATTTGCCAATAAAGCCATCTGGTCCTGGACTTTTAATCTTAGGAGGTTTTTTGATTACTGATGTAATCTGTTTACTAGTTATTGGTCTGTTTAGATTTTTGATTTTTTTCCTTATTCAGTCTTGGTAGGTAGGTTGTGTGTTTCTAGAAGTGTATCCACTTCTCAGTAATTTAATTTGTTGGCATGTAATTGTTTATAGTAATCTCTTATGATCATATGTATTTCTGTAATATCAGTTGAAATGTCTCCTTTTTCATTTCTAATTTTATTTATTTGAGTCTTCACTTTTTCTTAGTGAGTCTAGCTTATGGCTTGTAAATTTTGTTTATCTTTTTGAAAAAACAGATTTTAGTTTCATTCATCCTTCCATTGTTTTTCTGGCCTATATTTCATCCCATAAGGTTTTATATGATACAGTTCCATTTTCACTTGTTTTGAGTTTTTTTTTTTCTTTTTGCGGTATGCGGGCCTCTCACTGTTGTGGCCTCTCCTGTTGTGGAGCACAGGCTCCGGACGCACAGGCTCAGCGGCCATAGCTCACGGGCCTAGCCGCTCGGCGGCATGTGGGATCCTCCCGGACCAGGGCACAAACCCGTGTCCCCTGCATCGGCAGGCGGACTCTCAACCACTGCGCCACCAGGGAAGCCCGAGATAATTTTTTATTTCTCTTTTGATTTCTTCTTTGATCCAGTAGCTGTTTAGTTTCTACCTATTTGTAGATTTTTCCAGCTTTCCTCTTGTTGATTTCTAGTTTCATACCGCTGTGGTCAGAAAAGGTAGTTAGTATGATATCAGTCTTCTTAAAATTGTTAAAATGTGTTTTATGTCCAGTCATATTGTCTATCCTGGAGAATGTTCTGTGTGCACTTGAGAAGAATGTGTGCTGGATGGAATGTTCTATATATGTCTGCTACGTCCATTTGTTTTAAAGTATGGTACAATTCCAACATTTCTTTGTTGATTTTCTGTTTGTGTGATCTATCCGTTGCTGATTGGGGTATTGAATTCCTCTACTATTTTTGTATTGTCTGTTTTTCCCTTCAGATTTGTTAATATTTGCTTAATATATATAGGTGATCCAATG
The DNA here is from genome assembly GCF_949752795.1 of Hyperoodon ampullatus. NCBI lineage: Eukaryota > Metazoa > Chordata > Mammalia > Artiodactyla > Ziphiidae > Hyperoodon > Hyperoodon ampullatus. The sequence continues at coordinate 186,396,867 of NC_136914.1, forward strand.
TTGGATGTGTATATATTTGCAATTGTTATGTCTTCTTAATTTATTGACCTCTTTATTATTATATAATGACCTTCTTTGTCTCTTACTCTTTTGGGCTTGAAGTCTATTTTGTCTGATATAAGTATGGCTACCCCTGCTTTCTTTTGATTTGCATGGAATATTTTCTTCCATTCCTTCACTTTGAACTTATGTGTATCTTTTTTTTTCAATTGAAGTTTAAGTTGATTTGCAATGTTATGTTAGTTTCATGTGTATAGCAAAGTGATTCAGTTTTATATTCTTTTTTAGATTCTTTTCCATTATAGATTATTACAAGTTATTGACTATAGTTCCCTGTGCTATACAGTAGGTCCTTGTTGTTTAGCTATTTTAAATATAGTAGTCTGTATCTGTTGATCTCAAACTCCTAATTTTTCTCTTCCCCCGTTTCCCTTTTGGTAACCAAAAGTTTGTTTTCTTTGTCTATGAGCCTCTTTCAGTTTTGTAAATAATTCATTTGTATCATTTTTTAGATTCTACATATAAGTGATATATGATATTTGTCTTTCTCTGCCTGACTTACTTCACTTCATGTGACAATCTCTGGTCCATCCATGGTGCTGCAAATGGCATTATTTCATTCATTTTTATGGCTGAGTAATATTCCTGTGTGTGTGTACCATATCTTCCTTATCCATTCATCTGTCAATGGACATTTAGGTTGCTTCCATGTCTTGGCTATTGTAAATAGTACTGCTAGGAACATTGGGGTCCTATGTGTGTCTTTAGATCTGAATGAGTCCTCTGTAGGCAGCATATAGTTGGGTCTTATTTTTTTTAATCCATTTTATCATTTACCTTTATGTTGTTTTGTATCTCCATTGTTTTTTTCCCCTCTGTTTCTGTCAACCTTTGTAAATTGGTGGTTTTCTGTGGTAATATGCTCAGTTATCGCCTTTTTTAATGTTTTATGAATATATTTTATAGTTACCATTAGGCTTACATAAAATATCTCATAAATAAAATAGTCCATTTTGTACTAAAAACAACTTATCTTCACTCTCCTATAAAGGCTCCGCCCTTCTACTCCTCCTTTTTTAGGTTTTGGGTTTGTTTGACATATAATTAACATATATTACATTATATTAGTTTCAGGTATACAACATAAAGATTGCAAATTGATCACCATAATAAGTCTAGTTAACATCTGTCACCATACATAGTTACAAAAAATTTTTCTTCTCTCTTGCAATGAGGACTTTTAAAATGTATTATCTTAGCAACTTTAAAATATGTAATACAGTATTATTAAGGTTATTTTACGTCTCTGTGTTTTTGATGTCCCAATTTACCTCTTTTTTTTAAAATATTTTTTTGACGTGGACCATTTTTAAAGTCTTTATTTAATTTGTTACAATATTACTTCTGTTTTATGCTTTGGTTTTTTGACCACGAGGCATTCCCCAACCAGGGATCAAACCTGCACCCCCTGCATTGGAAGGCAAAGTCTTAACCATTGGACTGCCAGGGGAGTACCTTGCTTGCAGGATCTTAGTTCCCCGACCAGGGATTAACCCAGGCCACCACAGTGAAAGCACTGAGTCCTAACCACTGGACCACCAGGGAATTCCCCCAATTTACCTCTTTTTATGCTGTGAATTAGTTAACAATTAGTTAGTTTTAATATTCTTTTCCTTTAACCTTATAATATAGTTAACTGGTTAAAACACCATTCTAATATAAACTTACAGTTTTCTAATTCTGACTGTTTTCTTTCCCCCCACTAGTACCAGTGTGTTATGTACTTTTATATGTTTTTGTGTCACTGACTGACATCTTTTCATTGCAGGTTAAAGAACTTTCAGTATTTCTTGCAAATTAGGTCTAGTGGTGCTAAATTCCTTCAGCTTCTGTTTGTCTTGGAAAGCGTTTATTTCTCCTTCATCTCTGAAGGATAACTTTTGCCAGATAAAGCATTCTTGGCTGGTAATTTTTATATTTCAACAACTGAATATGTCATTTCACTCTCCTCTAGCCTATAAAGTTTCTACTGAGAAATCTGCTGATACCCTAATGGGGGTTTCTTAGTAGGTTACTTTGGTTATTCTTTTTTTCCCTGCCTGCCTTGAAGATTCTTTCTGTGTCATTGATTTTTGACAGTTTCATTATAATGTGTCTTGGAGAAGAAGGTCTTTTTGCACTGAGATAATAAGGTGACTCTGTTACCTTCCTGGACTTGTATGTCCAATTCTTCCCCCAGGTTGAGAAATTCTCAACTTTTGTTTCTTTAAATAAATATTCTGCTCCCTTCTCCCTCTCTTCTCCTTCTGGAACACCAATTATTCCTATATTTGCTTTTCTGATTGAAAATGATAGCTTTCATGGAGTTTCCTCACTATTTATTTAAATTTATTTTTTATTGAAGTATAGTTGAATTACAATGTTGTGTTAATTACTGCTGTACAGATGACTCAGTTATACATATATATATATATACACTATTTTTCATATTCTTTTCCATTATGGTTTATCACAGGATATTGAATATAGTTCCCTCTGCTATACGGTAGGACCTTTTTGTTTATCCATTCTATATATACCAGTTTGCATCTGCTAATCCCAAACTCCCCCTCCTACCCTTTCCCACCACCCTCCCCCTTGGCAACCACCAGTCTATTTTCTATGTTCCTGATTTTGTTTCTGTTTCATATATAGGTTCATTTGTGTCATATTTTAGATTCCACATGTAAGTGATATCATATGGGATTTGTCTTTGTCTTTCTGACTTACAGATAATCTCTAGTTGCATCCATGTTGCAAATGGCATTATTTCGTTCTTTTTTATGGCTGAGTAGTATTCAAGTTTCTTCACTATTTTAAATTCTCAGTTCTCTCTCCTCTTCTAATTGAATTATTTCTATATTCCTATCCTCCAAGTCACTTATTTTTTCTTTTGCCTGTCTCTCATGTTATCAGTGCTTTCTATTGCATTCTTCATCTCATTCACTGAATTTTTCAGTTCCAGAATTTCTGTTTTGTTTTTTAATTTCAATCTCTTTGATAAAGAACTCTTTGTGTTCATTATTTTTAATCCTAAGTTCGTGGAATTGCTTTTTAGGTTTTCTTGTAGCTCATTGAATTTCTTCATGACAACTATTTAGAATTCTTTATTAGTTAGATTGCAGTATTCTGTGCCTTTGAATTTCATTGCTGGAGAATTATCATTTTCTTTTGGTGATACCATCTTTCCTTGATTTTTCATAGTGTTTGAAGGTATGCATTTCTCCTTTTACATTTGAAGTAGCAGACATCTTACTAAACTAAGGCTCTCTGTTTACTTTGAGTCTTATGGCTGAACAGGCTGGCTATTAGAAACCTTTTTTATTCCAGAGGGTGGTGCTCTAGCTCAAGTTTGTGGTTTCTTCTATAGGCACTGGCTCTTAAACATGCACTAGGGAGTGGTCACAAGGAGTCCGCAGCAGAGTTGGGGAGGTGTGGACTTAGCAAAATCTTAGGGTTTTGGGGGTGTCCACAGGGGGAATCCTCAAGTGGGGCACACCCAGAGGCAGTGGGCAGTTCTCCTTTGAAGTACCAAAGCAGACAGCAGGAAACATGACACTTTGATATTCTTGTCAGCTTCCTTTCCTTTTTTCTACCTCTCCCCAGTCACAGAGGTCCTTCCTCAGAAATCCAGGTCCTGCTGGAGATAAATGGGTCCCTCCAGCCACAGCCTGCACAACTGATATTGACATCACTCTCTGAGGAATGAATGAAATGATTTTGGCCTTGTGTTATAGTCTTTATATCTGTAGAAACTTAGTTCCCAGCAACTAGGGTGTAATTTATAGGAACTGTTTTTGTTAAAAGGCTTTTCAATAAAATAGTATTTTCTGTTATGCATGTTATAATATTTAATTTCAGTTTAGAAATTTAGGTTATAGAGCTGTTTGATATTGTGTTTTGTTTTTCCTAGCTAGGTATCTTGAGCTTTAAATATTTTTTTTAATATATGTCCATTTATATATATTCTAAAATGTGAAGTCAGGCATCATTTTCTCTTTATAAATTTAATTTATTTTGTGTTATTTTTTTAAGGAGTCATTTATTTTAATCATGAAGACACCTGGAAACTACAGGAAACTCATCTCATTTTGTTGTAATACTGATTGCTATCAACAGTTTGCCTTTTTTTTTTTTTTTTTTTTTGCGGTACACGGGCTTCTCACTCTTGTGGCCTCTCCCGTTGCGGAGCACAGGCTCCAGATGCGCAGGCTCAGCAGCCATGGCTCACGGGCCCAGCCGCTCTGCGGCATGTGGGATCTTCCCGGACTGGGGCACGAACCTGTGTCCCCTGAATTGGCAGGCGGACTCTCAACCACTGCGCCATCAGGGAAGCCCAGTTTGCTATTTTTTACCTGAGTATCCTGTTTATTTGTAAAGAAGCTAAATGACAGCCTGGTTCATTTTTAAATTTTGTATTAGGAGCAGAGTTTTCACTTAGGACTGTCTTAGAATTTAAAAGATGCTTGCTTCCTGGATGTTTGTCTTAGTTTGACAATATTAAAGTTTTGTGATGAACAGTATACTTGTTTTGTTCAATCTCTTTTGAAGTATATCTAATATTTTCTATATTGGTAAGTATGTGAAATTATGCATAATGTAAAGTATAGAAAAATTGAAAATCTAAACTCCAGGTATCACTGTCTTCGTAGAAGTATGTGTGTTTGGCAGAAATCTGGATAAAGAATCTCGAACCTTGTAAAAATCCTCCAAAGATTTCCATAAAGTTTCACACTTTAGTCCTCAGTCCCTTGATTCGCAATTTCTCTAACCCCTTGAGACATTTTGTATTAACATATGATGTCCCTCTTGCATGACGTACTATCTCATTGGTGTTACTCTTCTTGTGCTATTGAATAAGAAACACCAAACTCCTAGTGTTGCACATACTTTGTCAAGCAGTGGTTGCTTGTTTCTTTGAGGATGGTTTTTGCTGAACAACCCATATCTAGGAAAACAAGGATAAAACGGAATTTTCTGATTCTCCTTTTGTATTTAACCTATGCTATCCTAAGTATATCTAACATAAGAATAGCCCTGTGAAGGCAACCAGAGTCTCTTTGAACGATCTTTCAAAAATTCACTTGAGGGGCTTCCCTGGTGGGGTAGTGGTTGAGAGTCTGCCTGGCGATGTAGGGGACACGGGTTAGTGCCCCGGTACAGAAAGATCCCACATGCCACGGAGCAGCTAGGCCCGTGAGCAATGACTGCTGAGCCTGCGCGTCCGGAGCCTGTGCTCTGCAACGGGAGAGGCCACAATAGTGAGAGGCCCATGTACCGCAAAAAGAAAAATAAAGAAAGAAAGAAAGAAAGAAAAAGGGTACAAATTGGAAAAGAAGTAAAACTGTAACTGCAGACAACATGACACTATACTTAGAAAATCCTAAAGATGCCACCAGAAAATTACTAGAGCTAATCAATGAATTTGGTAAGGTTGCAGGATACAAAACTAATGCACAGAAATCTCTTGCATTCCTATACACTAACAACGAAATATCAGAAAGAGAAATTAAGGAAACAGTCCCATTCACCATTGCAACAAAAAGAATAAAATACCTTGGAATGAACCTACCTAAGGAGGTAAAAGACCTGTACTCAGAAAACTTAAGACGCTGATGAAACAAATCAAAGATGATACAAATAGATGGAGAGATATACCATGTTCTTGGATTGGAAGAATCAACACTGTGAAAATGACTCTACTACCTAAAGCAATCTACAGATTCAATGAAATCCTGATCAAACTACCAATGGCATTTTTCACAGAACTAGAACAAAAAATTTCACAATTTGCATGGAAACACAGAAAACCCCAAATAGCCAAAGCAATCCTGAGAAAGAAAAACAGAGCTGGAGGAATCAGCCGCCCTGACTTCAGACTATACTACAAAGTAATCAAGACAGTATAGTACTGGCACAAAAACAGAAATATAGATCAATGGAACAGGATAGAAAGCCCAGAGATAAACCCATGCACGTATGGTCACCTTATCTTTGATAAAGGAGGCAAGAATATACAATGGAGAAAAGACAGCCTCTTCAATAAGTGATGCTGGGAAAACTGGACAGCTACATGTAAAAGAATGAAATTAGAATACTCCCTAACACCATACACAAAAATAAACTCAAAATGGATTAAAGACCTAAATGTAATGCCAGACACTATAAAACTCTTAAAGGAAAACATAGAACACTCTATGACATAAATCACAGAAAGATCCTTTTTCACCTACCTTCTAGAGAAATGGAAATAAAACCAAAAATAAACAAATGGGACCTAATGAAACTTAAAAGCTTTTTCACAGCAAAGGAGACCATAAACAAGACAAAAAGACAACCCTCAGAATGGGAGAAAATATTTACAAACAAAAGAACAAAAGATTAATCTCCAAAATATACAAGCAGCTCATGCAGCTCAATGTCAAAACATCAAAGAACACAATCCAAAAATGGGCAGAAGACCTAAATAGACATTTCTCCAAAGGAGATATACAGATTGTTAACAAACACATGAAAGGTTGCTCAACATCCCTAATCATTAGAGAAATGCAAATCAAAACTACAACGAGGTATAACCTCATACCAGTCAGAACAGCCATCATCAAAAAATCTACAAACAATAAATGCTGGAGAGGGTGTGGATAAAAGGGCACCCTCTTGCACCATTGGTGGGAATGTAAATTGATACAGTCACTATGGAGAACAGTATGGAGATTCCTCAAAAAACTAAAAATAGAATTACCATATGACCCAGCAATCCCACTACTGAGCCTATACCCAGAGAAAACCATAATTCAAATTACACATGCACCCCCAATGTTCACAGCAGCACTATTTATAATAGCCAAGTCATGGAAGCAACCTAAGTGTCCATGGACAGACGAATGGATAAAGATATGGTACATATATACAATGGAATATTACTCAGCCATAAAAAGGAATGCTGCATGGGTCGTTTCTAGTTTTTAGCTATTATGAATAAAGATTCTGTGATCTTTTTTGTAAAAATTCTTTGTGTTTTCATGTGCCTTCATTTCTCAAGGGTAAATTCTTATAAGTGTACAGGTTGGGTCATATGGAAGTGTCTGGAACATTTGAAGAAATTGACAAACTGCTTTTCAAAGTGTTTCTATCATTTTACAATCCCACAATAGTGTAAAAGAATTCCAGTTGTTCTTTGTCCTCAACACTTGATATGATCAATCTTGTTAATTTTAGACATTCTTATAGGAGTGTTATAGCATGTCATGGTGGTTTTAATTAGTATTTAATTAACTTGCAACTAAAAATGTTGATCATCTTTTCAAGAGCTTATTTGCCATCCATATATCTTATTTGGTAGAGTACCAGCTCAAATCATTTGCCCATTAAAAAATATTAGTTTTTTGTTTTCCTCATTTTGTATTTGTATATGTGAATACAAGTTATTTATTAAATATCATATCTGAAAATTATTTGTTCCAGCCTATGATGTTGATCATGCTTCTCTTAATTGTCTTTTGAAGAATAGATATTCTTGACTTTGGTATATCCTATCTGATCGATAGTTTGTTTTTATGGACCAAGCATTTGGTGTAAATAAGAAAATTTTGCCTAACCCAAAGTGACGAGTATTTTCTCTAGTTTGGCTGGTGGAAAAAAGAACTATTCTTAGATCTGTGTGACTCTGTTGATATTCCCTCTGCTCTTTTCAGGTGTTTTTTTTTCTCTGGAGTCCAGCAGTCTCTTCACACACATTGTACAGTACTAATTGAAAGACATGAGAGGGACTCTTGTTCACATCTCTAGGTCTGGTATCTCTTTGTACAGTTCTCTCCTCTCCAGTATTCTGCCCAGTATACCCTAGCTCCCTTAGCCTCCCTGGATTTCTAGCTCCATCTCCGCATTTCAAGAGGACTTCTGGGCTGGGTGTTCTATGTCTTTGAGACACAGCCTGGAAACTGTCTTGAGACAGTAAGTTAAGGCAACCATAAAGATCATGTCATTGTTTTTCTCACAATGTAGGATTTCTGCCCTACATTGTCTGATGCATAGTGTCTAATAACAATTATTTCATGTATTTGTCTAGTTTTTTAATTTTTTTCAGGTGAAAGGGTAATTCCTATCCCTGTTACTCTACCTTGGCCAGAAGTGAAAGACCCAGTGGTATCAATCTAATGTTCATTTAATTGTCTCTTCTTTTATGTTGTCTTTTTGTTTTCCCATACTTATTCCTGTTATGTGTGTTTCTTCATTGGCATCATTAATATTAATTCCAGAATTGTTAATGGAATTGATTGGATATATTGCTAAATCTGCATAAATCAGCTAAATAGTTTATTTCTAATGATCTCTTAGAATGAATTAATTTCATGTTTTGGGGGGGAGAAAATTGTCTATGGGTTTCTTGTATTTCTGCATGTTTTGTGAGCAGAGGAATTAACTGATTTTTTATTGACTGTCTTTTCAAGGATGTTTGCATAGAGAATATCTTTGGAAGACAGAGATGATATTGTCCTTTAGAGCAAAAAGGATGTTTGCTTATAGTCTTGGAAGATAGAGATAAAATCTAGAGCAAAGGGTAGTCGTGTTTACTGCCCATTATAATTCAGTTTCTCTAACTTCAGTGTTCCTCCCTTGTAATGAAACTCACTGTGTATGCACCTGTCAACAGGTCCTTTCCACGTAACCCTATGGGAATTAGGGCCTAGGGAACCAGTACGAGAAAAATGTTGGTACTCTGACTACTGCTATTTCTGGGAGTAATAGAGTTCTTAATCTCTGATGAAGGAGTCTTGTGTCTACTGCCAACATTCATGACACCATGGTAGATGAAATTCGTCTTTGAAAATAAGACAAAATCTCAGGTTCTTTAGAGTTTTGAGAAAAATTTGTGAGTAATTTACAAGTCTAGGTTGAATGGAATTATTAATTGAAGTAAGTTTCTAGTTGTTTTGAATCATTATTAATGTGTGACAGCTATGTAAAAAGGGTATTTTAGACCACACTGGTGTATTATGACAATTATTCTAGCATCTCTTGAAAATGAGTAAATGGAATGAATGAAATATTTTGGCACACCTCTCCTGAATTGATAGTCAAATTTAACAACAAAGGATAGAAAAAAATGTACTTACCTGCTAAGTAAGTCCTGAGGAAGTTTTTACTACTTGTATACTTTACCATTATCTCCAGGATATACCAAAACATAGGTACAGGTAGAAATAAACAGCCTCTTGGATAGAGAAAAGTGACTGATCCTTTTCTTTGTCAATTATTTCCAGTAACCCCTTTTTTCTGAAGAAATGGGCAGTGTGAACTATAGTAAGACAGCAGAACTCCCCATGTTTAGATATTCATGCCCGAAAAGTTGTAACTACTTTAATGAAGCAAACTGGCTCCCAGATAAACCACATTTATTCCTCAGTTGTTTATTACAGATTAGGCAAAGTGAAATCAACATCAATATGAAAGACAGACAAACAAAGGTAATTTACCCAAGAAAGTTTTTTGTTTCCTTGGGCACATTATTTTTAACAATGGTGTGCTTCTGCATCCTAGTCTATAAAAGGCAAAATAGTAGTACATTTGACCATTGAACAACATGGGTTTGAGCTGCAGGGGTCCACTTATGCACAGATTTTTTCAATAGTAAATATTTTCAATGCTAAATACAGTACTACATGATCCGTGGTTGGCTGAATCTTTGGAAATGAAGAAAGGTGTATTGTTTTCCTATGGCTGCAGTAACAAAGTACCACAAACTTGGTGGCTTTGAACTACAGAAATTTATTGTCTCACAATTCCAGAGGCTAGAACTGTGAAATCAAGGTGTTGGTAAGGCCACACTTCCTCTAAAACCTGTAAGAAAAAACCTCTCCTTTCGTCTTTCAGCTTCTGACAGCACCAGACTTTAGTTGGTTTGTGGCTACGTAATTCCAATCTCTGCCTCCATCTTCAAATGTTATTGTCCCTGTGTCTCTTCATCATCTTTCCTCTATATGTTTCTGTGTCTATGTCCAATTTTTTTCTTTCTATAATGACAGAATCATATTGGATTAGGGCCCACACTAATGATCTTATTTTTAATTTGATTACCTCTGTAAAGATCGCATTTCCAAATAAAGTCATATTCTCAGGTACTGGGGGGCAGGGGAGTGATTAGGACTTCAACATATCTTTTTTTGGTAAGACACAATTCAATCCATTACCAAAGTAATTATGCTAAATATTCAATAAGTAGTATTGATAGTTTATTAAAAATATGTACCTAAAATATAGGAATATGTTCCTGAAAACTTAACATTACTTAAAATTAGAATACTGTAGGATAGTCCTGACAATGCACAGAGGATACTTCATTTCTTAAGGTGATACCACCCATGTGACAACAGTGTGTAAATACAATTTACAGTTTAATTCACTTGGCCACATTCCCTTGAAATTATATGATTGATGATCATGGGAGGAGGACAAAGATTACAAGATATAACAGTTTTTGTATTGTTTTTCTTAATAGACATCATATTATATAAAATTAACACAACTTGATTGACATAAAATACAACTTCATAGGGCAGTTGGATCATGCTGAATGCGTTTGTACAGAGCCAGCCTTATTGTAGGTGATACCCATTGAATCCAAAGATTTTGAAGTCTCTGTATCTTCATATTTAATCCCACTGAATAGTGGGATTTGTTGTAATTAATATGATTCTGATTAATTAGTGTTATATAAGAATAACTGCTTAGGTCTTCAAATCTCATTAATTTGGTACAGCAGAGCTCAAATTGCTCAGCTATGAATAGAAGACCTAAAGATATACATTAAACAATTACTTTTGTTATTTTAAATACATTTGGATCTAAATTTTATCATTGTTTCATTTTCTACTTGCAATCACAGGCTGATAACCTAATTAGAGTGCCAAAAAATATAGTTATAAAAATTGTGCCCTCAGGAAGGAATGGAAGAATTCTTCCATGGCATTTCATTCTAAATTCTTCTGCCAGTACAGCATGAATTGGGGAAAATAATCTGACACCAGATTATTAATGCTCTTAATCAAGCATTCTCGCAAACAGAGACATGAAAAGGATTAGAGAATACACTCCTTTGCCTCAAAATCTAGGCCTCTGTGGAACAAACCTCAAATAATTCAGATGTTTTACCCTAAGCCCTATCAAAGAACCACATGTATAGTTAGGTTTTGCTCTTTTCCACATTTTCTTAGAATGACACTTCTCTCAAACTCCAGGGATTGAAGTCAATCATCTACAAAAGAACAGAAAATTTAAGAATACATGAAGATGAATATGCTAGAATTCCATGGATGGAATATTCTGAGTCTTATAATTTAAACTTAAAAGAAGGTTGAATTGCATTGTAAGATGTAAGGTATGAATATACAGTTAAATTATTTTTAACAAATTCAGAGTTGTCCAGGATGGGCCAATCATGCTGGAGCACCATATTATAAGTCTCTTTTGTACCATCAGAATTATAGAGTTATCCCAAATATGCACAGTGCACTGCTTTATTCAGATAAACTACAGTGTAAGATATTCTAGCAGTTCCACAAATATGTATGAGTAAGAAGGATGAAGAAGCAAAACCAAGTGGAATAAGGACCTAAGGAAAATTACTGAAATGTGGGATTTGCCTCTGTGATGGTAGCTAAATCATCTAAAGCTTGAGGAAACAAGGGATGTGTAGGGCCTGAACTTGGTTTAGGAATATTATAATATTCATTCATGTATAATAATAAAATAATTATAACTATAGCTACTATATTTTGAATAGTCCATATATGTCAGACATTATTATAAATGTTTGGGTGATAAATCCTTCATTGAAAATAACCTATTGAGTTAATTGTACTGTTTTCAGTGTAGAGATGAGAAAAATAAGACTTTCGTATGTCAAATAACTTGCCATAGCTGAGAAGCTTCAATTTAACATCATGGTAGAAATTGTTCAGGTAGGAGACAGCCATCAAAGTCATCCATGGTTCTTGGTGAGAAGTCCATGTACAACATGAAGCCATAAAATTGCAGGGCATATGGGAATCAGAATCTAGCTACCCACAGAGTTAGTCTGAAAAGAGATATGAGAAAGATGAGGACACCAACTAATTGTGGTGAGGCTATAAACAAGAATTATGTCTTACTGGGAATTAGAGTGTTAGCACAAAAGCTGAGTCTATTTAGTAGTAAAAATAAAAAACAGCAATCATATATTATGAATGTACTCTATGAGCAGAACTATGCTGTACACTTTGCATTCACAATGTCCAGTCCTGGCAAATTATTTATTCTAACTCACACATATAAAAACTATCTCAACTGAGATTCATACCCAGATCTACATAACTTCCAAGACTATTTAATTTCCATTATACATTATAAATTTACTTGTAGAGACTAAAATAACATGGAGCATAAGGACAACCATGGCCCCCAAACGTTCAGGTACTTAGGTACTGTTCGAAAGTAACTTCAGCTGGCAAAATGACTAACTTTATAAAAGATCGGGGCTACTCTATATCTCAGGAGATGAGGAAAAACTGGTATATTGAAGTAAACAAGTTAAATAGAGAACTGGCCTATCAGTCAGTATGTAAGCAAGTAAATAAATTCATTCACTCGTTCATTCATTCATTTATTCTGTTATTGTAAGATAATCTGTTCAGATAATCTTTTCAAATATATATTGTTAAATAGATAAAGATATATGGATATGTTACCTTTTTATTTTCCCACCCTTTTTGTCTATCACAGTCACACTGAAACTCTTCTTTCAGCCAGTATCATAATGGTAGATTTTAGTGTATAGAAAAGAAAAGTAAACCTTAATTAGCAGCCTGAGTCTCAAACTCTCTGAGATATTGTTTCTCTATCTGTCAAATAGGAATGATTCTCATCATAAATTTGTTGAAATAATGCAGTTTAAGTTCTAATATTATTTTCATGATCTTTGTCAGCATCCTCCTTTTCTCTATACTTCACACATCTCTTTTTTTTAGATATAGAATAACTTACTCTCTCCTCCAAAACATCATAAATTATACCAAACATGTTCAATCCCCATCAAATTTCAATGGTATTTTAAGACATCCCCCCACACACACACGCTGAATACTCAGGCACTAATTGAGGTACCTGTTTAGGAACCAAAGAAGGATTTAAATATTTAACAATCTTTTATTGATGATGAAAATTTATCTTTTCCACTTTTTGGGTTTAATGGAAAAAAATTTAATTCTAACTACTTTTCACTTAAACAAACAATTGATTACTTTTAACTTATCATAACAGGAATACCTTGCATGTCAAGTAGAAAGTAATACCAACTTGGATGGCTTTAGAACAGTGTCAAGACTTTGCCTAATGTCCCCATCTTTTTTCATTATTCTATGGTCACTCATGGTCTGGCAGGAACCTCTATAGTAAAGCCAAGAGAAGAAAGAGAAGCTGACCCCAGAGGTTCTTGTGAATTTTATTTTTTATTTGGGAGAATTTTTATGCATTCTGCACACCTTAAAGGATACTAAAAATAATACATGGTTTCTTAGTGTTTGATCATTCATACACATGAATATATTATACTTCCAATTGTTGGAAAGTGAGGATAGATGGACAATAAGTTGTTAATCAAATTTGATGGGACAGAAATAGTTGGGGTTAATGCTCACTTTGCAACATTGGCATCATTAGCTATCATGGTAAGTAACAGAGACCTAGGATTAAAACATTCTCCACAGAAGAGATTGTAGGACCACAAAAACCCCTAAGAGTCAAAGCAATCTTGAGAAAGAAGAGCAAAACTGGAGGCATCATTCTGTCTGATCTCAAACTATATTACAAAGCTATAGTAATCTAAACAGCATGGCATTGGCATAAAAGCAGACACACAGAACAATGGAACAAAACAGAGAGCCCAGAAATCAACCCATGCATATATGGTCAATTACTTTATGAAAAGGAACAAAGCATATACAATGGGGAAAGGACAGTATCTTCAGTAAATAGTGTTGGGAAAACTGGACAGTTACATGAAAGAATTAAAGTGGACCACTATCTTACACCATACAAAAAATCATCTCAAAATGGATTAAACACTTGAACATAAGACCTGAAACCATAAAACCCTAGATGAAAACATGCATATGTGACATTAATGACAATCTGGGTATTGTTGGGCTGGCTCCTAGAAGTTCACTGAATATTCCTTCTTCTGTATTCAGACCTAGAAGGAAGTATGACATGGGGAGTTGAGCACAGACTTAGATTCTAGGCTGGAAGCTTAAAGTCTAGCAGACTACCCTTTAGCCATTAACTTTACTTCCATTTTTCTGACACCACTCCCATCTATAAATGAGAGTGTTTTATCATCTGTAAAATGAGGATATTGGACATGATGGCACCTAGTTCAAATAGTAATGGGTCACCCCATAATAAGTGTTCTATTCAACAAGTTCAAGCAAGTGACAAGCACTGAGTCCAATTAAGCATAGGCACCTTGAGGACATGGACAACTTCATGTGCTTTCTATAAAGTATCCCAGCACTGGGTAACATGTTTTCCATGTCCTCTTGGGAGGTTCATTCAAACTTGTTGACCTGTGACTTTAGTGCTGGGACACAATGGATAAATAGGGAAACAAAAACTCTACCTTTCACTTTCTTTGCTATGTTACATCTTCAGCAAACTACATTGAACTCTCTCAAATATCCATGCTTTCACCACAAGAAAATGTGAAAGAATATAATAAAAAGATTTAGAGACATAACCATGATTATTTGAAAAATAATTTTAAGCTACATCAAAAGAGAGTATATATATCTACATATTTGAAAACCTGTCTTACTCTAGTTGCCCAGAAAAGTACTTTGTTCAATAAAAGGTGCTTCATAAAGTTTTGTTGGCTTGCTTTATTCATTTAATTAGTTGATAATGGCAATTATATAATAAAGCAAGTTAATGAAGCAACACAACTCCTGGAAGACTTTGTAATTTACATGTAGTGAACTATTTGAATGCTTTGGATTTAGGCTTCATCTGAAAGTATCAAGTAATCATATCTGATCTTGTCTTTTGTAAACTCTGTGTCCCGTGGTCTTATGTCATCCTGTGTACAGCACAGCTAAGAGGACAGAAGATTGAAAATACAATAAGAATTATGTTAACTGTAAAATAGCTACCAATTACCCTGCAAAGCTTTGATGCCCAGAATTGCCATTCTTTCAGCCTACTAACAGCTAGAAACAACAATGCACAAAAGTGGGATGAGTACAAAAAATACCTTTAGGGATAACAGAATGCAGCAATATAGGAAATATTTTCTAAAGAGTATGTAAGTTGGTACTTTCAGTTGAAAACACTTGGAATGGTCTAGTACAATCATAAACGTACAAAGGATCTTAAATGAATTAAATATATAGCATAGTAAGGTAAATCTAGAAGGAGGTATTTTGTCAGTATAGGTCTGACTCTAATTGTGCCCTGCACAAAGATTTCTTGCTGAGCTCCGAATATACTAAGAACTGAAAACAAACAAAAAATCTCATATATGCATTTAAAAAAATTCTAAATAGTGAGAATTATTCTTTATATTTATTACACAGATGGCTGCAAGATCCAAAAGTGCCTTGATAATTTTTTTTTAAATGACTAACTAGATTTAGTTTCATTTCTGAGTTAAGCATATTTTGTTGGATGCCAATATTTCAATGACTATCAAGCCATGAAGAAAGTTTAATGCTGCAAACATTTATTATTGGTCACCTTGCCTGCACAAGACAATGTACTATGTGATTTGGGGATAAAAGATAAATAAGATAATTTTCCGACCTGCTTATAATTTATTAGTGAGGCTAAATAAACACATAACTATTTTATATATTTGTGTGATAGTAATAATTTGAAAAATTTTACTTTTAAATATGACTAGAAGTTTTGATATTGATAAATCTCACTTTTGAGTCATAGAAGAAAACTTTAGGGCTTCCCTGGTGGCGCGGTGGTTGAGAGTCTGCCTGCCGATGCAGTGGACACGGGTTCGTGCCTCTGTCCGGGAGGATCCCACATGCCGCAGAGCGGCTGGGCCCGTGAGCCATGGCCACTGAGCCTGTACGTCCGGAGCCTGTGCTCCGTGACGGGAGAGGCCACAACATTGAGAGGCCCACATACCGCAAAAAAAAAAAAAAAAAGAAAGAAAGAAAACTTTACATGGTCTTCTTAAACATATTTAATTAGGTCTCAAAGAAATCAAAAGTAATCTTCACTGGCACCCTTTTGCTTTCAAAGTTAATTTTAGATTTCCCACTTGTTTCCAAAAGTGTTTTATATCATGACCCATGCTTTCTACCATTATCTCCCAAGACTGCCTATATAAATGCCCAATAAAATAGAATTTAATTTTCTATTCCCTGACCACAATCTATGCTTTCCTGACAATGCCTTTGCCTATGGCCAAGAATATCATTTCCACTACTAAAAATTCTCTCTTTTTTAAGGTTTAAGTCAATGTCCACCACCTTCATGAATCTTATTCTATTATCTTTGTTTCTCTTTCAGAACTGTAATGATACTTTGCTTGAATATCTCTTTCAAAATACAAATTATACAAACTGATTTTATAATTAACTAAGAGTCAATAGATGTGGTCAATGAGTTAGTTTTCTATTGCTGCGTAACAAATTATCAAAAACTTACTGACCAGAAACTGTACCCATTTATTAGCTCACAGTTCTTTAGATCACACACCAAGCATGGTGTGGCTGGATTCTCTGTTCAGGGTATCACAAAGCCTAAATCAATGTTTTCACCAGACTGTGCTCACATCTGTAGGCTAAAAGGAAGAATTCTCTGCCAACCTCATGCAACTTGTTGACAGAATTCAACTTTTTGAAGTCCTAGAATTGAAGTCCCCCTTTTCTTGCTGGCTGTCAGCTGGGGACCTCTTTCAGCTCCTAGAGGTTGCTTTCAGTTCCTTGCCCTTTGGCCCCCTCCATCTCAGAAACAAAGAAATCTCCCTCACATCAAGTTCCTCTCATGCTTTGAATTTCTTGAACTTCCTGAATTGTGCAAGCCAGAGGAAACTCTCTGCTATGAAAGGGGTCATGTGATTAGGTTAGCCTGACTCAGGTAATCTCTCTATTTTAAGATTATGTGATAAATAACCTTAGTTACATCTGGAAAAGTCCTTTTTGCCATGCTATATTATATAACCAAGGGAGAAAAGATCATGGGAGCCATTTTAGAATTCTACCACAATTGAAGTTGTCAGTATGCAAATTGCAAACATTGTTGCAATACACAGTTTAGTTTAGATGTAAAGAAAACTCAAATTAACCAATTAATTATTTTTCAAGCATATTTTTATCATAAAAGTATGTTCTTATAGTAATTATAACAAGCTGTTTCACTATTTGCTATGGATCCACATTGAGGTATACATACACTGACCTAAATACACACTGCATTTTTTGTATCCTAATGGCTTTTATAAGTTTATTCTTGATGACTGCTGTTGTTTTAGATGAAAATAGTTGTTTTTATTTTTCATCAGTAAACCTACGGACATTATATTCAACCATCAGGATAAGATCTAACCTTATGATTCTGATAGTTAAAAGGTGATACATAAATTTTCATTTGCATAATACAACCTGCTGGATTTATAGTTCTAAGCATGGGTATTATGTGTTAACAAACAAAGATAAATGGTGACTTAATTTATGTGACAGGCATACTATCTGGAACACATACCTTGATTTTATATAGAATATGTGGTACATTTTGTTTCCTGAAGTACCATGGTCCCTTGAAGTATACCTTATCAAACAGACCAGACAAATGTTCAGAATGTTATTTAATACAAGGGTGCCATTAGGGTACAAAGTGTTGATTCCCCAGTAGCTTTCCATTTCAGAAGCAAAACAAATACACATACATATTCTAAATCTATAGTCATACATCATTAAATTATTTTACTTTTAGTACAGTTTTTTTAAGACATTTTAGATCAGAGCTATGCAAGGATGCCATATCACATGATTTAGTTACTATGTTTTCATAGTAATGCTATATTATTTTAGTTGGAATTGCATGAGATGTTATGTAGTAGAATCCTTTCTCCTCCATCAAGGAAATTATTGAATTAGCAACTTGAACTCACTCGGGAACAGATGTATATGTATAACTGATTCACTTTGTTATAAAGCAGAAACTAATTTAAAAAAATTGCAAAGTTGAAGATGGTATTTAGAAAGTCATGTGTCTAAACTCAATTATTGTTTGCTAAGCTAGCCCCCCTTTTACAAAGAAACAACAAAAGTTGATCCTACTAATCAATCAACAATAGCAATTGCAAAATGAATACAGTTGCCTAAAACTGACTCAGTTCCTCTTCTTTGATCAAAAGAGTTCTAATCTTATTTTCTTTTTACATTCTTGACCCATTTTACACACACACACACACACACACACACATACACACACATGTTGTATTACATTTAACATTTAAGAAAAGAACCTGAGACCTTGAAGAACAGTTAATGATTCATGTTGTATTGGGTATGGGACTTTTTTGGTTGCTTGTTTATTTGAGCAAATATTGGCTATAGAATTTCTGCAAACCATTGTAGGCAATACATAGGATTAGGTTGCAGACTCTGAATTAAAGTTGATAAAGTAATAAACTCAGATTTTGTAACCTAGAAAATATAAAAACAAAATGCATAATATTGTAAGCCATCTATTTAAAGAAAGAACATACTAGAAATAACCATAAATTTATTATACTCAACAATAGGTCTAATATTAGTTATTATTTACTTAATTTATCATGATATGAATATAATTTAAAGAAAGTACCTACTACAGAAGCAGAGAGTGTCTGATGGACTTCAGCCAGTCTCCTAATTCATCCCTTTCAAAAGATGGAAACCTATCCATCGTAAGAAAATTTGAGGAATTTTTGAAAATTCTTAAATTTTGATATAAGGATGTGTGTGTTTGGGAGATATATTCAAACAACTAAAATTATGTGCGAAAGGAATTTTATTGAAACCTGAAGCAATCCAAAAGCCCTTTGATTTTTATTATAGACCTAACAGGAAAAAAATTATCCATATAATATTCCTCAGAGTATGAAAGAGACTATAGGGAGGTTGCTTGACACATTTAAAATATATTGCAGAGGTAGCACAGACTCAATTCCAATAATTAGGTGCTGTATGACTTTTGGAAAGTTATCTACCTCTCTGAACTGTGGCTTTCTTATCTATAAAAATATATACTCATAGAACTGTTGGAGTATTAAATGTCATAATTTATATAAAGGAGATAGTAAAGTTCTTATAGAAAAGTAAAATAAGAATTAATTTTTTTAATTTTTTGATGTCAAAAATTGCTTCCATACAACTTCTTATAACTAATGAAGACTACTTCTGTTCTCTTTGAAAGGCACAAAGAGTAGTTCCTCCATAATTTGAAGAAACCCAAGTTCTTCAAGTCCATTGTTTTATATTCTAGTCCCCAAGATATACATCTTGAGTCTCTTTAACATTTGAGTTGTTTTAAGATTTTCAGAGCATTAACTCTTTTAGTTAACTTTCTTCAGTTTATCTAATAGGAGCTAGAAATGAACATCACATTCAAGCAATAGATTTGACTAGCATGAGTTGAAAAATAGCCTCCCTTTCTTTGATTATGACAGAATACTTCCATTAAAGATGGCAAGAGTAGTGAAACCATTTTCTCCTTCAATATTGGCTAATATTGAGCTTGTCCACACTAAATCTTCACTTTCCCTTCCAATTTACTGCTATTTGTGAAATGTTTCAATCTATTCACATGTTATCTGTAATGTATTTATACTGGCATAATTCACCTAGTCTTCAATATCCATTTCTATAGAATTTTTTCCGAATTATGCTTATTAAATTTCTGATTAACAAATGAAGAAAAAAAATTAACTATATGATTCTACATAATGGCCACATTCAAGAACAGAATGATAGATGTAATGATACATAATGGTGCTTTGATCATTACTCAAAAGCTCAAGTACTTCAGACACATGAGGGGTTCATAAGGCGATACTGCTCTCGTATGCAACAACAAAAAAATACAAGCTATTGGATATTTATAGCATTATCTTGTGTGCAAAACTATTACTATGGAAACAGACCTAATATTATTCCAATAATGTAATGTTAAAGTTTAGTCAGTTCGCATATGACCATGTTCATTTATAAACAAACTGGTAGTCTTCCAATTTAAAATCACTTATCAGGCTTTATTATTAAGATAAATGTGTCTCTCATTTGTGACAGCACTGGACACCTAAGATTTAAATTTAACTTTAAATTTTCCATTATTTCAAAAGCAGTCAATGATTTTTGACCTACTGTTGCTATTAAAATACATAATATTAACTCTGCCAGAGATTATTACATATTAATAAGGAACTGATTATAGAAAGGGGAAAACTGAGGAGCTAAATATGAGAAATGAAGTTAGATTAGTAAGTTGATGTATTTTATTTATTGACATATAATTGACATATAACATTGTGTAAGTTTAAGATGTACAATGTGTTGATTTGATACATTTATATGTTGCAATATATTTATCACCATAGTGTTAGCTAAGATCTCTGTCATGTCACATAATCATCATTTATTTTCATAATGAGAACATTTAAGATCTGGTCTCTTAGCCCCTATCTTACACCACTCACAAAAATTAACTGAAAAAAACGATTAAATACTTAAACATAAGACCTGAAACCATAAAACTCCTAAAGGAAAACATAGGGAAAAAACTCTTTGATATAGGTCTTGGCAGTGATTTCCTGGATATGACACTGAAAGTACAAGCAACAAAAACAAAAATTGGCAAGTAGGACTACATCAAACTAAAAAGCTTTTGCCCAGCAAAGGAAACAATCAAGAAAATGAAAAGGCAACCTATGGAATGAGAGAAATATTTGCAAATCATATATCTGATAATGGGTTAATACCCAAAATAAATAGGCAACATATATAACTCATAGCAAAAAATAAATAATCTGGTTTAAAAAATGAGCAGAGGAACTGCATAGACATTTTTTCAAAGAAGGCAATTTTCAATATAAATGGCCAACAGGTATATGAAAAGATGCTCAATGTAACTAATCATCAGGGAAATACAAATCAAAACCACAATGACATATCACTTCATACCTGTCAGAATGGCTATCATCAAGAGACAAGAGATAACAAGTGTTGGGATGGATATAGATAAAAGAGAAAATGTGCACTATTGGTGGGAATGTAAATTGGTACAGCCACTATGGAAAACAGTATGGAGGTTCTTCAAAAAACTAAAAATAGAACTATCATATATTCCAGCAGTCCCACTTCTGAGCATATATCCAAAGAAAATGAAAACAAGATATTGAAAAGATATCTTCACTCCCATGCTTATTGCAGCATTATTCACAACAGCCAAGATTTGTACCCAACAAAGGATCTGTCAACAGATGAATGGATAAAGAAAATATGGTATGTATACCCAACGGTGTATTATTCAGTCATGAGAAAGAAGGAAATCCTGCCATTTACAATAACATGGATGGACCTTGAGGGCATCATATGAAGTAAGTGAGACAAAGAAAGATGAATACTGTTATGATACCATTTACGTGTGAAATCTAAAAAGCTGAACTCATAAAAACAGAGAGTAGAATGCTTGTTACCAGGCACTGAGTGGGATGGGGGAATTAGGGAAAAGTTTGTCAAAGGCTACAAAGTTGCAGTTTGAAGATGAATAAGTTCTGAAGATTTAATGCCCAGCATTGTGACTATTGTCAACAATATTCTATTATATACTTCAAAATTGAAGATGTCTTTTAGGAGAATATTTTTATTGAATTTCTTATTCCTGACAACCTTAGACTCATAATTTGGGAACAAAATTACTAATATCTTGGAAAATGTGAAACAATAAGTCAATTTTAAGAGCTTAAACTTGGAGTATGATGTTTGGATTCAAAACCTGCTCCAGCATTATTAGCCTTGTGACCTGATGTAAATAACTGAATATAACTGTGCTTCAGTTTTATCATTCATAAAATATGAATTGTAGAAATCACTATTTGATTAAAGCAATAAGGAATAAACAAGATTATGGTTTCACATTGCTTAGTGTAGTACTTGATACCTTAATAATAATGGCTGTTGGAAAAAATAAAATCTAGAGTGAGAAACAGTAATTCTTAAATTCTTAACCACCCACTTAAAGCTGGTAATACTACAGGACAAATAAGACAGTGGTGGCCACTTTTGGCATTGTGGGGGGCAAATTAAAGAAACAGAGAGGCAGAACAGATCCCACAACTGTTACAGTCTTATATGAGCCCTGGGAGTCAGGAAGTAGTGGTGCTCAAATATGCCATAGAGTCCCAGGCTAGACTAAAGTAGAGGACTTCTGCAAATATCAGAGTTGATACAGCAACAATGGTGATTTATTTGAAAGCTGATGATATATTGCATTTTTGGAAAACATCCTTAGAAGGCTAAGGGTGGGAACTTTTTGTGTATCTTTTCCCTTTTCAAATAAAAATTACTACTCCCGAAGTCAAGAGATACCTATTTACTTGACATTTCACTGTTTACACATATGTCACATTGTTATATTTCATATTTATAAAAAATAATTGTAAGAATTTTACAAAGAAATAATTATTATCCCCATTTTTAGATAGAGAAGTTGAGGTTAAGAATGACTTAATCACTATTCAAGATTATTCAGTGACTAATTGGCAGGGCCAAGAGAAGAGCTCCTAGTCCCATTTTTGTTTTTGTTTGTTTTACCTTTCCCTCTTAACTTCTCAAGCTATTCAACTAATGGATTGACTAGCTTTCAAAAATAAGGAAGTGATTTATCTTACTGTATTATTACGTTAAATGACATTGGTGGAGTGGTACATAAAAAATATTGAATAGGGCTTCCCTGGTGGCGCAGTGGTTGAGAGTCCACCTGCCGATGCAGGGGACACGGGTTCGTGCCCTGATCTGGGAAGATCCCACATGCCGCCGAGCGGCTAGGCCTGTGAGCCATGGCCGCTGAGCCTGCGCGTCCAGAGACTGTGCTCCGCAATGGGAGAGGCCACAACAGTGAGAGGCCCGCGTACCGCAAAAAAAAAAAAAAAAAAAAAAAAAAATTGAATAGTGACATAGAACGATGATTGGGGCAGGAAATGAGGAAAATAATAAAAATTCTGTGTCTTAATAAGGTCTGGCAATGCTAAGTTTTCTACGAGGTTATTGGTGGTAACATGGGGTTACTCAGAAGCATAAAGAAGTACTAAAGAAATAATAGAACAGGGCATACGTCAGATGGAATGTACCCCAAAACACAGTTCTTATATTTTCCTCAGCTCCAGAAATTATGGATTTTTTGTAAGTTTTTTGAATTTAGGAATTAGTTCTTTTATTTAGTCTATAGCTTATAAATGCTATTATGTGACCTTACTCCTATCTGGGAGAAATGTGACTTTTTTCTTTACAATTTAATGAAGTAAGGAAAAGGTGAAAATGTTCTATTATCTTGTTTGTGCTGATGTTCAGCTAGAGTTTAACAAGGTGGTGTGTTTATAGGCAGCATTTTCAAGCATTCCAAGTAGATTTATGTTTCCCTGAGTTATAAAGAGCAAATATAATATAATTACATGTGTGTTGGGAAATAATGCTCCATATATATTTAAAAAACTGATTCTCTGATGAAACTCATTGGAATCTTGCTTACTGTTTATGACAGCAACACCCAGATTGCCACTCTCATTGCATGAATCACCATCACACTGGACAAGGTAAACTGTTCACCATAATACACTGGCTCAGAGGAAAGGATGTTGTTTCTCATGTGGAGGCCACCACTGCATGCCAGTGGCATGGCCCGTGTCAACTCCTAAGAGGTTGACTACATCTGTGATTTCTCACCACTTCAGAATTTTTTCAGTTATTGATGTGTTAGCTCGAGGTATACTGACATGTTTCTTAAAAATAAACTTATGATATATCTTTGGCTTTCCAGACTGGCTGCAGTTTGACAGCCTCTGCTTCTTATGGCAGAAACTACTCAACAATGAGCTGAGAGTTTAACTCTACTTCTTTCAGCTTTTCCTGGTCCATACACCATAATAAGGCAGTTTGATTATTAAAGGCAGCTGTCCCTAGAATGAGATAACCTTCACTTGTCTGCTTCCTGGGTGATAATCATGAGGAAAGGCTGGGGGATTACAGAGACATATTTGAAGATTTTGCCTATCATTTCTGGGCATAGTATGTCATTCTTTATACTAACAGCAACTAGGACAGTGTGGTTGGCATACCCCATGGCTGGCAGCCTGGTTGAAAGACTGCCTAGGGGATTTGGAACTGTACTGTTAGACCATTCAAAATAGCTGTTCTCTTGCTCTCTGTATAACCCCTGCTCGATCAGTCTCTGCTTTACTATCCAATCCTGTAAATTATAGGTCTTAATCAGTAGAGTGTGTGCATTTCAGAGCTTTTTGTATAAACACTAAGAAACCATTTGGGATAGAAAATAAATTTTATTATGCTGGATAGTGTTACTTCCAAAGTACAAGGTTAAATAATATATTATTGTTGAAAATCGGTTGGTAAGACATGAGATGCATAGACTAGAAATTATTCTTGCCATAGTGCTCACATGTAGAGCCACAGGGTAAATCCCAGTCTCCTGAAAGCTCACAGAAATTTTCTAGTCACGTTTCATATCAGAATCCTTAGCTGTAGAAAACCAAATACAAATAGTATATCCTCTTTGTACCAGTACAATTTCTGTGACCTTTTCATTTGGAAGGAAGATTATCTAAATAAGTTTAGAGTTTATTGTTTATTGAACTGTGAGAAATTACCGAGGAACAAAATAATTGGATGGTTTTCCTTCAGTATAAGAAAAAGGTGCTACAAATATAATCTATAGTCTTTTTTTTTTGGTAGTGAATTCCAAGAAATCTGAAAGAACTAATTTTTTGAACAAAATTTTCAGTATTTCTCATTTGTCTTATAAAACTAGGCTTCACTTTTGCTATGTGGAATTTATAAACTTCATATCTAATAGCTATTTCCTGAATGGTGAAAGGTGAAAAGTGTGAATAAACTCAATAAATATATTAGTTCAATATATTAGCATAAGAACAATGATGAAATTAAAAATAAATTTAAAATATTATAGTGAGGAAGTTTTCGACCATTCTACTATAAGCTATCAATGAGAGTAGGTTGAGTATCTAAAATTGCAAGATCAGCCTAAAATGAAAATATTGTTTCAATTCATCAGTTTTACATTATTCTGAATTTTTAAAAGATTTGGAAAAGAGCACCAGAAATAGTGAAATAATATGTATCACTAAAACTTTGCTATTTAAAGTGTGAGGAATGCCAGGGAAATAAGAAAACTAACCAATTTTACACATTGAGTATGATATTTAGGTGAGTTTCTCCCTTGGCAAAATGATGATTTATCCAATAAATCCAGTTCAGAAATTCAGTTTGAATTTAGAAACAGATGTTTTATAT
This sequence comes from Hyperoodon ampullatus, assembly GCF_949752795.1. NCBI lineage: Eukaryota > Metazoa > Chordata > Mammalia > Artiodactyla > Ziphiidae > Hyperoodon > Hyperoodon ampullatus. The sequence goes on from NC_136914.1 coordinate 186,422,483, forward strand.
ACATAAGCAGTTAATGATAGATAACAAGCCAGGATATGGTTTATTGCTTTATAATTTTTTAATGACAAAAAGAAATCAATACTTTGGAGGTCTTTTGTTATTAAGGAGCCTGTGATAATTATATCAGTTTAACCACCTATTAATATGAAAATTCAAATCTAGCTATTTCTTCTCTAATAGTTTGCTCATATAAAAGCATATGCGTATTTTTATATTTTCCTGAAATCCCTGCATAATGGCATATATGTAAATTTTTAGACAAAGTGTTACTCTCTTTTGTGCCAGAAAGTTATTTCAACTTGTCCAGGATTTATCCAAAGCAATTGTTGCTTTTTCAGAAGGGTATAACGGCAATGCCATGTTATATTTATTGTTTTTTTATGACTCTTTACCAAAGAAATATATAATTTTGTAGCACTCAGTTGTAACAACAATAGAATAAGTGACATCTCTGAGAGTAATGTGAGTAATGTTGATTCATGCTATGCTAACAATCTCAAATCACATAGGGATTGTTGGGTCAAAGTTATGTAGAATTTTAATCTCTTTTATTGCTTTAGAAGATCACTTTTTATTTCTTTAATCCCCCTGTCATTTCAGTTAGCTAGCTTTCTTTAATTTGGAAACTCAAGAAAACCAAATATCCAAGTTTATTAGCACTGTATACAAAGTTATTTTTTATTTGCCTTTTTGCAGTGGATTTTGTCAAATCTGTCTTATTGGGTCAAAAATCTTTTCAGCAAAATAATTTCTTAAGTTTTAGCAGAGTTACAATCATATACTATACACTTACAGGTAGACGTCAATATGATCAATTTATCTGATCATATATTTATCAACTTATCCTGTAACACATATTGCTCAGTCATATATGTATGACAAATCTAAGCCTATTATATTAATTGCCAGTACTATGTTTGCAGGCTCACATGACAGGAGATTCATTGAATTTTTCTCCTAGAGATAACTGGTGTTACCAGCATTTTACTATTGGTGAATATGGGAACTTCTAATTAATTTAGTCAATTTTATTATGTTAAATATCATACCAGGGTAAAGAATTTTATTGATATGAAATTATTTAGTATTGTATGCCAACATTACATTCTCTTATTAATATTTTTACTAAGTAGTTGTAAAATATTTTTCACTAAATTTCAGCATAGAACACATGAAATATTGATATATTTGTCTAACATAAAATATTTTCAGCAAGTATATGTACAGCAAACATTAAAGGAAGTCATGAAATCAAGGCACAGAACAGATTTATTTGCACTGATTATAGATGATTCAAAATAGAAATATGTTTAGTAATAAATATACAAAGCAATAGAAAAAAATCTGTCTTAAAATATGCCCTTACGACTTGGACTTATGGTTATGGAAAAATAACAGGGTTACCCTCCTGCCTTAAACAATTAGTAAACCAGAAGAAGAAGAAGAAAAGGAAATAACAGTTTTCAGACATTTGTTGATAGCTAAAAAAAAAAAAAAAATTTTTTTGTCACCATGTGATGGGGGAAGCTGTGCCCTTCACCCAAGCTCCTCCACAAGGAAATGTTCTCTTTTGAGCGCCAATGGGGACACTCGCTGACCACAGACAGGGGTGAGTCCTGGTCCAGGTGGGTAGTGTGTAGGTTTTCCAGGAAGGCAAAAAGAGCTCAGTTAGAGCCCACAGGGTGTGCTGTGAGGCTTTGGGTGTGTAGGAGGTGGTAACTGTGGGTCCTGATGGGGCAGGGTGAAGATGGGCTTGAATGCCCAGAGCCGTCAGGGGCTCAAAGAATTCCGGAGGAACCAGGCGCGACGCGGCGCTCCGCAACCGTTCTTCCCAGGGAAGTTCGATCTCGCGGGATCTTGGGAATTCTACGTGGGCGTAAGGGGAATCCTGGGATGAGAAACGTCCCGATGTCCCAGCTTCCAGAGGCCCCTCGTCCAAGACTCATCTGTAAGGAGTCTGGTTCACACAGCCTATAAAGCACACTCCAATCATTACGGACACTGTCTGCCACCTCCAGAGTCTCAGTGCAGCAGAGCCTCGCCACAGGGGCCTGGCCAGGTGAGAACAGGCTGTGGCCCAAAGGCTGTGTAGAAGCAGGGCCGTCAGCCAGAGACCAGAGCAGGGGAGTGAACTGCTCATGCTTGGGCCCCAAATCTTTAGCCTTCCACTCCCGGACGGTGATGCGGCTTTCTGGTGCAGAACCTGGGGCCGCAGTCCTATATCTGCCAAGGTCCAGCCCCGCAACAACCCGAACTGTGCTGTTCCACTGCACCCCCTGTGTGCAGTTGTTTCTACTGGCAGCTGAGAGGTATCTAGGATTTGTCCTAGGAGACCACTGCCGCCTCTTCTCTGAAGAACAGCCTCAGGTCATTGCTCTCTCTTTCTGACCCAGCTGAGTTGCCCAACACCCTGCAGTTGGGTAGCTGGACCCTTCACCCAAGCTCCTCCATCAGGAAGTGTTCTCTTTTGAGCACTATGTGAGATGCCGGTGTACTGAGACTGAAGTCTAATACAGGTGAGTGGAGTGTGGGCTTTCCCAGGAAGGCAAAGGGTGTGTTATATGACTTTATTTAGTGTCTATACCTGGATTTCTTTGCTTAGCATAATGCTTTGAAGATACATCTATTTTGTTGCATGTATCAGTACATTATATTTTTTTATTGCTGAGCAGCATTCACCATCCAGTGGATAGTTGCATTATTTCACGTTTTGGGCTTTTATGAATAAACCTGATATTGATATGTATGCACACATCAGGTTTATTTTCTTGGGAGGAGAGTGGAGAGGATGAGAAGTCAGTGTATATTTGCCATTATTAGAAACTGCAAAATTATGTTCCAAAGTGGCTGTACCATTTTGCATTCCCAAAAGCAATATATGAAAGGTTCAGCCACTAAATATCCTTGCCAGTATTTAGCATTGTCAGTCTGTTAAATTTTAGCCATTATAGTGGTGTATAGTAGTGTCTCGTAGATTTAATAGCTATTTCTCTAATGATTAAAGATGTTAAAGATCTTTGCACCTACATATTTCCAATCCATGTATAATCTTTAGTGAAAGATTCATTTAAATTCATTGCGTTTTTAATTTGTTTTTTTTATTATGGAGTTAAAAGTATTCTTTATATATTTAGAAATAAGACCTCTGTTTTACAATTATTTTTTCTCATTATGTGGGTAGTCAATTTATTTTCTTAACATGTCTTTTTTTATAAAGTACAATTTATCAATCTTTCTTTCATTATTTTATGTTTATGAAACATTTCCTCAACTGAAAGTCATTATACTTAAAATTTTTTCTTCCAGGTATTTTGCAGTTTTAATCCTGTTACTTAGGTCTATGACTCACTTAGAGTTAGTTTTTTAATGTGGCATGACATGTGAGTCTACATAGGTGGTTTTTTATGTTTTGTTTTATTTTCATATGATATACAATTATTCCAGCCCTATTTGTTGAAAAGATTATTGTTCACTAAATGATTTCTCTTTTCATCTTTGTAAAAAATATGACTGATTCCACATGTATAGATCTAATTCTTAGATTTTATTCTATTGCATTAGTCTATGCATTCTTCTTAAATCAATAGCATGAAGTCTTAATTATTGTACCTTTATAATAAGCAGTGTACTCAGACAGTTTAAGTCTTCCAATTTCAGTCTTGTTTTTCAAAATTGTTTGTGTCATACTATATCCTTTGAACTTCTATATCACACAATTATATGCAGTAGTCAAAGCTCATTCAATTGTACACTTAAAAGCGGTGATTTTTATTTTATGTAAATTATACTTTTAAAAAATTAACAAAGAAGTCTTTGAACTATATTTTTCCTTCTAGATACAACCAATAGTGTAGTTACTAGGAAGCTAAGTGAGATCACCCCAATGAATAAACCTTGACACCAAATACTAGGACTCCATATCCTGCTTCTTTGCTGTATACAGCATATTGCCTGACAGAATCTGTGCTGCAAAACCATATATGGAGTGTGCCTTTAAGCAAAGGAACATTCAGTGGAAGCAAGGAAGTCCTTTTCATTATGCCATGATCAGATGGAAATAAATCAAATGTTTTCAATTACACCATTACTTAAATATGGCAAGTTCTAATTTCACCTTTGACGTTTTGAGGGACATGAAAGAACAGATGACAGTTTTAGGCAAGATGTTATAAAATGTCATTCCAAAATGGATGCTGATATGATACTATTTAAATAATTTGCTTCCTATTTCTACATGGTTACTTGGTGATTTAAGAACTGACAAATGAAGCATATTAACACTAGCCAGTAAATAGAAGGAAACTTCTAAAAAAAAAACCAAAAAAAATCCCTCCAATAAACAGAAACTGAAAAGCAAATGTTACAGTAAATTATAAATAAGAAGGAAAAATAACACAAATGTCAATTGTATTCCAAGAATTGTATAAACGCCATCAAGCAGTAAGTACCCATGAACACTTACCTTATGTGCTTGCGTTGATTAATGACAAGGTAAATACAATGAAGACTTTTTAGTCTGGAAAGCAAAAAGCTGTTAACCTTTTGCAGACTAAACCTTATGAAGCAGTTTTTAAATGTTCTTATATAGCAGAAACTGTAGGAAAGAAAATGTGCTATTGAAATTCTGGCAGGCACTACGCCAAGAGCTAGTGACACAAAAATAATTTCTGCCTCTGTTGTCACATGGCATTCCCCCCTCATGTATTGGGCTCTGTTTCTTCTCCTCCTCTTACAAGGATAGCAGTCATAGTAGATGAGGAGGCCATCTTACTCCAGTATGACCTCATCTTAATTTAGCAAGTTTCATGTTCAGTGACCTTATTTCCAAATAAGGTCACATTATGAAGTACTGGGGGTTAGGATATCAACGTATTTTTGTGAGGAGACACAATTCATCCAATAACAGTCAGCTTCTAAGGTCATTCATAACGTTTTTTTTATGGACCTCTTATATAATAGCCTTCACATAACATTAGTTGTGTGCTCTGTGAACGTTAGACTTACTCATTTTTTTATCACTAGCCCTTGGCATAGTGCCTGACACTTAGCGAAAGCTCCAAAATTCATATGGTTATGTGAATGTAGGACTGGACTGCAGCACTATGAGGTCCAAATAGGATGCCCTCTTATTTCACCTTTTATTAGTGTTTTTTTGTCTTTCTATATTTCATAAATATGATAGTGTATATGAAGTACTTACCAAGTTGCCTAGCATATAGGAATCACCCAATAAATAATCAAACTAGTATGATTATAACTCCATTTTTATCTATTCTTCATTTTCCTACTTTCAGTACCCAGGTCTCCCTACTCTAATTACACAGATATGTCATCTCAAAGTTTAGGATATGACAGTAGGTGAAACTAGAATTTAAAAATAAGGGAAGTGTTTTTGCAATAGAATTAGTAAAAAAAATCATAATGAACCAGATGTCTTTTAAAGACATCTTCTCCCTAAAATATCCTATCTGCTGGCCGGCATACTCTTACAGTATACTAAGAGAGACATGTAGCTCTGTGGTACGTTTTATGATAAAGATAAATATAAAATGCTACAAAAAGATATTTAAAAAATCAGTTAATTCAAAAGGAGTAATGAAGATGAAGGCATCACAGGATTACCTTTCAGTTAACCCTTGAAATATGAGGGGTCAAGTGAGGTAGTGATGTTTCAGAACAAAAGCACAAAGGCATGACATTTCGTTGTATTGTTAGAAAATCACTAGTAAATATGAGGGACCAAAATATGGGGTTGACTAAGGGCAGAGTATGGAGAGATGCTCCTGCCAAAGATGATAGAGGCCATGTTGCAGTTATGCCAATTGCTATATTGAGACGTTTCCTTGAAAGTGTGAAAAGCTACTTGATGAGATCTAACTTTAGAAAGATAATTTGTGGGAAGAATTGATTTCAGTGGGAGGAGCATGTTTGCAGAGGTGTTGTATAATGCAGCAATAAGATAAGTAGGGCTAAAACTGGAATAATAACAGTGGGGGTGAAAACAGAATTGACAGAATTTAGAGTTATTTCCTAGGTAGTATCAATAGAACACAATTTTAAGTGTATGTGTTTAACAGTGATAAAATAAATTCAATAGGGTTAGGATCAAAATCTCATGGGATAGTTATTAACATTATCAGCCTGACCTTTGGCAAATATTGAAAAGTCTGTATCTTCTTTGGGGATTTCCAATGTATTTTAACATATTAGTGATTCTGAGAATTCCTTTAAGGAAAAAGAAAAACTGGTTAACTGCTTTTATCCAGAATTTCCAGATTTGTTTCGTCATGGGGTCCTTTTTCATATAACATCTACCAAGTAAGAATATTTCAAGTAAAAAGTAAATGTTGCTAAAACATAAAATTTCTACATAACTATATATGCAATGTATAGTTCTAGAATGAATATATTGTGAGCTGAAGATAAGAAAAGACTGTTGATACAATTCTGTCCTATTAGTGTAGAATTAAAACTAAATGCAGTTACATAAAACAATAACACTGTAAGTAAATGTTATTGGAAAACTTATTTCAGCTTTATAAAATGACAAAAGCAATATAAAATTATTACTTTTGAGCATAGTTGTCGGCTTAAAAATAAAAATTAATTGCCTTTATCACATCTACAAAGTAACATAAAATCGTGTAATTAACATGCCTTAGGACTAGTATACTGTTAATAATAATGTAACATCTTCTAGTGCACCTAGATCTAATATTGTATAACAAACTCACGTCCCTATAATACAAATGTTAACTTACTTTATCACTTTTTGACTATAAAAAGATTCTCCCTCAAGCAAACTTCTTGAAATTCAAACACTCATTTAAGTATGTCTACTCCATTATTGATTTTGTAAAATTAGAGATTGCATTACACTGCTAGCATAATACTTAACTACCAGGTTTAGTTCTAAATTATTAAAACAGTGACATTTGAGAAACATAGTAAGAAAATAAGAAATAGCAATATCCATTATACCATAAAAATTCAGTTTATATTCTCAAAAATCTACCTCCAAGGTTTTATTGGCTAATTATTTCCCCCTTTCTCTTCTACGTCACTGCCTTAGATCATAACGTTTTATACAAAAGTAGGTGTGATAATTCTTCAGATTCTCATAGCTCTGGGAAAGGACCAATCATAGTTCACTACAGTATAAAGTAAGGCATTTTTAAAAATATAAGTTTATTTACCACTGTTCATCCTTGAACAGGCAAGTCTTACTTGATTGCCTGATGAGATTCCTTTCAAAGGGTCACATAATATTTATTATCTTTTTGATGTTGTTTGTAAATTCTGTACATTGTAATTTTTAAGAAGGGAGATCTGTATAACTCCTTGCCCTATGTTCTGTATATGAGTAAGCTCTAGTTATTCCATGTGTTCATTATTAGAAAAGAAATTGCTTTGGGCTGTGTTATAGATAGAACAAATATATCAGATGAAAGGTAGAATCTTGCCTGATAGAGCTGCCTAAACAAAATGCCACAGACTAATGTGGCTTTAACCATAGAAATTTATTTACTCACAGTTCTGGAGGCTGGATGTCAGCAGTTTGGGTTTCTTCTGAGGTCTTTCTCCTTGGATTGCTGATATCTGCCTTCTGGTGTCGTCACATGGCTTTTCATCTGTATGTATGCATCCCTGCTGTTTCTTTTTTATGTGTTCAAATTTCCTCTTCTTATAAAGACACGAATCAGAGTAGTTTAGAGCTTATCCAAAGGGCCTCACTTTACCTGAATCACCTCTTTAAAGGCTCTGTCTCCAAATACCTTCAACTCCTAAGGTACTGGCAGTTAGGGCTTTGACGTAGGAATTTTGAGGGAACGTAATACGACTCTAATAAAATATCAGAAAATTTGGGTAAAGTTTATGTAAATCACATTTCTTGCAGCATTATTACTTTTTTAATTTGATTTTTTTAATAGCACTTTAAGGTTCACAGCAAATTAGAGAAGAAGGTACAGAGATCTCCCATATACCTGCTGCTCCCACACATAATGTAGTCTCTTCCATTCTTAACATACCCCACCAGTGTGGTACATTTGTTACAATTAATGAACCAACATTGACATATCATAATCATCAAAAGTCCATAATTTGTATTACGATTCACCCTTGGTGTTATACATTCTATTGGTTTGGAAAAATGTATATCATGTGTCCATCATTATGGTATCCTGCAGAATATTTTTACTACCTGAACCTCTGTGCTCTGCCTATTTATTCCTCTCCGCCTCCCCTAATCTCTGGCAACCACTGATCTTTCTACTGTGTTCATAGTTTTGCCTTTTTCAGAATGTCATATAGTTGGAATCATAAAATATGTAGCCTTTTCAGATTGGCTTTTTTCACTTAGTAATATGTATTTAAAGTTCCTTTGTGTATTTTCATGGCTTTATAGCTCATTTCTTTTTAGGGCTGAATAGAATTCCATTCCCTATATGTACCACAGTTTATTTATTCATGCCAGCTGAAGGACATCTTTGCTGCTTCCAAGTTTTGACCATTATGATTATTGCTGCAATAAACACCCATATGCATATTTTTGTCTGGATATACATTTTCAACTCTTTAGGTAAATACAAAGGAGCACAATTGCTGGATCATATGGTATGAGTATGTTCAGTTTTGTAAGAAACTGCGACACTGTTTTCCAAAATGGCTGTACCATTTTGCATTCCTACCAGTTCCTGTTGCTCCACATCCTCACTGGCATTTGCTATTGCCAATGTTCAATTTTTTGGCCATTCTATTAGGTATGTAGTGTTATTCCATTTCTTTTAATTTGCATTTTCCTGATAACATATGACATAGAATGTATTTTCATATACTCATATGCCATCTGTGTATCTTTTCTGATAGAGTGTCTGTTAAGGTCTTTTGTCCATTTTTTTAAAACTGGGTTATTTTCTTATCGAGTTTTAAGAGTTCCTTGAATATTTTGATAATAGTATATTGTCAGATGTTTCCTTTGCAAATATTTTCTCTCAGTCTGTGTCTTGTCTTCCCATTTTCTTGACATTGTCTTGCAAAGCAGAAGGTTTAAATCTTAACAAAGTTCTGTTTATCAATTATTTATTTCATGGATCACGCCTTTGGTATTGTATCTAAATAGCCATTGCCATACTCAAAGTTATCTAGGTTTTCTCCTATGTTATCTTCCAGGAGTTTTTTAGGTTTACATTTTACATTTATATCTGTCATCCATTTTGAGTAAATTCTTGTGAAGGAAGTAAATCTGTGTCTATATATACATATATTTTTTTCTTTTTTGCATGTGTATGTCCCGTTGTCAGTTGTTTAGCACCATTTGTTGAAAAGACTATCTTTGCCCAATTGTCTTGCCTTTGCCCTTTGTTAAATATCAATTAACTATATTAATGGGAGTCCATTTCTGAGCTTTCTATTCTGTTCTATTGATCTATTTGTCTATTCTATAGACAATATCACTTGATTACTGTAGCTTTATAGTAAGACCGAAGTCAGACAGCATTAGTCCTTCAATTTTGTTCTTATAATATTGTGTTGACTATTCTGAGTCTTTTGCCTCTCCAGACAAACTTTAGGATCAGTTTGTTGATATCCACAAAATAACTTGCTGGGATTTTGGTCGGATTGTACTGAGTCAAGTTGGGAAGAACTGACATCTTGACGGCATTGAATCTTTCTCTCCATGAACATAGAAGAGCTCTCCCTTTACTTAGTTCCTTGATTTCACCCACCAGAGTTTTGTAGTTTTTTTGTATATAGGTCTTGTACATATCTTGTTAGAATTATACCTAAGTATTTTGGGTGTTTTTGCAGCTCGTGTAAATGGTATTATGTTTTTAATTTCAAATTCCGTTTGTTTATTGCTGGTATATAGGAATGTGATTGACTATTGCATATTAAAATTGTATCCTGCAAACTGCTGTATTGCTTACTAGTTCTCAATATTGTGGGAGCCTTTCTATCACTGAGTACCTCGGGAATTTTAAATTTTCAGACCTGTCTACACTGAGCCTCCAGCAATTTGCCAGTTATAGTTCAGGTTTGCCTACCCTGGCACTGGTTCCCTCGGTGGTTTCTGCTTATGAGTCTCTGCTCTATTAATCCTGCCTTGACTCTATGTATTCACCTGTCTGTCTCTCTAATCTTGGGAGTAATGGTCTGCCTTGTGCCCTCCCCTCTCTTAGGGAACCAAGAATTTTTATAGACTTTTTTGTTGGTCCAGCTTTTTACCTATTGTTAAGATGCAGTGGCAACTTCCAAGCTCTTTACATGAGGAACTGGAAACTGAAAGTTGCAGCATTATTTTTATAAGGTAGAAACTTGAGAACAAACTAGGCACTAATAGTACCTAGAAATAGATGATAGTTAAAAAATTGAGTTATATTCATATAAAGTTAATATTAGTCACTAAAACAAGGTTTAGAAACTATTTTAATTACATGAGAATACAATATTTTGTTAAATGAAAATAGCCATTTTCAAAAATGTATGTTCAGTATGTTTCCAGCTTTTGTCACATATACAAATAGGCTAAATATTTCAAGAACTAAAAATTATCATAATTTCCAGTTGGGATGGTTATAAACAAGTTTTTATTTTCTTTATATTTTTCTATCATTTAAAAATATTATACCATTTAAAGTGAAAATATGCTTTAAAATATATTTTTTGCTTTCATTAAATTCAAATTTCAAATTAATTAGAATATGTAAAAAATTTCTATATGCCCAAATATAACATTTTAAGAAACTATCAGTCTCATAAAATATTGTTTAGTCCTTCAAAATTGAACTTATTCAATCACTATGTTAAAATAGAAATAAGAATAACTCAATATAAAAAATATAATCCAGCTGACACTGCTAGGTAAATTAAAAGCTTTTAAGTGCCAAAACTATGTTTTAAAGCCCTGGTCTTTGCATATGTATACCTTCTTTATCTTCATACCATACTTCTTTCAAGAGATTACAAATGTCAGCAGAGTTGAAGGTTCTAGAGGAAGACCACCAGAGAAGAGAATGGTCGGTTAAAAAGAGAGACTCTCCTTACCTTCTGGCAGTTAGTAGGAATTATATTACAGCCTCTTATTTGGTCTTGAGAAAATAGAACAAGAACAGAGATATGAGGCAGGGGATACGACAGAACTTAGCATCTCTTAGTTCTTGGAAACAGTGGTTTAAGATTAAGAAAGTTCCAGAGAAATGTATCCTGTGGGTCTAGGTTTATTTTAAAAAAGAAAAAAAAAAAGGTAATTTAGTCCAGAGGTTTGCAAATCTTTTTTACCTAAGGGCATCAGAACTAACATAAGTCTTTAAACCATGAATTAAGAATTTTTTAAAAAATTGAAATTGCATCATGCTTAGTTGTGGCCACTGGTGAAGTGAAGGATAGGGTTTAGAGCAACATACTTGCCTTTAATTTCTGGACTCTCTTTCTTTTACATTTATGTATTTATTTATGTATTTATGTATTTATGTATTTATTTATTTATTTATTTATTTATTTATTTATTTATTTTACATCTTTATTGGAGTATAATTGCTTCACAATGTTGTGTTAGTTTCTGTTGTACAACAAAGTGAATCAGCCATATTCATACACATATCTCCATATTCCCTCTCTCTTGAGCCTCCCTCCCAGCCACCCTTTCCCACCCCTCTAGGTCGTCACAAAGCACAGAGAGGATCTCCCTGTGCTATGCTGCTGCTTCCCACTAGCTATCTATTTTACATTTGGTAGTGTATATATGTCATGCTAATCTCACTTCACCCTAGCTTCCCCCTTTCCCCCACTGTGTCCTCAAGTCCATTCTCTATGTCTGCGTCTTTATTCCTGCCCTGCCACTAGGTTCATCAGTACCATTTAAAAAAAAAAAAAATCCGTATATATGCGTTAGCTTACGGTATTTGTTTTTCTTTTTCAGAATTAGTTCACCTGTATGACAGACTCTAGGTCCATCCAACTCACTACAGATAACTCAATTTCGTTTCTTTTTATGGCTGAGTAATATTTCATTGTCTATATGTGCCATATCTTCTTTATCCATTCATCTGTCGATGAACGTTTAGGTTGCTTCCATGTCCTGGCTATTGTAAATAGTGCTGCAATGAACATTGTGGTACATGACTCTTTTTGAATTATGGTTTTGTCAGACTGTATGCTCAGTAGTGGGATTGCTGGGTCATATGGTAGTTCTATTTTTAGTTTTTTAAGGAACCTCCATACTGTTCTCCATAGTGGCTGTATCAATTTACATTTGCACCAAGAGTTCAGGAGGGTTCCCTTTTTACCATACCCTCTCCAGCACTTATTGTTTCTAGATTTTTTTTTTTTTTTTTTTTTTTTTTTTTTTTGGTACGCGGGCCTCTCACTGTTGTGGCCTCTCCCATTGCGGAGCATAGGCTCCGGACGCGCAGGCTCAGCGGCCATTGCTCACGGGCCCAGCCACTCCGCAGCATGTGGGATCCTCCCGGACCGGGGCATGAACCCGTGTCCCCTGCATCGGCAGGCGGACTCCCAACCACTGTGCCGCCAGGGAAGCCCGTGTTTCTAGATTTTTTAATCGTGGCCATTCTGACCAGTGTGAGGTGATTCCTCATTGTAGTTTTGATTTACATTTCTCTAATGATTAATGAGTGTCTTTTTTTGCCTTCGGTCCTGGAGGAGTGATAAAAGTAATTATTTTCCTATTAGACCAACCACACAGTACTTATGTGTCATAAATATATTGACTGACCATAAAGTGTGAAAGCATAGGTTATATTCTTTCATATTTTTACAGAGTGAAGATTTTTCTGGACTATAGTTTTGTATATTCACCCTCTTTTCCTGAACTGATGGACACATTTTAGTGGTATTCTTGTAAAAATAAAAGGACCTCATGAACAGTGGGAAGAAAAATCAATACATTGCATCAATGGGACAGGGACTTAAAATCAAAGCTCTCTATTGAAAGATATAGGATTTTATAAATGCTTTAGAAATTTCTCTTAGTATAGTACTGCCTGATATTGCTATTGATTTTCTAAAAAAGATCTTTAGAAACCCAAGTTACTTGGAGTATATTTCTCCAATTTTCCTAAGCTCATGAAAGATTTCTTTTTGTGTTTTTTAAACTGAAACTTAAAATTATAGCATGTTGACCTTGCATTCTGTACTTACAGCCACTTTTTGAAGGGGACTTGACTCTCTGGCAAAAGCAAGAAACAGGAAAACCACCTTATAAAGTAGTCTCCATTGTTTGTTATTCAACAATTCGCACAGACACAAGACTGAGTAATTTCTATTGTGTTTCAGAACATGTTCCTTTCCATATAGCAGAACTGACAGGAAGAATAGTTGTGCTAACAAGGATCTGCAAGATTGCTTGTTTTCTTTACACTGACTGTGTTCAATCAGTGGAAGAAATAACAGACCTTTATTATACTGCAGAATTTCTCAAGGAAACAGGCTCAACAATTTTTTACTTACAATGTGTGTTCATCCCCTTGAGATAGCATCTTCTGCTCCTCACAATTCCTCACAAACTCTTGTCAAGACATTTGACAAAGGATAAGATTGTTATTCCACCTATGATCAGTCAATAATTACTGTTTAATTAATTGAGCTGATAGGTATACCTTTATATTATCATTAACTTGGTCAAGAGACACTTAGTCCAGGAAAACTCTGCTTATTTCAGTCTTGAGGGCACAACTGTATAATGTAATTTAGTTTTATGTGCCAATAACCAATGCAATTTTTTCTTCTTTATCATATTAATTTGAATAACTCAACCAAACACTTAAAATATACTTAAATACTTAGATCCATCGGTTTTTCTCACATCTTCCAAAGGCTTTTTACAAAATAAAATTATATGTGTGTAGAAGCATTTCATCATATGTTACTATTATTTTTCATTAATAAAATGAGGGCTTCCCTGGTGGCGCAGTGGTTGAGAGTCCGCCTTCCGATGCAGGGGACACGGATTCGTGACCCGGTCCAGGAAGATCCCACATGCCACGGAGTGGCTAGGCCCGTGAGCCATGGCCGCTGGGCCTGCGCGTCCAGAGCCTGTGCTCCGCAATGGGAGAGGCCACAACAGTGAGAGGCCATCGTACCACACACACACACACACACACACACACACAAAAGTGAATTGCCTCATTTATACTTCTAAAATCCCATCAGAACCATCCTCAGGTAAAATTGAAATGCAAGGAAATGTTTGTCAATGGAGAACAGTGGTATTTTGTCAGTTTTGTACATCCTTTCCTGTCCTTTTTTTAACTGGATCAAATTTTAAACTTATCTTCCTTCTACAGAAGCCCTACTATTAAAAGGTACCATTACACTTTCTTATCTAGATCAAGATGTATTCCTTTCTCTCTACTGCAGTGTGTTTGCTTTGAATATTATACTGTCAGTTTTGTCCTCTATTTTCCAAAGTTTCAGCTAGTTTTCAGTTGATTTATACAAGTGAAGTTTAGTCGAAGTTTAAAGACTAAGGTAATAATGACTACTTCATTAATCTCTTAATTCCTTCAAATTATTATCTACATTATCACTTGGATAACCGAAGAGACTTTAATCCTAAAACTGAAAACCTCAGTGATAAAAGTTTAAACCATGAACATCCAACAAAACAGCAGTCTTGATTATCACGGACATCATATCCATTCCTAACACGGTATTATGTTAGGGATATCACATCCAATATGTCACATTACACTTAGTCATCTGTCTCCTAATACTCCTTTTTGCTCTGACAGTTTCTCAGACTTTCCTAGATTTTTATCACCCTGATGTTTTTGAGGATTCCTGGCCAGATAGTTTGTAGAATGTCCCACAACTGATATATGTCTGATATTTTCTCATAACTATAATGGAGTTGAATGCTTTGGGGAGGAAGACAATAGATAGGTTATCATTTTTATCACATCATATCAGAGGTATATACTATCAATAAGATGTGTCATTGTTGATGTAAACCTTGACATCTGGCTCAGATAGCATTTGTGAGGTTTGTCTTCTATATAGTTACTCCTTCCTTTTTTCTTACTGTACTTTTTGGAGGGAAGTCACTGCACAGTGCTCACATAGGAAGTGTGACGTTATGCTCTACTTTTTGAGAGTGGACTATATAAATTATTTGGAAACATTCTGCACTGCAGATTTTTTTTTTTACCTTTTTTAAAACCCCTCCTCTTTTTTATGAGAACATTTAAGTTCTACTCTCTTAGCAAATTTCAATTATACTATACAGTGTTATCAACTTTAGTCATCATGCTGTACATTAGATCCTTAGACTTTATTCATCTTAAAACTGAAAGTCTGTACTCTTTTACCAAACTTTCCCTGTTTCCCTCACTCCTAACCCCTGGCAACCTCTTCTGTACTCCCTGTTCCTATGAGCTCAACTTTTTTTTTTTTTTTTTTTTTCTAGATTTCACGTATAAGTAATACCATGAATATTTATCTTTCTCTGTCTGACTTATTTCACTTAGCATAATGCCCTTCAGTTTCACTCCTGTTGCCCCAAATGACAGGAATTCCTTCTTTTTTAAGGCTGAATTATATTCCACCATATATATCGTCCACATTTTTTGATCCATTTATCTGTGAACAAATTCCTAGGTTATTTCCATACCCTGCCTATTGTGAATAATGTTGCAATTAACATGGAAGTACAGATGAATCTTCAAGATGATGGTTTCATTTCCTTGGATATATACACAGAAGTGAGATTTCTGAGGCATATGGTAGTTCTATTTTTGATTTTTTAAGAACCTGCATACTGTTTTCCATACTGGCTGTACTAGTATACATTCTTACCAACAGTGTACAAGGATTCCCTTTCCTTCACATCTTCACCAGCATTTGTTATCTCTTGTCTTTTTAATGATAGTCATTATAACAGGTGTGAGGTGATATCTCATTGTGCTGGGTGATTTTTCCTCTTTCCCCAATTTATTT
Organism: Hyperoodon ampullatus; assembly: GCF_949752795.1. NCBI lineage: Eukaryota > Metazoa > Chordata > Mammalia > Artiodactyla > Ziphiidae > Hyperoodon > Hyperoodon ampullatus. The sequence continues at coordinate 186,438,437 of NC_136914.1, forward strand.
ATCTATTCAATAATTTATTTATATCCATGGACTCATGGATATTTATTTTAATGTTAAGTTATAATCCAATACTACTTTATTTTGCTGCTAAAATTGGTCCATTTCTAACCATTGAGAGCTCTTTCAGTTTGCTTCAGTGCCCATTTGACATACCTCTATCAGTGTGGGGTTTGTTGGTATGTGTTTTGAGTATTTCCTGTATTTCCTGCCCAGTATGAGAATCAGACATTTTCCCCCAAACTGGTTCCTTTTACTGGAGAATTGTATTAGAAACCAAGATCTGGGCACTGGATGTGTTAATTTTGACTGGAGTTGTGTTGCTCTAGGCCCTTTAAGCTGACAGAGCAAGAAAATACATGTGAGTATATTAGCCCGTGCATATACACATATCTATAAATATGTTTATGTCTAACTGTCTGTACTATGTAAAGCTAAACATGAGTTCATGCTGATGTTTCCAATTATAAGACATCATTGCATGGATGATTCTAGTCTCTTCCACATACTTACCTATAACTCCCCACTCCAGCAGTGTGAATTTTGGCTCTTCAACTTTTTTCATTTATTAGTTTTTAAGTTTCAGTGTACATATATAGTGTTATCAGAATTGTTAACTCATATTGCTGTGTCAAACAACCTCCTCAACTAGAGTACAGTACTTATTGCACCATTTTCTTTTGCATTTAGTTTTACAAACTCCACTCTTTTCCAAAGTTATTTAGGTTGGCACCCTTTTCCCCTTTGCCATTCAGTGATGTTGTTGTATGTAGTTATAGTACAGTTTGTTTTATAGCTTCCACATTTGATCCTGGGATCCTCTGGCCTTTTAAATGATTATTTTAAAATTTGCATACATTATAGTTCACTCTTTGTGCTGTGAAGTTCTAAGGATTTTGATAAATGGTTATTGTTATTATCCAACATTTCTGTTCATACAGAACAGTTTCAACACCAAAAATCTTTCATGCTTCATCTGTTAAGCTCTCCCTACTTCCCTTGGGAGCCCTAGCCTCCATTCACCTTTTTACCATCTCTTTAGTTTTGTCCTTCCAGAATGTTATAATATCAAAATTATACAATATGTAGGCTTGTTCAAATTGACTTTTTTCATGTAGAAATATACATTCAAGTTTCATACAGGTCTTCTCATGATTTTATATTTTGAATATTTTTTTAAACAAGTGTTGCTTCTTTGGAGAGAAAGAATAAATGGACTTGGGAAACATAAAAACCTAAACTGGCAAACAATTTGTATTTCATATTTTGATTTTTTGAGTTGCATTTTGTTTATATGTCACCCTCACAGTAACCTAATTTTATTGATATATAATTGACATACAGCACAGTATAAGTTTAAGGTGTACAGCATAATGATTTGACTTACATACACCATGAAATAATTATCACAGTGAGTTTAGTGAGCATTCGTCTCATATAGATACAGCATTAAATAAATAGAAAAAATTTTCCTTGTGATGAGAACTCTTAGAGTTTAACTTTCTTAACTTTCATATATTAACATACAGCAGTGTTAGTTATATTTATCATGTTGTACATTACATCCTTAGTACTTATTTATTTTTTAACTGGAAGCTTGTACCCCTTGACTGCCTTCATCCATCTTCCCCTCCCCCGACTCCACCCTCTGGTAACTCTGAGAGTTTATTTGTTTTTGAGGTATAATTGACCTACTACATTATGTTAGTTCCTGTTGTGCAACATAGCGATTTGATATTTCTCTACATTTCAAGATGATCACCACTGTAGATCTAGTTATGATATGTCACCATACAAAGGTATTACAGTTATTGACTGTATTCCCCACACTGTATATTTCATACCCATGACTTACTTATCTTGCAGGTGGAAGTTTGCACCTCTTAATCCCCTCACCTATTTCTTTCCTCCTCCCCGCCCCCCCAATCTGGCAACCACCTGTTTCATTCTCTATAACTCTGTTTTTATTTTGTTGTGTTTGTTCATTTGCTTTGTTTTTTAGATTCCACAATTAAGTGAAAACATAGTTTTTGTTGTTCTTTGTCTGACTTATTTCACTTAGCATAATGCCCTCTAGGTCCATACATGTAGCAAATGGTAAGATTTCATTCTTTATTATGGCTAATATTCCATTGTGTGTGTGTGTGTGTATATATATACATATATATATATGTATATATATACACACATTATATATATATATATATATATATATATGTATATATATACACACATGTACTTAGGTTACTTCCATATCTTGGCTATTGTAAATAATGCTGTAGTGAACATATGGGTGCATATAACTTTTTAAATTAGTGTTTTTGTTTTCTTTGGAAAAATACCCAGAAGTGGAATTGCTGGATCATACCGTAGTTCTATTTTTAATTTTTTGAGTAACCTCCATACTGTTTTCCATAGTGGCTGTACCAATTGACATTCCCACCGACAGTGCATGTGGGTTCCCTTTCTCCATATCCTTGCCAACACTTGTTATTTGTTGTCATATTTTTATTCTTTTTATCACTGAATGTTAGTCATTATATAGTTGTACCAGTTTGTCCTTTCACTCCTTGAAGGAAATCCCGGTTGCTTCCAGTTCTTTGAAATTATGAATAAAGCTGTTACAAATATTAATGTACAAGTTTGTTGGGTACATAAATTTTCAAATCCATTGAATAAGCACCTAGGAGCATGATTGCTGGATTATATGACTATGTTTAGCTTGCAAGACATTAACAAATGTTCTTCAAAAGTGATTGTACCATTTTTCATTCCCACCAGCAATGAATGAGAATTTCTGTTGGTCTGAATCCTTGTTAGCAGTTGGTACTGTCAGTCTTTTGGATTTTAGCCAATCTAATAGTTTTGTAGTGGTATCTCATTGTTTTGATTTGCAATTCCTTAATGACAAAAGATGTGAGCATGATTTCATATGCTTATTTTCCATTCGAATATCTTCTTTGATGAGATGCCTGGTCAGATTTTTTTGCCAATTTACATGCTTTTTTGTTTTTATTATTGTGTGTTTTAAAAGTATTTGTATATTTTGGATTCAGGTCCTTTATCAGATAGGTGTTTTGAAAATATTTTTTCTCAGCCTGTGGTTTGTGTTTTCAGCCATTCATCAGTGTCTTTCACAGAGTAGAAGTTTTTAATTGTACAAAAAATATTTATCTTTTTTTTTCTTTTATGGATTATGCTTTTGATACTGTATTTAAGAACTCATCATCAAACTTATGGTTATATAGATTTTCTTCCATGTTTTCTTTTAGTTTTATAGTGTTGCATTTTACATTTAGGTCTATGATTGATCCTTTTTGAGATAATTTTTATAAAATGTATAAGGTCTGTATCTAGGTTCATTTTTCTACATACAGAGACCCAATTCTTCCAGCTCCAATTGTTGACAAGCCTTCTTTCTCCATTAAATTGTCTTTGTTCCTTTGTCAAGAATTAGTTGACTATACTTGTAGGGGTCATTTCTTGATTCTCTATTCTAGTCCATTTAGTTATGTGCCTATTTTTTTTTTCACCAGTACTATACTGTCTTGATTTTTCTACTTTTGTCAGATAAGATGAATCCTCTAGCTTTGTTCCTGTTTATCAGTATTGTGTTGCCTATTCTGTCTTTTCCCTTTTCATATAAACTTTAGAATCAGATTGTCAGTATTTACTCAATAGATTTCTGGAATTTTGATTGGGATTTCATTGAGTCTAGAGATTAAGTGGGGAAGAAATGATATCAGTAATAGTGACTCTTTTGACTCGTGAACATGAATGATATTTATTTGATATCTTAGATCTTCTTTGAGATTCTTCATCAATTTTGCAGTATTTTCACATAGAACCTTTTTGCACTTTGTTATAGTTATACCTAAGTTTTTCATTTTTGTACTATTGTAAAGGATATTTTCTAAAATCTCAAAGTCAAATTATTCATTGTTGATACATAAGAAAACAATACATTTTGTATATTGACCATATATCTTGCAACCTTGCTATTTTTGTTTATACTGTAAGTTTTTTGGGGTTTTCTTTGAGGTTTTCTACATAGACAGTCATGTCATATATGAAAGAATATACTGTTATTTCCTCTCTTTTTTTTTTTTTTTTTGTCTGTTTTATTGCACTAGCTAAGATTTGCAGTCCATTGTTGATTTGGTTTGGTGGCAGAGGGCATCCTTACCTTCCTCCCACTCTTAAGAGAGTAGCATTCACTTTTTTTCCACCTTGTAGTATGTGGTTAGCTGTGGAATTTTGAAGATATTCTTTATACTCATTTATTGAGGTGTTTTTTTTTTTTTTTTTTTTTTGTGAATGAGTTTTGGATCCTGTCAGATGTCTCTTCTGCATCAGTTGATATCATCACATGATTTTTCTTTGGGCTGTTAATGTGGTCAATTTTTTATTTTTTTGGATATTGAATGAAACTTGAATATCTGGAATAAATCCCACTTGGTTATACTTTTTATACATTGTTGTTTTTGATTTGCTAACAATTTGTTTGGATTTTTGCCTTTCTGTTCATGAGACATTTGCTTTGTAGTTTTCCTTTCCAATAATGCCTTTGGTATTAGGGTAATGTGGCCCTCTTAGAAGTTAGGAAGTGTTTACTCCAATTCTGTTTTCTAGAACAGACTATGGGGAATTGATATAACTTTTTCCTTAAATATTTGGAAAATTACAATAGTGAAATAATCTGGTCCTGCTGCTTTTTTTTTGAAGGTTAGTAATGATTGCTTCAATTTCTTTAATGAATGTAAGCCTATTTGTAGTATCTATTTTTCTTTGTGTGAATTTTGATAGTTTGTGTCTTTTAAGAAAGTGGTCTATTTCACATTAAGTTATCAAATTTGTGGCCGTAGAACTGTGTATAATATTCCTTTATGATCACTTCAGTATCCCTGGTATCAGTAGTGATGGTTCCTCCTTTATTTCTGATATTGATAATCTTTCTCTCCTTTTTTGATGGGTTGGACTGCTAGAGAATTTTTAAATGTTTTGTTTAATTTACGATATTAATTAGATTTTAATTTATTGATCTTTTTAAACAACCAGATTTTGGTTTATTAGTTTTCTCCATGTTTTCCTTATTTTGATTCATTTCTTTGCATGTATTGTATTTTTTTGTCAAAAATTAGACATTTTAATAGCATGATGTGATTATTCTGAAAATCATATTTTTCCCACTCCAAAGTGTTTGTTGCTGCTGCTTATGTTGGGTTGTCATTGTTTGTTTGCTTATTTAGTGACTTTTCTAAACTATTTTTGTAAAGACTGTATTCTTTATCATATGTGCTCTTGAAGTCTCTGTTCTGTTAGCTTAGTGGTTAGCTAGTGGTTTGACAAAGATTTCCTTATATTTCTGGAGATAAAATAAAAAAAAAATTCTCCTAGTCTTTGCAGATTGGCTCTCTTCTGGGACACTCCTCCAAAGCTTAGTTGAGCTGTTTACAACTCTGCATCATCCTCCTCTTACTGCTTGAGGAACTGGAGGGTCATCCCAAGGTGAAAGCTTAGGTTCTTTCAGGTCTTTTGTAACATTTGTCCAGCCTTGGATATACATTTGGCCTTTCATTTTTCCAAGTATATGGGTTGGTTTCTCTAGGTCTTTATTCCCCCATGTATTTTCTTCCCCAGCCTCTTCCTTCCCAGGTTTTCAGTGTGTATTCTGCTTGTCCCAATTTCTTGCCCCATGTGGTTGTGGCTAATATATCTGTCTTTAAAGATTTTTGCCAAATGCTGCCAGGAGGCTACTCCAGCCTTGAGAAAGTTCTGAGGTTGACCCCCTAAGGCAATAGCAAGCCACACCAGGAATGTAGTCTGTCTTTTTTCCCTGGGAAGCCTAGGCTGGTAGGTGGGTAAGTTAAAATTCCACAATGCTCTCTTAATAAAATTTAACAGCTTTTTTCTTCATTAAGCATTCTTCTCGTTGTTGTAAGTTTTTTATCAGATTCTAAAGTTCTGAAAAATTCGTTCTGACAGTTTTTGCTACTTTAATCATTGCTTTAGTGGATAGATGGAATTTTAGAGTTCCCTATTCCACTGTTTTCAGTTAACTTATACCAAAATAAGCAGTATGGTTTGGGGATAAGGAGGGAAGCTTTATAGATGTTCAATAAATGTTTGGAGAATTGACATTAAAATTCCTAAACCATGAATGAAGAGATATCATAAATTAGAAAAACTTTCAGTCTTGACCTGTTCTTCTGGAAAATGTTGGGGAAGGATAGGTTAGTTCCATGGTCCTTGGTCTCACTCTATGGATTTATCCTATGAAATGTACAGCGTGACTCTCATTCTCCATCGTGGGGCTGAGCAATATCTGCTAGTTGTATGATTTTACCCCCTCTGCAGCAAAAATTAGAAAAAATATTTTCAGACAGTGATTATTCTCCCCAGTTACTAACTCCCTTCTATTATTTCATCTTAAAATCCTAAACAGAAAATCCTTACCCCATACTGTAAAGAGAAAAACCTGCATTTATTAGAACACACAAGACAGTCATTCTAGTGATATGATAGCTTCATTTCCAGGCACCTATAGACATTGTTTAATGGAAAAATGGACTTCTGTAAACTACTGAATACTATAACTTTTCTAAACCAAGACTGAGTTTGAATCTAGAAGAGAATACAGTAGCCAGCTTCCAGTTATCTTGCTTATTATTTCTGAAACTTGCTAGACCTGTGTTTGTGAATATTTAAATTACCCCTGCTGGGATAATTTATTATATAGAATAAATATAATAAATTTATTATATAAAATAAATGTCTATATCCCAAGCTATTTCCCTGAATCATACAAAGGACATCAAATACCTCTTTGATACAGTAATTCCAGAAATGACAATCAAACGCAACACCACTTCTTTTCACTGCTTTATGACAGTTCATTAACACATTAATAAATGGATATGTCTGGTGACAAATAATAAGATTCACCTTCTTGTTGCATTCTTCATCTCCCTGATTTTATCTTTAGTGTAACTCCATTGAATCATTTCCTTTGAAATACAATGCATTGGATTCCATAAATCTTAATCATGTTAAAATCATGCTAAAATTTAATTAAAACAGTGTGCAAATGGCTGCTTCTATCAGATATCATGGTGCAGTGAAAAAAGTAGTAAGTGCTCTATTCTGTGGATACTAACATAATACACCAGAGGATGAATTAATAGTATCAGTGATTGTACAGCAAACAATAGTTACTGACAGTTTAATAAAAAATACTCACAGATACCTAAATAAAATTATTAAATTATTTATATAATGCATTTTGCTTGCCATGTGCTGATTTCACAAGACAACTGAATATCTATTAAAAGAATATCTCTTTTATTTGAAATTCCAGTAACTCTATGAATTATGAGTCTTTCAGAAGTGACCCATTTAGAGTTCACATTATTAGTGCCAGTACATATTTAAATATTTTATTTCAGGACACCTGGATGCTCTCTAACATCCTTCCCTAAGAATATTGCTCTACTATTACTGTATGAGCATTTATGTACCTCTGAAAACCTTCCTAGACTGAAACTCAAAAGTAATTTCTCCCATGGCTACTAGTTACATTCAGTCCTCTACTTGGAAAATATTTCCTTGTATGTCTATCTCTCCCCTAAAAAAATGAGCTAATTTCTTCTTCTATTATGCTTTCTTTGTATTTATATTGCAAGTTTCTTACTGTATATTATATTTCTGTCAATCAGTAAATATTTTTGAATGAGTTCATCAGGGGATAAAGATGTCATCATTTTCTCATTTATTTTATTGTACAACTTCTCTCATTGAAGAACATCTCTCAATTATTCTTCACTTGAAATGTGTTCAAAGGCTTATACTATGGTAAGTACATATTAATAAGAATCACTTGAAGGACCAGCATATTTAGATATCACCAGACTAAAGCCTGATGATTACTCAAAGAATTATTAAAAATGTTATTTTGATGCTGGAGAATGCAGATAGAGATTTATATATACACACACACACACACACACACACACACACACACACACACATATAATGTTTTTTTACTATGGAAAACTTGTCCTGGAAGAAAAATGAAATATTAACACATATGTAAGGCATTACATATTAGCAAATATATAATGCAGAAGCTAAAACTGATTGAGAATAGAAGTTTTCCTCAGAATATGAAATAAAATGTGGAGGAGTATGTTTGCATCTTGTTAAACACGTCAACAGCCATCTAAAATAAGACCGCGTCAAGCAGTTTTCATTGGCCGGCAAACAGTAGTTATGTTAAGGAAGTTGCATTTGTCCAGGTAGGCAAAACATTTATGAAAGAGCAACCTACATGAGAGTTTTGTGAAAACAGGGGTAGGAGAAGAAAAATAAAAGGTAATGTAACTTCACTGCAAGCCAATTCCATGATCTGTCTTATTTGTGAAAGCATAATTTAGGGAAATGTTAAGATATACTTACAGGAGGAAAACAAAAATATATCATTATTTTTAACTAATGTTGCTGGTCCAGTGGATTTTAACAATGTACATACAATTTTTTTTATTGTTTTACTGACCTTTCTTTGAAATTTGTGGATTGCTTATGCCAACTTTCAGCAAGATAAAGCAATAGCTCATAAAGCAGGTGGTAGATTTATAGAAAGAGAAAAATATTTTGTTCAGTTAGGCTGATGTGAGAAGGACAATTGTCTCAGTTAATTGTATCAGGTATTTTTGAAAAAAGGCTATATCTAAGGTATAATTCTGTAGTACTGGAAAATGTAAGGACACTTGTGTGGAAAATATAAAAGTTTCTAACTCTACATTTATGGTTTCCCCAAATAGTTCCCATTTTTTACCTCACCTTAGGGTGTGACTTTGCCATTTATGGACTAACCTATTCCTTCTCATTTAAATGCTTTTATTTTGTTTAATTATTTTCAGATAGTATTTAAAAGCAATATATGTGTCTTTGGAAGTTATAACAAAATTATACATTTTTTCCTTTTAGTATTTGATGGAATTGTAGCCCAGGTGTTTAGTGTTTATTTTTTCCCCTATATCGTTGATAAACCACCATTTTATGAGCCTATGTTTCTCTTCCTCCAAGTGAAATGAGTAGGTACTCTTTTTCTAGGTTGTGATTCCTGCATTTTTCATGCTGAAGGTTTTTTCTTCCGCCTAAATGTTATTTTAATAAGACCAGTACTTGAACTCTCTGAGCCCTTATTATTCCCTTCCTTTCAACAAGTGAATTAAATAATAAACAAAAGATGAACTTGTTTTGCTTTTTCCATCTTAAATGAAAAAAGAACAGGATTTCTGCAGGGGCAGAAGGTGGTTTTTCATCTTAAGGCATTTCTTTTAGTGTTTCTCTGTTTTCCTCTGGAGTCTTGGTATATGAACTTGCCCAAGTTTAGGACTTTCGGCAGTTTCCTGTTAAGCTTTTGGGAAGCTTTGATTCCACCTCTAAGAAATAGCCACTGGTAGCAAATAATTCATTCTAGGCTTTAAAATATCCAGTTTCTTTTGTGAGGCATACCTTTAGTCTTTCCTGTTTACCAGCTTCACAACTAAGAAGGGGCTATTTCTTGGGAAAAGACTGACTAATTTCAATTCTTTAAAAAAATTTTCCTCCTGTGTGTTTGTGTGTGTGTATGTGAAACTAAGAAGAAATTTATTTATTTAAACTTAATTCTCAAGAAAAACGTTATTTTTGTTCCTAAGCTCACCTCACTATTAAAATCAGAAATTTTTGGAGGAATATATTAGCTAATTTTCAAGCATTGAGGTAATGTGATTTCAAGAATGAGAGTGTGAACATTACTAAAGGATGATGAAATTGTAAAAGAGCACTGAGATCAATTCTTATTTTTAAGAAAATAGAATATTAATTTTAAGGCCCAGAGGTATATATTTAGGAAATGGCTTTAATACCATTCTGTGATGTCCTTAGGGTCATCAAAGAAATAAAATTAAATATTTCTAGAATTGGTGTCCCTATGTAGGATATGAATCATTATCGGTGAATCAAGTCATTGATGCAGATCAGTAAATATTTTGTGAGAAAATGCTATGTACTTACCAGTTTCAAGAGTGATGACAATACTGTATGAGATAAAACTTCTGCTATTAATGAATATGTTACATAGTGGTAAACACTGGCCATATACCGAAGAGAAAAAAGTGACTGATAATAATAATAACTGCCATTTTTTTACCCATACTAAGTATGTGATAGGTACTATTCATATATATAATTAATTAATGTATAACATATATATGTATAATTCCCACCAAAATTTTAGTTGACATGAGCCACATTTTGCAGGTGAGAAAACTGAGACAGTGTGATATTAAGTAATTTACTTAAAGCTTCACAAACCATAGGTGTGGAGCTGAGATTTTTAACTCCATCGGTACAGCTTTGCAGTTAGTGTTCAAAACTACAAGGCTCTTCAGTGTCTGAACATTGTGAAACAGCAAATACTAATTCAGTACAAGGAGCCAGCAGAAAATGATAAAATGAGTGTGATCTTCGAAGCTAAGATGATCTGAGTTAGACACTCCATCCCACTGCTTCCTAGGAATGTGTCTTAGATTCTCTGCTCTTCAATTCCTGTATCATAAAATTTATAAATAACATTTACTGAGCATTAACTGTGTTCCAGTCACTGTACTAATCATTTTATATGTATTATATAATTTTGTTCTTTTATCATGAAATGAGATAGAAACTACTGTTTTCTCTATTTAAAGATGAGAGAACTGAGGCTTTGAGAATTTAAATATTTACTTGAGGTCATATAACTAGTATATTCTAGGCAGTCTGACCTGTATCCTCTCTTAACCTGTTTTACCATAGGTCATGGTAGAAGATTAACAAAAAATTTGTAAATCTGATTATTGTTGCTATTTTATATTATATGATAAACACTTTAAGATTTGTATTAGTGTATAAATGTAGGAATTCATTGTGGGCTAGGATGCTCAGAGGAACTACCCAGGGAAAAGTGAGGCTTGACAAAAAGATTTCTACTTCTAGGACATGTGTGCAAATATGAAAATTACCTACATAGTAGTATATTCATTGAAGTATTTAGAATAAAGTTGAAAATTGAAAAAAATCTCACGTCCATCTATGGACTATAAATTATATAAACTATACTATATTGATGCAATAAAATAATATTTAGTGGTTAAAAATACAGATGATATATACATATGGGTAGAGAAAAATATATTGTTAAATAGAAACAGCAAGTTACAGGGCAACATATAAACATCTCTTTCCTCTTTATATTAAATATATAGGCATTGAAAATACTCCAAGGATGTAAAATAATATATTTCTTGGCTATCTACTGAGGGTGTGATTTTGGAAGGATTAACACCTTCGTATTTAAATTTGTATTCTTGAGTTTTCTGAATTAGTTATTACAATAAAAATTTATAAAGTTTATACCTGGGCAAAACGAAAACATTCCCTTTTTGGAAAAGATATTTTTAAAAGTATTGGATTCTTTCAGGCCCAATCTTGCCATTTTTTGTTTGTTTGTAGTGCAGAATTTTGACAAAGGAAGGGCCAGTGTCAATCCAGACCTCCTATTAGCAAAGTCTACATTTTTTTCTATTGTGTTGCCTTAAGGAATTGGGAATTCCAAGCAATAGGAATTTAAATAAATTTAACATAAAAATACTTTTTGAGGGCTTCCCTGGTGGCGCAGTGGTTTAGAGTCCCCCTGCCGATGCAGGGGACACAGGTTCGTGCGCCGGACCAGGAGGTTCCCACATGCCGCGGAGCGGCTGGGCCCGTGAGCCATGGCGCTGAGCCTGCGCGTCCGGAGCCTGTGCTCCGCAACGGGAGAGGCCACAACAGTGAGAGGCCCACGTACCGCAAAAACAAACAAACAAACAAAAACAACAACAACAAAACTTTTTGATTAGCTGCAAAGCACACAATTAGTTGATATTTATGTAATTCATGCTGATATTGGTTTAAAATCTGTAATGGCCTATCACTGCCCATAATCTTCTTAAAATCATTCTGCTTGCTCCCATTGTCTATAGAGCAAATCCTCAATCTTAGTGTTATACAGGAATGTGGGTGTAAATAAGTTCAGTATCTTGGATGTCAGAAGCAAGGTGTAGAAACTGGGATTACTAGAAGACAGGTAACAGGGAAGAGAAAAAAATTGGGAAAGTCTAATTTTCAGTGTGATATCCAGGGGCAAACATAACCACGTGAATAAAGGAAGGAAAACTTTTCTGTAGTTGCACAGCTGAAGCTGCTTCCTGACTGTAAAGCTATCTGTCATCAGGTCGCAGTCTACTGATGAGGGCTCCCTCCTAGACCAAACTTTATTCAAATTCTTTGAGCCCTCTTGCCAGCTAGGCATTGACATTGGCCTCCTGCCCATGCTTGACCTGCTGAGCCCAGGTTAACAAAAAATCCTGTTAAGCAGTTAATCAAGAATTCCCCCACCCTTGATTTCTAATCAAGTTCCTTATCCCTCACCATTGATATCTAAGTCCTTGGCCTGGCTTTAGCAAGAAATCTATTAATTCACCTTTAGCAAACATACCCCCCTCCTTCATATCTAATCAAGTTCCTCTTAGTAATTTTCCATCCACCAACACCTTTACTCTGTTCACTGACTATAAATCCTCAGCTGTCTTTGTTGTATTCAGAGTTGAGCTTAGTTCTATAGTGAATCCTCTCTCCTCTACTGCAATACCTTGAATAAAATCTATCTTGTTTTTAATAAGTGTCTGGTGCAAGATTTTTCTTTTATACCACCCTTCCAAACTCCTATACAATGATTTTTCAAAAGAACCAAAATATGCTCCTCTTCATAGATTTGCTTTGGCATTCTTGCTTTTGTTGTTGCTTGCAATTTTTCCCAAACACATTCTTTGTGATCTAAATATAAATCTCTTCTATTAAACAGAATTTCATTAAGCCCTTCAGCTCATACTACCCTTTCCCTTCACTCAAAAGGGCCATGCACCTGCATTGTTATTCTGACTAGTTCAGCAAATTTAATAGTTCCATCCTCACATTAACCAAGCCCACTGGAGTACATTTGACAGCAGCCTGTAGCAGCTCCCCAATGCTGGGAATTCCCCCAGGCTCTACTTTGCACTCTCAGCTTTGATCTTCTTTCTTGGCCTAGATTGTAGTCTTTTATTCAATTATCTATCCCACGCAGAAAATTACATCAAAAACATATTTATATTACTTGCACAAATGAAGCTCTATATCATCAACCATAAAGAAAATAAAAATAAAAAATAAAAAATGTGTTAAATCGTGTGGGTAGTTCTAGTTACTATTCCACCTAAAGCATTTATGCCCTGGAATGTAACTCTCACTTTTAAATTTCAGCATAACTACTAAGAACAAGCCAACTACTTTATGTGCTGATACTTGAAGAAAGAGTAAACTGTGACAACGCTAGGGAAAACAAAACAACATCATTGGCTGTGTTGGATTTATTGAGAAATAGTATAGAATATTGGCCTTTAGAGTAGTAATGTTCTAAGTATTTTTAAGAATAATTTTGACATATTCAAAAATTGCCGTTTCAAAATAAATTTAGAAATTTACCCCTTGACAGAAGATATGATGTTATAAATTATTCCCCTGCCCAGCCCCAGAAGATTTTGAACTAAATTGGTTATTCCCCTTGGTTTTGAGATATTTTTCCCCAGGTCCTGCAACACAGATTGATCCCTTTCTTCATTCACTACTGTCCAAAGTCAAGTGGCCCTCTAAGGGCTCACATTAGATTCAGAGTAGGAGTACACTGTCCTTAGTCTATTTTCTCAGACTTTGTAACTTTTTATACTACTGGTTCTCTATCTGGTGTGATTTTTTCACCCAGGAAATATTTAACAATGTCTGGAGATATTTTTGGATGTTGAAACATTATTGTTGGTTGGGAGGTGTGGATAATGGCATCCAGTGGGTAGAGGCCAGAGATGCTGCTATATAGCCTATAATGCACTAAACAGCCCACCACAATAAAGAATTATCTCGCCCAAAATGTCAGTACCTGTAGTGCTGAAGTTGAGAAAACCTGGTTTTAATGGATGATATGTTTCTCCAGGGGAATTATAAGATTTTGAAAGATGAAGTTAGTACTTTGTATTTCTTTGGGGAACCATTTATTGTACCAACAGCTATGTATCAGGGGCTTCCTATCTATCAGAAAATTTACCTAAGTGCCAAGCACAAAACTGTGTGTAGTCCAATGATGTGTACAAAAGCTCTATAAACGTTAGTTGAACAAATGTCTTATTCATTACATCATACCCTATTCATAGCACAAGGCATGGCACAAAAAATAATCCTATTTAGATTTATGGGTTTTTTCAAGATTAATGGAGAAAAGAATCTAATGGTATATATCACTCAAACTGTCAAGGGAGAGGAGGCTTTTGTAATAGATACATTGAGAGTGGCTATAAGGGATTGCTATAACTACCAATTGTTGATTCCAGTTCTTAAATATCGAATACATATTATCTATTCCTAGCATTTTTCTCTAAACAATTCTGACCCTTGCCTGAATAAATGTGGCAGAGATTTCACTGTATTTTGGGGAAAAAAAGTTCATGAGTATTCTGATCACTTCTGAATATGCAAAATTGATTGCTTTTAGGGCAAATTGAGTTGGAGCACAGTCATTTCAAATCTTTGACAGCATCATGTGACTCCAGCTTAGTATATAAAATAGTTTACAAAGACCAAAATAAAACAGAAATAATGTTTCTGATTACAGTTAATAGGCAGTGTTTTGAAGTTGATTTCATGATAAAGACATCTGACTAATGCATTACACTACTAGGGTAATCAGCTTGTTCCAGTTGGCCCCAAACTTTCCTGCTTTTAGCATGAAAAGTCTGCTGAACTGAGAATCTTAGTCCCAGGCAACCTGGGTTGGTTGGTCATCTACAGGACATTGTTATTTCAGCACTGGTGACTTAATTTTGGATAGCTGTTAGGTTTGAAGTATTTCATATAAATACAGCTTTTTTCCATGTTTAAATATTCTGACAACAGTCTGTACTTGTATTAAAGTGTTCATAACTAATGATTTATAGTTATATTCTCTGGTCATAGATGCATAAACAAATTGATATTAATTTTATGCAGAAGAACAGATTTGCTGGATCAGTGAGTGTTCTTCTTTGTAACAATACTATTTCTGCATCCTATTCTAACAAAGCATTTTATTAGAGTAAAAATTTAACTATGGTGATTTTCAAAATTGATAAATTTGGCCTTTATTTACATCCCCTGGACAACCCAAAAAGCCATCTATTTGCTTTTATAAATTGTATTTTTTAGACATCCTTTTAAATAGTTTAGATTATGAGGAAATAGTTCTCTTTCCAAAGTACTCTCATGATATACTTAGGTTAAGTGGTCTTTTTCTCTCTGGAAGTATATTTAACCTGAAAATCTGCTTGCCAAAAGTCCTGGATTTTAAGATGTGATGTAGGCAGCATTCCTTAAGAGAAATCTTTAAGGTAAAAGAAGCCTCTAGATTTGACTTGAGAGATGTATTTGTCATGCTAAGTGAGCATCTGATACTCTGGCCTTGATTAACCCCTTTATAAAGGACTCACCTCTTGCTAAGTGAAGTTGGTTGGGCCGTATATAAGAACAACATGCTTAGTAGCTTCACGTTGTTGGTGCTGTCTCCAGAACTGTTCTCACTTCCTTACCTTGTACTTTCTCCAGTGTTTTGTAATCACTGCCCATTATCCACGCTTCGTACTCTTGTCCCGTTTATTCTCCACTCTTGCTTTTGTCTATACCCTTCTTCTAATGTCAAATAAATTTGCTATGTGCTCTAATTCAGATATTGCCTTTGCTCTATATCATCTTCATCACAGATTGATCATTCAAAAACAAACATTTTTCATTAACCAAATTGTCAGTGATATACTCTGAAAGCAGCCATTAATAAGCAGGCTGAATCCCATGGGTGGGCTCTGGACACTAAAAAAATTGTGGAGGATATATCTGTGTTCTCTTTTTAAGGTCACCAAGCAAACCACCTTTTCTCCCCTACTCCACACAAACACTATGACAAGTAAATAGGTAACTTATTACTTAAAAGTAAAAGATTAAAGAAAAGGTATGATAGAATAAAACATTTATTTAAGTTCATGCAAAATTTGTTATTTATATTGACAGGTTTATTAGCTGGTGTCTAGCAGCAAAATCACCATTATCATAGTCGCGACAATAGTAGTAATGAAAAATATTGCAGATTTGTAAAAAATTGCCTAGACAGAGTGATTTTGCATAAGTTTTTCATATTGCCCTTATAAACCCTCTTGATATATATACAGGCCAATGTTATATTTTAATTCTCTATGAGGGAATTGAGGATCAAGAAGTGATGACAGTTATATTTCAGTCCACGTTTTCTAACTTCAGGCCAATGAACTTCACTAAGGAATCTCTACAAGTGAATTCAGAAGGCTGCATCCAGAACTTTCTGAGAATTGGTAAAGAAATTAGTTGAAGGTTGAATATTCTCTTTGGATAATCTTGGGTAGAGCTGACTTTCAGTTTTTAATCTTATTAATACTCAAAAAAAATGCAATCCTGCTCTAAAATAAATCATGGCAAAAAGTTCTGCTAAAGCATCTGGTCTCATGGAGATCACAGTTTGTGTCTATTGCTGTTGGCTATGGACTTTACACTGGGTTCAGGACCCAGAGACAAAGACTGGCCCATCTTCCTGCTTACAAATATTGACAGTAATGTGGAGCACCTAGCTACCAGATCTGCTGTTTTGGATACTGGCGTCACCCATGTTATGCATAAACATGTCCTGCCGCTCACTTCTGAGATTACAGCTATTCTGGGGACAGTCACTTCCTCTAACCCTGATCCTGGTCCTGATTTATTCCAATGCATACTTCTACCAAGGAAACTCATGTTTTCCTCACGGTTAAGCATGTGGCTTATGTAAAAATGTATCTTTAATATCTACTTATTCATTACTTCTATAGAAAATAAATTCTGGATAAATATAGTAATTATCGTGTCCCCCTAAAGCACAATATAAAGCAGTTTTACAAATAAATTGTATTTTAATTTTAATTTATTATATTTAAATGTCATTTGAGAAATTTATGTGAAAGTCATTTATTAGTATAGTGGTAGGGGCCTTGGTAGCCTAAAAAATCAATCTCTATGTCAGATAATTACATCTGAATTTACCTCTTGACCGCAGGGGAAAATTGGCTTTTTTGCTATTTATATATTTATTTTTAAATAACAAATTTGCTTAATGTAGAAAAGGCTCATATTTAAAAGGAATATTCTTGATATTAGCCCTCTTTATTAACATATGTTTTCATTTACCTGTGTCATTTAGTTATGTTTCGTTCAGATGTTCACTCATATTTATACCTAGTTATGGAAAACTTTGGACATTTGCATGTGAATATAGAATCAAATTATGAAACTGATGGCTATCAAACTAAAACAAAATCAACCTGTTATTTTTTTCCAAGGATGTGAGAGACTGTATGTTACAGAAAGAAAATGGTAATGAGGAAGTTTGCCATAAACCAAGAGAAGCAGAATATTTTTACCTTAACTCCAAAACACATCAAACATGACTATGTAAAAACATGAAACATCCTCTTAAAAGGATTTTTCCCAAATTGATTTTCATGGGTTTCAAACTTGTATTATATTGTTTTTCAAGATCAAATGAACCATATCATTCACAGTGAATTCAACTAAAACTAATGAGAGTTTTCTTCTTTGAGGCCTAAATTGTTCATACCTAGATTGAATTACATACAATATTTGCATTAAGTTATTCTTCGCTTTATTGAAATATTCCATTTCTGAATTTGGCTCTCTCAGGGTTTTTATGTTTCACTACGGAACTTTCTCTCATTTCACTTCTGTTGTTTAACAAAACTTTACTCAGAAATTTTATTATGTTTAATTCTTTGATTTTAGTAATTAAAGAAAATTGTAGTATACATATATCCCCACTCTGGATAAAATATTTCCAACTGATGAAAAAAAAAAAAGAAAATTGTAGTATATAACTAATATTATTTGTTCTAAGAGCCATTGTAAAATGTCTAATTTTTAATTTGTATGCAATTATTAGGGGAATGTTTTGTAAAATAGACCTGTTTCAAATAAAAATGTATATCTTTCCTCCAGTTTGGTTAAAATATAATTTATATGGAACCATTATTATAATGCATACATTTTTATGTTCTTAATGATATTTTTGTTAAGTACATCTGAAATCAAATGAATTACTTAGGGAAGAAGTTATTTTGGAAGAGTGAGCCGCTCTCTGATCTAGTGTTGTCAAATAGAATAGTACCAGATGGACATGTAACTGAAAATTTTCCTGTAGCTATATTAGAAATTAAAGATGTATCTAAAATATTATCTGTCAAACACATTAGCAGTATAAAATTATTAATGCAATATTAGAATTATTTTTTAGTACCAAGTCCTCAAAATATATATATATATTCTACACTTATAGTACATCTCAATTCATACTACTCATAGTTCAAGTGCTCAATAGCCATGTGTTGCTAGTGGTTACTATATTGGACAGAGCAGCTATAGACGGAGGTAAAACAGAGTTAAATCTGGTACTGTTCTAAGAACTTCTGTAATCATACTATTATCTGAAAGTGCCTTATGCCTTGTACTAACATTCAGAGCTGGTTGGATTATATATAACCACACACCCACATCAGTCTTGCATATTTGGGTTCAATTTCTCAGACTCCCCTTTTTTCCAAATATTTTTTTTCTTGGTTTACATTCTTCTCTGACTACCAATCCCTCCTTTAAACTCCAGTTTCTTGTCTCTGTCTTTCATTCAGGTTAAATGCTACAGTATTTGACTACTGATTAATATGATGTTTCTGACTGGACCCTTAGTTTAATTTGATCTGAGAGTCAAATAGATTTAGTAAAATCTGTTCAGTCATTTTTGTGTAATGCAATAACAGATAAAGATGAAGCAACACATTTGTTACTTTATTTACATGGGTAGTAAACTTAAATAAAATTAGGATTGTCTTGGAAAATCTAAGATCAGTAGTTGCTATAATTCTAAGGGGCTGGTGGAGAGCTAAGTCACTATGAACCTGGGTAGTTCTAAGAATATATTCAGGATGAACTAGAGGTATAAAGATAAAAGAATGGAAGCAGACCATCTCATGGAATAAGAAGGGAATTAATTGCCTTTACTTCAAATTAGCAGATACCTATTGAGTGGCCAATAAACACCAGGTATTGTGTTAGGGGTTGGGAATAGAGGAGTGAAACCTTAAGGATACTTTCACTTTAGAAAAAAAAGACAATTAAACTGATAATAACAATAAAAACCTGCAAGTGATTTCTTCAGGATAAGTAAATAGACAATACAACTAACTTCACTTTTGCGAGGCATCGGTGAATTTCTGAAGGCAAGTGGGAGGTAACATGAATATGCAGAAGGAGAGCAGAGTCAGAGTAGACTCAGAATTAAAAATAGTAACTGGGAAAAGTGGAACAGTTTTTTCTATCATATTAATTCTCTAAGGGAATGCTGTCCAACTTTGTTTTGTTTTTCTAAGATTGCACTGTAAGGCTTCACATCATTATTTTTTTCTTTTTCTTCTTTAATGATTAGATCAGGTAGGAGAAGTACAGCTGTTGTCATCAAGTGCTTTCTCGGGAGATAACTTTCATTCATACTCTACACCTGCAGGGTTCATGACTAGCTTAGCAAACTGATGCTACTGTATGATTATTAACTATGTTATATCTAAATCTCTTTAGTAGAAGCCTAATTTTAAGCTTTATTTCACTCTTTTTCAATGCTTTCTGTAGTGCTTACAACAAGGAGCCTTTGATTTACCTCTGCACTGTGCATATGTGAATGTTCTGAAACAAGGGTCAGATGCAGAGCATTATTTAGATATGTTCTGTCATGCAGTAATGCATTAAACATTAGGAATGAGCAAAGATCCTACTCAGTGAAGAGGAATAACATTTACATTAACAATATAAATTCTTAAAACTTCAGCCACACAAAAATGATAAAATACAATGGGATTTTCAAATGTTAAATAAAACATCTGTGTTCAGACCATTGTTCCAGAGCTAAAGCAACGTTTCTGAGGAAATCAAAGGTGATATTAAATATGCAACTGTTCAGCCAAATGGTCCAAAGCATAACTGCTATTCCTGTTTTCCTTAAAAGTTCTCTAAACTTGATGTTTTATGGAGTATGGCATATTACCTACCACCACACAATTTACTCTTTGGTGTAACATTAATTTGTCATGTACACACTGAGTAGCGGATGTATGATTTAAATATATCTAACTTTCATCAATACAGATGCCTGAGAGTCATTCTTGATATGTCTTTCTTCCTCAAACTTGGGCATCACAGTAATCATCATATCCTGATACTTCTGCCTCCTAAGTATTTATCAGGTTTCTCTCCATTTCCACTCCCCAAACAAATGTCCAGGCCACAATTTTCTCACCAAAACAGTAGCTATTCACTATCTAGATTAGTTTTAAGTTGATGGCTCTCAAAGCACAGTGACATACGTGATCCCACTTGCCAACTGTGCCTAATATTTGTTTTAGTTCTGTTTACTTTATAATGGAGGTATGTTGTATATTAGCTTCTTAGGGCTTCCATAACAAATTATGATAAAATTGGTAGCTTAATATATCAGAAATGTGTTCTCTTATTGCTCTGGAGTCAGAAGTCTGAAGTCACACGGGTAGGGCTGCACTTCCTTGTTGCCTCTTCTAGCTTCTCGTGGATCCAGGTGTTCCTTGTCTTGCGACAGCATCACACCAGTCTCTGCTTCTGTCTTCATGTGGCCTTCTCCTGTATGAGTTTTCTCTCATTTCTATAAGAAAACGTGTCGTTAAGATTATTACATATATACTATATTATTTCCCAGAGTTTTGATAGCCTGCTTGAAGCTTTATTTTTAAATCCTTGTATCTCTGGGATGCAATTTAATTACATTTTAAAAATTAAACATTTAGAAAAAAATTAAGATCATGATATGTATTAAGATCATGGGATATAAATACCTTTCATTAATGATGATTCTGTAATAGATTGTTATTTTTAAGCTGTACTCTCAAAATTATTTGTAAGGAGTGATTTTCATAATAAGAATTTGGTTTAATTGTGGGGTAGGTAAGCAGCATGAGTCTTATATAGGAAGATTATTAGAGAGTGTGACATAATGGCTTCTAAAGAGCCCTGTTGCCTAAGATATTTATTCAGTGGATTTTAATGGTTTGTCAAAATGTCCTATTTCTACATTATAATTTTGCATTTTCTAGAGGAAACAATCTTTTTGAGGCAATGCTTATATATTCTCATTGATTTAAAAATTAGATGTTTTCTATGGAGAAATCTTCTAGGAATGGAACATGGGATTACTGTATGTGAAGAAGAGCAAAATTCAGTAAGTTTCATAAATGAAGTATAGTCAAAAAGGGCAATTATTTGGTGTTTATGTGAGGTAGCTGAATGAATCATCAGGGGATAGCTTACGGATGTCAAAACTAGGAGCAGAGTGTAATACAAAGTAGAAAAATGGAGGCGTTTAAGCCATCCTTTCACAAGTATACATATGCATAAGATTTATTGGAATAATCAGTCATTGTGATACTGCTTAAGTGAATAACTTAGTTGTCCATTTCCTGCATGCCCTGAGTCAGGACTGCTTTCAGGTTGCACATCACGTGGAGAGACTCTTGGCTACATAAGTTTAGAAAGGAGGCATTGGTCCTTAAAACTGCTATGATTCTCTACTCAGTCATGAATGGAATTGCTCTGAAGCTTTAAAAACTGACCCAGGGACCAGAAAAACAGTTGATGCTATATGTAAAAGTAATACTCCAGAAGATTTTGAAATTCAGTATTCATGAAATTAGTAAATATATTCAGTTTTACTTGTGTAAACCTTGCTGTACCTCTTTTTTCTCTATTTTTCCACTTCTACATTGTTCTGTCGCTTTCACTTAATGCACTAATGTGTTATATTTCCAGCTTTAACATTTCTGATCCATTTCTTATTTACATGTTATACCGCTTAGCATGGTATCTCATTTTCTCAAACACTGAACAAATTTTTATTTAAATAAGAATTAAAAGATAATGGTCTACAAGTCACAAGTTATCAGTTATAGATCCTGTAATTGCAATGTGGCTATGCAGGACCTAGGCCTCTTCCCTATCTTCAGTCTCTTTCATAGTAATGCTTTTTGAGTTCCCGTAGTTAAGACAGAGACCATTTATTCATCAAAATTTCAGAATATTTGATTGACCACAAAGTGTTCACCATGCTATAGTAGTCAAGTAAGGTCTGTATCAAAATGGACCTAGAGAGGATTTTACTAGATTTTGCAAAGTCTAACATTAAAATAACTCCTAAGTTTCCTATCATTATTTATATTCTTTTTCTTACAAACAACGGAATTGGCCTCTGGATATGTGTTGGCATGACCAGTGGAGATGGGAGGGACTGAGAGTACCTTTATTAGGAAAGGCAGAGCTTGTTGCAACTTTAATTCTTTGTCCTAGGAGACCCTATCTCTTTCTTGCAAGTTGTAATTTGGTGACCTTCGAGATTCACTTATGAACACTGAAGAACATAGATTTTAATGGGAGACATGAGGCTTCAGGCCAATCTTCAAAAATTAGAAAGTATTTATCCTTCAACTTTTATACTTATAGTTTTACCAAGAGTTGTCTGTTTTTTTCTGTTTTTGTTCTGGAAGCATGTGTCTTTAATAGAAACTGTCTTAATTTCTAGAAAAGTACTGTGTTATACTAACTTTAAGCCACTTCCAGGTTTGAAAGGCTTTGACCTTTCAAACTAATCAGATTTTTGCTGATTACATTTCAATACCCAATTTTTATATTATAGTTCATATTTAAATCATTACTAACTTTTGCCTCAAAAAACAGCTTATTAATTAATGATCCATGATTCATTCAGTAATCAATATAATTTTGCTAAACCCATGCCCCCTTTCCTGCTGTCTCTCGTCTATGTTGCTCTTAAAAGCTACACATTCTGGGTTTGACCTGACCCTTTAGGTAAGTCACTCTCCAAAACTAATCAGGACTGGGTGGACATTGTTGGAAATGGATTTGAGGACTTTCCTCTTCCCATATTTTGATAGAGCTATCAAGTAAGTTACCTTTATTTTGTGAATACTTTATTTACTTAGAACTCAAAAATGGAAATAAAAACCAAGCAGGTCACTTGGCTGTATTTCTGACAGAAATGCAAGGGAGTGGAGAAAATGCATGATTGGGATAAATGCTCAAGATATAAAAGTAAACCACCATTCAGAAAGTGAGTCCCTTGGAAGATTACACATTTGTAGGAAATAATTTCTTATGAGGACCCAAAATAAATTTGCTCTTTGAATGATCAATTTATTGCATGTATAGATTATTCAACTATGAAATAGCAAAAATTAAAATAATATATAGGCTTCAAGATCAATATACTATTCTGCCTTGTGACCCAGCCTACTTTATAAAGACTTGATTTCATTGACACTATCCAGATATCATTTTGAACAAATTTTACCAGAGGATATATTTCCAGGTTATCATTACCAGATGTGGCGAACAAAGTCAAGAGCCCATTATATTATATAGAATGGTGATAATTCTTGTTAGATGGTTATATAAAGGAATTTGTTATTCTGATTTATAAATTAAGTGCTCACTTGATCTGACAAGTTGATAAAGCCTCAGTAGGGATAATACTACAGCCTGAGTTTTGTGAATTGAAAATTAGTAATACCCTTAGGACTACCAGGTTACTTTGAATTGAGGGACACCAGGTTACACTTTTTGTTCAGAAGTTTAAGAATGGGTGAATATCCATTAGGGAAATCACAAAGTCTAAAATGGTTTTCAAAAACAGAATTAAATCAATGAAAGGATACTAAGGCCAAAGATGAATGTAATATTTATAATTTTATTTAGAAAGTTGAAATTTTGTTATCCTAGCCAAATCCTTTTAAACATACAGTCTAGAGAGCTCTGATATTATTTTCATCAGATGTCTTCACAGCAAATGAAAGTAAAGGATTACTAAATTTGGGGGTAAATCCCAGAGTTTAGACTCTAGACAACTAAATTTAACCTGATAGGACAAAATACCAGTTTGTTCTGAAATGTTAGGGTTTCATAGAATAGGCAGTGTCAAAAATGTATGAATACAGGAACATTTAATCAAGAAGTAGCATTTAGTAGAGGAAATACATTTATCCTGGAAATACAAAACATGTCCTCAAACACCAAACAAAAATATCAGAAGCTGTGATGTGCAAGCCACCTTCCTAGGTGGTAAGGGAGATTAAAATAAAGAAAAAAATTCGAGAGCCTATAAACTTTGAGATAGTTTGGTTTAGAGACTAAAGACACAAATACATGAAAAGCTAAATATAAGTAAACGATCATCAGAAGGTACTACACAGCTAACTATCTTGACATCATAAAAGAATAACTCAGATTCTCACATACAAGGGAAAGCAAAGTGTTACACTAAAGGAAAAATGTTTTTGGCATCAACATTACAAGAGAAAATGGGCAGTTGGGTAACTTCATCAGATATCTAATGTCTTGTGTCTACAGTTCTCCTATTGGCAGCTATCACTTAGACAGCTTAGCTGTAATCAATCTGTTTTTATTTTTTCACACTCTTCTCAGACTTTAACAAAAGACAGCTTTACAGTAGCATTTCACCATTCTGCATTGTATGACATTCATCTTCCTTAATAAAGCTTTGTTCTATTCATATTCATATTTTAGCAATAAAACTATTCATGTAAATTATTTTACTTAGATTGCCATCTAGAAGGTAATATATTTTAATGAATATTATTATCAAATGTCTTTCCTGTCCTCTCGATAACAAAATTATATCTGTGAGAGAAAGAAAAATAAATTGGAAATTCAGAGACACAGCATTGAGCTTTCTCCAGAAAACTGGTTTGCAGCTGGGAATTTTAAATGCCAGATAAAAATACCACAGAGAATGAAGACAACACACATGTGAGAAATATCTAAAAAGAAGTTTGAGGTTGGTGTGTCAAATGACAGAAAGCAAAAACGTCTTTTCTTTCTATTTGGCTTGGGGAAAACTTCCAGCATTAGTCTCCTAAGGAGAAGAATCTAGATGAAAAGCAATTCAGCAAGGAATGCTGAGAACTATATCCTGAGGTGTAAAGGTGCCTTGGGACTGCTGTGTGTAACAGTGAGCAATTGTTTTGAAACACAGTATCTTGACCACATTCAACCTTTGTGATTTCTAAATTCCAGAGATATTGCTTAGTCCTAGGTGATCTCAAATTTCTGCTTTCTGAAAAGATATCTTATTATGGAGTTCTAAATTCATAATACTCTTGATAAGGCTGTTGCTCTGGACTTTATGTACTTGAGTAGCTGCCAGCCTTTGGCAGATATTTATGGTGATTAGTAGTAACTAAGTCTTAAATCTCTCTTTTGATCTAAGTCCCATTCCACCAAAAGTTCATTCCCAAATAGATTAGTAGCATACAGGTATGAAAAGAAATTAACATAGATCACTTAAATCCAGAAAAACAGGCCTTACACCCCTAAAATACAAAGCAGCAGAGCTCTCAGACGATAACAACTGTTTTCACAGATGTATCTAGCTGTTACGTCGCATTCTAGGTTCTAATAAGCCTTTCTGTATTACCCCTTCTCTATCAGTCTGTTTTATATCTCTACATTCTCCCCAAATTGGGTAAAAAATGAAATATCAAGCCTCTAAATACTGGGTATTCAAAGAAAGGGCTTCAGCTCTAAAAAGCTGAAGTTTTTCCATGATTATCTGTTTTAGACCTGCAATTCTAATAAGAAGTTATCATTTTGGTTTTAGAGTTTAACCTCTTGCATCAACGTTAGCTCACAGCTCTGATCTTGTCCATTCACACCTTTAGAAAGAGATCTAAAAACATTTTCTACCCTCTAGGAAAATAATACCCTTCTCCCAGATGGATAAGGAGTATCCGATTTCTAATATATCTGCCCCACTGAAGTTTACTAATGCCAATGATGAAAATTAAATGTTTGTCCTCAAATCTTTGTGTGTGTCTATGTTGTTGGTGTTTTGAAAAACAAGGGTAAGCATAGTAAAATATCCAGTAAGCCGATGTGGTTGTTTCTCTCTTAAATAGTAGGAGGCATTTTGGAACAAATGATAATATGTCAACTAATGAAGTCATGTTTTATATTTTCTTCTTTTTCTCCACCGTGGTTAATAATCATTCATAATATAATTAATTCTCTCTAGCTGTTTTACATATTTGTGATATTTAAAAAATCTTGATTTCAAGAAGCAAAGCAGGGACTTCCCTGGCGGTCCGGGGAAGACTCTGCGCTTTCGGGCTTCACTGGTGGCGCAGTGGTTGGGAGTCCGCCTGCCGATACAGGGGACGCGGGTTCGTGCCCCGGTCCGGGAGGATCCCACATGCCGCAGAGCGGCTGGGCCCGTGAGCCGTGGCCGCTGGGCCTGCACGTCTGAAGCCTGTGCTCCGCAACGGGAGAGGCTGCAACAGTGAGAGGCCCGCGTACCCGCCCCCCACCCCCCCCAAAAGAAAAAGACTCTGCGCTTTCACTGCAGGGGGCACGGGTTCCATCCCTGGTGGGGGAACTAAGATCCTGCATGCTGTAGAGCGCAGCACCCCCCAAAAAAATATCAAAGCAAATGTTGCTCATTTTAAGCTCTTCCTTAACCTGATGTTTCCAAAAAACAATTATAAATCCAGTATTTACAATCTCTTTCAGAGTTAATGTCCTCAGTGACTCAGAATTAATATAAATGACAAGTACTTCAAGTTGAAATTTGAGGTAACTTTTGGGGCTTGGCAAATTCACCATACTTTGTTCTGTTTAAATGTCCAAACAGAAGATAAAAATGTTCTAAAAGCATAATAGCTATTAATTGTTGTTTTTCTTTGATGATCACTCATTTCAAGACGATTTATCTCTTCCCAGCAAGCCTGCCTCGTTTGTTCATAGGTACAAATAAAAGATAAAGGCCTTCGTTCAGACCATTCTGTATTTTCATGATGTCTTCTTTCACTCTATCATTTTGTCACATCTTTTTAGGTCTGTTTGATTTGTCTGTATGGAAACCGTGTTTACAATCCATTTTATTTAGCTGTTCTGCAGTATGTTTCATATGAAGAGCTCTTTATGAGTGTGACTTCAGTCACCTTGGCCTAATAGATGTTTTATTGAACAAAGTTCCAGCATTCATAATCCTATTTAGAAAATAGCACTTTTGAGATTAGGCATTAAAGGAGAATTTCACCTCTACAGTCCTTTGTCTTATATTTTCTTTTGCTTTTTTTCCAGTTTCTCAATTATAAAATTCAGGTACAGAGTGTTATTTTTTTTAACTGAAGAAACTATAGAAGTATTTATATATGTAAAGAGTGAGAGAAAGAGAGAAGGAGACACACATACACACACACACACACACAGAGAGAGAGAGAGATTTAAAAAACATAATCAGGGTGCAACTTTTCAAAATAGCAGTTGTTAATGAAACCTCAAAATCTTAAGAATGAAAGCTTTTGACTTAGACTGGCCAGATTAATATCATGATTCCACCACTCAATATCTGTATTATTTTCACGAAGTCAAATAATTTCTCTTCTTCTAGGTTTCCTCATCTATAAATTCTCTTATTCTAGGTTTCCTCTCTCATAATATTCTTGTGAGTAATACTTGATATAATCCATGAAATTACTTGGTACAACACTTGAAAGCATAAATTCTCCCCAGGTTAGTTATTGTTAATAATTAACAAATATAGGGCTTCCCTGGTGGCGCGGTGGTTGAGAGTCCACCTGCCGATGCAGGGGACGCGGTTTCGTGCCCCGTTCCGGGAGGATCCCACATGCCGTGGAGCGGCTGGGCCCGTGAGCCATGGCCGCTAAGCCTGCGCGTCCGGAGCCTGTGCTCCGCAACAGGAGAGGCCACAACAGTGAGAGGCCCACGTACCGCAAAAACAAGCAAACAAACAAAACCCAAATATATTGCAAGGTAAAGACTGCTGGTAGTTTTAGGTCCACATGAACTTCTGCTTTCTTTTGGTGGTGGACGTGAAGGAAGTACAGTGATGATTCAACTTTGTTGCCAAGAATAGGAATACACATTTGATACATTCCAGTTTTATAATTAAGTCAAACTTCATACATGAGCTGAAGTAGAAAAATTATTTAATCTCTTGGGCACCAGCACCCATGATGTGTAGGTGCTTCTTGGTGAATGTGTTAATAAAGATTGTGTTACTGAACAGGAGCCCAGTAAGAACCACTGCAGAGGTGGATTAGCAGTGTCTGCCATGGCAAACTGTGATAAGTTGCAACACAAGTTCAGTGTGTTTGCTCACTTTGTTCCAACATGGTTCTTTCTCTTCTAGTTTTTTCCCCATTCCAGGCCATTCTGATGAGAAAAGAGGAATATGAACAGTTGCTGAGTAATTAAAGATGTTCTTAAGAGTTCTTCCTGGAGAGGAAAAAAAACAAAACAGAGGTTAAAAAAAAATACAACCTCACCTCTACCTCTATTATTTCTGAGATGCTGAATTCTCCATTCTTGAGTAAATTTTTAGTTGGAGGCACAGAAGTTTCAATAGCCTCACCTGTAATAGAATCTAAACAATTAAATCTGACCTGGGAGTACTTTGAACTGTTCATCCTTATCTGTGTCTGAGATTCTAGATTTCCTCTTACAAATATTAAAAGCGAGTGTCTGTGATGGTCCTTTATCATATGACCGGAACCAGTGTTAAAAATATGTGAAATAGGGCATCTTGCTTTGGGGAATTTTCTACTTATACTTGCATAATTCATTCTTTCCTGTTGGTACTTATCATGATCCTATTTTTACCTAGATGAAAAATAATTTAGAACAATGTGCAGTCTTTAAATTCACATTTCATTCTTGTCCTGTTTCCCATCATAAGTGATACCTAATGGTGGCATTTCAAGAACTGTGGGAGACATACTTAAGGAGAAGAGGATCTTACTATCACCTGTGAAATGATATAATTTAATAGCTAAAAAAATTGAGATATAATTGATATATAACATTATATTAGTTTCAGGTGTACAACATAATGATTTTGTATTGGTGTACATTGCAAAATGATCACCACAATAAGTCTAGTTACCATCCATTACCATACATAGTTACAAAACTTTTTTCTTAGGATGAGAATTTTTAAGGTTTATTCTCTTAGCAACTTTCAAATATGCACTACAGTACATGCTATACCTCACATCCTTATGACTTATTTATTTTATACCTGGAAATTTGCACCTTTTGACCTGCTTCACCCATTTTGCCCACCCCTACCCCCCTCCCCTCTGGCAACTACCAGTGTTTTGTCTGTATCTATGAGATTGTGTTTTGTTGTTGTTATTTTGCTTTGTTTTTGTATTTTGTTGTTTTAGATTCTACATGTAAGTGAAATCATATAGTATTTGTCTTTCTCTGATTTATTTCACTTAGCATAATGCCCTCAAGGTCCATGCATGTTGTTACAAATGGCAAGATTCCATTCTTTTTTCATGGCTAAGTAGTATTCCATCTTCTTTATCCATTCATCCAACAGTGCGCATTTAGGTTGTTTCCATATCTTGGCTATTGTAAATAATGCTGCAGTGAACATGGATGTGCATATATCTTTTTAAATTACAGTTTTTGTTTTCTTTGGATAAATACCCAGAAATGGAATGCTTTTACTATATGGTAGTCCTATTTTTAATTTTTTGAGGAAACTTGATGCTGTTTTTCATGGTGGCTGCACCAAATTACATTCCCACCAACAGTGTTCAAGGGTTCCCTTTTCTCCACACCCTCTTCAACACTCATTATTTGTTGTCTTTTTTATAATTCTGAAAAGTGTGAGGTGATATCTCATTGTGGTTTTGAGTTGCATTTCTCTGACGATTGGTCATGTTGAGCATCATTTAATATGCCTGTTAGCTATCTGTATATCTTTGGAAAAATGTTTATTCAGGTCCTCTGTACATTTTTTAAGCAGATTGTTGTTTTACTATTGAGTTGTATGAGTTTGTTATATATTTTGAATATTAACCCCTTATCATATATATGATTCACAAATATTTATCCATTTTGTAGGTTGCCTTTACATTTTGTTCATGATTGCCTTTGCTGTGCAGCAAATTTTTAGGTTTATATAGTCCTACTTGTTTATTTATATATTTTTTTGCTGCCTTTGTTTTTGGTGTCAGATTCAAAACATTATTGCTAAAACCTATGTTAAGGACATTATCATCCATGTTTCCTTCTAGGAGTTTTATGGTTTCAGGCCTTACATTCAAGTCTTTAATTCAGTTTTAGTTAACTTTTGTGTGTGGTATAAGGTTGTAGTCTAGTTTCATTCTTTTTCATGTGGCTGTCTAGTTTTCCCAACACCATTTATTGAAGAGGCGGTCTTTTCCTCATTGTATGTTCTTGGCTCCTTTGTTGTAAATTAATTTACCATATAAGCCTGGGTTTATTTCTGAGCTTTCTATTCTGTTGCATTGATCTATGTGTCCATTTTTTATGCCAATATCATACTATTTTGATAATTATAGCTTTGAAATCAGGGAGTGTGGTACTTCCAGGTTTGTTCTTCTTTCTCATGATTGTTTTGGCTATTCAAGGTCTTTTGTGGTTCCATACAAATTTTACAGTTCGTGTTTGGTTTCTGTGAAAAATGCATGGTTTACAGTGTCTGCAACTTTTTACATATTTTTCCAATTTTTTTTAGTTGTTTTTGATATGAGGATAGATTCAATAACAAATGCTCTATTGTTAGCAGAGACAGTGTACCTTTTGTTTATAACTATTGATTATACTGTTTTCATTATGAATTAAAATTTTCCATGCATTTTAGGTGATTTCTTTTTATAAGTATTATCAAAAAAAAAAAAAAAAAGAAAAGAAAAGAAAACAGATTGTGGCAGTTATTTGTTGTAAAAATCATTCTCCCTAATAAAAGCCCTTAAAATTTAGTTGCTCAAAAAATATAAGCATATTTTTAATTTTATGAATATTTGATACCTTTAAAAAATTTAAAGCTGACATTAAAATATAAAGTTATTAGCTATAATTCAGATACTTTTCTCTACCAGTCTTCCAAATGAAGTTTCTATGAGGACATCAGATCAAAATATTGCAGATAACCTCAGAAATACTTTCTGAATTCCTTGATGATGAATGATATTTTCAATGTTAGTTTTTATTTGAGTGCTATAGTGAACATTGCAGGGTACATCTTTGATATGCGACATCTCTCAGTACCATCCATAATCCTGCTTAACTGTGAAATAGGGAAGGTAGATTTTTTTCATAACATTTTCCCATAAGGCATATTCTTTTTAATATTTTATGAATGGGTTATTATGTATATAAATCCATTTATCTTATATCAATTTTCCATCCATTTTGGTAAAAATTACTGTCATTGAATTCTGCTATATTTGCTCTAGTAATAAACATCCTATTTGACTTGTGTTTCAGTAGCTTTAAAAACATTTTTCTTTGTATGGGAAAGTAAATATTTTTAGTATTATGTTCTTAAAGTTATAACTAAAATGTGAAATCCATATAGCCATATGTAAGACAAGTTA
This sequence comes from Hyperoodon ampullatus, assembly GCF_949752795.1. Taxonomy (NCBI): domain Eukaryota; kingdom Metazoa; phylum Chordata; class Mammalia; order Artiodactyla; family Ziphiidae; genus Hyperoodon; species Hyperoodon ampullatus. Next base: position 186,470,167 of record NC_136914.1, read on the forward strand.
ATCTCTGATGAATTTAAAATGTTCTTAGAATGAATTGAAATTTGTAAGATATATTAAATGTTAATATGTATATCTATATGTGCATAATATCTAAATGTGTGTATATATGTGTCTGTGTGTATATCTAGATATACATATATATATATATATAGATAGAGATATATGGATTTCAGAATATATAAAGTGTCAAATAATTATATGATGTTTTAATAAAGCTGTACTGTTGTATGTTTCCTTCCTTTACCATTTCCTTTTCCACAGAGGCAATCATTTTCAAATCTTTTAGTTGATTTTCGTATCCTTTCATACCTTTGAACAATGTCACTCCATTTCTAATTTTTGATTTTTAACTTATAAATATTATGTATTGATTTTTTTTTCTCCTATGGAAGATTAGGATTTAGCATCCCTTAACTACTCCACACATACTTTCCTGTACTAATCTTCCCTCTATCACTATATCATAAATTTAATCACTGCAATTTTATTATATTGTTTCCAAAGAAAAGCTATACAGATCTATGCCATGCAGTATCCTGTAATTGCTCTTCATTTCCTTTACATCATTTTGTTCCTTGGTTACAATGGTCTTTTATGTTTCCACTTACATAGTTTTCTATGTCCATATCACAAATTCAACTCATGATTCTCAGTTTTGTAAAGGTTCTTTGTAATATGTGTTGATAGATTATATAATCCATTATTTTTTTTTCTTTTTGAAGAAACCTCTCCCAGGGCCCTCTGACCATTTGACTCTCACACAATGGCTTCCTAGGCTTGATGAAGAGTTGTCATAGAGGTATGTTCCTCCAACCTTATTCTGGGGATTGCTTTTGTCTGTTATCTGTTTGAATTGCCTGTTTTCTGAAGCCCATGACTTCTTTATTCTCATTTATTTCTTTATTACGGTGTGAAACATCCTCTAATATGATACCGAGACATGGTCATTGGGTAGCAAAGTTTCTGAAACTTCATATGTTTGAAAATATCACTATATGCCCTCCTCAAACATAGAAGATATTATTTATAGATATTTTACATGCCAAACTTATAAAAGGAGTTTGGTTGAATATTGACATGTAGGTTGGAAACAATTTTCCCACAGAATACAGAAGGCATGTTCCATTATGTTCTAGCTTTTAGTGCTGCTATTATTCCAGTGCCATTCTGATTCATGATCCTTTGTATGAAATTATAAAATTGGAACATATTTTCTTTGTACTGAGTTCTGAAATTTCATATTGATGGAATATTGTGTGGATTAATTTTCATTCAATTTGGGAAGAACTCAGATTACCATTATAATCTAAAAAATGTCTATGTTTTAGATCTGGGAAATATATTTGAATTATTATCATTTTTATATTTAACTGAACTTTTTTGAAAGAATGTATAACCACATGCAGACTACAGTATAATGTCACAACCAGGATACTGGCATTGATATAATCAAATAATTTTATGCAGATATTTCCAATTTTACTTTTACGTGTGTGTGTATATAGTTCTATACAATTCTGTCATGTGTAGTTTCATATATTCTGCACTACAGTCAAGATACTAAACACTTCCATTGCCACAAGTGATTTTTGTGTTTCCCTTTTATGACTGCATCTCCATACAAATTTTAAGATATTTTGTTCTAGTTCCGTAAAAAATGCCATTGGTAATTTGATAGGGATTGCATTGAATCTGTAGATTGCTTTGAGTAGTAGAGTCATTTTCACAATATTGATTCTTCCACTAAAGAACATGGTAAACTCTCCATCTTTTGGTATCATCTTTAATTTCTTTCACCAGTGTCTTATACTTTTCTGTATACCGGTCTTTTGTCTCCCTAGGTAGGTTTATTCCTATGTATTTTATTCTTTTTGTTGCAGTGGTAAATGGGAGTGTTTCCTTAATTTCTCTTTCAGATTTTTCATCATTAGTGTATAGTAATGCAAGAGTTTTCTGTGCATTAATTTTGTATCCTGCAACTTTTACCAAATTCATTGATTAGCCCTAGTAGTTTTCTGGTGGCATCTTTAGGATTCTCTATGTATAGTGGCATGTCATCTGCAAACAGTGACAGTTTTACTTCTTCTTTTCCAATTTGTATTCCTTTTATTTCTTTTCCCTCTCTGATTGCTGTGGCTAGGACTTCCAAAACTATGTTGAAAAATAGTGGTGAGAGTGGACATCCTTGTCTTGTTCCTGATCTTAGAGGAAATGGTTTCATTTTTTCACCATTGAGAATGATGTTTGCTGTGGGTTTGTCGTATATGGCATTTATTATGTTAAGGTAGTTTCCCTCTATGCCCACTTTCTGGAGAGTTTTTAGCATAAATGGTGTTGAATTTTGTCAAAACCTTTTTCTGCATCTACTGAGGTTATCATATGGATTTGTTTTGTTTTGTTTTATTTTGTGGTACGCGGGCCATTCACTGTTGTGGCTTCTCCCGTTGCGGAGCACAGGCTTTGGATGCGCAGGCTCAGCAGCCATGGATCATGGGCCTAGCTGCTGCACAGCATGTAGGATCTTCCTGGACTGGGGAACGAACCTGTGTCCCCTGCATCAGCAGGCGGACTCTCAACCACTGCGCCACCAGGGGAGCACTATCATATGTTTTTCATTCTTCAATTTGTTAATATGGTGTATCACATTGATTGATTTATGTATATTGAAGAATCCTTGCATCCCTGGGATAAATCCCACTTGATCCTGTTGTATGATCCTTTTAATGTGTTGTTGGATTCTGTTTGCTAGTATTTTGTTGAGTATTTTTGCATCTATATTCATCAGTGATATTGGTCTGTACTTGTCTTTTTTTGTAGTGTCTTTATCTGGTTTTGTTATCAGGGTGATGGTGGCCTCATAGAATGAGTCTGGGAGTGTTCCTCCCTCTGCTATATTTTGGAAGAGTTTGAGAAGGACAGGTGTTAGCTCTTCTCTGAAAGTTTGATAGAATTCCCCTGTGAAGCCACCTGGTCCGGGACTTTTGTTTGTTGGAAAAATTTTAATCACAGTTTCAATGTCATTACTTGTGATTGTGCTGTTCATATTTTCTGTTTCTTCCTGGTTCAGTCTTGGAAGGTTATACCTTTGTAAGAATTTGTCCATTTATCCAAGTTGTCCATTTTATTGGCATAGAGTTGCTTGTAGTAGTCTCTGAGGATGGTTTGTATTTCTGTGGTGTCTGTTGTAAATTCTCCTTTTTCATTTCTAATTTTATTGATTTGAGTCCTCTCACTCTTTTTCTTGATGAGTCTGGCTAATGGTTTATCAATATTGTTTATCTTCTCAAAGAACCAGCTTTTAGTTTTATTGATCTTTACTATTGTTTTCTTTGTTTCTATTTCATTTATTTCTGCTCTGATCTTTATGATTTCTTTCCTTCTGCAAACTTTGTGTTTTGTTTCTTCTTCTTTCTCTAATTCCTTTAGGTGTAAGGTTAGATTGTTTATTTGAGATTTTTCTTATTTCTTGAGGTAGGCTTGTATAGCTCTAAACTTCCCTTTTAGAACTGCTTTTGCCTCATCCTGTAGGTTTTGGATCATCATGTTTTCATTGTCATTGGTCTGTAGGTATTTTTTGATTTCCTCTTTGATTTCTTCAGTGATTTCTTTTTATTTAGTAACGTATTGTTTAGCCTCCATGTGTTTGTTTTTTTTACGGTTTTTTACCTGTAATTCATTTCTAATCTCATAGCGTTGTGGTCAGAAAAGATGCTTGATATAATTTCAATTTTCTTAAATTTACTGTGGCTTGATTTGTGACCCAAGATGTGATCTATCTTGGAGAATGTTCTGTGTGCACTTGAGAAGAAAGTGTAATCTGTTTTTTTTTTGGATGGAATGTCCTATAATTATCAGTTAAATCTATCTGGTCTGTTATGTCATTTAAAGCTTCTGTTTCCTTATTTATTTTCATTTTGGATGATCTGTCCGTTGGTGTAAGTGAGGTGTTAAAGTCCCCCACTATTACTGTGTTACTGTCGATTTCCTCTTTTATAGCTGTTAGCAGTAGCCTTATGTATTGAGGTGCTCCTATGTTGGGTGCATATATATTTTATAATTGTTATATCTTCTTCTTGGATTGATCCCTTGATTATATGTAGTGTACTTCCTTGTCTCTTGTAACATTCTTTATTTTAAAGTCTATTTTATCTGATATGAGTACTTTTACTCCAGCTTTCTTTTGATTTCCATTTGCATGGAATATCTTTTTCCATCCCCTCACTTTCAGTCTGTATGTGTCCCTAGGTCTGAAGTGGGTCTCTTGTAGACAGCATATATATGGGTCTTATTTTTGTATCCATTCAGCAAGCTTGTGTGTTTTGGTTGGAGCATTTAATCCATTCCTGTTTAAGGTAATTATAGCTATGTATATTCCTATGACCATTTTCTTAATTGTTTTGGGTTTGTTTTTGTAGGTCCTTTTCTTCTGTTGTGTTTCGAACTTAGAGAAGTTCCTTTAGCATTTGTTGTAGAGGTGGTTTGCTGGTGCTGAATTCTCTTAGCTTTTGCTTGTCTGTAAAGCTTTTGATTTCTCCATTGAATCTGAATGAGATCCTCGCTGGGTAGAGTAATCTTGGTTGTAGGTTCTTCCCTTTCATCACTTTAAGTATATCATGCCACTCCCTTCTGGCTTGTAGAGTTTCTGCTGAGAAATCAGCTGTTAACCTTATGGGAGTTCCCTTGTATGTTATTTGTCATTTTTTCCTTGCTGCTTTCAATAATTTTTCTTTGCCTTTAATTTTTGCCAATTTGATTACTATGTGTCTGGGCATGTTTCTCCTTGGGTTTATCCTGTATGGGACTCTCTGAGCTTCCTGGACTTGGGCGGCTATTTCTTTTCCCATGTTAGGGAAGTGTTCGAATATATTCTCTTCCAATATTTTCTCGGGTCCTTTCTCTCTCTCTTCGCCTTCTAGGACCCCTATAATGTGAATGTTGCTGCATTTAATATTGTCCCAGTGGTCTCTTAGACTGTCTTCATTTCTTTTCATTCTTTTTTCTTTATTCTGTTCCGCAGCAGTGAATTCCACCATTCTGGCTTCCAGGTCACTTATCCGTTCTTCTGCCTCAGTTATTCTGCTATTGATTCCTTCTAGTGTAGTTTTCATTTCAGTTATTGTATTGTTCGTGTCTGTTTGTTTGTTCTTTAATTCTTCTAGGTCTCTGTTAAACATTTCTTGCATCTTCTCGATCTTTGCCTCCATTCTTTTTCCGAGGTCCTGAATCATCTTCACTATCATTATTTTGAATTCTTTTTCTGGAAGGTTGCCTATCTCCATGTCATTTAGTTGTTTTTCTGGGGGTTTATCTTGTTCCTTCATCTGGTACATAGCCCTCTGCCTTTTAATCCTGTCTATCTTTCTGCGAATGTGGTTTTTGTTCCACAGGCTGCAGGATTGTAGTTCTTCTTGCTTCTGTTGTCTGTTCTCTGGTGGATGAGGCTACCTAAGAGACTTGTGTAAGTTTCCTGATGGGAGGGACTGGTGGTGGGTAGAGCTGGGTGTTGCTCTGGTGGGCAGAGCTCTGTAAAACTTTAATCCACTTGACTGTTGATGGGTGGGGCTGGGTTCCCTCCCTGTTGGTTGTTTGGCCTGAAGCAACCAAATACTGGAGACTACCTGGGCTCTTTGATGGGGCTAATGACAGACTCTGGGAGGGCTCATGCCAAAGAATACTTCCCAGAACTTCTGCTGCCAATGTCCTTGTCCCCACCATGAGCCACAGCCACCCCCCACCTCTGCATGTATAGCCTGTTGTAGAATGGAGGGGCTTATGGATTGAAATTTTAATTCAGTATACAGAAATAAGTCCACAGCCGGAAAGAGGGGTCATTGGGATGGTTTAATGCTGGTTGTTTCCACTTATTAATTTGTGGGGAAAAAAGCAAAAACCCAATTGTAAACTTCTCAGTGTTAGAACCTTGCCTTACTTACCTATTTCCTATCACAAAAACTAGGACCATGTCTGAAATTGAGAAGGCACTTAGTGAATGTTTACCAAGCAAGGAATTGAAGGTGTTTGTGCAGTCTATGCACAAATGATTGTGATAGGTAACTAAGAAGGATCAAGAAGCAATTTGAACAAATTTATCATGAACTCTAAGTGTGCTTATCTGTAGCCATTGTCCTAAAAGGGAGAGAGAATCTCCTTAAATTATTATAAGCATCTTTCTTAGTCACCCCCTAGGCCCCTCGCCAACCCCTTGGTATCCTCAAAATCAGTAAATCATCAAAATTGGATTTGAGGAATCAGACTAATTTGAGCCATTTCACGGTAATTATAATAGTATGAAACAAACATGATACCAATACCAAATGCTCAGAATATCCAGAAAATCGCCATGCACCTCATATAAAATTCTCTTGTATTCTGGGTGTTTAATCTGGAGATTAAAATTGACAGTGTGTGCTTCTGCTAATTGATATGCCAGAGGTTTGCAGATCTCAGGCAGTATTGTTAATAATTTCCTGCCAGCATCTTGTGGCATGATCATTAGTACCGATGGACTTCACACTGGTGAGCTCTGACAGCATTCATCAGATTGTGCCAGCATTTCTATTCAGAATCCTGTGTCTCCTATTGAGTGTGCAGAGTTGGACAGAATGCAAGAGGAAGGTGTCAGTGTTCAAGTGATACCACTGGGTAATATGTCAACTGATTTTTCTGCCCACACTGAAATAGCTCAGGGATAGAAGGAGTCCACAAAATACCAGGAGCAATTAAGATAACAGACAATTATTTTTTTTCGTATTTTTTCACCTGTATCAAGTTAGATAGAGCAGGCATACAAAAAAAAATAGAAAGAAAGAAAGAAAAAAAAGGCGTACAATAGCAGTCTGCCTTGCTCTGTACACTTTGGCAGATTGTGTGAAAGCTTTTCTCAGAAGAGTTTGATTTAGAGTTTGATTTGGTCGATTTTTGCATTCTTAAGAACAGAGTTATCCAATGATAATATTTATAAATAAAAGCAATTTTACAGAGTTCAGATATATTGACCACTCATTAAAGGTCTTCTGTGGCTTGTAGCTTACGAAATATTTTTCTTTTTTTTCTTTTTTGCCGTATGCGGGCCTCTCACTGTTGTGGCCTCTCTCGTTGCGGAGCACAACCTCCGGACGCACAGGCTCAGCGGCTGTGGATCACGGGCCTAGCTGCTCCATGGCATGTGGGATCTTCCCAGACCAGGACACGAACCCGTGTCCCTGCATTGGCAGGTGGACTCTCAAACACTGCGCCACCAGGGAAGCCCCGAAATATTTTTTGAAATACGATTTGGTTTTTATATCAAGTACTCATTTAGATAAAATTGTATCTCAACTTCTCAATCTTGCAGTTATTAATAAGCTATAATTTTAGCTTGTATATTTTTGTGTTAATTTTTTATGTATAATATGATGCAAGGTTAAACCCCTTTCCTTAAAAAAAAGCTAGTAGATACAGTTTCATTTGTTGATTTTTTTTCTTTCTCACTTAGTTCAATTAGTGTCTTTGTTAAATATTTAACCACAGAGTGGGAATGTGTTTTCTGTTTTATTGAACTCTTTGATTATTCTATGCCAATGCTACACTCCCTTATTTTAACTTTATAGTAAGACAAATTTACATAGCATTAATTCTCTGAACTTGATCTGCCTTTACAAAGTATTTTTTCCTTATAAAAATGTTAACATTGGCTTGTGACTATCTGGAAAAAAGTATGCTGAAATAACTCTATTTTGAAAGAATACATGTCTTTACACTATTGAGTCTTTTTACCAATGAACTTGGCATACTTCTCCAAATATTTATACATTAATTATTTTCTTTAAGCAATGTCTTGTGTCTTGGCTGTTGTGGTCTTGAAGGGGTGTCCTTGTGTGGTAGCATCCCTATATAGTCTGCATGTGACCAATGACTTTGGTGGGAGAGCTGTATCTGATGTGCTCACCAATCACATCTTTCCCCAGGATGGGTTAGCAGCTGTTACCTTGGTAAGAGGTGGGACTGGAGATGGAGGGGCTAGAGCCAGAGCTATTTGTTGGCTGGGGCTTCTTCTCTGCTCAGTGGCCAACTACTCCGTTGGGAGTCGGGGTGGGTCCTAAGTTGCTGGAGCAGAATCCCTGAGGGTCCGGTCTGAGTTGGTAATATTCCCTCTAAGTGTGTGCTCTTCCCAGCACTGGCACCCTCGCTCCAGAGGGAAGCATTGCTGGAGTAAGAGGGAGTGGAGCTGGCTCTCATTGTGGGTCAGGGTGAAGACTGAGGTAACCCTGGACCCAGTCAGAGTTCCAGACTGCTCCTGATGTACTGCCTCCATAAGCACCAGAAATGGCTGCCCCTGCCCCTTTCACTTTCCCTCCTGGGTCTGAGCTGACTCTGTCCCTCACAACTGAACACTCCCCTTGGCTGCTCCAGCCCTTGCCCTTGTATGGAGCTGCATCCTGAAGTAAGTGGGGCTGGAGGGGGTGCTAGGCTTAGACTGTTGCCTGCGCCAGAGTGATTGCGGGGAACCAACCAGAGTCTTGTGCAGTTTCAATATGCTTTCTCAGCCTTGTTTTGGGAGTAAGCAAGTAAGTGTGCACTCTTCAAGAGAGGAGTCTAGTTTTCTTAGCTGTGTACCCTCTCAGGGGCACAGGTCCTGACCTGATTGCTTCTTTTCCCTTCCTTCCCGATTCCGTGTGGATCTTTCTTACAGCCTTCATTGTACAAGTGTCTCACTGCCAGTCTCCAGTTAGTTTTCAGTGAGACTTGCTTAACATGTATTTTTGATGTGTTTATGGAGGAGGTGAGTTCAACATCCTCCTTCTGTACTATCTTGATCTTCCTGGTCCAGTGTAACATTTTACTTAGTGATCTTTAGTGTCTGCTCTCTTCAATGAACATCCATACCAATTTAAATTCCATAAAGTATCAGACAGTCTGAATTCAGATATGCTAGTCCTTGGAAATATTATAATTTTATGTCACTTTAAGAATAAAAATGATAACATAAAAATTAAGTACTCAAGCCCCAAGGCAGGGGAAAAAACTTGCTTAGATTTCGAGACATATTCAGTGGGGGTTGAGATTGAAGATATGTTCAGTTTCTCTTAAATACATAAAATTGATTTTACTCACATATAAATAAGGGTTTAGACTAGGAATACCAGACTATTGCCTAGTTGTACAGACCTGGGTTGTACAGGTACCTATTAAATCTGCTTAACCACCTTCTCTGTCTGAGAGATATGTCCATGGCTTTGGCAAAGTAATTAAAGCCACTATTCTTTCTTTTTCCACTGCTATATTTCAGGGGACTAGAATACTACCTGGCACATAGAAGGAAATCATTGAATATTTGTCTCAGGCATTTACCAAAAAAATAGGTGCACAGACCTAAGTTAGATTTTGAATGAGTTACTTAAATTATCTGGGCATGAATCAGTTTTAACGTATTTAAAAGGCATAAAATAATAGATACTGTCTGCCTTCCATTTTTTGTAAGTAGTTTGTGCCCATCAATGTGTTTTATTTGTGAGTGTTTGGAAAATTATAGCAAACACTATGAATATGAGGTAATATTTTCAGAGATTACACACATACACACAAACGTACACACACAGAGCAAGTGCATCACATTAGTTTTTTTGTCTGTGTGGTTTTTTTGTTTTCTTTTTGTTTTTTTGGTTATCCAGTCTTAGTTCTTTTTTGCCCCATAGGGAGGTGCCAAATGGTGAAATAAACAAAAAAGTATATACTGGAGAAAAGTATACTTCTGATATTAATGCTACACAGATTAGTTATTTAAAATTGTTTTAAGAGTTACTTACAAATGTCATGATTGTAAATTTGAAAATAATTAAATACATTGTTGTTTCATTTATATAACAAACATTTAATATAGATTTATCCCATAGTTAAATAAGTGCCAAAGAAAGAACCTAGCCTATGCTTCTTATATGAGCCCTATTACTAAGAATGCAATAGACAAAACATGAACTTCATCATGTTCTAGAAAAGAATTTAGCAACAGAAGCAAAGCCCGGAATCTAGTCTTGGTTTCTTGTATAACTTGACCTTCGTCCCTGTGTGAAATGACCCTACCTTTATGTTTTCTTTACATTTATCAAATGTGCTTAATTTAATAACCTTGTTTCCAGCAATGTCACAATATTCTTTTAGAATCACATCTGTTAATATATATGAAAATATGTAATTTACACACACACATATATATATGATATGTGCATGTATGTATGTTTTCTAAGTGAAGAATTTTTAGGAAAGAAAACAAAGGACATCTAAATGACCATAGGCTGCAGTGATCCAGACTGTTTTCTCAGGGTGGCAGTCTTTGAAAAAAGGAGAGTTATTTTCCTTTCCATTAATCCCACAGCTATTTCCTCAGGCCATGATGGTTTTTCTTGGGGTGTCAGGGACTGTCTGGATAATCTATACCTCTATTCTCATTGCTCACCCATCACCAGAGCCAGGTGTAGCTCTTGTTCTTGACCCACAAGCCTGCAGGCCCCTCTTCAAAAATTACACAGGCATTAAAGCAAGAAATTACAGAGAAAAGGATGACAAATTTGACTTCAGAAATCTCTTAAACTTCAATGAAACATTTAACATTTCAGCATTTAAAAATATAAAATGGCAAATTTGATAAAACGTTAAAACATATATGACATATAAAGTGTTAATATCCTATCTATGTACAGATTTTATAAGTAGTAATAAGAAATAGATGAGCAACCTAATAGACACTGGGCAAAGGAGTTTTTCAATCATTATTGAATTTTTCAATCATTAATGAGTTAAAAAGGGCAATTTAAAATAGTGCTATATCTTTTCAATTCTACTTATTTGGTGATACGTCTAAAGATAGAGAATGATTTGTGTAGGTAAGTATGTAAGATAAAAGGTATACTTTACCCATCAGAAATGCTGTCTGGAAAACTAGGTATGAAAATATGCATAACTGACCTACAAGTTGAATTGCAAAGAACATATATTTAGAAAATTGTTGTACAAGTAAGCATAAGTGTATTTTTTCAGTATATTCATACCAACGCTTGTATGTAATAGCCACCCCAAAAATCCAAATTATATGACCTAAAATAGAAGAATAGTAAACTTTTTTAAAGAAATAATATGGAGCTATTGAAAGTGATAATATACATCTATATTGTTAATATTGAAAGATGACAGGGGTGTATTGGTTGAACAAAAAGAAGGCAGTTAATAAGCATGAACTACTGGTTTTATTTTGTAAATATGTTATTTTTGTAAACATTTATAGTTACTACACAGAGACAAAAATGCATAAAATTTTGGAAATTTTTATACTGAGTTATTAATTGTTTTCAGTGATTTGAGATGATTTTTATTTTAAAATTTATATCCTTTTGTATAGCCTATATTTTAAAATTAAGAATATATTACTTTATAGTATTAATTAACACTGGTGAGTTTTCTTGCAATGAAAAAGACAGTAAAATTAGTTCAAAGACAAGAAAAGATATGAAAGATCTTAAGTTTAAGGAAAAAAAAGACTTTGCTCTTAAGCTCAGTGATATCCTCATCCCATTTGCCTCCTCTGATTCAGTTTCCTAATTGCCCTTCTTCATTCCCTTGATCTTTTTTTTTGTTTGTTTGCTAACCAGGTTATCAAATATCACACCAGCTGGTAATGAGGAGCCAGTTTAAAGATACAACATGGGCTTTGAAATAAAGCAGGTATGGCTTGAAATTCCAGCTATGTCACTTCCTTAGTTTATTGATATGGACTGAGTTACCTCTCAGTGCCTCAGTTTCCTCAGTTATATTAAGAAGAATAACAGTATATTATTTGGCACATTGTAGTGGCTCAGGAAATGTTAGTTACTTTCTTCCCCTTCCCTGATCTCATTTGACTCTGGGCTAGCTTTGACTGCTGCTCTCATTGCTTCCCCTCAACCCACCTACAGATCTTTCTCAACTTGCAGTTGGGTTATGACTTCATAAACACATCATTAGTTGAAAATATAAGTCGAAAATGCATTTAATAACCTAACTTACTAAACACCATAGCTTAGCCTCACCTTAAACGTGCTCAGAATACTTATATTAACCTAGAGTTCGTCAAAATCATCTAACACAAAGCCTGTTTCATAATGAAGTATTGAATGTCTCATGTAATATATTGAGCACTATACTGAAAGGGAAAAAGAGAATGGTTGTATGGAGTACAGAATGGTTGTAAGTATGTTGGTCCTTTAACCTCATGCTCGAATGGCTGCCTGGGAGCTGCAGCTGTCACTGGCTGCAGCTGCCACTGCCCAATATTTGAAGGGTATAGTCCTGCATATCACTAGCATAGGAAAAGATCAAAATTCAAAATCTGAAGTATGTTTTCTACTGAATACATATTACTTTCTCACCATTTTAAAGTTGAATAATTGTAAGTAGAACCATTGTAAGTCTGGGACTGCCTGTAATTGCTAGAAAATTCAGACCTGGCTAGAACTTCCTTATATTTATTCACTCATTTTGAAATAAAGAATTGGAAGAGGTGGGAGAGCTAGAGTTCTCTCATGCTAGTGTTAAAGTTCTAGTCTTAAGTAATCTTGCCATCTCTGTCTCCTGTAATCTTATTGGTCTAGCACAAAAGTGATATAAAGGCTAAAGGGTTAATATTCCAAAAACACCATTTTATTATGATCTGTGAATACTTTCTGAGAACTGTAGGAAAAAATTATTATTACACATTCAAGTGCAGGTGGAGTGCAAAGAAAACACTGTGCCAGCAGATACATCTAACAGAATTACGGAAGTGTTCATGAATATTTACTAGAAACATAATTGTATTATATATTTTCTCAGCTCTTTAACATAATCTATTGAGTTTTCTGCCATGGATGTTATTTTTGTTTTATTATTTCTTAGAATATCAGTATAAAGAAATTACTAACATACATACACACACACATCACTCATACACACACATACCACACATTCACTGACACATTTCTATTAAATTTCTAGCCCAGAATCTCTACCCTGAAAGTATGCATGAGATTAAAATAATATGGGAGGACTTATAAAATAAATGATGAACATTACATTACAAAGAGACAGCCTTAGAAATTTCAAGTGCTTCATTTATTTTCATTCATGTATCTTTAAAATACCTGAGAGAAGTGATGATTGTTCTTTTCTGGCCTCTGTAAATAGAGAAAGCTCAAGTACCAGGAAAGGATTCAGAGGAGAGCCTTCAAGGAAATTAAATGGTCTGAAAATTAAGTACTTTATATAAAGGCTAAAAGAACTTGGGTTAGAGAAAAAGACAGTAAAATTGATTGTTAGGCAAATTTAATATATATGGAACATGAGGAACACGCAGTGCCTCTACCACCATGTGGCCTTGTGAGCAACATGAATAATAAATAGAATTAAAAAAATAATAAAGTTACAATAATGGCTAAAAGGGCTGAGTAAGAATTGGTTTTATGGTGTTTATGGTATTTTAAGTTGTGATATTTCATTAAGAAAGTTTAAACAAGCAAAGGAGTTGATGTTATGGATTGAATATTTCTCACCTCTAGAATTCATGTGTTGACATCCTAACCCCCAAACTGATGGCAACTAGGAGGTGTGGACTTTGATAGGTTAGACAGGTCATGAGAGTGGAGCCCTATTCAATGGAATTAGTGCCCTTATAAAAGAGACCCCAGAGAGCTCTCTTGCCCCTTCCACCTTTGAGGACACAGCAAGAAGATGGCAGGCAGTCTGCAAACAGGAAATGGGCTCTCACCAGACACCAAAAACTGCTGTTGCCTTGATCTTGGACTTCACAGCCTCCAGAAATATAAGAAATAAATGTTTCTTGTTTAAGCCACTCAGTCTATGGTATTTGTGGTATAGCAGCCCAAATGGATTAAGGCAGTTGATCGCCTTCTATACTTAATGACTAGCCTCGCCTAATTTTCTAAAAGCAAACCTTATTTTGGTTGAACGGAGGAGGAATGAATCACTGGAAAAACAATACAAAAACAAAAACAAAAACGAGAAGCAAACAACAAAAATATTTAAATTCCTGGGCACGTTTGCAACTAGATGTTTCCTTGTGTTGCAGCTCTCATAAAAGAATCACAAGCAGAAATATAAAGTCAAGAGGATATTTTGCATGTAAGCTTCCCCTCATCCTTCCTGACTGTAACATGGATGCATATTTGATACTAACATCTCTACATTTTTGGAAATTAAGAGGCTTGCAGTAGCTCGTATCCACAGGATAAAAAATGATTTCAATATAGTGTGACTAGGAGAAATAGATGAAGGGTATCTTTACTCAAGGAGTCAGTAGTCTTGATGGAGAGGAAGAGAGCATCAGGGTTTCCTAAATTAGCATGGAATGAGAAGTGGAATGCAAGAATCCATGTGGATGCTCTGGCAAGGGACATGCTAGAAAACACCCCAGCTAAAGAGGGAGGTCTGGACTGTGGGGGTCTGGTTGGAAAGAGCCATGGCTGTCCTCTGATAGGAGGGGCCTGCAGTACGGAGGCTTAAATTCAAATTCTGACTCAACCAGTTGCTAACAGTGTAACCCTGTTTCTTATATTCTCTATGTTTGAATTATTTTGTTTATAAATAAGTGAAATGAATAATTTCACAGATATTCATGTTTGAGCATTAGATGAATGATCATATATCAATATGTATCATATTTATTTGAAGTTTATTGATGAAAGAAGATAAAAAGAGAAAGACTGACTTGTTCTTTTTTTGCATTTATTTATTTATTTAAAATATTTTTTTTTTATATAATTTTTAAAGGTTTATTTTCCATTTACAGTTACTACAAAATATTGGCTGTATTCTCTGTGTAGTACAATACATCCTTGAGCCTATCGTACACCCAGTAGTTTGTACCTCCCACTTCCCTATCCCTTATTGCCTCTCCCCCCCCAACTGGTAACCACTAATTTCTTCTCTATATCTGTGAGTCTGCTGCTTTTATGTTATATTCACTAGTTTGTTGTATAGGACTAACTTGTTCTTGATAGTATCATGGGGATTGTGAACTGTTTGGAAGTTATGAGAACTGTGAATGAAGGCTTTTCCCTTTTCCATGCCCAGAGAGGTAGCATGAAAATACTAAGAAAAACTGATCTGAGTATATCCTAAAGTAATCGTGATATAAATGTGCATAGAGTGCTGTCATAAGTAGGGTAGACTTAGGGCTATTTTCCCCAAAGAAGTTTCACACTGTAATGGAATGGTATATTGTAATGGAATGGTGTGTAAAGGAATACACAATTTTACAGATGTCAACTATTTTTATGTGAATAAATTTTATGAAATGAGATAAAAGTAAGAAGGGAATGTAGAGAAGAAAGGTTAAAACTTGTGCCATGATCTGCTTCTTAGACATGAAATTATTTTAAGAAAAAAAATTTTGCAAAGCCTTCCATTTCTCAACCCTTCTCCACTATTTTCCTCTGCACCTAGAACTACCATGCTTTTGTCAAACAACTAAAATAATTTTTCTTTTGGCATCTTTTGTTATAGACATGAAAAGTCAAGCATAAATAAAACATAAAAAATAATCCAAATTAGGAATTATAAGAACAACTAAATTAATTTTACCTTCAAAATCTTGACATTTTAAATTTATATCACATGTGAGCAGTTGCAGGTAGATGCATTCATAATTGAAATCACTATCAATTAAATGTACATTATAAAGAGATAAAATAATTATTAAGTATCTATAATAAACACTTTATCATCCTGATATTTCATTGTATTATCTAAAGGAAACAAAGAAAAACAATCAGAATCACAAATGCATTTTGAAGGCTGCATATATCATTAAACTTAAACTAGCATTGAAACATTTATTCATTCATTAATACTTACTTCTTAGATGGCCACTCCTTTGGATTTCCCAGAAAAGTCAGAATTCAAAGATGTTCCCTATACTAAATAACACAGAATCTTAGGATAGCTTAGAATTAGGAAACAGTTTTAGTTATAAAAAAAATCATCTTTTAACCATAAAAATGATGAACTGGAGTACACCCGTTCTTTTGAAGTTCAAGAAATTAAAAAACATTTTTAAAAATTTCACTCTTCTATTTGAAGTAATTGCCTCAATCTAGTTAAATCACCTCTGGTGGTTGTAGTATGGAAGACTGTAGGAAAAGTTTAGATGTCATCTTTTTATGACTTCTTAAAATAGTGTTTGTTTAATTGCCTATTAAATAATTATTACTTCAAACACAAAATTACTACAACTAAGGGACAGAAAAGGCATTGGCAACATTTTTGGCTATTGTGTACGGAGACTAAAGATATATAGTTTTGTTTGTTTTTTTTTAGTTTGGAAGTATTGATCCAGTTATACCTCTTAATTTGAATGTCCACTGATTAATGATTAATAAAATTTATTACTTACGCTAATTATGGACTTCTACAATCTAAAGGCTAAAATTCTTATTTTCATTTTTTGAGTCTAATATTTTCCAATAGTGATTGAGATTTTATTCTGGTATATTCTTATTAATTGTCTATTAAGAACATCAGTGATAGAGTGATTTACATAGATATTGCTTAAATAACACATGAACTTAAATTTCTCAGCATGTTTGCCTTATATTTACCTTCAGTTTTTTTTTTTTTTGCTCTTATATTTCAAAAAAGTAAATGGAAAAAACAGTCAACCACCGCTGTCTTCCCTTCACTTGATCATCTCAAATAGACTTGCATACTTGCCTTATGGAAAAATACGTTCTCAAATGCAGACAGTCCTTTAGGGAAAAGTAGATTATACTAAGAAGTAAATAAAGCAGGGGTTCAAGCTTTAATCTAAATGAATTGTACTGAGATGAGTTCAGTATAACTCTCCCATAAATTCTTCTGCTTATATTTAAAGAAAAGAGAAAAAGAAGGAAAGAAAGAAAAGAGGGAATACAGGGAGGGCGGGAAGAAGGCAGAAAGGGAGGAGGAGTCAGGAAGAGAAAAGAGTAGCAAGTAGGAAAGGAGAGGAGGAAGAGTGGGAAAGAAAGAGCTGGAATGGAAGGAGGAAATTTTATTCTATAATTATTTATGGAAATAAGTATCTGTTCATGTTAAACCCAAGTTCAAGTCTCTACATCCCCCCTCCATGAAAAATGTGTTTCAAGGACTAACAGTTCAACTCGTAGTCACTCTTCTCTATTGCAGCCCTTCTTCAAAAACTTCTTGTTGTATACCTTTCGATTTCTTTATGACTGATTAAGAGTAAAGCTTATTTAGGGCTTCCCTGGTGGCGCAGTGGTTGAGAGTCTGCCTGCCAATGCAGGGGACACGGGTTCGTGCCCCGGTCCGGGAAGATCCCACATGCCGCGGAGCAGCTAGGCCCGTGAGGCATGGCCGCTGAGCCTGCGCATCTGGAGCCTGTGCTCCGCAACGGTAGAGGCCACAACAGTGAGAGGCCCGTGTACCGCAAAAAAAAAAAAAAAAAGCTTATTTAATAGTCACATTTACTCAAAATAACCACCAAGAATACTACCAGAGAGAAACGGAAACACAATGTGCACAAAGCAAGGACGTGAAGTTTATGTCAGATCATCCAGGTGTTGTAGGTACTGGATGCTTCATGAACCATCCAGATGCTTCTCTGTTGCCTATCCACAACTTCTGTTGTGTTTGTGTGGTGAAAAGCTTTTATTTCATTTCTTCTGTGTAAATGTGAAATATCATAAGACTAGAGGTGAATGAGTTGGTGATTATGAATAGCGTTCTTTGGGCTTTCCATCCTTAAGGGCAAGCTTAGCAAATGTAACAAACTATTCTCTGAATGACAAGCAGAAAGGTTCACATCTGCCTAATTTACAAGAATCACAATTATAGCAGCAATAAACAAAAACAATGAAGCTCAGCACTGTCATTAAGGAAAACTGTGTTAGCAAGTAAATAAGAGAAAAGAGCATTTTTCATAATGACTGAGAAGGCAGGTTTTGTCTTCCTTTGAACCAGCAGGTTTCCTTTACTATGACAGATATCTGAGAAATGCAGGATGCAAACTGCTTTACATCTATAAACAAATTGTTGAGAAAAATAAAAGTATGAGACTCCAATGTTTATAAGTGCACATCATATCTTGGCTAATCCAGTATGTTTTCTTCAGAGGTAATCAGAAATGTCAGGAGTCAGGTCATATTTGACACATTATATCATAGCAAAATTAGGATTTAAAAAATCCTGCAGCAAATGTTTGATATTTCCTTTGCTTATATAATCTTTTGCAGATAAAAAAATGAGCTAAAATCAAACCTATAGAAAAGTTAAAAGTTACAAAACTAATTTATATTTTCTGTATCATTTGGAAGTAAGTTGGCAACATGATAACCCGTAACTCTTGAAGACTTAGATGTATATTTCCTACAAACAAGGATATTCTTCTACACAACTGCAATATAACCACTGGAATCAGGAAATCAGCATTAATACAGTACTATCTTCTAATCCTTATACACCATTGGAGTTTTGCCTAGTGTAAATATAACATCTTACATATCTAATGGATCAAATTCAGAATGTCTTTTTTTTTTTAACGTTTATCACCTTGACACCTGAAAAAAATTATGGGACATTTATATAGATCTCTCTTCAATTTGGGTTTTTGTCTTCTTTCTTCACCATTAGGTTAAAGGTGTGCATCGGCAGGAATGTCAGAGAAATGATTCTTTGTTTCTCTTGTTGCTTCCCAGATTTTGACTTGTCCTGTTAATGAGGATGTTTACTTTCATCATTTCCAGTAGGTGGTGTCTGCAGGGCTTCTCTGATGTAAAATGTATTCCCTTTTGCTTTGTAATTAATTTTTTTTGAGGAGATACTTTGAGATGATATAAATATTTTATTCCTATCAAACTTTCAATTTAAACTTTATTAATTTATATCAACATGAACTCATGGTTTCCTGTGTTATACAGAGAATGACAGTCTATCAATATCATTATCATTTTGATAATGAATATTTCCCATATATGTACAGTCACAACTCCTTTAAAATGATCCTCATAAATTTTTGCTACGTCCTTACCTTTCTTGGAACACCTTTTTATTCCTGGCAAAGCAAAATATGTCCAGTTCATCTTATATTTTCTTTGTCCCAGGCCTGGAAATAACAATTTCTAAAGGGATCCTTGATTCCTTTTGACAGAGAATGGTATTTACAAGTCAAGATCTGGAGCTAGTTCTACACATTGCTGTCGGGTTGCCACTACTCCCAGATCTTCTGAATGAGAAGAGTTAGGGAAATATATATATATATATATTGCAAGTGCATTCACTTATAAATACTGAAAAGCTGTGTATTATACACCAATATTCCCAACTCTGCTACAGTATCATTGTAGTTTTCTTTCTTTCCATATTTGCAATTTCTTCTGTACCTCTAGAAACCCAGCTCTCATTACTCTATTTATCAAGGCTGCCAGTTGCATTTGTTTATCTGAAATACAAATTTAACTGGTTGTTCTGTGTTTTATCTGGCAACACTACCTGTATATATGTAGCCAAATCCTGGGATTGCCATTGCCCTCCCTCCCCTTATATATTCAGGCCCTAGGCTGCCTCCTCATGTGATGCATTACTCATCCTTCTCTGAGACCCCATGCTGATCCTATCCTCTGTGGGTTGGTCCTCCTCAGCCTACATATATCTCCCTTCCCCTATATGCATGCCTTTCTCATGCTGTCCAGGTTCTGACTCCTGTAAAAATTAAAAACTTTTATTCTGTGAAAGCTTATGTGAGATGGACGAAAGGCCAAGCTGCATATTGGGAGAAAATACTTGCAAACTACAAATCCTATAAAGTCTCAGTATCTAGAACATTTCAAGAACTAACAATATCCAATGGTAAAAACTAAACTATACAATTAGAGAATGGGCAAAAGATATGAACAGGCCACTGGTTAAATATTTGAAACTGAACCTCTCCCATATTTTAGAGAAAAATTACTGTCCTAACTTTTAGTTAAATATATTGCAAACAGATATAGTATGTGTGTGTGTGCATATATATATATATATATATATATATATATATATGTATAAATTTATAATATATGTGTACACATATATCATGTTAATATAATAAATATATATGTATAATAAATATTTATGTGTATGTATAGTATGTGTGTGTGTGCGTGTGTGTATGTTGTGTTTGATAAATTGTAGGAAGATTACAATTAAGAGGAATAAAGGCTAAGTCTACATATGGCAGACCCAAGATTAAAGTTTATGATCAAAATTTATTCATGTATATCAGGGATCAAGTTACTACACATGGGAACAAGTCTGTTTTTGTGAAGAAACTTTTAGTGGAACACAGCCATATGCATCCCTGTAGGTATTTCCTATGGCTGCTTTTGTGCTACAAGAGCTTAGTTAGGTAATTGCAACATTGATCATAAGACCCACAAAACCTAAAATATTTAATAGCTAGTCCTTCAGAGCAAAAGTTTTGGCAACCCCTTGTTTAGATGGTTAGGATTCACAGTGTCAAATAACGGTGATATTTGAATCTCTGATGCTCTGAAGACACAACTAATTTTAGTTTTAGTCATTCGTGTTATTTTACTCCCTTATTCGGTTTAAATTCTTAATTTTCTCCAAGTCTGCTGCTTCTTTGTATTTGTAATAACTAACTCAGTAATATTTTACATCTTAGATTGTTTGATAAACATTGTACAAACTAATATTTTGTTATTCTGAGAGGACGACAGTTCACACTGAACTGTGGAACCTGAATATCTCTTGAAAGGCATAGAGAAAACTGAGAGGACAGATGATGTGTTCACCCTTGATGACAATTTTGCTACATTTCTTAAACTCAGTTTGGGTTTTTCTGTGCCTTTTTTTTCCTCTTGATAACATCTTCAAGTTATGCAAAAATGTTACCTAATGTTCAGTTTTTCACTGTTCAAATGACAGGATAAGTGTTTATTTATAGATCTCATTGGAATTTGAAATAACCAAGAAAGGTCACTCTAAGAAATTACAGAGTTCTAAGACAATTGATTTATTTTCCCTCTAAATCCCAACAGTATTAGTTTTCTCCCTTTATGCTTTTTACCATTATAACTTGCATAAATGGAATAGAGGATACCTCTGAGTATCTCATTTGAGAGCAGAACTGCTTTTAAAAGTTCATTATATTAAATTTTGAAAAATAACATGTGACATCACAAGCTGTATAATGTTTTAATATTTATCATAATGGGTCACTTTGCCAAGTTCTTATTTTAGTATGGTATGAATCTCTTACGTGGTAACACTCTTTTCTTCATTTGAAAAACAAATCTTAATCCCAGCATCCAAAATAATATTTTTTAAAACATAATTAGAATAAAATGTTACATCCATACAGTAATAAATCAATCTCTATTATATTTCAAAATCATCACCAGCATGGAATGTATTTACTACTCTGACATTAATATCATCAGGGTTTTGAATGGGAGGTAAGTCAATGGCTTTCAGATCTCTCTCATCATTGCATATAAGAAATAAATACAAAAAGAAAAAAATATATATGTTAAAGTAGATAGAAATATGCACAGATAATTTTGATTCCCTTTGATGTTTATAGCATTTAATATAAAACTAAAAAGATCAGTGTCAGAAGTAGTCTATTACTCTTTAAACATATCAAAGTGTATAATATACAGTTATTTTTTGTAACATGTAATATATACTTTTTTGTAGAATACTGTGGAAGTACTTAGACAATAGAATAAAATATTAGTGATATAGGCACTCTACCTTCTTGCAGTACCTTTTGGTATGAAGTATTCATCATGTGTCTTGAAGCACATATTAGATAAAAATGCAGCTTTGATATTTTCCAAGTGGCATTTAACCTAAAGTTAGATTTTTTAAAAATTCAATTCCCCAGAGACAATTTTTTCAATTAAAAATATTTTAGAATTACATTGTTCAACATCTTATAAAAGGAAATAAAAATGTACTATACAACAGGATTTTGATTTACAGAAGCTTTAGGAACTATAGAGAAATTAAAAGAAACATGAAACAAAAAAGACAATAGATAATGTCTTGTGTTTATATTCACCACTTATTCACCAGTTATATACACCAACATTGATGTTTATTTTTAGAACTCATGAGATTGGAAGCATGATGGTCACCTAAATGAACTACTTAGTTTATCCTTGAGTATGGAATCTTCTTTGTCAGTCTCCTGTGAAATTTAGTGATTGCCTTTCTAACACTTCTTCATGTCAAACAAGCTTGGTGTCTTTGATAAAGAGAAGGTTAGCTGTGAAAGTAACTTTCACTCATATGTCAAATTGTGCAAATATTTAGAGAAAAGGAAATGAGACCAAAGGTTTAGGGCTGACATTCAATTGTAAGAGATATAAAACATTCATGGAAGAGTTTGGGTCTTTAAATTTAACATTCTGTGTGAAAAAAGAAAAAATCCAAGAACTATAAAAAGGAATATATTTTGTGTCTCACAGGTTTTCTCTAGAGTGAATGAATGCATAGAGTACCACCATTTTTTAAAATAATTCATTAAGAATGATAAATCAACTCTCCTGATTCTACATTCATGTTCATTATCCAAACACTGATGATAGTTTGATTTCTTGATGGAATTTTTTCTAGAAGACAAAGACATGCAAATAAGCAAATCTAGGTATCTACTGCACTTGAAATTAATTTTTTATTGAAATTAATACTTTGGCACTCTGTGTTTTAAACTGTAGCAATAAGAGAATTTATGAAAACAAAAGTAACTCGAATTGTTGAATGTGTCATCTATTTCCTCTTTTATTGGACAAGTAGGATATTATAATTTTCTGATAATATTTGTATCCAGTCGGGCACTCCTGTGTATATATTGTCAAAAGGGAAATGTTAAAATTTTAACTTATCTTTTCCACTTACTGGCAAAACTTAATGCATCTGTCTAAAATGGAGGTGCACATTTTATACTTACCTTATTAATATGCAAAGTTTAATAGCTATAGAATCAAATCATTTAATTTCCAGTAGTGGTATGAGAATATATCAAAGTTCAGCAAAGTTGTTTCTCTTTCTGATATCATTTGTCCCTTTGTATAAGGATTAGGTATATTTCAGGGACCCCTTAAATTAGTCACATAATTCACCTTAAATAGAGTAGGCCCTCAAAGATAGTAGAAGCTGCTAGCTGATTTACATTCATGGTTTGATAGATGGAGGAAGTGTTTCTGAAGAGGTCACTCTTAAGTTACTCTTTCTTTTATTTTCTTTTTTTTCCATTTTTTAACTGAAGTATAGTTGACTTACAACATTACACTTGACCCTTGAACAACATGGGTTAGGGTGCCAACCCTTCATGCAACTATAACTTATAGTTAGTTGGCCTTCAATGCACTCTGTTCCTCTTTATACATGGTTCCTACTTGTCTGTGGTTCCACATCTGCAGATTCAACCAACTTCGGATTCTGTAGTACTGTAGTATTTACTATTAAAAAAATACATGTATGAGTGGTACCAGGAAGTTTAAACCCCTGTTGTTTAAGAGTCAACTATATGTTAGTTCCAGCTGTACAACATAGTGATTCGACATTTATATACGTTATGAATCGATCACTGTGATAAGCCTACTAATCATCTGTCACCATATAAAGTTATTACAATATTATGAACTATATTACCTATGCTGTACATTACATACATCTGACTTATTTTGTTATTGAGGTGCAGTTGATTTACAATATTATATTAGTCTCAGTATACAACATAGTGATTCAAAATTTTTATAGATTATACTCCATTGATAGTTATTATAAAGTATTGGCTTTAGTCCCTGTGCTGCACAATATATCCTTGTAGCTTATTTATTTTATACATAGTAGTTTGTACTTCTTAATCCCCTTCCCCTACCGTGCTCCTCCCACATACTCATCTCCCCGCTGATAATCACTAGTTTTTTCTCTGTATCTGTGAGTCTGTTTCTATTTTGTTATATTCATTCATTTCATTTTTTAGATTCCACATATATGTGAAAACATACAGTATATGTCTTTCTCTGTCTGACCTACTTCACTAAGCATAATACCCTCCAGGTCCATCCATGTTGTTGCAAATGGCAAAATTACATATTTTTTTATGGCTGAGTAATATTGTATGTGTGTGTGTGTGTGTGTGTGTGTGTGTGTGTGTGTGTACCCCACATCTTTATCCATTCATCTCTTGATGGGCACTTAGGCTGCTTCCATATCTTGGCTATTGTAAATAATGCTGCTATGAACATCAGGGTGCATGTATCGTTTCAAATTAGTGTTCACTTATACTTATTTTGTAACTGGAAATTTACACCTCTTAATCCACTTCACCTATTTCACCCAAATCCCCACCCCTTTGTCAACCACCATGAGTCTGTTTTGGCTTTATTTTGTTTGTTCATTTGTTTTGTTTTCTAGATTCCACATGTAAGTGAAATCATATTCTATTTATCTTTCTGTTTGACTTATTTCACTTAGCATAATACCCTCTAGATCCATCCATGTTGTTGCAAATAACAAGATTTCATTCTTTCTATGACTAATATTCCATTGTATATATGTGTGTGTGTGTATATATATGTGTGTGTGTGTGTATATATATATATATATATATATATATATATATATATATATATATACACATACACATCTTCCTTATCCATTTATCAACTGATGGACACTTAGGTTGCTTCCATACCTTGGCTATTGTAAATAAGGGTGCAGTGAACATAGGGGTGCATTTACCTTTTTGAATTCATGTTTTTGTGGGTTTTTTTGGTAAATACCCAGACGTAGAAACTATGGATCATATGATAGTTTAAATTTTTAATTTTTTAAGAAAATTCCATACCGTCTTCTATAGTGACTGCACCAATTTACATTCCCACTAACAGTACATGAAAGTTCCCTTTTCTCCACATCCTCACCAATACTTGTTACATGTCTTTTTATTAGCCATTCTGACAGGTGTGAAGTGATATCTCTCTTTTTTTTTCTAAACTGTATATTTATTTATTTATGTATATTTATTTATTTTAGGCTCATTGGGTCTTCATTGCTGCACATGGGTTTTTTTCTAGTTGTGGCAAGTGGGGGCTACTCTTTGTTGTGGTGAGCGGGCTTCTCATTGTGGTGGCTTCTCTTATTGCAGAGTATGGGCTCTAGGCACGCGGGCTTCAGTAGTTGTGGTGTGTGGGCTCAGCAGTTGTGGCTCTTGGGCTCTAGAGCACAGGCTCAGTAGTTGTGGCACATGGGCTTAGTTGCTCTACGGCATGTGGGATCTTCCTGGACCAGGGCTCGAACCCATGTCCCCTGCATTGGCAGGCATATTCTTAATCAGCACACCACCAGGGAAGCCTCTCATTGTGGTTTTGATATGCATTTCCCTGATGAATAGTTATACTGAGCATCTTTTCATGTGCCTGTTGGCCATCTGTATATTTTCTTTGGAAAAATGTCTATTCAGGTCCTCCGCTTATTTTTTAATCAGATTGTTTGTTTTTTTTTGATATGGAGTTGTATGAATTCTTTATAAATTTTGAATATAAACACCTTATAGGATATAGTATTTGCAAATATTTTCTCCCATTCAGTAGGTTGCCTTTTCTTTTATTAATGATTTTCTTTGCTGTACAAAAGCTTTTTAGATTGATGTAGTCCCATTTGTTTTTTATTTTTTTGCATTTGTTGCCCTTGCCTGGGTAGATAGATCCAAAAAATATTTCTTAGATCGATGTCAAAGAGCATACCACCTAGGTTTTGGGTTTTTTTTTTTTTTTCCTAGGAGTTTTATCCTTTCAGGTCTTACATTTAAGTCTTTAACCCATTTTGAGTTTAATATTGGATAAGAAAGTGGACCAGTTTGATTCTTTTAGAGGTTGCTGTCCAGTTTTCTCAACACCATTTATTGAA
The DNA here is from genome assembly GCF_949752795.1 of Hyperoodon ampullatus. NCBI lineage: Eukaryota > Metazoa > Chordata > Mammalia > Artiodactyla > Ziphiidae > Hyperoodon > Hyperoodon ampullatus. The sequence continues at coordinate 186,496,087 of NC_136914.1, forward strand.
GAGGCTAGTTTAGTACTGATGAACTCCTTTAGCTTTTGCTTGTCCAGGAAACTCTATATCTCTCTTTCAATTCTGAAGACCCTGTGTACCTTCCTGTTGTGTTTGGCATGTAATTGTGAACACGCTGGCGTTGGCCCCCAGTTTACCTGTCTGTGAGGATTGCCCATGACTTCTGTGGGCACATTGGTGGGTGGGCTTTTTCCTGGGCTGGCTGTGCAATACCCCGCATCAACTTCTGCATGAGCACTCGTGTGGGGCTTTTCCTCAGCATGGCTGGCTGTGAGGCCATGTCATGACTGTTGCTGGCAATTGTTATGTGAAGCTGGACTCCTGGAGCGAAGGCCTCATTTGGGGGCACTGGTGTCAGCCAGGGTGGTGCACCATTTTGGGGAGGGGTGGGAGTGACATTGGAGGTGCCCATGTGCCACTGATACTCTTTCAGTTTTCCTCTGTCCTTGCAAGATCAAGGAAATTCCAAGGAAATAGAAAGAGTTTTGAGGTACAATATACAAATAAGTCAAAATGCATAAACAGAGACTATGTTCTAATATATTTAAAAATATTTTCATTTTTCAGACATCTACTGACCTTTAGGTTTTATGCATGGTCTTGTGCTATAAGCAGTTATATTAAGTTTTCTAAGTTTTCCCATCAGTATTGTTTTCCTTCTGTTTATAATTTCAGATTATTTTAGTTTTCATATGTAACTGTATTGTTCAACTGAATTAAATATATAATAGATATATAGCATATAACTCATATATACCTATTTTATGTGTATATATATATATATTTATCTACATAATGGTATTATATAATATATAATGACCATCAATGTCAATATATATAGTGAATGAATGTCTCTTTCTGTATATAATATATATTATTATATATGAATAATCATATAATAATATATAAAATCTATATATAGGGCTTCCCTGGTGGCGCAGTGGTTGAGAGTCCGCCTGCCGATGCAGGGGATGCGGGTTTGTGCCCCGGTCTGGGAAGATCCCACATGCCGCGGAGCGGCTGGGCCCGTGAGGCATGGCCGCTGAGCCTGCGTGTCCAGATCCTGTGCTCTGCAACGGGAGAGGCCACAGTGGTGAGAAGCCCGCATACTGCAAAACAAAAACAAAAACAAAAACTATATATATACATATGTAGGGAGATAGATACACATATGGTATGGTTTCATTGGTATATTACACCACCACCTGACATACCTATTTTTTTTATTTTTATTTTTATTTTTTTGCGGTACGTGGGCTTCTCACTGCTGTGGGCTTCTCACTGCTGTGGCCTCCCCCGCTGCGGAGCACAGGCTCCAGACGCGCAGGCCCAGCAGCCATGGCCCACGGGCCCAGCCGCTCCGCGGCATGCGGGATCCTCCCAAACCGGGGCATGAACCCGCGTCCCCTGCACTGGCAGGCGGACTCTCAACCACTGCTCCACCAGGGAAGCGCCCTATTTTTTTTAATATAATTTTTCCTTGAGAAATTTTAGGTTAATAGCAAAATTGAAAGTGCAGAGTTCCTGTATACCCCTGCCCCCAAACATGCACAGCCTCCTTGACCAGGTAATAGTGACCCATTTAGCAGTACTTCCCAAGCCAATTTTCAGTTGCCAGTTTGATTTGTATATCCTTCCTCTATTCACCTATAGCTTCTATCACTTCCTAATAAAGTCACAAATTACAATATTTTTTTAACTGAATTATTGACTCACCTCTGTGGTAAGGTTTTCAATAACTGTTATGAATTTTATTGGCTTTATGGTCTAAAAACCCACTAGAGATACTGTCCACACAGTAATATCACTCAATAGATTGTGGCTTAATAAATGTCTTTTTTTTTTTTTTTTTTTTTTGCGGTACGCGGGCCTCTCACTTTTGTGGCCTCTCCCGTTGCGGAGCACAGGCTCCAGACGCACAGGCTCAGCGGCCATGCCTCACGGGCCTAGCTGCTCCACAGCATGTGGGATCTTCCCAGACCGGGGCACGAACCCTTGTCCCTTTCATCGGCAGGCAGACTCTCAACCGCTGTGCCACCAGGGAAGCCCTAAATGTCTTATTTTTTAATCTTTCAAAATCACACCAAGCTGTTTCATATAAATTTATATAAATTGACAGGGCAATATATTTCAATATTATCATAGCATCAGTACATTTTAATTTTGAGACTCTCAAAGTCTTGATAAGAGGAAAGAAAAAAATAAGCTTAAATTAAAGAAATACTTCAAAAATACAAGCATTTATTATCTCTCACAGTATTTGTTGGTTAAGAATTTAGGAGTAGCTAACTGAATAATTATGTCTTAGGGTCTCGCATGAGTTTGCAGTGAAGATGTTGGCTGGAGCTGAAGTTATTTGAAGCTTTAACTGGGAGGTCTTTTTACAAGGTGATTCATTCAAAATTCCTGGCAAGTTAGTCATGCCGTTGACAGGAAGCCTCAGCTCCTTGCCATGTGGGCGTTTCCGTAGTACTTTTTGAGTGTCCTCATGACATGCAACTAATCATCTCTAGAGCAAGTGACCCAAGAAAACAAGGCATAAGCCACAATGACTTTTATGACCTAGCTTCAGAAGTCAGATCTGTCATTTTTATAGTATCCTGTTGGTTACACAGGTCTGCCCTATTCAGAGAGGGAGAAAACTACACAAGGAATGAATGCTGGGAAGCAATAATGTCCCAGGGGTACATTTTAATGGTTGCCTACAACTGTCATTCAGGTCAAAAATTCAAATTCATGTAGACTGATTCTAGAACATTATTTAATATGACTCTGCTAGTCACTAGCTGTATGATCTTGGTAAATTACTTCACTTCTCTGAGTTTTAATTTTTCATTCATAAAGTGGGGATGGTAAGAGTATCTCCCTGATAGAGTTGTATGTTGCTCTCAAGATCAAGAAAACTGTGAAGTAAAAGTATTACCAGGCAAATTTGTTGAACATCATAGAAAGTTAATCTGGAAAATTTAAGCGAAAAAGATGAATAAACTATTACCATTGGAGTTATCTGTTCCACTGGACAGAAATTATTTGAATCTCTACTAAATAAAAGTCTATAAGATAAACTTTGACCCTAGAAGAATTGTAATCTAGACCAGATAATACATAGTCAATCTCAACACCTCACTGAAATATCACCCAGGAATTTATTTACCTTCTTTCTACCTTTGAATTATTTTTGTGATAGTCTTTATAGAAAGTACATACTTCCACAATGTAGACATTTCTGTGTAGTTTTACCTTCAGAGTTTTTAAGAATTACATGAAATGGGATATTATAAGTGAAAGCGGTATGTAAACAAAAAATAGATTCATTGTATTTCTTGATAAATATAAATATTCACTTTGTAGGAAAAACCATTATTTTGTTAGTTTTGATTATGTAAATTAGATGTTTCCTTGTAATGAAATTATCACTTAAATTCTAATCAGTGAAGCTTGGAGAGCAAACTCCTCCACCCTGCACAGATATACCACAACCCCAAAGCCTTGTCAAGTGTCACTGTCTTTCCTTTACTATAAAATTAAAGTGTGTCATCTGTTTCTCCAAATCCCTTGACATGTCTGTATTTTGCACAGTGTAGATTTTGTGAACTCTCCTTTGCAGTTAAGGAATTGTCACATTTATATATTTTTATATCTTTCATTTCAGTGAATTATTGACTATCATATGGTGGCAATGTGTGTTATTAAAAATATAATTGAGAAATTCCATAGCATTTTTGCCAACTACTTCAGTGTTATGTATTAAGAATGACCATTTCTAACAGAAATACTCTCCTTAAGACCCTGCAGTTGACCTTATGCTTGCCTATTTGGTGAATTGAAAGGTCAGGGCCCAAAAGCAATGTCAATTCTTGATCAGACCAAAAAAAAAGAATAAAGAAAGTTACAGGTAGTAGTCTAACTCCTTATTGACAGAAGTTTTCTAAGCCCATTTGAGAGAGACAGTGTCAGCTCTCTGCAAATGTCAAATCCATGCCTGATGTTTTCTGACAAATGAAGAGTAATACAAAATTGCAAAGAAGGTTAAGTTTTTATTTGGAACCTTTACATACTCTCTTTTGCAAATCTCCCTTCACCTTTTATATCCTTATTCATTGTGCAACTTTAAGATGCCAAATGTAAACAACTATAAAATGCAAGCCTATAAGGATCAGGTAGATAATAAATTAACTGTACACATATGTAGTATGAATGATGGTCATTGAAGGAAACTTGAGTGTTAATGTGTGTACATGCCTTTTAAGACATGAAAATTTTCTTTGTGTTCTGATTGTGGCTATACTTCTTTGTGAGCTGTATGTTGCCAGAAATTCCAATTTTTCAAGAAAAACTATAAATCTCTATTCTAAGTGAAATATCTTAATTTTTTTAATTGACCTAATTTTTATAAAACATAAATAATGTTCAAATAAAACATGTCTGACTAAAATATAGACAAGCCTATATTGATCTTAAATCTTGAACATGTTCTTCATGGCAGTAATGTGGCCAAATTTAGAAAAATGTTTAGGTAACTCAAAGAGTTGTAAAATTCATTTGATATTCAGGTAGTAGGAGCAGTATTTAAAAATGAACAAAAATTAATTTATTAGGTAAGTACAATATTTAAATGATCAAAATAAACTCAGTTATAGAAAACACCAGGTTAAATTATGCATCAATTTGTAATTAAGTGTAAGAAGTAAAATTAAAGATTTTTCAAATGTGTTATTCATTCATCATTTATCCATTTATTTAGAAAAAAATTCCATTCCATGGAGAGATGGTTTAAGATATGTGTTGATTATACCTAGTAGTATAATGTGTCCAAATGCTTTGGCTGAAATGTCATGTCAATTAAGGTGAAAATCAGATGGCCTGGAATCTCCACTAGCAAAGCATTGCCACTCAGTAAATTCGCCAAGGTCTTAGTGACAACTTAAAGTGAATAAATCATAGGAAAGCTAATCAGACCAATTTCGCCTGGACAGTCTTAGAATCCTTGCTCAAGCTAAATTGCACAATCTGCTGTTTTGGACTGGCCAGACTGCAATCACATCTCTTGCTGACTGTATATCCTTCTCAGCACCAGTTGCTGTTCTGAGACTCACAACATCTTATAATATTTAGTAGAAGTAGTTTTTCTTAACAAGAATCCTTGACCAAGTCAATTAACCTCTCAAGTCTCAGCATCCTCATTTATTTTTTAGTGTCAGAATGCTATAATTTCTAGCTTCTATTCCTGAAAAATAATTTTGAAATGTATGTCATAGGAAGTAGATGATCCTTTTGGTAGAGACATGTCTCCTCTGGGGAAGTGAGAAATGTATTATCACAGTAGAAATGTAGTTTTGGCAAGGCTGATATTAAATACACTGATATTAAATATTGAGAAAAAAAATCACCTTCCTAACATGTTTAGTACTTTGACCCCCTACAGATAAGGTGAGATTTTGCTTTTTAAATTATCAGGCACTTAAATGATTTAATGGTAAAGGGGTTAGAAAAGGCCCAACTGATAAATAGTCAATTCATGCATAAGTTTACCAGGTGTCTTTAGTCTCTTCTTAAGAATCTTAGAGCTATTCATGACTTGCTGTATTATTTATTATACTCATTAGAGAAAAATGATAAATATTTGAAGATATAAAGAATAAATTTTAAAGTGCCCATTATTCTACTTCTCAATTATAAATACAATGTTGTAGTAGATTTCCAAGTTTGTGGTACATCTATAAATTTTACTATTCAGTACTAATGTAGCTCACATATACAATAATTTATTTTTCACTTAGCTGTGTAATGTAAGCATGTCATATAATTTTTAAAATTCTCATAAACAGTATATCACGACCACAAAAACTTATATAGCCAGTAACAAATTAACAAAAACTTAGTAAGTTAATACAACATAAATTTATTCTTATACAGTTATGGGAGTCAAAAGACTAAAGTGAGTTTAGAACCTGTTAGACACACGAATGTCTAACAAATAGCTTTGTGTCTTCCTTCTTTTCTAAATATGCTAAATTCTTTATGGAAAAATATAAAAAAGGTGAACTAATTGCTAGACTCTGATATTTTATATAAAAGCATATGAAAACATAAATCATTGCCATAGGAACAATTCTACCATTCTGTAGTATAATTATTTTTGTAATAAAAGATCCACTTTTTGCTCCTCATAACAACACTATCTTTTTCTTAAAATTTAACCTCCCCTATATATATATATATTTTAAATATCTGAACACTTTTAAAAAGCAACACTATAAGAGGACTATGAATCTTTTGGAACTTTTTCAGGATACACATTGATGCATTATTTTATTTAAAATATTTTTAAAATATCAATTGTTTGATAGTCACTGTGGTTTAGAGCCTGAAATATCACTAATCACCAACTTGTGGTTCTCACTATTCATGCCTCTTTACTATAAAGCTTAACAAAACCACATGAAGTTCAAATATCCATTGCTTTTCTTTGTGGCCACCATTCCTTGCTTCTTTGTTGTGCACCTCAAGTCCAAACAGACAGACAGACACACACACACACATTTTCCTTCTGTAAATTACTCAAAATGAACATGTTTATTATAGTACATAAGAGGTAATGCTTCCAAACTTAATCACTAGTTTTAAATTTAATATGATTTTATGACAAAATACAACTATTTATAGTTGATTCTTGTATGCTTAATGCTCCTGAGGAGTATAGAGCTTAGATAACAATAATGAGCTAGGCTTTATCTAGAAATAGTACTATTATAATTAGATAATGGGGAAGAGATCACTTTTGTAAAATAAGCAAATAGCTTTTTAAAATTTAGTAATAAACAACTTCCTCCAAAATACAGACACACACACACACACAATTCTTTACAGGACAGTTTAGAAATTAGCACATGTTAATGATACAGTATAGAGAGTAGATTCATTAGTTTTTTAAAAAAAATTATTTGCTTGAGAGGGATTTCTGGAGGGACCACAGGTATTTATTAAGTGCCTACTATGTGTTTAAAACTATTCTAAAAAATAGAAAAAAATCATGAAACAGAGTTTGTCTCTATATAGGTATATATTTAGTTTATTTTGAGATGAAAACCAAGGCCACATGAAGTAAACAGTCAAAATATAGTTTTATGTGAAATAATAAAGAACTTCTGTACTTTCCTGGAGCAGGATAAATGAAAAAAGTGACCATTTCATCAACAGAATCTTAGGAGATTTTATTAACTACAGATAATCCTCAATTACTGGTTTTATGTAAAATTCCCTACCAAATATTGCTCGGTATGGGGGCTTTTTTTCCATTTCATAAGCTCTAAATTTATATAAGCTTCTGTAGTCCCATTCCACTCTTCTATACCTCTCCCAACACCAAACATTCACTTCCTCAGTATAACTTATCATTTAACTATGGGGGATGGACATTGTATAATGGGAAGGCCATGCTCTTTTCTAGAACTAAATGACATAATACTTCATAGGAATGTTACTGCTGTATGCTGTTCATCCCCTTATTTATTCTAGGTTTTATGAGTGCAGACAGCTTTGCTCATCATTCTCAATTTCCCTTATGTGCAGACCTTTGCTTTGTACTTTCTTGTCATTTAATACATATTTTAAAGAATGAAAGAAATAGTCTACTTCATTTCTAAGTGAGTGCTCTTCAAAACTGTGTCATAATTATTGTCTAATTTTAGAGTTTCAGGGGAGCTTATAAATCATATCATCCACACATTTGATTGTACTAATGAAAAGTTTAATAACTTGTCAAGGGAAATATAATTATTTAAGTGAAAACTTTACAACTTACTCCCAGGGAGGACTTCTATTCCTTTTGAGACTAAATCTTGATTTCCTCAGAGATCATTTCTATATAAGGCTTCCAAATCCCACTCACATTAGTTACTCTACTTTAACCTATTGTAAATGTTCGGTCTATGTAAGCTTGTAGCAGCTTTGTTATATGTTGCACATACTTAACCTTTGATCATCTAAGAATCTAGGTCATTTTTCATGTGGAATAATGCTATATTTCTCTATATTACATTATGTATTAATGCTATGCTCTGAATTAATACTCAATATTTTTATAGCATGCTCTGCTTCATACTGACATTTTGTTTGATTTGGGGCTTCTCTCTGGTATACACTGAAGTGAATATGCTGACAGACATCTTACTCGTGGATGTTGTAATACTAATCATTGATAGTGAACCCTAACTCCACCAACCTCCTTTTGTGGATAAAATGGCTTTATGTACTCTAACAAATTTCCAGTGAAAAATGTGAGTGATCTCTGCACTTCTAAGTAGGTTAATTTTAATAGTACTGGAACAATATACAGATTTAAAAAAAAAAAAAACAACTGTGATGGATTGGGGTTTATTGAGAATGACATGATTAAATTCCACTTGGCAAGAGTCTTAAATATGTGTGTGTGTGAGTATATGTGTGTGTTTTATACATATGTATACAAAGTCAATACATTATATATATAATATTTAATTGCTGGAAAAAATATATCAGTTAATAATCAGTTAATATGAGTGACTTTGTAGGAAGAGGCTGCATTTCTAAAAATAACTAGACTCATAATGAACATTTCATAACATATAAAAATATCAAATCGCTATGTTGTTTACTTGAAACTAATATAATATTTTCAATCAAATGTAAAATGGAAGTAAAAGAACAACCAGAAAATGAAAGATAATAGTCAAGGAAAATATATTGGTCATGAGATCAAATGAAATAATCCAATTATAGTGTTCAACTTACAAATTAATAAAAGGGATGAAGCACTTAGTGAACATTAACTATATATTAACTTTTATCACTATTACCACAATTCTCACAAAATACAGTTCTTAAGAGAAGTTATCAAAGGGTGAAAAAATATAATGATACCTACCTACAACCAGAAAAAGGTTTAAGTGGTTTCTAACAAATGATGTAAATTTGAAAATAGAGGCATGGTAACAGTTTGGGAGAAAGTATACTGAAGTCTTACTAGTAGCAGAAAGTATACTGAAGTCAGCAGGATCTCATGCCCATTGCTATTTTATATATGATTCATTATGTTTTCCATTATTCTTGAAGAAAAATAGGCAGTTTTTTTATAATTAAGGAAAAATAATGTTGTGAGAGCTTAAGAACACCATGATGCCTACAATTCAGTATTAGTTATTGTGTCATACACTGTGATAAGTTATATGAAATTTATTATTTAGTTCTTAGAAAATATGAATTCTATAACATATCATAAATTTATTACAACAAAATATGTTTTTATCTCCTTATGATACCATTAGGAAAATGAATATTAAAAAAAATAAGTAACTTGTTAATATAACATTGTGTTAAGTTTAGGGCAGAATTTAAACTCAGGTAGAGTTGCCAAATTTACCAAATAAAAACACACGCACTTGTATACATTTAGATGTAGATAAGATATAGATATATGATGGAAATGTAAAGTAGTACAACCACTTTGAAAAAACGTGAGGCAGTTTCTTATATTGTAAAATATTTAAACATGCTCTTAGCATCTACTCTAATCATTCCACTCTGAAGTTTTTACTCATGAAAAATAAAATCATATATCCATACAAAGACTTGTACATGGATATTTATAACAGGTTTATTTTTGCTAGCTAAAACCTGAAATCAACTCAGATGCCAATGAAAAGTTAAATGGATAAAGAAATTGTAGTATAGTCATACAATTAAAAACTTTTCAGCAATAATAAGGCATGGACTTAATGACACACACAATGAGGTAGATGAATTCCAAAATAATTTTTCTGAATGAAAGAAGACACAAATGTACAAAATCCATAATTTTATTTACATAGAATTCTACAAACTCTAAACCAGGTTATAGTGACAGAAAGAAGATTAGTAAAAAAAAAAAAAAACTGAGCAAGTATGTTCTGGAATTAGAAGTATCGATTTCCTCTGTTTTTCTTCTGTTTTTAACAGGACATTAGGTTCAATTAAACAACATTTACATACCTACCAGATTATCTTCATTAAACCAAGAATAATTAGTTTTCCTCTGCATGTTTTTGGGATAATACTGACTATATTTTAACTTTAATTATTGTTCCCACTCAATATAGCATAAAAAATTGCTACAGAAGAATAATTTGAAAACATTTGCCTATCATGAAATTTTCTCTGATTAATACTAATAACTATTTAAAATTAATAATCAGTTCTTAAAGTGGGAGAAGAAAATAAAGGTGGGCATTAAAAGGCTGTTACTCATCTAACCCTGTACTCAAGCACAAATGTAATGCATTACAAATTGTTTAATTTAAATGAGGTAATGTTTTCCAGTGTAAATAATTTATTTTACCACTGTTAACCATTCTACAAATGAGGAAGAAATTACATATGTTTAAATACATTTGAAATAACTTGCTTTAAGTTATGTATTATGTTTTCTATTAATATAATAGTATATCTATTAATGCATAATAAATACATGTTATACAAAAATTTAGTGTTTTAAAAAACAAACACATTATCTCAAACTTTCTGTGGGTCAGGAATCCGGACACAACTTAGCTAGATGCCTGTGTCTCTCAAAGGTGCAGTCAAGGTATTAACCAGGGAGGTAATTTCATCTGAAGTATCCACCGGAGAAGATCCACTTCCAAGATCACTCACATAGTTGTTGACAGGATTCAGTTTCTAGTGTTTTGTTGGATTAAGGCCTCAGTTATTCAGAATGTATGGGATGGAGGTCTCTTTCAGTTCCTTGCCACATGGACTTCTCCATGGAGCATCTCAAAAAATGGCAAGTAGCTTCATCAGAGCAAGTAAGCAAGAAGGCAAGGGAGAATGCCAGCAAAATTTAGAGGGGATTCTAGTAAGAGGACTATCTATTCTTTTTTTTAAATAAATTTCATTAATTAATTTATTTATTATTATTATGTTTTTTGGCTGCATTGTGTCTTTGTTGTTGCGTGTGGGCTTTCTCTAGTTGTGGCGAGCTGGGGCTACTCTTTGTTGCAGTACGTGGGTTTCTCATTGCAGTGGCTTCTCTTGTGGAGCATGGGCTCTAGGCGTGTGGGCTTCAGTAGTTGTGGCATGCAAGCTCAGTGGTTGTGGCTCGTGTGTTCTAGAGCGCAAGCTCAGTAGTTGTGGTGCATGGGCTTATTTGCTCTGCGGCATGTCGGATATTCCTGAACCAGGGCTCGAACCCGTGTCCCCTGCCTTGGCAGGCAGATTCTTAACCACTACGCCACCGGGGAGGCCTGGACTATCTAGTCTTTTGTAACCTAAACATGAAAGTGATATCCCTTTACTTATAATTTATTCTTTTTGAGAGAAGCAAGTGGTTAGGTACAGATTAAACACAAATTGAGGGGGATTAAATAAAGTTGTGGTAGCAAGAGACAGGAGAGGATTTTGAAATTTGCCTACCATACTTATCATAAGGAAACTTCAATTTTCTTTGTTTTCTTATTATTGTACTATCGCTTTCTACTTTGTAGGATCCAGAACACCCAGAACTAATTTGAAAATTCATCCTTAAGATTTCATTCCTCTATAATCACTCTCTCTGTACCAAATCTGTATTAGTCAGGTTTCTTCAGAGAAACAGAAGCAGTAGGATATAGCTATAGATATAAATATAGATACAGATATAGATAGATTTATTTTAAACAAATTGTCTCACACAATTATGAAGGCTGGTAAGTCCAACATCCAAAATCTGCAGGACTGGCCAAAAAGCTGGAAACCTAGGACAGCTGATGTTCCAATTCAAATCTGAAGCCTATCTGCTATAGAAACAGTAAACAAATGTTGCAGGTGAAGTCTGAAGGCAATCTGCTGAAGAATTCTTTGTTTCTCTGGGGAGGCTGGGCTTTTTGTTTCGTTCAGACTTTCAACTGATTGGATGAGGCCTACATTATGGAAGGCAATCTGCTTTACTCAAAGACTACCAAACTAACTACTAAAGGAAATGTCACTATCATCTAAAAACACCCACAGAGAAACACCCAGAATAATGTTTGACCAAATATCTGGGCACCTCATTGTCCAGCCAAATTGACAAATAAAAGACCAAAAAAGCCCCCCAAAAACCCAAACCAACCTTACAAATACCTATAGCAGACAAAAAAAAAAAAAAAAAAAAAAAAATGATGAATTTTATTGGATTGAACCTTTTATCTGGGCCCTACTTTAGAGCTAATGTGTAAATTACACTGTTAACCTGGAATGAACCCAAGAATAAATTGAATCATAAATTATATTACTTTCAAAGGCAAGTAAAACTTTCACTGATATATAATCAGGTGCTTTCACTACAGCTTTTTCAAAGATAGATATAGATTAAATTAAATGAGAAGAATTTAACTACTAAAGTGTAGGTTTTAAAACTTAAGGTCTGAAGTTGAAAGAAGCCTGTTGAAACTTTGAAGACAAAAGAACAAAACTAATGTTCAGATAAAATATATTACACATGTTACTAAGATCAAACAAAGGACTTTATATTCAGATTTTTATATTTTAAAGAGTTTAGAATTTTACTGTTGGAAAAAGCCTTGGTATATGAAAAAATAGAACAAAATTTGGTGTATCAATCTATATTCATCAATTCACCTGTTTAGAATAGATTCATACAGACTAATTTAGATGATTAACTTGTATGTGTGACTGCTTTACTATTATTTTCTCAAGGGGCAAGATCTTCAGTAATTCACCTCCAGCATTCTGGACAGGGCACCCATTATATTTATAATAATCATCCAATTAGTATTGACAACTTAACTTGAAAAAATTTGGCTAAATTTGCCATATAAAATCTGAAATGTTCTTATTTTAGTTAGATTAACTATTAGATAAAATATTATTATTCAACTCAATTCTTATTAGAAATGTGTAATTTCCTCCTCTAGAATCTAAAATACTACCTTTTCAAAGGAATATCCTTAGAGACCACAGATAAAACCCTTCATTTTATAAAAGAGGCTGCTGAGGTTCCTACGGGTGCAGTGTTTTGACCTAGATTACAGCTTGCATGGTTAAAGTCTTATCATAATGCTTTTTAAACTAACCCAATACATTTCTATTTATGAAGTATTAGAATATGTATCAGATTACCATAATTATTCTGTTGACATTTTACAAGGATAGAAGCATGCTTTTAACCTTTAATTAAATATTTTAAATCTTATATGACAATTAATGTAACAGATTTTAGAATCCAAAAATAGCGTTATTTTTTTCTTTTTAAAATTATGAAACATATTATTGAGTGAAGTCACTGTCCATTGATATTATGCTAAATTATACCAAAATTTAATGTAGTACAGTCTGGTTCTTATTTTAAAGCCCAGTCAATTATTAGCATTTTAATAACAACCTTTAATATTTACTAGTGAAAATTCTAAATATAAAAGCCTTTTGCTTTGCTAACAAACTATCTACATTTTCTTAGAAACTAAAATACTAAAGCATGACCTAAAACAAATTCCACACTGTGGTCAGGTTTTCACAATAACCTGCCTTCCTGGTACTTTTATAAAACTATGGGCAGTAATCTTCCCATGCCAACAATTAGTGATCATGTGATACTGGTATTTGAATGTTATGTGCAAGGGAGACGTTCAACCCAACCCATACTTTTTGGCACTACAGTGGTTACTGTGATGAACAGTAAGGGTGCCATTTAGCTACACCATATTCTAAATATTAATTATATTACCTGCTTCTATTCACCTCTGTTCCCACTTTTTAAAATTTCCTTAGAGTTTATTACTGAAAATGCCAGACTTCTCATTATATTGAGGGATTTTGTGAGGAAGTTTGTCAATATCAAGATGACAGTCTAAGAAAAGTAGCATTGCTTTCATAATATGCAGACATATAAAATATATATTAATACAAGTATCTCGCTACTAATTTTATTATTAACTTTCTTTTCTTTTTTTTAAACATCTTTATTGGAGTATAATTGCTTTACAATAGTGTGTTAGTTTCTGCTTTATAACAAAGTGAATCAGTTATACATATACATATGTTCCCATATCTCTTCCCTCTTGTGTCTCCCTCCCTCCTACCCTCCCTATCCCACCCCTCTAGGTGATCACAAACCACCTAGCTGATCTCCGTGTGCTATGCGGCTGCTTCCCACTAGCTATCTGTTTTACATTTGGTAGTGTAATATGTCCATGCTACTCTCTCACTTTGTCCCAGGTTACCCTTCCCCCTCCCCATATCATCAAGTCCATTCTCTAGTAGGTCTGTGTCTTTATGCCCGTCTTACCCGTAGGTTCTTCATGACCTTTTTTTGTTTTTTTTCTTAGATTCCATATATACGTGTTAGCATACGGTATTTGTTTTCCTCTTTCTGACTTACTTCAGTCTGTATGACAGATTCTAGGTCCATCCACCTCACTACAAATAACTCAATTTCATTTCTTTTTATGGCTGAGTAATATTCCATTGTATATATGTGCCACATCTTCTTTATCCATTCATCTGTCGATGGACACTTAGGTTGCTTCCATGTCCTGGCTATTGTAAATAGAGCTGCAATGAACATTTTGGTACATGACTATTATTGAATTATGGTTTTCTCAGGGTATATGCCCAGTAGTGGGATTGCTGGGTCGTATGGTAATTCTACTTTTGGTTTTTTAAGGAAGCTCCATACTGTTCTCCATAGTGGCTGTATCAATTTACATTTCCACCAACAGTGCAAGAGCGTTCCCTTTTCTCCACACCCTCTCCAGCATTTACTGTTTCTAGATTTTTTGATGATGGCTATTCTAACTGGGGTGAGGTGATACCTCATTGAAGTTTTGATTTTCATTTCTCTAATGATTAAAGATGTTGAGCATTCTTTCATATGTTTGTTGACAATCTGTATATCTTCTTTGGAGAAATGTCTATTTAGGTCTTCTGCCCATTTTTGGATTGGGTTGTTTGTTTTTTTGCTATTGAGCTGCATGAGCTGCTTATAAATTTTGGAGATTAATCCTTTGTCAGTTGCTTCATTTGCATATATTTTCTCCCAGTCTGAGGAATGTCTTTTGGTCTTGTTTATGGTTTCCTTTGCTGTGCAAAAGCTTTGAAGTTTCATTAGGTCCCATGTGTTTATTTTTGTCTTTATTTCCATTTCTCTAGGAGGTGGGTCAAAAAGGATCTTGCTGTGATTTATGTCATAGAGTGTTCTGCCTATGTTTTCCTCTAAGAGTTTGATAGTGCCTGGCCTTACATTTAGATCTTTAATCCATTTTGAGTTTATTTTTGTGTATGGTGTTAGGGACTGTGCTAATTTCATACTTTTACATGTCCCTGTCCAGTTTCCCAGCACCACTTATTGAAGAGGCTGTCTTTTCTCCACTGTATATTCTTGCCTCCTTCATCAAAGATAAGGTGACCATATGTGCATGGGTTTATCTCTGGGCTTTCTATCCTGTTCCATTGATCTATATTTCTGTTTTTGTGCCAGTACCATTCTGTCTTGATTACTGTAGCTTTGTAGTATAGTCTGAAGTCAGGGAGCCTGATTCCTCCAGCTCTGTTTTTCATTCTCAAGATTGCTTTGGCTATTCGGGGTCTTTTGTGTTTCCATACAAATTGTGAAATATTTTCTTCTAGTTCTGTGAAAAATTCCATTGGTAGTTTGATAGGGATGGCATTGAATCTGTAGATTGCTTTGGGTAGTAGAGTCATTTTCACAATGTTGATTCTTCCAATCCAAGAACATGGTGTATCTCTCCATCTGTTTGTATCATCTTTAATTTCTTTCATCAGTGTCTTATAATTTTCTGCATACAGGTCTTTTGTCTCCTTAGGTAGGTTTTTCCTAGATATTTTATTCTTTTTGTTGCAGTGATAAATGGGAGTGTTTTCCGAATTTCACTTTCAGATTTTTCATCATTAGTGTACAGGAATGCCAGAGATTTCTGTGCAATAATTTTGTATCCTGCTACTTTTCCAAATTCACTGATTAGCCCTAGTAGTTTTTTGATAGCATCTTTAGGATTCTCTATGTATAGTATCATGTCATCTGCAAACAGTGACAGCTTTACTTCTTCTTTTCCGATTGGGATTCCTTTTATTTATTTTTCTTCTCTTTCTGCTGTGGCAAAAACTTCCAAAACTATGTTGAATAAGAGTGGTAAGAGTGGACAACCTTGTCTTGTTCCTGATCTTAGTGGAAATGGTTTCAGGTTTTCACCATTGAGGATGATGTTAGCTGTGGGATTGTCATATATGGCCTTTATTATGTTGAGGTAAGTTCCCTCTATGCCTACTTTCTGCAGGGTTTTTATCATAAATGGGTGTTGAATTTTGTCAAAAGCTTTCTCTGCATCTATTGAGATGATCATATGATTTTTCTCCTTCCGTTTGTTAATATGGTGTATGACGTTGATTGATTTGCATATATTGAAGAATCCTTGCATTCCTGGAATAAACCCCACTTCATCATGGTATATGATCCTTTTAAAGTGCTGTTGGATTCTGTTTCTAGTATTTTGTTGAGGATTTTTGCGTCTATATTCATCAGTGATATTGGCTTGTAATTTTCTTTCTTTGTGATATCTTTGTCTGGTTTTGGTATCAGGGTGATGGTGTCCTCATAGAATGAGTTTGGGAGTGTTCCTCCCTCTGCTATATTTTGGAAGAGTTTGAGAAGGATAGGTGTTAGCTCTTCTCTAAATGTTTGATAGAATTCACCTGTGAAGCCATCTGGTCCTGGGCTTTTGTTTGTGGAAAGATTTTTAATCACAGTTTCAATTTCATTGCTTGTGATTGTCTATTCATATTTTCTATTTCCTCCTGGTTCAGTCTTGGAGAGTTGTGCATTTCTCAGAATTTGTCGATTTCTTCCAGGTTTTCCATTTTGGTGGCATAGAGTTGCTTGTAGTAATCTCTCATGATCCTTTTTATTTCTGCAGTGTCAGTTGTTACTTCTCCTTTTTCATTTCTAATTCTATTGAGTCTTCTCCCTTTTTTTCTTGATGAGTCTGGCTAATGGTTTATCAATTTTGTTTATCTTCTCAAAGAACCAGCTTTTAGTTTTATTGATCTTTGCTATCATTTCCTTCATTTCTTTTTCATTTATTTCTGATCTGATCTTTATGATTTCTTTCCTTCTTCTAACTTTTGGGAATTTTTGTGCTTCTTTCTCTAATTGTTTTATGTGTAAGGTTAAGTTGTTTATTCGAGGTGTTTCTTGTTTCTTAATGTATGATTGTGTTGCTATAAACTTCCTTCTTAGAACTGTTTTTACTGCATCCCATAGGTTTTGTGTCGTCGTGTTTTCATTGGCATTTGTTTCTTGGTATTTTTTTATTTCCTCTTTGATTTTTTCAGTGATCTCTTGGTTATTAAGTAGTGTATTGTTTAGCCTCCATGTGTTTGTATTTTTTACAGATTTTTTCCTGTAATTGATATCTAGTCTCATAGCGTTGTGGTCAGAAAAGATACTTGATACAATTTCAGTTTTCTTAAATTTACCAAGGCTTGATTTGTGACCCAAGATATGATCTATCCTGGAGAATGTTCCATGAGCACTTGAGAAGAAAGTGTATTGTTGTTTTTGGATGGAATGTCCGAAAAATATCAGTTAAGTCCATCTTGTTTATTGTATCATTTAAAGATTGTGTTTCCTTATTTATTTTCATTTTGGATGATCTGTCCATTGGTGAAAGTGAGGTGTTAAAGTCCCCTCTATGATTGTGTTACTGTGAATTCCCACTTTTTTGGCAGTTATTATTTGCCTTATGTATTGAGGTGCTCCTATGTTTTGTGCATAAATATTTACAATTGTTATATCTTCTTGGATTGATCCCTTCATCATTATGTAGTGTCCTTTTTGTCTATTATAATTGTCTTTGTTTTAAAGTCTCTTTTGTCTGATATGAGAATTGCTACTGCAGCTTTCTTTTGATTTCCATTTGCATGGAATATCTTATTCCATCCCTTCACGTTCAGTCTGTATGTGTCCATAGGTCTGAAGTGGGTCTCTTGTAGACTGCATATATACAGGTCTTGTTTTTGTATCCATTCAGCCAGTGTATATCTTTTGGTTGGAGCATTTAATCCATTTACATTTTAGGTAATTATCAATATGTATATTCCTATTACCATTTTCTTAATAGTTTTGTGTTTGTTATTGTAGCTCTTTTCCTTCTCTTGTGTTTCCTGCCTAGAGAAGTTCCTTTAGCATTTGTTGTAAAGCTGGTTTGGTGATGCTGAATTCTCTTAGCTTTTGCTTGTTTGTAAAGGTTTTAATCCCTCCCTCAAATATGAATGAGGTCCTTGCTGTGTAGAGTAATCTTGGTTGTAGGTTTTTTCCCTTCATCACTTTAAATATGTCCCACCACTCCCTTCTGTCTTTCAGAGTTTCTGCTGAAAGATGAGCTGTTAACCTTATGGGGATTACCTTGTGTGTTATTTTTTTTTCCCTTGCTGCTTTGGATATTTTTTCTTTGTATTTAATTTTTGATAGTTTGATTAATATGTGTCTTGGTGTCTTTCTCCTTGGATTTATCCTATATGGCACTCTCTGTGCCTCCTGGACTTGATTAACTATTTCCTTTCCCATAGTAGGCAAATTTTCAACTATAATCTCTTAAATATTTTTGCAGTCCATTTCTTTTTCTCTTCTTCTTATGGGACCCCTATAATTCAAATGTTGGTATGTTTAATGTTGTCCCAGAGGTCTCTGAGACTGTCCTCAGTTCTTTCCATTCTTCTTTCTTTATTCTGAGCTGCAGTAGTTATTTCCACTATTTTATCTTCCAGGTCACTTATCCGTTTTTCTGCCTCAGTTATTCTGCTATTGTTCCCTTCTAGAGGATTTTTAATTTCTTTTATTGTGGTGTTCATTGCTGTTTGTTTAGTTCTTCTAGGTCCTTGTTAAACGTTTTTTGTATTTCCTCCATTCTATATCCAAGATTTTGGAACATCTTTTCTATCATTTTTCTGAATTCTTTTTCAGGTAGACTGCCTATTTCCCCTTCATTTGTTAGGTCTGGTGGGTTTTTACCTTGCTCCTTCATCTGTGTGTTTCTCTGTCTTCACATTTTGCTTAACTTACTGTGTTTGGGGGTCTCCTTTTCACAGGCTGCAAGTTTGTAGTTCCCGTTATTTTTATTGTCTGCCCCCGTGGCTAAGTTTGGTTCAGTGGGTTGTGTAGGCTTCCTGGTGGAGGGAACTAGTGCCTGTGTTCTGGTGGATGAGGCTGGATATTGTCTTTCTGGTCTGCAGATCCACATATGGTGGTGTGTTTTGGGGTGTCTGTGGCCTTATTATGATTTTAGGCAGCCTCTCTGCTAATGGGTGGGGTTGTGTTCCTGTCTTGCTAGTTGTTTGACATAGGGTGTGGAGCACTGTAACTTGCTGGTCGTTGAGTGGAGCTGGGTCTTGGTGTTGATATGGAGATCTCTGGGAGATTTTCACTGTTTGATATTACGTGGAGCTGGGAGGTCTCTTGTGGACCAGTGGCCTGAACTTGGCTCTCCCACCTCAGAGGCACGGCCCTGATGCCTGGCTGGAGCACCAAGAGCCTGTCATCCACACGGCTCAAAATAAAAGGGAGAAGAAGAAAGAAAGAAAGAAGAATATAAAATAATAAAATAAGACAAAATAAAATAAATAATAAAATGAAATAAAATAGTTATTGAAATAAAAAATAATTGTTAAAAATTTTTTTTAAGTAATAAAGAAGAAAGAAAGAGAGAGCAACCAAATGAAATCACAAATCCACCAATGATGACAAGCACTAAACACTGTACTAAAAAAACAAACAAGAAAAACCCACAAAAAACCGGACATACAGGACCCTAGGACACATGGTAAAAGCAAAGCTATACAGACAAAATCACACAAAGAAGCATACACATACACACTCACAAAAAGAGAAAAAGGGAAAAATATCTGTATATTTTTTCTCCTAAAGTCTACCTCCTCAATTTGGGATGATTCGTTGTCTATTCAGGTATTCCACAGTTGCAGGGTAAATCAAGTTGATTGTGTAGATTTAATCCATTGCTCCTGAGGCTGCTGGGAGAAATTTCCCTTTCTCTTCTTTGTTCGCACAGCTCCTGGGGTTCAGCTTGGGATTTGGCACTTCCTCTGCATGTAGGTCCCCTGAGGGCATTTGTTCTTTACTCAGACAGGACTGGGTTAATGGAGCAGCTGATTCGGGGCCTCTGGGTCATTCAGGCTGGGGTGAGGGAGGGGTACGGAGTTCCAGGCGAGCCTGCAGCGGGAGAGGCCAGCGTGAGGTTGCACCAGCCTGAGGCGCTGTGTGTTCTCCCAGAGAAGTTGTCCCTGGATCACTGGACCATGACAGTGGCGCACTGCACAGGGTCCCAGGATGGGACGTGTGGATAGTAATCTGTGCTGCTCAGAGGCTTCTTGGTGGCGGCAGCAGCAGCCTTACTGACTCATGCCCATCTCTGGGGTCCTCGCTGATAGCCGCGGCTCACGCCCATCTTTGGAGCTCCTTTAAGCAGCGCTCTTAAGCCCCTCTCCTCACGCACCGGGAAACAAAGTGGCAAGAAAAAGTCTCTTGCCTCTTCGGCAGGTCCAGACTTTTTCCCGGACTCCCTCCCGGCTAGCTGTGGCGCACTAGCTTCCTTCAGGCTGTGTTCATGCAGCCAACCCCAGTGCTCTCCCTGGGATCTGACCACCGAAGCCCGAGCCTCAGCTCCCAGCCCCCACCCATCCCATCGGGTGAGCCGACAAGCCTCTCGGGCTGGTGAGTGCTGGTCGACACCCATCCTCTGTGTGGGAATCTCTCCGCTTTGCCCTCTGCACTCCTGTTGCTGCACTCTCGTCCATGGCTCCGAAGCTCCCCCCTCCGCCACCCGCAGTCTCCACCCACAAAGGGCCTTCCTAGTGTGTGGAAACCTTTCCTCCTTCACAGCTCCCTCCCACTGGTGCGGGTCCCGTCCCTATTCTTTTGTCTCTGTTTTTTCTTTTTTCTTTTGCCCTACGCAGTTACATGGGGAATTTCTTGCCTTTTGGGAGGTCTGAGGTCTTCTGCCAGTGTTCAGTAGGTGTTCTGTAGTAGTTGTTCCACGTATAGATGTATTTCTGATGTATTTGTGGGGAGGAAGGTGATCTCCACATCTTACTCTTCCGCCATCTTGAAGCTCCTCCTTATAACCATATTTTTATTGGGTTGATGAGTTTTTTGATTATTGCTTTATATGAGCTCTCTATATATCATGGATTATGACTCTTTACTCGCTAATGGAAATAATTTCTACCTTTGAGAATTTGAATAATTTTCACTAGCAAAGTTAAAAGTATGATACATATGTCAATATTATTTTTTATGGCTAGTGAACAATAGTTTCTTTCACCTTATGAATAGCAGTTAGGCTTCATATTTTGGCTTTCATCTGAATCTTCAAGTTAGACATAAATATTTCATAAAAACCTGGAGAAATTCTATTGGCCTCCTTATTTATTTTCCAAACATGAGCTTAAGCACATTTTAACTCAATAACTACCTGATTTATCAAAAGTGAATAAGTACAGTGGGTCTTGAATTTTATATATAAATTCACAGTAACGATCTGCCAGAAGCCCACTCCGTCTTCTTTCTTTCATTAATGTCATCCTTGGGAATTCCTTTAAAATAAGTGGAAATCATTGGCTACTCTCTTTATCTTATGTGTACATTCACTTTAGTAATTTCTGGGGAATAACTATGACAATTTGACTGCTGTACTCCTTTCTAATGTGTGATTTTCTAAAATCCCTCATGTTGAATTAAACCTACTTTTCCTGGATAAGAAAGAACCCAACAAGAGAGAATATCTGATCCACTCATTTAATGTAATTAACCGTCATGTTTCAAGGTTATCCTGCCTGCTTTGGAACCCTTAAAATCAAAGTCTATATATTCTTACTGTGACTTTTAAGGAGGGATACTTTTTGTAATGGATATTTTCTGTGAGTTTAGATAAATGCAAAGAGATCTTGGTTATGGGGTATAAGAATCAGGAAAACAGAGACTGCTAACAAGCCATGGATTTTCTGTATCTGAAAATAGAATTCAAGCAAGGCATAACTTCAACGTGTGTCAAAAGCTCACACTTAAATATGTTTGAAAATTGCAAATAGATGGCAAATTTGTCAAAATAGCTTTGCCATGTCTAAGTGTCTCTGAAGTATATAGAAATGTAGAGTCTGGCATTCACAATTCTTTCAACTTCAAAACCTTCAGGGTGATTTTATACTAATACTTTTCTTTGTTAATGACTGAGTTACAAAGTTAAACATAACTTAGAAAATGTTTTTTGGAGAAAGGAAAATGCTTTATATTTGGGGACATTTCTAAGCAAAAAGAGGCTTCAGTGAATCAAAATTTCAAAAAACAAGATAGAGCATTGTTAAGTAGCCTAATTATAAGTGAGTTTGGTATACATTAAAGCACTTAAAATTAGAATGGAACAATGCAATCTTAGTCTAAACAAATTACTGTTCCAAGTCTAATGCATTATTCCACCTATTGCCCACAAAAAGGTTTTGTAAGTTGCTGGCTCTGTGTAAGCTTTGCTAAGATAAGATATAAACTCAAATTTGCAGAAATGGGTTTGTTCCCTTTGTTATAAAGCTAATATTATTTGCTATACCAAATTATAGTCTTTTTCTCTATTTCAGCCCATTGAGTTGCTTCTCTCCATCTGTAGATGTATTAACTTAAAAAAAAAAGATATTTGTCCTCGTATGCTGAATATACATGGTAGAACAGAGACAGGATGAATAGAATTGCATTCTCCTTTGAAAAATGGGAAAACATGTGGGGTATACATTAGTCGCTGGTTTCTAGGAACTCAGATATTTCACTAAGAAAACTTTGAAAGGATCCAACCCTACTAGTGATTAGAAATATTTTACTGGGAAAGGATTCCTAGTACCTTGTCCTGTGTGGCCGTTTGTACTGTCCATAGGAAATTTTAATATTTTCTGTGACCCTCCTTAGCCATATTTGAATATGGCATTGAGGGATTTTGTCTGTAGAAGGTTGCAGGCTGAAAAATGATGTTAAGTCTCAAAGTGGCAAAAGTTATTTTTATTAAAGTCCCGAATATAGGTTGTTTAGTAGTTAGCCTAAATTTGAATGGATATCTTATATATTTGAATCCAATCAGTTACTTATATCAATTTCAATATTTTCAGTTTTTGTTCTTATAGACATCCTTCTAAGATTTGCTGTATATCTTTGCTCTTTCATCACAAAGCCTACAAGTTTTGTGGGAATGCCACAACTTTTAGTCTATTTTTTGGAGTCATCTTACCATTGAAAGAATTTATGTTACCACTTCAGGTCGTTCAGGGGTTTAATCAGTGGTGTGATGGACATACCCTTGATTTCATCCTGTCTTCAAGGCTGACTTTGGACTAAACCTTGTTGGTCAAAGCAGTTCTGTTTATTTTTTTTTTAAATCTTTTGAGGCTGAGAAGCAGTTGTCTCTTTCAGTCTTACATGTCCCTGAATTTGTAGACTCTCGTTATTCCCTTTTATTTTTACTTGCAAAGTCAGACATTTTATTTCTGTGCTTAGCTCTTTCTAATACTAATTTGCCAAACACAGTCAACAGCAATCAACTGACGCTACTATATATTTAATTACTGTTATTGTTAAAAGTATTTCACATTGTATTTTCTTCTCATATGATAAAAGTTCATAAGTAAATGGTCTGTCTTCTGAGTTATTAGAATGTCAGCTTTATCAGATAGGTCACCTTTGCATAGCACAAATGTCACTCTTTCAGACTTTGAGAACAGTGTCCTTATCAACTGCTATATGACTCCTAAGTGAAGGGTTTATGTTGTGTGGGGTATTTGTGTGTGTGTGTGTGTGTGTGTGTGTGTGTGTGTGACAGAGAGAGAGGGAGAGAGACGGCAATACTTTACTTCCACAGTCAATTATTTTTATCATCAGGATAAGTTATATTATGCTGTGACTTTATCTCTTAGTGCTTTTTTAGAACAAATGTTTATTCCTCACTTGTGCTACATGGATATCATAACTTCGCTAGTGGCTGGGCTCAGTGGTCTCTCTACTTTGGCCTAATGGTTAATCATGATCTGTATCACTTCTGTTCTATTGGCAGAAGATAAAGGAAAGCATGCCAACTAGTCACTGTCTTTTGAAACTTTAACCAAAATTGATATTCTAATTAGTAGCAGAGAACAGATCTAAGATACTGGTTCCATAATTTCTAGACTAGTGCTTTTTGACAATCCATATATTATAGAATATCAGAGTTACCTTTCTGAGGCATTATATAGAAATAGAAATTTTTGGTTCCAGACATTAAGGACAATTAACAAGAAAGTCACACTCTATACTTAAATTTCACTCTAAGATAAATCAAACTTGAATTACTTTTTAAGCATGAATTTAAAATATATTTTCTTTATTCCAGAAAGTCAAAAACAAATACTTCATTAGAAAAACCAATTAAAAAGTTAATGAATTCAACATTAAAAAAAAGAAAAAATGATGTTATTTTTCTGGATTATTTTACTGTCTTCTGGGTATAGATATTAGGTATCAAATTTATATAATTGTTTACAAGACCCAGATGGAAGTCAACTTGGATTAAAATAAGTCTTTCCTATCAATTAATGTATTGTGTCAGATTTGGCTAAGGTCAAAAGTTGGAAATGAAATTGACCTCCCCTGTCTTGTCCTTTTGTTTTCTCTGAATTTAACTTCCCCATGTCATTAATAGAGAATGTTCAGTGTTTCCATTTTCTCTAACACACTTGTGAATTAACAAATAATTATCTCCTGAGAGTATTTACAGTATTTATCCCTGGAAAAAGTTTAATTCAAAATTTTCAAGTACAAATTATCATGAGCAGGTAGAGGATTAATATTTTTATTGTCTTTGTTACTGTGGGCATTTTTTTAAGCCCCAGATAGAGTATGGTATACTAGCTTGCCTGTGCCACCTGCATATGAACCCAAGTCAGTTGTTTACAGTCCTGTTCCTATTATAATAATATATTCCAAATCTTAGTGACTTGATAAAGAAACAATGTAATGACATCTCTCAAGGTTCTAGGGTTTGAATATCTGGTTGGTTCTAATTTGGTGTCCCTAAAATAATTACAGTCAGTGGTAGCCAAAGTTGTGGGCCTCTAAGAGCTTTTTCATTCACAAGACTGGCACTTGTGTGGGATGGCAGGAAAATATGGATGCTGGTTGGGCATTTCTACTTCACATGTTCTCTCTATGTGGCAAAGTTGGGGTTCCTCACTGCACAGAGATTTCAGGCTACTCAGACATCTTATGGGAGAATGGATTCCCCCAGAGCAAGTATTCCAACAGACCCCAACAGTGCATGAGATCCTCAGTTTGTGATGGTAATTTATTATTTTTTAAAAAAATTTATGTTCTTGCTTTTTGTGTCCTTTCCAAGTAATCTTTTTCTATGCCCAGGTAGAGAAGATTCTGTCCTATGTTCCTATCTTAAATTTTACAAACTCAGCTTTTGCATTTAGATATAATACAGTTTTCCTTACTTTTTCTGTGGTGAGAAGTCAAGGTAAAACTTTTCTTTCTCCCCTAATTTGGATATATAATTTTTCTAATACCATATTGGAAAAGACTGTCTTTTTCCCATTCAAATTAGGTTAAAATCTATATTGATCAATGAATCATATATATGCCACAAGTAATTATGAACTCTGTGTTTTGTTTCATTGATTTCTCCTTTTGTCAAATACTTCACTGCCTTTATTTATACAATAACTTTTTGTTAAGTATTAAAATAAGGAAATAAAAATTTTCACATTCCATTATTCTTTTTAAAAATTGCTTGGCAGAGTTTTTAATTAGGATTGTACTAAATTTACAGATTAATTTGGAAAGAATTAAATCTGAACAATATTGAAACTTTTAGTTCAAGAATATTGTACATCTCTCAATTTTTTTTATTGTACATGGAAAGATAGGGATCCTTGACTTTATATATTTATTTTTTTCACTTACAAAAGTTTTTATTAATATGTTTTTGTGGGATTTCTTTAGTTTGTTTCAGTAGTGTCTTGTAGTTTTCAATGTATAGATTTTGAGGCATTTTGCTAAACATATCCCTGAGAATTTTATGGTTTGAAGTTACTTTAAGCAGCATTTACACAATACTTTAACATTTAAAATTCAACGTCATATTTTTCCTTTATAATATATAGTATTTGATTATATTTATATTATATAATTATCTATAGTACTATATTAAAATATACATAATTATATATTATTATGTAAAATTATGATAATATGACATATCCTGGATATTCTTTACCTCATATATGAGTTCTGTCTGCATTTTTGTAGCTTTCTTAGACTTTTCAAAATATAAAATTATGTCATTTTTCATAAAGGTAGTTTTACTTAATTTTCCAATGTGTAGGCCTTTGATTCACTTTTCTTATCTTATTGCACTTTTTAGGATCCCAGAACAATGTTTAACAGAATGGAGAGGGTGGCCCTTCTTACTATATTTTTGAGCCTAGGGAGAATGAATGTAGTATTTCATTATTATATTTAGTTGTAGTGTTATTGTTTTTTTATCTTTAATTCTCTAAATAAATACTACTTGTTTGTGGTGTATGTTTCATATATTACTGGATACTTGTGCATGGTATATAATACTCTTCATATATTACTGGATATGTTTTGATAAAACATTTTAAATGATTTTTTTATATTTGAATAGAATGCATTTTTATTTTGAAACTAAAATATTTGAGACGATTTTAGCCTTATTGAAGTATATTGGACAAATAAAATTGTAATGTATTTAAACTGTATAATGGGATGATTTGATATACATATACATTATGAAAGGATTCCCACCATCAAGTTATTAAGTTAACTGACATCCATCACCTCACATATTTACTTCTTCTTTTTTCAGTGAGAGATTTTTAGGTTTATGTTTATGTGAAATATTGGTGTGTAGCCTTCTTCTAATGTAAATCTTTGGTTAACCTTGTTATATAGGCAACGCTGACCTCATAAAATAATGTGGAAAATAGCCTTCCTTTTTTGTGAAATAGTTTTCTAGCTTTCAGTTATTATTATTATTTTTTTAATAGTAATTTTTTAAATAATAATTTTTAAAAATTATTTGGTGAAATTTACCACTGAAACCATCTGAACATGGAAAGTTCTTTGCAGGAAGGCTTTTAACTTCAACTTTAATTACTTTAATAAATATAGGAATATTCATGTTTTCTATTTATTTTGTGTTAGGTTGATAACATGTGTCTTTCCAGAAATTTGTCCATTTCATTTAGATTATCAATTTGTAGACATGCATCTGCACCATATTCCCTTCAATTATTTTAATGGATATGAGACCTCTGTTGATGGTACATATTTCATTCATAGGTCACTTTTATACTACTGGCAACTGAGGTTCTTTGTCTTCGTTCCATTTCACAGTTTGAGACTTTTTTTTTCCCCCGAGAGAAACAGGTGATAAGAAGTAGCCTTATGTTTGAACTAAGTGAATCCTAGGCCCTTTAATTATTTCCTTTAAAGTTTTCTTGTAAACCAAACACTTCTTTTGTTCTTGTTGTTGTTAATTTCTTGTCTTAGATTTTAACATAGACAGCTTGAAGAAGCAGGTAGCTACTTTCTGTTTTCTGCCTGAAAATGCCCCCCAGAAATATCCATGCTTATTAGATAATTATTCTATGAAAGGATGACAGTTTATACAAATTTCTGCCATTACAAAATAATGATCTCTTTTCCCAGCCTCCGTGAACATTTTCTTCCATTCTCTTTAAATCTCTTACGAGCCATGTCATCAGATCACTTCCAGATGTTACTGATTGCCTAATCCCAAAACCACTACAAATCATTTTAGTTTTTTTACAGTGGAATTGTGATTTTGGTGATGAATACTGTTTTAGTATCTTTTGCTGTGTGGCAAATAATCCTCAAAGTCACCACATAGGTGACATTATTATCTCTCTTGGTTATAGGAGTTAATGATTTCAACTAGCTTTTTCACTTGGCTAGCTTGGGCTTCCTCACAGCTGGAGATCTCAGGATACATGTACTTTTTACATTATGGCTAGTATCTTATGATCTAGTTACAGAAATCATGCAACATCACTTATAGTGTACTAAATTGAACAAAGCAATCACAAGTCAGCTCAGATTCAAGTAATTGGGGGCATAGACTTTACCTTTCAGTGAGGTGATAGCTTGAATGCATAGAGAGGAAAGAAATTGATGGTGGGAAAATACTAAATTTACTATATTATATACCTATATGATATATTATATCCATATAATGTATACATATTTGTATATATATATATGTATATGTGTGTATATATATGTACAGTATATATGTATATTATGTATGGTTGTGTATATACACACACATACACACACACACACAAGGTATCATTCCATAATTCTCAAGAATTCTTCATCATTAAGGAGTTTAGATATTATTTTTAGCTTCTCCTGTGAATAATTTACCTGTAGACTTAACAGGTAAGGGATATTAAAAAGATCAATTATGAATCACTTTTCTTAAATCAACAGTATATGAAAATCAGGATAGAAAAAAATTATCACCCTAACCAAAAATGATGACAAACTGGTAACAAAAAAGTAGAGAAATGTCAAAATTAGTTTGATGGAGAATAATATGTATCAATTAATATACTCTAAATATCTATTAGACACTTAATATGTGCAAGCATCTCTGCTAAGCACTCATTAGAAATTCTATTTTATTTAGGTTTCTATAGAGACAATAAATATTTGACTGTCGATCTGGAGTTACAACAGAACAGTGCTTTATATAGGCTCTTCCAGGCATTTATGGAACAAATTATTGCTTTCAATGAAATCTGTTCCAAAAACTCATGGTGATATTTATAGTATTAGATGGAAACTATTTCTTTTCGGTAACCTGTTGTGCAAGCATCCCATGATATTTACTTATTGGAATAGTTTCAATTAATGGAGAATATATGTAACAAACATCAAATTAGAAGAATAGATGTTAATGTTAAACATCCAACAGAAGTTTCCTTCTGTTCATATATGTACATATATATGTATATATACAGACATATACATATTCTCCATAAAATTCATGTTCAAAATAAGGAATAATTACAGGGAGGGAGAAGCTCTTTATGCTCAGGACCCAGAGCTATTCCTATATGGATATATGAATATATTGTTTCCTATATGAATATATTCATGTGAGATCATTCCTTCCTTTTCCTTCCTCAAGGGACAATATACTCTATGGGGGAAAAATGGGGTGTTTGCTGTAGCAAAACTACTTTAAAGACAAGTTATTTAACTTACCCACTCTCATTTCCACCTAGATAGCCTACATAAAATGGACTGCTCCTATACAGTAGTTTTGAATTTTTCAGATGTCATCATTTTCTTTTGTTTTCACAACTGCCTTAATATAGTGTCCTCTCCCCCCTTTCAGAAGTCATTAGTTTGTCAATTTCTGTGCAGATATTATGTACTCAAAACTTGACTAGCTCTTTGTCTGAGTGTGTTAATGAATCACCCCTTATAACATTGACATTGAATAGTGGGTTTAGCTTTTTTCTAAATAATAGAACTAAAGTTCTTGCAGTAAATATTTAAGCAAGAAAATGTGAAAAATATTGATCCAGTGGTTATAATTGCTAACATTTAAGGTTACCAAAGATGTTAACAGAAGCTCTTTGGATAAAGATCTTTAAAACTAGGTTTAAATTCCTGATATTTCAGTCTAGTAAGAAAAAGAGCAGGAGGTTATATGCAAAGAAGGCTCTTCTTCATTTGAAAGATTTATTTTCTGATAATAACTTCTACTACACCTGACTGCATTTGAAAAGTTCTTTACCTTGGAAGCTTAGCAACGTGTGACAGCAATGGGTAATTGGGATCTTTAAAGGTTTTTTTTGCTGCAATTGAAGGAAAACTAGCAGGAAAAGACAAAATACTGAATGCTGATTTTCAGACTTCTGTAAAATTCAAGAAAAAAAAAAACTTTAAGACCCTTCCTATTTCTTAGTTTATTGAGTTAATCTAATAGAATTATATGAAAATTTGATTAGATGATCAACATATCGATATGAGAAAGCTGAAGGAGGGGTTACACAAAAACAGAAAGTGATGAGTGTCTTTGATATTGGTGGTGGGTTATTCTTTCAACTGATGTTGCATGGAACATTATGTATATTTAGGTATCTATTTTTAAAGTACCTTTTACAATTATTAATAAACATATATCTTGGTGTCATTGACTTAACTACTGGAGATGATATCAAAGTGAAGACAGCATAAGTCAAGCCTTTGTCTACTACTCATGTTAGGAAGCCAGATCAAAAGACAGTTTCCTATTTATATCATTTAAACCACATTTTGACAGGTATCTTTTTTCTCTAAGGAATATCCTTTTCCCTAAACAATTTGGAAGGCTGTTCAACTTTATTTTTGTTTGTTTGTTTTGTTTAAATTTTATTGAGAAATAATTGACAAATATAATTTCCTGTATTTAAAGTGTACAACATTGATATGCATATACATTGTGGAATGATTACCAAGATCAGGATAATTAACACATTCATCACATAGCTAACTCTTTTTTTTAATGTGATGAGAATGTTTAAGATCTATTCTCAGCAACTTTCAAATATATACAATACCATATTAAATATAGTCACCATGCTGTAAATTTGATCCTGAGGACTTAATCTTCTTACAGCTGAAAATTTGTACCTTTGACCTACATCATCCCATTTAAGTGCCCCCCCCCAACCCCAGCTCCTGGCAGTCATCATTCTATTCTCTGTTTCTATGAAATTAGCTTTTTTTTTCCTTTTAGATTCTACATATAAATGATACCACACAGCATTTGTCTTTCACCACCTGGCTTATTTAACTTAGCACAGTGCCCTCCAACTCCATCCATGTTGTCACAAATAGCAGGATATCCTTTTTTTTATGGTGTAATAATGTTCTATTATGTATATATGTATATATATATGTATCTGCTTGTGTATACACACACACACACATATCACATTTTCTTAATCCATTCATTTATTGAGGGACATTTATGTTGCTTCCATATCTTGGCTGTTGTGAACAGTGGTAAAATGAACATGGGTGTGCAGATATTTCTTCAAGGTATTAATTTCACTTCCTATAAATATATACCCAGGAGTGGGATTGCTGATTCATATGGCAGTTCAATTTTTAATTTTTTGAGGAAACACCATACTGTTTTCCATACATAACTTTCAGTTTGATTTTTTTCCTTTATTGTACTAGCTTCGTGGCTTGATGAGTCCCACTTGTTTATTTCAGCTTGTGTGCGTTTGCTCTTCATGTCTAACCCAATTGCCCCAGGTTGCGTCTTATGTAATTTATTATATAAAACCAAAGAAATCCAATTTCAAAGAAGAAAGGTTTGCGTTTTGCAGAAGATTAAAATAATTGTGTACCATCAAACTCTGCTTCGAGCTCTGATGAAGCAACTGGTATCAGAAGGAATATTTTCCCTGGGAACAACTATAAAAACTGGATTAAAAAACACAAACAGGGCTTCCCTGGTGGCACAGTGGTTAAGAGTCTGCCTGCCAATGCAGGGTACACAGGTTCGAGCCCTGGTCTGGGAGAATCCCACATGCCGCAGAGCAACTAGGCCCATGAGCCACAACTACTGAGCCTGCGCGTCTGGAGCTTGTGCTCCGCAACAAGAGAGGCCGCGACAGTGACAGGCCCGCACACCACGATGAAGAGTGGCCCCCACTTGCCGCAAATGGAGAAAGCCCTCAAACAGAAACGAAGACCCAACACAGCCAAAAATAGATAAAAAAACAAACAAACAAAAAATAGATAAAAAAACAAACAAACAAAAAATCCCACAAACAATCATACTAACAAAATAAGAAAGAGAATGTTGAAGGTACAGAGAACAACAAAGGCAGCAAGATTTGAGGGGGCAAAGAAGGGAGATTATTTTCCTCATGGGATATTTGTCAACTCACTTAAAGGGGCACAACTTGAAGAGAAAGCAGCAATTAGGACTTGCAAAAATCTCACTAGATTGGGAGGTAAAAAGGTGAAAGAATTTTGCAAAGTTTCGAATTAGTTGATTTTTAGGTCATCCAAAGCGGATTGTTCTGGGCACATCTCACTTAATCAGGTGGATGCCTCTATAACTTAATTAAGTTTCTATTTGAAGTGGGAAACTTGTTGTCTTGAAGAAGGCAGTAGCCAAGTAGTGGAAGCCCACGTGGAAAAAACTACCAAAGACTCTAGGAATGTTGAGCATCCTTTAGGATGAGGGCAGTCTCTTCTTGACAGCCAGTAAAATGCCTCAGTCATACAGACACAAAGAAATGAATTATTCCAACAACCTGAATGAACTTGGAAGTGAATTCTTCCTCAGTCAAGCCTCTAGATGAGAACACGATCTGGCCAACAACTTGCATTCTTGTGTGACTGTGAGCAGAGGAACCAACTATAAGCATTCTTAGAATCCTGACACAAGCAAATTGTGAGATAGTAAAAGAGTGTTGTCACAGCCCCCTAGTGTGGTAATTTATTACATACTGATAGGAATCTAAGAAAGCATTTGTCAACACATATGCTATGTATGCATGGAGTCAGAATGGGAGAAATTAAGCAGAAAATCATTGTTAAGAGATCGAAACATTGATTCTCATGGTGTTGGGAAATGAAAAATTGGAATTCAGAGCCTACCAAGAAGAAGAGACTAAGGACATTACACAGACTTTCAGGGTTTGTCTTGTTTTTTTTTTTTTTTTTTAATCTTCTTTCTTTTTAAAGCTATTTCCAATGGGAGAACAAGAAAAGGGGGAGAGGGGAGAACTTTTTGATAACAGTTGTGGTTTTATTGTGTCCAGTGCATCAATAAATGAATTTAAGCCCAAGCCTGTATACACCCAAACTCGACTTGCCCAGCCTGGGCCACCTGACCCTTTACAGTGCGTTGAAAGCATAACCACCCTTCTGAGCCCTCACAGATCTGGCAGCTCCTGAGAAGCTACTACTGGTTGGCCTTGTTCTGTTCAGACATCTGAGGTAAGAAGGAAGGGCTAGAGGAGCACCTTGCCCAGCCTCCACCATGGCGGCAGGCATATAAACACAGGTAATTTGTAAATAGAAGTCCAGGTATCAGCTGAAAACAACCACAGGAAAGGGTGAAGACCAGAGTACAATACCGTTAAATTCCTGAGAAGAATATGTGTAATGGAAAATTTCATAATATAGCCTTCAAAAATGAATGATGTCATACATTGTTTCCTACATCATAAATAGTTTACTTACTATGGTATTATTTTCTCCTT
Source organism: Hyperoodon ampullatus (assembly GCF_949752795.1). Lineage (NCBI taxonomy): Eukaryota > Metazoa > Chordata > Mammalia > Artiodactyla > Ziphiidae > Hyperoodon > Hyperoodon ampullatus. The sequence continues at coordinate 186,529,465 of NC_136914.1, forward strand.
CCTCCTACTAGATTGTAGTGGGAAGAAATGTGGATGCTGCTTTGAGAGCAGACATCTTTTTTGTTTTTATTTGGTTTTGTTTTTATTCCTATATCCCCAGGGTTTAAGATATTGCTCTTTGGTAAGGTCTCCTGTCTCCTTTTATCATAATATATTTTTACACTAAAAATCATATGAGTATGAATTTTGTGAGGATTATTTTCTTCCTCTTTGAAATTTCCTTTATGATGTGAATCTTTCTAGTTTACAAATATGTTTGATGGTGATAAAAATCATTTGGATATAGGAATTTCTATCCTTCTGAGTCATGGTTCTCAAATGTCAGTGTATATTAAAATAACCAGAGAAGCTTGGAAAATTTTTAAATTCCTATGCCAAATATTGATTATGACCGAAGTAGGGCCAAGTAATCTGAACAATGATTGTACAAACCATGTAATTCTGATGAAATGGTCACTGGACAGTATAAGGGGAATTAAGTCATCAAGGAATGGCCCACATCTGTATAACCATCTCCCAACAACTGATAAGTATCCCTACATTAAAATTTTTTTTAGTTTCAGTTCTTTTTATTTTAGATTGGGGTATTGTTGTTTTACAAAGCTGTGTTAGTTTCTACTGTACAGCATTTTAAAAAATAGTAAAAATGTACCACATTTGCAGGGTGTCTTTAAATGGGATAGATTAAAATAGTGAAAGAATATTTGATATCTACTGCATTTAATTATTCCTCATATTGATTTAAACTCTGACTACATTTAAATTAACCATATAATTTCTAAGTTCACTGGCAAATTTTTTTCTTTACTTTGCCTCATGTTCATCTATAAATTAAATTTGAGTTGTACATTCAGCTATAAACTTGGTAACTTATCCCAAATGGCATTATTTTGAGTTGATAATTAAAATGCAGTCATTTATTTTCGAGAATACCAGTGACTGGTACATTCAATCTAAAGAGAGTCCTGTCAAGACTGCTTTATCTGCATTCGCACAATTCAGACTCTCATATCATTTTAGGCAGCAGCTCCCAAAGTCCTTATGCTTTACTTTTTAGGCTAAATCCCTCTTTATGTGAAGCAATAACGATTGTAATGAATCTTGATGGCAAGTCTACAGACTATTCTCCCTGCTGCAATAGATGACTTGTCATAAAGACATACACAAAATATATGTCTTCTGGAGTTATTTTTACAAAATTTAGTACATTTGTACTAAAATTGGAAAAACACTAGAAAATATATAACTAAAAAAAAGAAATAGTGAGTAAAGAATGAAAATGTGTTCTAGAGAATCTTCTATTAATTCTTTAAATTTCCTATATTTAACTTAATTTTTTTCTTGTAATAATCCAGAAAAACTGGGAACTCTCAAACCATGACATTTAAAAAAAAAGACATTGTCTATTTTTCTGAAGGATGTTAAGAATTGCTGTAGATTGACTTCCTACTGACTATGGAAATGAAAATACTTTTTACAAAGTAAAGAGAGGATAAAAAGCAATTTTCCCTAAAACTAAAAATACACAGAAATCATCTTATTCTGATATACCCAATTATTGGTGAAGTAGTATTTAACTTGTAAAGACTCTTGCAATATACATCCATTTGCCTGTGTGTTTAGAGACAGCTTAATATGAATCATAAATTTCAAATACCTTTAGACATATTACTTTGCCATGTTATAGAAAGCTCACACCAATAGTTTGGAATTCATTTCAATAAATATCTCATGAGCACATAACATATGTGTATATTGTGCTCAATGTTGTCTGGGAAAGGGTAGAGATAGGCAAAAGAAAAAGACAAGATATGTTACCTACAATTAGTATATTTATTAACTCAGGTGAAACAAAAACAATTTTAAAGACCCATGGTAAAATGATTCTCACTGAGCATATATGTCAACAAAAACTGTAATTCAAGCAAGCAGTCAATCTTTCTGTATTTCATTTTTCCTTCACTAATCTCTTCAGCACAAAGGTAAAAAAGATCCAGTAAGAGTGAAGGGTGCACTTTAGATTTGTGATCCAGATATCATTTATAATTGGCTCTCATCAATAGAGTTGATAAATCCTGAGATTAAGTTGGAGAGAGAGAATGAGAGAAATTGAAACAGTCACAATTCTGTGGAAGGAAAAAGTAAGAGAGAGGGTAAAATATGCATCACTGCTGTCTCACAACCTCCTCTCTTACCTTTTCTCTGTATGTTTCAAGCCTTAAGTCAAGGAGAAGCTTCTCCTACATATTCCAGTTAATTTTTTTTTTATTCTTTAACTAGATTTGTTTATATTACTTTATACTAAAATTGAGGCAAATCATTATCTCACTAGTCTCTAAGGACTATCAATATTTTCATCTCTATATCTGGAAAGTATTGGTTTCCCATTAATATTTCTCTCAAAAATTATTAGGAGCAACAAATATTCCATTGACTTAATCTTTTCTAAAAAGAGGTCAGGAAGAAAGAGGAATAATTAAGGAAGATTAATACAGTCAAGAAAAAGTTAATTTGTGACTTGAAGAGCAGAGTTCTAATAGAATAGTAGTCACTGAAGCTAGATTATAGGGAGGTACTTTAAAAAGAAATGAATATTGAAAAAACAACCTTAAATCTTTTGACAGTGTAGAGAAAGAAAATAAAATTTAGAAAGGGTGGCAAGATCATGCAGAGAATGTTAACCAAGGGGCAGAAGAAGAAGAGGAACTGATCAATAAGATATGAGAGCATACTGGAAAGATCTAGTTTTAAAACAGGAGGAACACAACATTTTCTTTTCAGAAAAAGGAAGATGTGTAGATGTAGAGAGATTTAATGGTAAATAATAATAATGAGAGCAGAAATAATAGTAATAATCATAAAAATAATTGCAACATTTTTAGAGGTATTTATATGTGCTACATAGATACATAGATATTTAATCCTCTCCATAACCCAATGTGGTAGATAAAAGTTTTCATATTTTATAGAAAACACAATTTGAGATTAGATAGGTTAAGTGAGTTTCATAAAATTTTATACCTAGGATTTAGTAGATTCACAGACAGAGCTAGTACTTTTAATCACTATGTTGCCATCTTTCATTTGTTGCTACGTGCCAAATATATATTACAAATTTGAGGGAACTGTATTTCACTGAGTGCCTTGCCAGCAGTATTCTGGTTTCCATTCAGCTATTGTGAGGTACTCTTCAGATATTTTAAAGGCATAAGAAAACAGAAGCTATTTTTTCTCTCCCACAGCCCAGTGGATAGTTGGTGGAACATTATTGATGCAAGATTTTGCTTTTTTTAATCCTTTTAAATTTTTGTCTGCATCGGGTCTTCATTGCTGCACGTGGGCTTTCTCTAGTTGTGGCGAGTGGGGGCTCCTCTTCATTGTGGTGCCTGGGCTTCTCATTGTGGTGGCTTTTCTTGTTGCAGAGCACAGGGCTCTAGGTGTATGGGCTTCAGTAGCTGTGGCACACGGCTCAGTAGTTGTGGCTCGTGGACTCTAGAGAGCAGGCTCGGTAGTTGCGGCACACAGGCTTAGTTGCTCCATGGCATGTGGATCTTCCTGGACCAGGGCTCGAACCCATGACCCCTGAATCGGCAGGCAGATTCTTAACCACTGTGCCACCAGGGAAGTCCCTCAAGATTTTGCTTTGATATCAGTTGTTTGGTAAAAATAATTCCTCTTGGGGCTGCAGGCACTTCAGATCTTTGGTAGTTTCTATCCAGGAAGACCTCCAGGGCAAATCAGAGAGAGCTAACAGATTTTTTCTGAACTTGTTCCTTCAGTCCTTCCAAGAGTATATTAGTTTTCTATTGCTATTTAACAAATCACTGTACATTTAGCAGCTTCAAACAACATGTATTATCTCATAGATTTTGGAGGTCAGGGGTCTGTGCACCACTTAGTCATGTCCTCTGCTCAGTCAGTGCATTGGCCAGGCTGCATTCTCACATGGAGGCCCAACTGGGGAAGAGTCCAATGGGGAAGAATTCCAGGGTGATCAGGTTGATGACATTATTTATTTCCTTGAGACTTTATGACTTACAGCCTCAACTTTTTATGGCTCTTTGTTTTCTTAATTGGAGGCAATTCTCAGGTCCTCAAGGACCCTCATAGCTCTTAGAGGCCATCTGAAGTTCCTTGTATGTAGGTTTCTCCAACATGGCCTCTTATTACTAATCCCACAAGGAGATTCTTTCAGCCTGCCAGAATGGAGTGCTATATAATGTAATATAATGATGGGTATGACTTTCATCATCTTTGCCATGCTGTGTTGATGAGAAGCAGGTCATAGGTTTTGCCCACAGGCAAGTGGAGGGGATGAAACAAAGATGTGGATTTCAGGAGGCATCAAATCATTGGATCACCTTAGTAACTATAAAACTGTAAACACTTCTTACCTTATATTAAATTTCTCCTGCTTGACTGCCTCTGAGGTTTCAGTTTTTCTGATCTAACCATGACACTGATGAAATATAGAAAGTATTTTGTCCCTAGTCAACAAATATAGTATTCAAAAACCTGCAGGTCATTTACAGGCCTAATCACATTTACTTTTTCTCTGGAAAATGTATAACAGCAGGATCATCCTTAAATACATGAAGTCATGGTAAATAAATTGTTTTGTTTAGACAGAGCAGTCACAATAGGCGTTATTTAGTTACTTGGTACAAATAACTGGAAAACATTAACATAAAACGGTGTTCAAATAATCACCTTTATTAAACCAAATTAATTCTTAGATCTGCTTATATTTAGACAAGCTTTTCTCAAAAAACTATCTTAATAAAGGATTAAGAAAAACAGATTTTAAGTATATTTTTTCAATATAAAATATATTGAAATGTGTTTTCCCTTAGGTATTACATCCATAAACTTTAATTTTATTTGTTCTTCCAACTAAACTCTCCAATGATATAAGTATATATCCAGTGAGGTAGATTGAATGTAATCATTGATTGTTAGATTTGAACATATTCTTAAGCAGAATGTAATATTAAGTTTGATAGAGAAGTAAGTTAAACAGTAACATTTTGCATGTTTTTTGGGTGGTTATATTGCTGATTGGGAAATGTTAACAGTAATACTAACTGAAAACGCCTAAGGATTATTTTCTAACACCACATATTAAACACTTAGGATGGTTTTACGGTACATCTTTTTGTTACCTTATTGAATAAAGCTCTAGGACTCACATCCCCTTATGTGTCTCAGTGATTGAATGCCTACAGTGTTCTTCTGTTGTCAAAGATTTTGTCTGAGACGTGCTAATAGAAATATTTGTATAAAGCACATACCTAAAAACAACTATTTTAATGCCTACACATTAGAGATTTGGAATACTTATTTTAACCTTCTTACTTTGCCTTACTGAGCAAAAATGTAGGATTTTCATTCTCTTTTGTGACTTAATGGTTAGCACACAGATTATTTGACAGTTTGGTCATAGAGCTGTGGTAATGTGGGTAGCCTATGTCTCAGCACATATTGGTTGTTGTAAATTTCCTTCAAACTAGGAAATAGAATAACAAGAACATGTGTTCTTGCTAAATTTCTGGGGAAATTTAGCAAAGCATTTAATGATTACTTGGCCATAAATTGAAGCAAAGGGAACAGAAATTTTACAGAATAGGTTTGCAATTAATCTTTCTTGTAAATACTTGGCAGTAGGTGATTAAAAGATCATCTGTGTTTTATGTCCCTTACTCCAGTATTTGGGTTTTTTTATTATAACTTTTGGCAATGACTGACTGATTCTGTGCATGTAATTGAAGATATTTTATCATCAACATAATTATTTTGTATTTGAAAAAAAGAGTGAAGACATAAATTGAGCTATTGTATATCAAGTCAAAAATCTGCATTCTTAACTTACAAGGTCCTTTCTATAACAGAAATATTAAAACAATATTCTTGGAGGCAGAGTCAAGATGGCAGGGTGGAAAGATGTAAACTTAGCATCTCCTCACAACTAGGGCACCTGCCAGCTGCTAGTGGGGGACGCTGATGCCTAAGGAGACGGGAGGTACCACGAAGTGAACTGGCAGCTTGCAAGATCTTGGTTCACAAGCCCAGGGTTGGGCCAAAGTCCTGAAGTGGGAGCTCCAAATCCGAACCACTGGACTAATAGAGAACTTCAGACCCTAGGGAATATTGATCAGAGTGAGGTCACATGGAGTTCCTCATCTCAACACCAAGACCCAGATCTACCCAATAGCCTACAAACTCCAGTGTTGGAAGCCTCAGGCCAAACAACCAGTAAGACAGGAACACAATCCAACTCATAAAAAAAAAAAAAAAGAAAAAAAATGAGATGCAAAAAAATATATGTCACAGATAAAGGAGCAAGGTATAAACCTACAAGACCAAATAAATGAAGAGGAAGTAGGCAATCCATCTGAAAAAGAATTCAGAGTAATGATAGTAAAGATGATCCAGAATCTTGGAAATAGAATGGAAGCATGGATTGAGAAAATACAAGAAATGTTTAACAAAGATCTAGAAGAACTAAAGAACAAACAAACAGAGATGAACAACACAATAACTGAAGTGAAAAATACACTAGAAGGAATCAATAACAGAATAACTGAGGCAGAAGAACGATTAAGTGAGCTGGAAGACAAAATGGTGGAAATAATTGTCAAGGAGCAGAATAAAGAAAAAAGAATGAAAAAAAAATTGAAGACAACCTCAGAGACCTCTGGGACAACACTAAATGCACCAACATTCTAATTATAGGGGTCCCAGAAGAAGAAGAGAAAAAGAAAGGGTCTGAGAAAATATTTGAAGAGATTATAGTTGAAAACTTCCCTAACATGAGAAAGGAAATAGTCACCCAAGTCCAGGAAGCATAGAGAGTCCCATACAGGGTAAACCCTGGGAAAAACACACCAAGACACATATTAATCAAACTAACAAAAATTAAATTCAAAGAAAAAATATTAAAAGTAGCAAGGGAAAAACAAAAAAAAATAACATACAAAGGAATCCCCATAAGGTTATCAGCTGATTTTTCAGTGGAAACTCTGCAGGCCAGAAGGAAGTAGCAGGATATACTCAAAGTGATAAAAGAGAAAAACCTACAACCAAGATTACTCTACCCATCAAGGATCTCATTCAGAGTTGATGGAGAAGTCAAAAGTTTTTCCGACAAGCAAAAGTGAAGAGAATTCAGCACCACCAAACCAGCTTTACAATAAATGCTAAATAAACTTCTCTAAGCGGGAAACACAAGAGAAGAAAAAGACCCACAAAAACAAACCCAAAACAATTAAGAAAATGGTACATACATATCAATAATAACCTTGAATGTAAATGGATTAAATGCCCCAACCAAAAGACACAAACTGGCTGAATGGTTACAAAAACAAGACCCATATGTATGCTGTCTACATGAGACCCACTTCATACCTAGGGACACATACAGACTGAAAGTGAAGGGATGAAAAAGATATTCCATGCAAATGGAAATCAAAAGAAAGCTGGAGTAGCAATACTCATATCAGATAAAATACACTTTAAAATAAAGACTGTTACAAGAGATAAGGAGGGACACTACATCATGATCAAGGATCAACCCAAGAAGATACAACAATTATGAATGTTTATGCACCCATCATATGAGCACCTCAATAGTAAGACAGATTCTAACAACCATGAAAGGAGAAATCAACAGTAACACAATAATAGTAGGGGACTTTAACACCCCACTTACACTAATGGACAGATCATCCAAACAGAAAATAAATAAAGAAACACAAGCTTTAAATGACACAATAGACCAGATAGATCTAATTGATATTTATAGAACATTCCACCAAAAAGTGGCAGAATACACTTTCTTCTCAAGTGCACATGGAACATTCTCCAGAATAGATCACATCCTGGGTCACAAATCAAGCCTTGGAAAATTTAAGAAATTTGAAATTGTATAAAGCATCTTTTCTGACCAATGCTATGAGATTGGAAATCAATTACAGGAAAAAAAAACTGTAAAAAACACAAATATATGGAGGCTAAACAGTGTGCTACTAAATAACTAAGTGATCACTGAAGAAATCAAAGAGGAAATTTTAAAAATACATAGAAACAAATGACAATGAAATCACAAAGATCCAAAACCTACGGGAAGCAGCAAAAGCAGTTCTAAGAGGGAGGTTTATAGTAATACAATCTTACCTCAAGAAACAAGAAAAATCTCAAATAAACAATCTAACCCTACACTTAAAACAACTAGAGAAAGAAAAACAAAGAAAACTCAAAGTCAGTAGACGGAAAGAAAACATAAAGATCAGAGCAGAAATAAATGAAATAGAAACAAAGAAAACAATAGCAAAGATCAATAAAACTAAAAGCTGGTTCTTTGATAAACAAAAGATAAACAAAATCAGTAAACCCTTAGCCAAACTCATCAGGAAAAAAAAAAAAAGGATAAGATGCAAATCAATAAAATTAGAAATGAAAAAGGAGAAATCACAACACTTTAGAAATACAAAGGTTTATAAGAGACTACTACAGACAACTATATGCCAGTAAATTGGTCAACCACGAAGAAATGGACAAATTCTTGGAAAGGTACAATTTTCCAAGACTGAACCAGGAAGAATTAGAAAATATAAAGAGACCTAACACAAGTAATGAAATTGAAACCGTAATTAAAAATCTTCCAACAAACAAAAGTCCAGGACCAGATGGCTTCACAGGCAAATTCTATCAAACATTTAGAGAAGAGGTAACACCGATCCTTCTCAAACTCTTCCAAAAAATTGCAGAAGGAGAAACACTCCCAAATTCATTCTACGAAGCCACCATCACCCTAATACCAAACCAGAAAAAGATATTACAAAAAAAGAAAATTATAGACCAATATCACTGATGAACATAGACGAAAAAATCCTGAACAAAGTACTTGCAAACAGAATCCAACAACACATTAAAAGGATCATGCACCATGATCAACTGAGATTTATTCCACGGATGCAAGAATTCTTCAATATACACAAATCAATCAATGGGTACACCACATTAACAAATTAAGGAATAAAAACCATATGATCATCTCAATAGATGCAGAAAAATCTTTTGACAAAATTCAACACCTATTTATGATAAAAACTCTCCAGAAACTGAGCATAGAGGGAACCTACCTCAACATAATAAAGGCCATATATGACAAACTCACAGCAAGCATCATACTCAATGGTGAAAAACTGAAAGCATTTCCCCTAAGCTCAGGCACAAGAGAAGGATGTCTACTCTTGCCACTCTTTTTCAACATAGTTTTGGAAGTCCTAGCCACAACAATCAAAGAAGAAAAAGAAATAAAAGGAATACAAATGGGAAAAGAAGAAGTAAAACTGTCACTGTTTGCTGATGACATGATACTATACATAGAAAATCTTAAAGATGCCACCAGAAAATTACTAGAACTAATCAATGAATTTGGTAAGGTTGCAGGATACACAATTAATGCACAGAAATCTCTGGCATTCCTATACACTAACAACAAAAAATCAGAAGAAGAAATTAAGGAAATACTCCTATTTACCATTGCAACAAAATACCTAGTAATAAACCTGCCTAAGGAGGTGAAAGACTTATACTCAGAAAATTATAAAACACTGATGAAAGAAATCAAAGATGACATAAACAGATGGAGAAATATACCATGGTCTTGGATTGGAAGAATCAACATTATGAAAATGACTGTACTACCCAAAGCAATCTACAGCTTCAATGCAATCCCTGTCAAACTACCAATGGCATTCTTCACAGAATTAGAACAAAAATTTTTACAATTTGTATGGAAACACAAAATACCCCGAATAGCCAAAGCAATCTTGAGAAAGAAAAATGGAGTTGGAGGAATCAGGCTTCTGGACTTCAAACTATACCACAAAGCTACAGTAATCAAGGCAGTATGGTACTGGCACAGAAACAGAAATATAGATCAATGGTACAGGATAGAAAGCCCAGAGACAAACCCACGCACATATGGGCACCTAATTTATGACAAAGGAAGCAAGAACATACAATAGAGAAAAGACAGCCTCTTCAATAAATGGTGCTGGAAAAACTGGACAGCTACATGTAAAAGAATGAAATTAGAACACTACCTAACACCATACACAAAAATAAACTTCAAATGGATTAAAGACTTAAGACCAAACACTAAAATTCTTAGAGGAAAACATATGAAAAACACTCTTTGACATAAACCACAGCAAGATCTTTTTTGACTCATCTCCTAGAGTAACAGAAATAAAAACAAAAATAAACAAATGGGACTTAAAAGCTTTTGTACAGCAAAGGAAATCATAAACAAGACAAAAAAACAACTCTCAGAATGGGAGAAAATATTTGCAAATGTAACAACAGACAAAGGAATAATCTCCAAAATATACAAACAGCTCATGGAGCTCAATATCAAAAAAACCAAACAATCCAGTTTAAAAATGTTTCATGTCATCCCTGCCTCATATTCCATATCAGGAAATGGGCTTCTTTTGTTCATAGATGAAGTTGCCTCAAGACCTACATCCTAGGGAAATATTCTACTGGGCACCATGGATGGCTTCCAAGGGCGAAGAGGAGATTCATCTTCAGGCATAGACCCATGCCTTCAATCAGGAGAAAATATGTCAGTCTGGCACATCACTGATCAGCCAGAGAATCCCTTTGCCAATTTCAATGAGTGGGTCAATAGAGAGTTCTTGCCTAACAAATCCTTGCCTGGATTTAATACATATATATTCTAGTAGTTATTTGCAGGAAATATGCCCTTTGAAACAATAACATCCCTTAGTATATTTTTCATATTTGCTTAGGTTGTCAGCTTACATCTTCTCTCCAGAAAGAGCTATTTCAAGCACAGGCATTCATGGAGTAGCCATGGGCTTTCTCGCTAAGATATTTATCTGTAGTTTTCCCATCAGATCTTGAATTTTCCTCCACTGAATTTTTCATATATATCTATATTCTTAGTCATTAAATATGTATTCATTTTAAAATTTGTAGAGTTTATAAGGGTTTCAGTAACTGGAATCCTCATGACTCTGTCTTTCCCTGTTTGTTATTAATTTTTTTTAATCTTTTCATATCCTGTCTGTTTTATTGTGGGATGTTTGTATGTGGGTACTGGCATGTACTAGATAGTCTATTTTAAATTCTAGTGTATAGTTATCTTCCTTTGAAGGGATTTGCATCTGTTTCATGAAGCTAACTGAGGCATCAGTAATCTAGGATAATGTAAATTTAATTTGAGAGCTTGAATTTTTCTAGGAGACCAAATGATGAATTATTTTCAGTTTACCATTAAATCCCAATTAAAAATGCAAGAAATTTGTCAGTAACTTAAATTTGGCCTGTCTAACCATGAGAATAATATTATTATTCCACATTTGCCTGTCTAACCATGTGAAATTTCAATAGTTTTGCTCTACCTCTGAAAATAGTGAAACGTTTTCAGGAGGAAAACAACTCTAATGCTGAATTCACTCCTCTGATTTTCCATCTTCTATATGTTGGCCTAGTAGTTCTATCCAACCTGTGTTTTCATGTCCCTATGCCTTCAAACAGATGTGCATTTGTACACACTTAATATCTTGTCATATTTTTGTAGTTTTTCTTGGTAGCAGAAGTAATTTTGACTTTAAAAATATGAAGAGGTAAATGGAGGGGACATGGTTTCAAGCCCTGGTGCAGGAAAATCTCACATGCTGTGGAGCAGCTAAGCCCGTGCACCACAACTACTGAGCCTGCGTTCTAGAGCCCATGAGCCACAACTACTGAACCCACATGCCACAACTACTGAAGCCCGCCCACCTAGAGCCCGTGCTCCACAACAAGAGAAGCCACCATAATGAGAAGCCCACACACCGCAATGAAGATTAGCCCATGCTCACCGCAACTAGAGAAAGCCCACGTGCAGCAATGAAGACTCAACACAGCCAAAGAGAAATAAAATTAATTAATTAAAAAAATATGGAGAGGTAGACCCAGAAAAATTAAATAGCTTCCTCATAATAGCATAGATAGTTACGACAGGTGGGTGACTAGAACTTGTTCCAGCCTCTATGGTTCTTTTCCTTATTAGAAGAACCATTCCATCTATAGCCACTTGCTGTGGATAAGGGGCAGCTCTGGCAGTGGGGCCAAGCAGGTGCATCAAATGCCAGGGACAGAAGTGTCAATGGTGTGAACTTTGTCAGTTAGTGTTTCACAGTAGAGGAAGCAGCAACCTAATCACAGTCATTCTGTGACATGATTTGACTGTGACACTTGCAGCATAGCTTGTCTTTTTCCCGCCTTTTTTTTTGTTTTTGTTTTTTTTTGTTTTTGTTTTTTGCAGTATGCGTGCCTCTCACTGTTGTGGCCTCTCCCGTTGCAGAGCACAGGCTCCAGACGCGCAGGCTCAGCGGCCATGGCTCACGGGCCCAGCCACTCTGCGGCATGTGAGATCTTCCCAGACCGGGGCACGAACCCGTGTCCCCTGCATCGTCAGGCGGACTCTCAACCACTGCGCCACCAGGGAAACCCTTTTCCCGCCATTTTTAAGAGAATTGTCTCCCAAATATCTGGGTCATTCTGAGGACTATCTAACATTCAATGTCAATAAATGAATTTGTGCATAAAACAGTTACAGAACTTACAACTAAGAACTTCAGGGATACAGCAGTATATGCATGGGCCCTATGAGGCATATCAGGAACATGTAAAACTACTTGAATTAAAGTTAAAGAAAAACAAACCACCACTGCAGCAACAAAAACAAGAAATGTGCTTCAAAGAATATAACAAGAAAAACTCTAAAGGCAGGAAGGTTTAACCTCTCTAAGAGGCATTTCTTGAAATGTTATGCCTACAACAAAGATTGTGAAACATTATTAATATTTAGAGCATAGGGGCCTGGGATGTGATCCATGTTGCAAAGTGTCCAGTATTCCTACCCAAGGAAGAAAATGCCCAGAAGACGGAACAAATTTCAGTATTCTCCATGGGTATTCATGTCACCAAAATATTTGTTTATTTATCTGAGTCTACAATCCATCTCTTTTAAGTTACATGGCTTAAATGTATACTATTTTAGGAATAAGATGTCAGTGTAAATAAAGAAATATCACAGTTAATTTTCTTGGAATCTCTACTAAGAGACTTTTTTAAAAATCCTAATTTGGGAAGATCAGATCACTGATGACAGTGTTGCCATATCATGTCATATTTAATTGCCTATGGAGTGCAGCTGACTTTCTGAATTGGCATGCATCACTTTTGCTTGGAGTATGATTCTCTGTATGGGGTAACCATAACTAATTTTTAGTGATCTTTAAACATATTAAGTGTATATTATTTATTACCTCCTTTATTTCTTCTTAGGATTATGGTTAGGATTTTGGCTATTACATTGATTTATTTTTGTGTTTTATGTGTAACATATAAAACTCATAATTTTATTTCAGAAGAATAAAGGAGGCATTGCATAATATTTTTTAGAAAAAGAGGTTATTGGATGTGATAGAGAACCACAGGTATGTTCTCAACATTGAAAAAATGAAAAATACCTTGTGGATAGCTCAATATTAATTCACCCTTTCTCCCTTACAAAGACAACTCTACAAAGAATAGTTTCAGGGTGGCAGTGTGTTGGATTAAAAATTTTATGCTTTCAAAACTTCCTTGGAATTATGAGAATATATAATACAATTATGGCCAATAAGATATAAAAATCACTGGGTGAGGTTTCTGAGGAAAAATAGTATTTTTAAGAAAGACCAATCTGTTCATATACTCCCTTCACCTTTTTTTTTTTTACTTTTTATTTTTTACCATTATTCTTGGCTATAACATAGATATGATGCTCAAAGTTACAGCAGATATCCAGCAACATAATTTGTGGGACTTAGTGTAAATGAAAATGCTGGACCCCCATTCAAAAAGCAGGGGTAAAATATGTGGATAATTATAAAACATTTTCTTTAAAATATTTCATTATTTTAAGACTTAAAAGGGATAATAGTAATACATGAATAACAATATAATGGCAGGAAAATATTATAAATGGCATAAAATATTTTCATCCATAAATTTTTACAACATAATAAATAATAATTAATGTGATATTTGATTGATCCTAAGGTTTTTCTGGCACATTTTTTCTCCAGATCTATCCAGTATGTCATCAAAATACTTTTAGCGTCTTCATTTTTAAATAATAAAGTTGAAATTGACAGCAGTTTCTTTTGGCAAATGCAAGAAATAATTTTTAATTTTGAGAAGGATCTTTCTGCTGATGTCATTGCTACTGCTGCTGTTAATTGTACTTTATAGGATGTGAAAACTTTGGGATACAGTTTTATAAATTATTTTAAGTATAAATTTTAGTCTTTCTAGAGCTAATAAGTTTTGTAAAAATTCAAAAATCCTTAACTCTTCAAACCATCCTTTCTTGAAAGTCTAAATTTAATTTAAAATTTATACAATGGCATTTTACTAGTTCTTCTGACATTTACTGTACATTGTGACCAGCAGGTGGCCAGTTGAACTGCTTCACACCCAAGTTGTCCATAGCTCTTGTTGCCTGCAGTCCTGAGATGATGTGTGCCTACATTACCACCCCATATATCTTCTTTGCCAATGCACATGTTTTATTTTCCCATAAGACTTCACTTACAAGATGCACGTTGAAAGAAAAATTGTTAACAATTTCAAGGGGTATTAAACCAAGATCAGAATCCCTTCTGAGAGTAGGACCTTGTGTTACTACACAGGTCTCATGCCTATGAAGTTGATCCTGTAGATAACTTAAAAACATGATGGAGGGGTCAAAAAGCCACAGGCTAAGAATGATGGATAAAGAGAGAAAGCAGCATCCAGGGTCCTTGATATAAAAATGGAGTCACTGTAAACCCTCCACAGCCAACTCTTGACTTATTAGGTCATAACAACAACAACAACAACAATAAAAAACAAGCAAATAAATACATAAATACTTAAATGATCAACCACTCTTTCTTTCGGTGTTCTGTTTTTTTGACATCTAAATACATTCATAAATGACACAGTTAGTTTCACAGAATCATGTTGTGGCAAGTAACAGAATTTGATATACGGAACGGAAAAGAGTGGGCTGGAAATGTCTGGAAAAGAGTGGGCTGTAGACGTTTGTGAACCTTGATATGAAAAGGTAAAATGATGATGACTTTTTTGATACACATACAAATGCATCAAAAACTTCAGGCAGACTTTCATATACTGACCATTGAGCAAGAGACCATATATTGACTGAGCTATAGCACAGGCTTCTTCTGCTATCTGAAAGTAGGGTGTTCCTACGAAACCTTTCCTAAGCCAAAATGGTGTAAGGCAGAGAAGCAGTTGCCTTAGGACACATCTTGCTAACAGATGCCCAAAATAAATCAAGATAAAGTACAGTGCTCAAAGACACAGTTCAAAGCTATGGAGGCTTGAGATGCTGAGTGTAACTCTCCTGGGAAGGAGCTTGACAATGTAGAACTTTTAGGACAAACATAGGAGTAAACCTTCATGACCTTGAATTTGGCAGTGGATTCTTAGATACGACACCTAAAACACAAGTAACAAAAGAAACATAGATATATCAGACTTCATAAAAATTTGGAACTTCTGCATATTAAAGAACATTTTCAAGAAGGTGAACAAACAACTCCATTTATAAAATGGGCAAAGAACTTTAGTAGATATTTCTCCAAAGAAGACTATAAATGGCCAATAAGCACATAAAAACTATTCAACATCATTAGTCATTAGAGAAATGAAAATCAAAACCACTGAGACACCACTTCACACCTACTAGAATGGCTATATTAAAAAAACAAACAAAAAATCAGAAAATAACAAGTGCAAGCAAAAATGTGAAGATATTGGAACCTTCATAGATTACTGGTGGAAATGTTAAATTGTGTAGCCATTGTGGAAAACAGTTTGGGGATTCCTTCAAAGCTAAACATAGAACTACTGTATGACCCAGAGAGTCTACTCCTGGGTATACACATGAAATCATTGAAAACAAGGACACAAAGAGATATTTGTATGCCAGTGTTCATTGCAGTTTTGTTCACAATAATCATAAGATGGAAGCAATCCAAGTGTTCATCAATAGATGAATGGATAAACAAAATGCTACACGTATACAATGAATAATTATTCAGCCATAAGCAGGAATCAAGTCTTAACACATGGTACAAGAATGAAACATAAAAACCATTGTGAAGTCAGACACCAAGGGCCAAATATTGTACAATTCAACTTATATGAAATGTCTAGAATAGTCAAATTAGAAATTGAGTAAAGTTTATCAGGAGCTGGGGCAAGAGGAGAATGGGGTGTTACTACTTAATGGCTACCAAGTTCCTGTTTGGATTGTTGAAAAAGTTTTGGAAATCTAAAGCAGTCATGACTGTGTAACATTGCAGTTGTAACTAATTCGGTGGAACTGTACACTTAAAAACAGTTAAAATGGAAATGTTATGTCATATATATTTTCTACAATAAAAACTTAGAATTTAAAACAAAAATTGTGAATGAAGATAAAGAACAATACTTTATAATCATAAACAGTTCAATCTATCATAAAAAAATCAAATTGACTTAAATTCAACATTCCAAACCCCCTAAAATGTCTGTAGACATTTATGTGCAGTGTTCAACCACTTATTTGGCCACTCAATACATATTCAAAGCAGAGAGTTCTACAAAGAATATAACTTTTCCTCTCAGTGTTACATCTTTTAGACAGAGTCATCAGGTGCTATGAATGACATACAGTGTGTCAAATGACTAGATCTTTAACAGTGAAGTAATTTATTTTTATTTTTAATTTTTTAGATTGATTTTCTTGAGTAAACTATTTTTTCATTAAACTATAGCTGATTTACAATATTGTGTTAGTTTCAGGTTTACAGCTTCAAATACTTTTCCATTATAGGTATTACAAGATATTGAATATAGTTCCATGTGCTATACAGTAAATCCTTGTTGTTTATCTATTTTACATACAGTGGTGTGTATCTATTAATCTCCTAATTTATCCCTCCCCTTCCCCTTTCTCCTTTGGTAAGTTTGTTTTCTATATCTGTGAGTCTGTTTCTGTTTTGTAAATAGGGTGATTTGTATTAGTTTTTTTTAGGTTTTGCATATAAGTGATATCATATAATATTTGTCCTTTCTCTGCCTAACAGTCAAGTAAACAGTGCAATGTAAGTCCTACTCTCACTAATATTTATGAGGAAGGCAAGTGAGTGGTCTGAATTATCTTCACCTTACATCTGTAGAACATGGATAAAGGGAGAGTAGTTCTCAGTTAGTATGCATCACTGAGACAAAATATCAGAAAAGTGGTGCAGACTTAAGGAAACTAAAGCAAGTAGCTATGTTTGACAAGTGAGATCCTGTTCTCAAAACATTTGAGCAGTATGCAGTTTGTATATTTTTATCAGGATCCTAAAGCTAAATAGACAGTAGTAATTTCATTCATACCAAAACATATCCAGACCACATCCTTGCCAGATACATAATATTGAATAGATTATAACCGAAGAGACTGTATCTTTTAATCCTTTGTACTTTTAGAATTGGCATATAAGAAGCATTCAATAATATTTTGTCAGAGGTTACAAAATCTTCCTGTTTATTAAAAAAAATATTGTTGGTGATTTCAAAGATGTGCAGGAACTGGGAGGGAATTGCTCCTGTTCATAAAGTGGTAAATCAATAACATCTCAGTGACAACCTGTCTTATATGTGAAGTGGGATAATCAAACTACTGAAGGAAAATATTATTTTTCCATTAATTGATTTTTGACATTTTGTCTTCATTCTGATGCTTATTTAGGATTCTAGGATGATGAATCAGAGTCAGAAAACACAGAATACCCTGAGAAATACAGGCCTGGATTGCCTGCCTTCAGCCAATAATCAGTTATAAATAGTATTTTCTGAGTCTGCTTCTCTCTTGTCATTGACTTCTGAGCACATAAAGGGAAGAATCGGAATGACCATGCAGAGGAATTACAGAACACGGTAAAGGTCAAATCTATACAGCTTAGTATTATCTTTCAAGGAACATATGAAGCCATAAAATTCTAAAACCTAATTCCTTTGACAAAGCCTATAATAACAACAACAAAAAATAGCACAACATAAATCCAGTCTACTACTGTTCTCCAGAGCAGGAGGAAACCATATCATCTTAATCTGTTTTAGTTACAAGCCTAAGAATATAATCTTATGGCTAACAGTCCTTTAATCAGAATTGAGTGTCAAATGAAGAATCTTATAACAGAATTTTATGGCAGAGCTTCCTTAACTGTGCTTTATAACCAGCATGTTTCCTTGTTTTACTAAAGATTTGGTTGGAATTTAAAATTAATCTGTGAGATTTGATACATTAAAATTGGAAGAAATTAAAATTTATAATCATGAAAAAATTTTAAAGATGTTCTCTAACGTGTAAAAGTCAATTTGAAAATAATCCTTTGCTAATCAACTTCATAGGTCTTTTCAAAAGCAAATTTTATGAGAAACAATAAATTAATTCAAGCAGGCATTAACTCCATGATTAAGTCAGTTTAGCTTGAAACAGTTTTGTTCCAGAAAAGTGTGCGTGTATGTATATGTGTGTATTAGTTCCAGACTGAAAGATTTCTAACCAAAATATATTTTGTTTTCAAATACTCATAAATTTGCTAGCTTAAAGTTTTAGTTAATTAGCAACCCCCTTAGAATGTAGCAAAATTCTAGGTAAAAACGCTAAATTATTTAGACGAGACTTTGTTAGGTTGCTCGTGTTCTGGTAGTACTTTAACTGGTATAGAACTCCATTACCAACAATATTAAGAGTGAATGTGGAAATGAAATTAGTATCACACTTAACATGAAAGTTTTTCAATAAGAAGGAGAGTCTTATTTTGGAGGGGAGATTTTTGATGTCCTAGATTAAATGGCTATTTGATTTTGAGGTAGTTGATTATTTCACATTCCTTATATATATCCCAGAATGAGAGATGGGGCTAGTTTTCTTTGTTACACCAAACCAATTTCAGGTGAATATTCCTTCATCCTTGGGTCCTCCTCATGCTATTTTGAGGCAAAGGCCTTTTGGACATATTATACCTCTTGCTGCTGTCATCTACAGAATTATCTGTTAATTTTCCCCTCTCATCAAACCCTTTGCCACCTAGATATTCTCTTTACCGCCCCCCTTCTTTTTTGGCATGATTTGAACATTTAGCTAGCCCTTCAAAAAGAACTTTAGCCTTTGGGTCCCTGACTTTTTAATTCTCTATAACTTTTTCTTTCAATCCACTTTAGCCATTTCTTTCTGTGGCAAATTCCTTGACCTTGTTTTTATCAGGGTGGGACAGGCCTACTGATGAAGTGGGCCATAGAAACACTCCATAAAATGTTCCTGTTTTCATTTGCATGACTTCTTTATTTGTTCCTCAAACTCAAAGGGGAACTCAGTCCCCTAGTCACTCTGTCTTCTGTGCACCATTCCACCCTTTTTCTTCCCCCTGATTTTTGTTCCAGATTGAATTTAATGGTCCATAACCTCAGCTACTCTCTTATAAATATCTCCAGTTCCCCGAGTCCCTTGTCCTTCATAAACTCCTGTTCAATTTGACTGTCAGCCTTAACAGTTAAATGTCCCTCAAACTCCTACCACAAATCCTTCAAAAGCAACCTATTTTCTCCTACTTATTATAAAAATTTATATTTCTGTATAAAGCTAATGCTTCTACCTTTGCTCTGAATTCAATCACACTTGCCTCATTAAGAACAGAACTTCAATTCCAATCTTTCTTTTCTGGCATACTTTCAACTTTCTCTCGGTACTGGCTTCCTACTGTAAACATGGAACCATGCTCAAGGTTTTCAACCCCACCCCCACCCCCACCATTGCCAAATCATTATATTTCTCTTCCCTTTCCAGTCAAAAGTTTTGGTAGACATATATTTTATTTTAATTACCAATTGTACATTCATTACTTAACCTATTATAATATACTCTCTCCCCCAATTATTCTAATGAAACTTGTCTTGCAGTGATCCCTAAATCTCATCCATTTAACTCATGAGACTAGTAGCACCTACTTCTTAAATTGATTTTGTTAATCAGTTCACTAATTTCCATATCACTGCCACCATTGTACTGATGTCTTTGACAGGCATTGCTACAAAAATGTTTCAATTTATTTAGCCAATGTACAATCTATTTCCATACTGCAGTTAGAGGATTGTTTTGCAAATCTGAACAGACAACAGCATTCTTCACTATTCTTACCCACTCAATTCTGTGTTAGGGCTTTGCTGTCCTTTTGATATTTATTTCCTAGAACAAACCTCTCTTGCTGATATAACAGCTGGATGCTCAGTTGTTCCTTCTTCCGAAAATTATTATTCTTCTGATAACTTGCCTCCTATTTGCTAAGTTCTCCTGGCATTTCAGGTTTCAGTTAAAATTTCATTTTCTCTAAACTCTTTGTGACCACCCCTCCAAATCTGAGTCTTTACACCACACCCCCATCCCATGCAACCTCAGAATATATTGTGTTTCCCCTTCTAAAACATTTATCAGACTCTTTTAATTGCTCAATTGTTTCTCTGTGTCTTACAGGGTGACTTCTATCACCAATCTCTAGACCCAGGAGACTAACTGGTAGTACACTAATACATTCTCTACCACATAGTAGATACTCATATATATGCATTGAATGAACCAATGAATGAATGTATAATAAATAATGTTATACAAAATGTCATCAATTCATTAGGAGATAAAATGACTGGTTTCAGCTTATAGGGAGTCATGGAGCCTCTTGTTAGCTCAATGACTAAACTTCTGTGTCATTTTCTTCTTCATTCCATATTGAAATTTTGCATTGCTTTGCTTCCAAAAGGATTCAGGGGTTTGATTCATTTGATTCATCTCTTTTGTGCAACCATCATCAAATATTTGTCTGCATTAATTACAAATCAACTGTATAGCACAGCAGTATACAAATGTCTTAACTCCCTGTTATAACTGAACAATCCTGCAGACCTTTCAAAAACGTATGCAGTACTAGTAACTACAAGAAGAGAGATAACTTTTTTTAAAAAAAGGAAAGAAAAAGTCAAGAAGTAACTCCTTTAAAACTTCTTATATTGATGTAATTGTTCACTATTGAAATTTTAAAGGAGTTAGACAGGATATATCAGATTCAAGCCCTTTTCTCAATAGGCCCTTTGTTTTCTCAGAAAATAGATCTACTTTTGAATCATTCATTAACTCAATTCAGAAAAGATTTTAATAGACCCAGATGTAACTTGATATATTATATATTGACTTGACTGATCCTGCTTATGATTCTTTTACCTAAGCTGAACCTTTCTTTGATCAATTTATTAGAGTAAACAATTCATACATTAATACAGGGAAGATTTTAATCCCTGGGCTTTTCATTACCTACTAGAACCTTCTGCTTAGTTTTCTCTTCAAGCATAGGCTTCTGAGATATACCTTTGACCCGGATAGTAGAGATACTTTTAAAATCCTGGAAGGATTTAATGCTCCCAAAGCTCCTTAAAAGCTCTCTCTGGAAGCTTTCCCTTCTCCTGTTCCTCATTTGTTTTTGCCTTCCTTACTTTGTCAACACCATTTTAATTATTTGTTTTTAATGCAAAGTAAAACTTTCATTACTAATATGTTGTTTTAAATATATGTGTCTGATCTCATTGACCCATTAGCTCTCTCTGACAAATTCAATAGACATCTAACATCTCCTTTTACAAACTTTTATTCTCTGTTTGTTTCCCATTAAGTTCCTATTTTCAGTCCAGTCTATGTATCCATTTTTTAGATTTTTTGCAGATCAGACAACAGATAGGCTTGAATCCGAAAAATAATTGACGGTTTACTGGAATTGAGTTCCAGCGATGCCTCACTCCCCGTTTTTTTTCTTGTATCACCACAGTGAGGGAAGAAGCCTCTAGAAATACACTCTCATATTTGAATTACCAAAATGCCATAAGCATACACAAAAACAAATACATTTTTCAACCAGTGAAGAAAGTTATTTCCTCTCTCAGGAAAAGGAAACTCAGTGCAAGTGGTTGTTAGGATCCAAATAGTGCAGAACCATTAATAATGTTTGTCTCTTACAAAGGTCACTTCAAACTTGGTTTTGAGTTAAACATGACCCTGGAGTGCCTCGAGGCATTAAATATACTGCTCTGTACTTTGAAATATAATGATTCTGTTTCTGATCTTTGAGGTCATAAAAAATGTGTTTCAAAGTCTGATAAACATAATCCCAGTTAGGTGGTGTCACTCTAAAAATATCAGGGAGGGGCTCTGTTATTACATATCCCCAAAAGTTTTACACCCTCTTCTGCTCAGCTGTCCCACGGGAAGGGCAGGCATTTTACTCACTGAGGGATTTGGGATGAAAATGATAAAAAGAAGAAAAAAAATGGAATTAAATTGAGATCCCTTGCAATAAATCTTTTTGTTAATACCATCATGGTTCTATCATTTTAACTCCTTTTGTGTACTGGATTGCACGTTTATTGCTAAATATCTCTAAAAGAAAATATCCTTTTGAAATATTTGAAATAGATTAAATATATATCTCTGAACATGTCATGTTCAAAAAACCCACAGAGGACTTGCAAATAAAGTTCAAACACCTTATTTTGGTATATGAAACCTTTAAGCCATCGGCATCTGCCTGTGTTTTAGCATTGGTCCTTACTATGCTCTCTCGTTCATATTAGGATGTGGTTATTCCAACTCCCTAGGGTTGCACAAATGGGATGGATTTTCCTCTTCCTTTTAGTTTTATCACCTGCTGACTTTTCTCTGCTTAGAGCCCTGTTCCTCTCTTTCCTTGCCTAACATACCTAATCATTGAGCCCACTCCACTTAGAAACATTTCCCAAGTCCTCCCTTTCCCACCTCAAACTTAGTTAGGTGCCTGTCATATGTATTCCATTAAAATACTCTAAATTCCTCTATATTATAACCTATTACACTTTTTTGTCATTATCATGTGTGGATCATACTAGCTTTTGTGAATAGGGTTGGAGCTTTTTTCATTTGTGAATGACATGTATCAGGTAACCAAATAATATTTATTGAATACATAAAATGAAGACCCTTTATAATGATATTTCAGAACAAATAGTTTATACAGATAGTTTAATTACAGAAATCGATATGAATTTTGAGTCAGTTAAAGACCTCAATTCAGATTTTGTATAATACAATCTGCAACATTTTAATTCAGATTTGTTTGGCATAATGAAATACAGATCTTAATATATAAAAATGAATATGCCCCCTAACTACATATAATTATATTAGGTGCATCACTCTTTACTTGATTCAATAGTTTTTAAGTGCTTGTTAACCTTTCAAATTAGATTTGTCCTAACAATTATACTTAACAAGGAAATTTTTATCCTTTCCTTTTAGATTTCTCTAATTAGCTCTTTTACTCATTTTAGTGTTTTTATAATATTAAAGATGTATAAATAGCTAGAAAGCATCCAAAGATTTTTCAGTGATTTGTTCAGTGACAGCTAGTTAGAGAACAACGTGTGAATTCTCCCCATACTTGAATTCATTGTTGTGGAAAGCTTTCTATAATCAGACTAGTAAAAGCATGAAAGCAAATTTCTAGATATAATAGCAAATCCCTCTTCCATATGCTTTCTTACTATATTGCTGTGCTCTTAGAAGTTTAAAAAAATGTAATCATTAATGATGCTATTACAAATTAATATAATGTATTACATGAGTGATAAGCAGAGGGGAACACACTTTTTTTAATAATTAATTTTATTTAGAGTGTAGTTGCTTTTCAATGTTGTGTTAGTTTCTTCTGTGCAGCAAAGTGAATCAGCCATACATATACATATAGCCCCTCTTTTTTGGATTTCCTTCCCACTGAGGTCACCCATTTAGAGCACTGAGTCGAGTTCCCTGAGCTATACAGTAGGTTTCTTAAATTTTAAAATAAATAAACTCCTAATTTTATTTTTTAAATTTAGTTATGTTCCTTGTTTTTGCCTTTTTTCTTTGTTTTTTCCTATATTTTTAACATCTTTATTGGAGTATAGTTGCTTTACAATGGTGTGTTAGTTTCTGCTTTATAACAAAGTGAATCCACTATACATTTACATATATCCCCATATCTCCTCCCTCTTGCGTCTCCCTCCCTCCCTCCCTATCCCACCCCTCTAGGTGGTCACAAAGCACAGAGCTGATCTCCCTGTCCTATGCGTCAGCTTCCCACTACTTGTCTTTATTCTTTATTCTAAGGACCCAAGGGACTTCTCTAATGAACACATCACACATTTTGTGGGTCAGGTGTACCATATATTTCAATGGCATGTATAATTGTGTATCTAAATGCTTTGCAAATTCAACTTGCCTTTAAGGCAGAGTGATTCCATCTTGTGTCCTAGTTGGGTATCTCAATTTACCATCTCATTAATCAGTGGCAGTATAACAATTTTGAAAGATTAACAGATTTATTTCCCTTGCATTCTGTATTTTGGGCCCTTTGATCTATGCTGTACTTTAATACACCTCCCCAACATAAACACACACACACACACACACACACACACACACACTCCATCATCATCACCATCACCATCACCAAATCAGTTGACAGTTCTGCTGTGCTTATTCATTCATGGGAGGAATATGGAACAGAAGAACTCAAAAATATTTTCACATTTTCTTACATTTTGAATTTTCAAATCTAGAACCTTAATGACTATAATGATTCACAACAGTGAAAATAATTTTAGAGAAAGCAGATGGATAGATGAATAATGTTTCTTATTCTTGAGACTAGAAAAAAAGAAAATTATTTTTGTGAGATTGAAGGTGGTCAGGGATGGAAAAATATGAGGGTAAACTGGTGACTAGGCATTCATGGCTTCTTGGGAGTGAGGGCATTCTTTAAACCTTCTTCAAGTGCTAAACCCTAAGAAAGAAGATGTTAACATTAGGAAAGAAGATCCATGTACTTTAAGAATTTTAAAAGCAGAGGGGTGTATGCTTCCTAGACTCACCTTCAGGAATTAGGAAAGAGAACAAAGAAGAAGTGGAAGACTAGACCTTAGAAAATGACAGAGCAGATTAAAGGAATGGCAGAATTAATGTGGTACTGCTATTACTCATATGAGCCTGTGGGAGAAGAAATGCAGATCTAAAAAGGATTATGGACGGGAATTCACTGTCAACTTGTGTGGACTGATGGTTGAGGAACAAGACTAGCTAATGGGCATGAGAGTTGACAGCATAGACTGAGGATGATGAAGACAGAATAATTTCTCCTCTCCCAATCTATCAATTTAGGTGAGCAGTAGAAAGGAATCACAAATTAAAGTTAATTTATTTTCTTCAGGTGAAATGGAGGCATAGGAGAAATTAACTTGGGTTAAATAAATACAAAGGAAGTTATGTTCTGTTTTATTGCCAAGGCATTGCTCTTGGCATTTCAGTAATATGCCATCCTCTCTTTCTCCCATTTCCTTCTTTTCAGACACTCTGTGGCCTGCATCTCTCATCCAATGTTATGACTTTCCTGGCATGTGTGTGTGTATACATATACATATATATATATATATATATATATATATATATATATATATATATATATCCCTTTATGAATTTCCTGGCATGTATACATATATACAGGGATATATATATCCCTTCTGGTCACCCTTGAATGTAACAAATCAACTAGACATGCTTCTGACATCTAATTTGGAACAACTCAGAAAATTTAGCCAATCCTATTAAAGTCAGTGGAATCAAATGACAACATGAACTCAGTACTATCACTCATGTCACTATGTGGTTGTTTCCAGAAACACACACCCATGCATGCTTGCACATACACATATAAATATAATTATATGGAGATATATGAAGCTATAAAGAAATTTATTTTTTTAGTTGATACATTAAATTATTTTTTAAAATGGGCTCTTCTATACATACCTTTCTTGAGTTCATGGACCATACCTGCTTCTCAGGCACCTGCTCTTGTGATTCTTCTATAGCCTCTAAGCTTCAAGCATATTAGCCTTTTATTAACCTCAAATATGCCAATTTTATTTCTTCTGTAGAGCCTTTGCAGTATTTATTCTCCCTGACTTTAGTTTTTATTTTTTTTACTTGATTTAAGTATAGTGGATTTACGATATTGTGTTAGTTTCAGCTGTACAACACAGCGATTCAGATATATATATATATATATATATATATATATATATATATATCTTTGGCACAGCAAAGGAAACCATAAACAAAATGAAAAGACAACCTACAGAATGGGAGAAAATATTTGCAAATGATGTGACCGACAAGGGATTAATGTCCAAAATATACAAACAGCTCATACAGCTCAATATCAAAAAAGCAAATCCAATCAAAAACTGGGCAGAAGATCTAAATAGACATTTCTCCAAAGAAGACATACAGATGGACAAAAGGCACATGAAAAGATGCTCAACTTTGCTTATTATTAGAGAAATGCAAATCAAAACTACAATGAGATATCACCTCACACCAGTCAGAATGGCTGTCATCAAAATGTGTACAAACAATAAATGCTGGAAAAGGTGTGGAGAAAAGGGAACCCTCCTACACTGTTGGTGGGAATGTAAATTGGTACAGCCACTCTGAGAACAGTATGGAGGTTCCTTAAAAAACTAAAAATAGAGCTACTATATGATCCAGCAATCCCACTACTGGGCATATATCTAGAGAAATCCATAATTTGAAATGATACATGCACCTGACTTTATATCTTTAAATGAATGTTTCCTTTTTTGTCATTTAAATCTCAGCTTATATATAATTTCCTCAGTAATTCCTCATCATTTTCGCATAACTGTTATAATTCTCTGTGTAGCACTTGTCACTGCCCTTTAATTCCCCTTACCCTTGTCTGTTGTTTGATGCCGCTTTAAAGCATCTAACATACAAATAAAAGGTACTTAATTGTTATGTAGTACATAAGGTCCCCAAGGATGGAATTTTTTCCTGCTTTGTTCAGTGATGTATCCCAAGGAGTGTAGGTGCTTAGTAAATATTTATTGATGCTAAAGAAATATGTTATATCTTTCTTTTTTGCAATTATTTGGTAGTTCATTACATGCCCAACACTATTAAAGTTAAGACCTATAAAAATTATGTTTTGTCTGCCTTCTTCACCAATTTATCTGAAGTACATAATGCTTGGCAAACATAGAAAGTATTTAAACATATTTAATTATGTGATCTGTTTGTCATGGGATGAACAATTATTCTTTTAAGTTGATTTCTAGAATTTACACTTTTCTAGCCTCATCCAAAACATTAAAAACTCTTAAATAGTCACCATATATCTAACAGGTTCTAGTACAGTTGGGTAAGTCCTTCACAAATTTATCAATAGATCATAATCAAAATAATTTGAAAAGTAATATAAAACGATGAATAATATTATAATACTTAAAGTTTGCAGGTATCTATGGAAATTGGCCCTCTTATACCTTGTTAAAAAAAATCTAACATGGACCAGTAGCTATAAAGGGCATTTTCACATTTTAAATACATGCATATGAAAAATTAAAATGTACAAATCTAGATATTGTGGTTTTGGAAATTTATCACAGTTATATAAGTAGAATTCTATATCAGATTTCTGTACAAGGATTTTTATTATAGATCTGTTTAATGTAGTAAAAAAGTGGAAGCATCCTGAACATTCTAAAATTAATCAACGTTGGTGTACTGATAAAATAGAAAAATATGTTTGTAGGCTCAAAGATGAGTGAGATAGTTTCCCATTTTCTAACATGGATGTATTTGGATAATTACAGTGATAACATATAGCAATGGTTTTGAAATATATAGCATGATTTATTTTATAATATTTTTGATTAGTATATATCCTAGGTATTCAATTTTTATGTATTATTTATGTATCTTTCTAAAATGAAAATGTACTAGTAATTATTTCTTATTCCTGGAATTGCATTAATTTTTACTTTTTCTTTTAAATTGTATTAATATATGAATCACATATATATTTATATTGAATATTGTTTAGATATCAATATACTCCAAGCTAACTTTTAGATTTAATACAATTGCAATTTATATCTACAGTTATTTATAGACACTTGTCCAGCTTATTCTAAAATTTGTATAGAAATGCAAGGGCCATTTAATTTCAAAAACAATCTAGAAAAAGAAGGATGAAGGTAGTTCGGTCAGAAGAAGCATGAACTATTTTTCGAAAAGAATGAATCCACTTTACCAAAATTAAAAATGTCTCTTCTTAAAGAGAAACAATTGGGGGGGGGGGGGAAGGCTCTTCAGAGACTGAAGAAAATGTTAAAAATATATGTTACTGACTTGTATCAAGAATAAATGAAAACTCTTACAACTTAGTAAGAGGAAAGCAAGACCCAAGAAAAAGGTCAAAATATTTGAACAGGCAATTGACAAAATAAAATATCTGAATTCCTAGTAAGAACATAAAAATGTGCTCAAAAATTAATCTTCTGAGAAATTTACATTAAAAATAACATGACACACAGCTATATATACACTAGAATGGCTAAAATTTAAAATATTGAGATAATCTAGTTGTGGCACGATGTGGACCAACTGGAACTCATGCAGTGCTGGTAGGAGAGGGGATATAAAATGGTACAACCACTTTGGAAATTTTTAAAAATTATTTATTTAGTTTCACATACACTTACTTAGGAAAACATTTTAAGTTATTTATAAACTTATACTTACCTGTACAACACAGACGTTTCAATACTAGGTATTTACAATTGAGAAATAAAAACATGTCTACTCTAATATTTATACATGAAGATTTATAACCACATGGATTTCCATGGAATTCCAGGATTCAAACAGACAAGGCATCCAATGTGACTACTGGATTGATTACATAAATATAAAAGTTAAGTAGTTATCATTATTAATATACAAAACATCAGTATTTTTTACATTATTATTAAATGATACTGATGTGATGTGATGTCCTAAGTAATCATAAAGGATTCCTTGCTTAACAAAATGTATGGCCTTTTGTAGAATATTAAGTTTGGAAATAATCCTAACCTTAATCTATGCTCACTTCCACTGATATTTATTTATCAGGCATGCTATCTATAATTAATCTCTTGGGCTAGATAAACACAAATGAACACTTCCAGTTCTATATTTAGAGTGAGTTGATTTGACCGTTTACTTAGCCACCTAATTCCTATGCTACTCTAAAATATTTGCTCATGGCTCAGAAACAGTGTCAATGATGAGAGCTTTGTGTATGATGGTTTTGTCTTTTGGGCTTGTCTTTTTAAAGTCTTTGTCTTGTGATTAGGAGAAGAGGCACTAGAACTAACTGCCTAAGTTTGAATCTGGATTCCTCCATTTACTTGCATTACTTAACTTTGGTTCTGACGGGAATACAGGAAACCCTGTGGGATTATGGATTCTTGTTCAATCATTTAAAATGCTGCCAATTTTCTACCATGGAGGTTTCCACAGCTTCAGCGTGGAACTGTACTAAGATTGGGGTTGGTTGAGTGGATATGCCTTTTGTAAAGTTGGAGAAGAGCTGTGGATAACTCAAACATGTTCTCCAGCAAATCATTTCTTTTAAAGAGTACATATGGAAGTTAAAGTGTTAAAAATTAAGTCCCTTATATTCATGCTGTTATACTCTTCAAATAGTCTTCACATACCCACATATGCAAAGCCACTGAGTTAGGCTGCAGATAGAGCTGTTGTAATAAAGAGACCTTAAAATGAAGTGAATCAAAAAACTCAAAATCCTACCTTTTTATCAGCTAAGTGTTCCTTGTCTACATTGTTGAAGCTAATTCATACCCGCAGTTTCTGCTGTTGGTCTGTGGGAAAGGAATAGAGAAAGTGGACAGCAAACTGATACTCATTAGGATGTGATATAGAAGTTGCACACAACCCTTCCACTAACAGTCACTGTACAAACCCTAGTTAGAAGGTCAAAGCTGGATACAGTCAACTAAGAAGGGTGACTTGTCACTGTTCAGCAAATCGCTCTTCTAAAAACAAGGAATTCTTTATTAAAAGTGGAATGGTAAAATAGATTTGGGGGATAATTAGCAGACTAATACTTTCAGACACTGTCAGACACTTAAGAAATACATGTTTTGAAAAAGTCAACTTAAGATGATTTATTGGCAACCCAACACATTATTTAAGAATTCATGAAAAACAAACATAAAGGACTATTTAAAAATGCATCTTATATCTTTGTGTGACTGCTCTACAATATCTATGAGAATAACATACATCTACCACTAAACCCATACACAGCCTTCCCCTCCTTGAACAACAAAATGTCAGCACTATCGTATAATTATCTTCTTTTCAGTTTCTCTGAAGGGGGATTACTTGTTCTTCTTTGCCTTCAGGAGATGGCACTGATTTTCTTAATAGAAATCTCATTTCAACATCCTGAAACTTGAATTGTTAGAAAGTGCTTTTTTTTTTTCAGACTCATATTAACTATAACTTACTATTCATCAGTATCAAGTAAGCATATCAATGTGTATTTTTATCTGGGAATAATTAATAATTTTACCACTA
The DNA here is from genome assembly GCF_949752795.1 of Hyperoodon ampullatus. Lineage (NCBI taxonomy): Eukaryota > Metazoa > Chordata > Mammalia > Artiodactyla > Ziphiidae > Hyperoodon > Hyperoodon ampullatus. The sequence goes on from NC_136914.1 coordinate 186,560,141, forward strand.
TGAGTAACTCAGAATTTTGTGGGCTGTTTTAAATATTTTTACTTCTTTGAAATAACCTTGAATTATTGTTTTTTGTACATCTAAAAAGTAGTTGGTCCATATTTCTACATTAAACATCTTTAGTAATTAAAAGGCATTTACTTTCTGTAATAGGTTCATTGTTGTATGTATGTATATAACTACTCTTTACAGTATAGAAAATCTTAGTAAAATTAAAATTAAGCATTAATTTGAGCCAAAATCGTGTGCATAAGCTTCTTCCTTAAAGAAATCCCATGTTCAACATTTCAGGTCACTAGGATACCATTTGGACAGTAAGTGTGTGCTGTAATTTCTTCACATAATACTTTGGAGGACTAAAACATGATTTTTAAGTTGCTTAACTTGCAACCAGTATGTAGTTAACCCACCCAGTGAGTTCTTATTGTATTTGAGATTCTATGTAAAACTCTTATGAATGCAGAGACTTTCAAAATTGCTTAATTAATTTTAAAAAGGCATAACTTTGCAGTCTTCCTCTGGAAACAAACACCCATCCTCCCCCAGATACATCAAATAATATTTTTCAGTAGAAAAGTTTATGCAGGGTCTATGAAAACTATGTGCTGAATTTAGTATTACTTTTCGTAACTAAAAGTAATTGTGTGGGCTTCCCTTGTGGCTCAGTGGTTGAGAGTCCGCCTGCCGATGCAGGGGACACGGGTTCGGGCCCCGGTCCGGGAAGATCCCACATGCCGCAGAGTGGCTGGGCCCGTGAGCCATGGCCACTGAGCCTGCGCATCCGGAGCCTGTGCTCCGCAATGGGAGAGGCCACAACAGTGAGAGGCCCGCATACCACAAAAAAAAAAAAATTGTGTAAATGCAGTTTAGTTTCTTTTTTAAATTATGAATATTACCACCAAAATAATTTAAGAATTCTGTGATTTATACAACATAGGCCTCCAATGATATTAAAGCCTCTAGGAAAAAACCCCCCACATGAATTTTTATTTATTTTACCTTTAGTAATAAGTATACATCTTGCAGTACTTGAAGGGAGCAAGTATATAGCCATGAAGTTAAAAAAATAATTATTATAATAGGAAAATTTTAGAAACTTGTTACAAGACCGTTTAGGAAAAATGGTGTATAATAAAATAATTAGGAGTTTTATTTTTAAATATTCTCAAACTTAACAAAATAGCAAATAAAGAACAACTTTTTTTTTCTCTACCATCTAAGTTTGTTGACCTGGTAGTATCACCAAAAATATTTCAATACATATTTTGTACAAAAAAGGATATTCTACTACTTCATCTTAATACAACCATCAAATTTGACATTAAACTTTGATATATTGCTACTAACTAATAAGCAGACTCCATTACAGTTTTTCCAGGATTGTCCTTTTTAGCCAAAGAATTCAGCTCAGAATTATGGTTTGCATTTAATTTTCACACCTCTTTTAGTTGCCTCCAATTTCAAACAATTCTTTAGCAATTCCTTAACTTTTATGACCTTAACATGTTTGCATATTACAGGCCAGTTATTTTGAAGAATTTCTCTCAACTTGGATTTGTGCATATCATTCTTCATGATATGGTACAGGTTACGACACTTTAGCAGGAATATTACAGAATTGATGCTGTGTTCTCATTGCATCTTATTAGGTGGTGCACACTTTAGATTTGTCTCTTTAGTAGTGATGATCACTTTGACTACTCTAATGAGGTATTATGTGTCATATTTTATAACTCAAAAGTCATACATTTTTCCTTTGTAATTAATAAATATTTTCTTTGGAGTCAATCTGAAACTATGTAAATATCTTATTTCTTATGAAACTTCTGATTTATTTATTTATTTATATTGCTTTATATTTGTGTTTCCTATTTTATTTGATGTTATTATCTTTTGTTATTACTGTTATTATTATTTTTACTACAATTACTGTTTTGATGGCCAAATTTCTCCAAATTTGACCAGTTGGAATATCTTCAGCTTCTGTGTTTGTTTTTTTTGTTTTTTTTTTTGCTGTACGCTGGCCTCTCACTGTTGCGGCCTCTCCCATTGCGGAGCACAGGCTCCGGACGCACAGGCTCAGCTGCCATGGCTCACGGGCCTAGCCGCTCCACGGCATGTGGGATCTTCCCGGACTGGGGCACGAACCCGTGTCCCCTACATCGGCAGGTGGACTCTCAACCACTGCGCCACCAGGGAAGCTCTCTGTGTGTTTTTGACATGCTTAAATCTCTGAGCAGTTTCTTGCTATCTGGTAGAAGTTGTTCCAGGATCTATTGGGTTGGCTAAAAAGTGCCTTTGGTTTTTAAATAAAAATAAATGGCACATTTTTCATTTTCACCAAGAACTTTACTGAACAATGTATTCACCCTTTTGCTCCACTACCTTCTGCCATTTTTCAGGCAACTTCATAATTCCACATTCTCAAAACTTTTAATCTTTTTGAGCAAAGAACTGTTCCAGGTGCCTTTTATAGTCTTCCAGGGAATTGACATTTTTTCCATTAAGAGAATTTTGTAAGGACCTAAATAAATGGAAATCCAAAGGTGCAGTGTCTGGTGAATAAGGTGGATGAATCAGAATTTCCCAGCCAAGCTGTAACAGTTTTTGCCTGGTCATCAAAGAAACATGTGGTCTTGCCTTATCCTGATGGAAAATTGTTTGTTTTCTGTTGACTAATTCTGGATGCTTTTCATCGAGTGCTGCTTTCAGTTGGTCTAATTGGGAGCAGCACTTGTTGGAATTAATCATTTGGTTTTCCGGAAGGAGCTCATAATAGAGGACTCCCTTCCAATTCCACCATACACATAACATCACCTTCTTTGGATGAAAACAGGCCTTTGGTGTGGTTGGTGGTGGTTCATTTCACTTGCCCCATGATCTCTTCCATTCCACATCATTGTACAGTATCCACTTTTCATCGCCCATCACAATTTGTTTTAAAATGGAACGTTTTTGTTATGTTTAAGTAGAGAATCGCATGAGGAAATGCAGTCAAGAAGGTTTTAGTCACTGAACTTATGTGGTACCCAAACATCAAAGTGATGAAAATAACCAAGCTGGTGCAAATGATTTTCAACTCTTGATTTGGATATTTTGAGTATATCGGCTATCTCCAGCATGGTATAAAGTTGATTGTTCTCAGTTAATGTCTTGATTTGATTGCTATCAACTTCAACTGGTCTACCCGACTGTGTATCATTGTCCAGAGAAATCTCCATCACAAAACTTTGCAAACCACTTTTGACATGTTCAATCAGTCACAGCACCTTCTCCATACACTGCACAAATCTTATTTTACATCTCAGTTACGTTTTTACCTTTCTTGAAACAATAAAGCATAATATGCCGAACATTGTTGCTTTTTTTCTTCCATCTTCAACATTAAAATCACTAAACAAAGATTCACCAATCTTGATGTCTTTGTTTAAATTCATGCTGATATGACAGCTGTCACATACAATCTAATAAAATTGTTTCAAATGAAGTTAAAGACACCTGAGTGTTAGTAGAACCGTCTTACAGAAAAAAACAAATGAACCTTTTGGCCAACCCAATATGTATATGTATACTTTTATATGCCTATACCCTGTATCAGTCATTCTCCAGGAGAATTGTTATGTCTTAAAGGAAGATGGAAGTTAGAAGCCAAAATTTGAATATTTGTTATGTTTATTGCTATTATTGTTATGTTTATTGGATGCTGCTGCTTCCAGTTCTCTCGGTGAAAGAGTTAGAAAATTTATATTTGGTCACATTCCCATCTCTAGTTCTGCATCTATCTGCCTATCTATCTATTTATTTATCTGTCTGTCATCAAAAACCTTGAGTGCACACACATATACCCAAATTCAGTTCCACATCATTGGTTCCATTCTAGTTTTCTTCCTTTCTATATTTGTAATTACCTTCTCTAAGAGTGAGAAATTGGCTCCAGTTTTTCTATTTATTTATTTGTTTATTTAATAAACACTCCTCTATGTTTCCATATCTCTGTTCAGATGCTCTCCTCACCATTCAGGTTTGAGAATGCTGTGTTGTACTCTCCCCACACTCCTAATGTGTATATCCTTTATATTCCAATCAGTTTTAGATGACTACCTCTGTTGGCCCCACCTATCTGTTTTAGGTCTGAACATTCATGAGTTGAAGGGATGGCTAAGGAAGGGAAGAGTTGGAGGAAGAGAATGTGGAGAAGGAAAAGTCACCACTGTTTTTGAAAATTTTCCTTTCTTCATTCCCACTATTACCCTATTCCAATTTGTAATATGGTAGGCCTTACTCTGCCAATAATGTCTCAACCACACATTCATATTTACTATCTTCTTGTCTCTCTTAGTTATGTTCTGTGGGATTTTTCTATTCTTCAGTGTGTCAATTCTATATTCTGCTAAATACAATCTACTCTTTAATTCTGGATTGAATTTCTAACTTCAAATACCATGTGTGTCTGTGTGTGTGTGTGTGTTTGTGTGTGCATACATAAATAAATTTCTGGAAAACTCTTTTTTATATGTAATATTTTAATACCTTATTTTATGTCTCAAAGTATACTAATATATTTTGTATTCTGGTTCTGATGATTCCAATATATGCAGTATGATTTTGAAGTTTGTTGGTTCTCATAACTCTTATTCACAGTGGATGACTTCTTCATGTATTTTTGTGATCTTAAATTGTGAGTCCATGACACTTGCACTTTATCTGTGGGAATTTGTTGAAAGTTTAACTGCATTCCCCCAGAAAGTATTTATAGTGGTTTCTGATAGATCCCTCATGGCCTTACAAATTTAGGATAGTCATTATTTTTATTTTTGCCTGTGCATTCCTAGGTGAGCACAATGTTATAAATGTCAGTTCCAATACTGTGTGATACTCAGTTTGTGATTAGGAATTGTTAGGGCAGAATTTTCTTATTTTGTCTCTGTCAGTGGAATGTTTCTTTTTTCATACTTTGTTTGTCCGTTGTTGGCATTGAATTTTAGGAGACCCAGATTTGTTTGGGAAGTCTTTGCTGCACCCACACAGTGGAGGCCTTAGATCATCTCTCTGCAAAACCCATTAAAATCTAAGGGCTAGGCTAGTAGCCTTTGGCAGAAGTTCCAAGAGCCAACATTATTTAGGCTTAACTTTCCCTCTCTGGATTCTCAGTTTCATTTTATTTATGGCATTCTAAGATTTATTTTACCTTCTCACTAACACAATTGTCATCATGTGTGTATATATATATATATATATATTTTTTTTTTTTCTAATTTTATCCAGTGTTTTGGTTGATTTCTTCTTGGTAATTCCCAAAGAGCTCTTTCCAGCTAATTTCTCTGATCACTCTATCTGCCATACTGCCAGACACATAAATAAACAGTAGATTAGACATTTAAATAATCTTGAAATAATTTAGTAAACAGAATATGTGTTTCCACCATATTTTATGTGTTGGAAACTAACACATAATGTTTAAGATTGATAATGTTACAGCTCTTCTTTTTTGCTTCACCATCGTTTCCATTCAAAATCATTATTTTAAGAAATGAAAGCAAGGTTGACAGTCTTTCTCAATACAAATTTTAAAAATAAATCTAGATGGTCAGATGACATCAAAATCTTTATGAAAAAGCTTGCTTTCATTTTTTAAAAGAGTATGCTATTTTAATCATCAATTAATTTTTTTGGTGATTTTTTGAAAATTTTTTTCTTTTGTACAATATTTATAGGATGTAAAATATCTCCTTTAGGCTAAAATTCCATAGAACAGAGTTCCATAATTAGGGTGAATTGTTGGAAAATTGTATTAATTTCTGTTCATCCAACTTTGAATTTACAGAGGATAAAAAAACCATCTTTTTTTCAGCTTTGAAATTTTTGTCAGTCTTTTTAACTCTTTCCTTCACAAGCCTTCTGCTTTGATAGATGTGTTAGTGTTTTGTTAAAATATATCATTGACAACTATTTAAAACTACATACTTGAGCAAAGTTAGGAGGCTCTAGTTTACTAAGTGACTTTGGCAATAATCACTATAAATGTAAGCTCAAGAGACAGATAATAGGGAATACCTTAAAACTGTTTCTTGTGGAAGTGATTTCTCACATATCAATTTATTGCTGAAGTACATAGCAGCTCTATTTTTGGCAGTTTAGGTCTATGGCTGGTTAAATCAGTTGACAAGAGAATTGTGCTAAAGAAGCCAGAAAATGGGCTTAATTCTCAATTTGGTCAATTAACATTCTTTGACCCAAGCCAGTAAGAGCACCCTTGCAACTGGTTAATATGAATTTCCTCTTACTGGCTAGAAAAAAAAAAAAAAAAGCGTGTATTTTACACAATACAAAACATTTTTACTTATAATAATTTATCTTTATCACAACACTAAAATATAGAGGATAAACCATCTTGAAGATGAACTAATGGGATTTGGATGAAATTTTTTTTTGACTTACCTTAGAGTCAGAGTGCCAGAATGAAGGGTAATAACCCTAATAAAAAAGAACTCTTTTTAAAAAGATGAGCAGGTATAGAGACAGTGTGTATATATTAACAAATTCACATAATTTATGAGTTGGTTCAGTCATGACTTAAATCCAGATATTCAGACCTTAGATCTTGTACTATAAATCATATACTACTAGATCTTATACTATTAGATCCTTCACTGTTAACAGCAAAAGTCAGTTTCTGCTATACTTTCTGCATTGTTGTAAGAGCTGCACAGTATCATGCTTATACACATGTATAAACACAAATTAAGCTGTTTTATTTCCACCAAGTCTTATTATCTTGTGAAACTCAAGGAAATTGTATTGATAAATTTAAAGCATTTGAATTACTTTTCTTCTAACACTAAGGATTAGGACTCAGGTGAAGGGCCTTCATGTTCATACCATTTTGTTCCATGTATGAACATTGTCAAACGCTTATTTAGCTTTTGCCTACAGAGTATTTTGCTCAACTCTTCAGGTAAGTCACATGTCTGTAATCCATGAGAAAGTGTTGGAGTCCATTAAAGCTTCTATCAGTGAATTGTGAGCCTGGGGAATGGTGTCTGAGCTCCAAGGATTAATGGTCATTTGAAAACTCACACAGCTTGAAATTCACAACTTAATACCCTAAACAATTAGAAAGTACCAGTGTAACCTACGTGCCCCACTCTTCTATTCTCTCCTCTGTATAACGTGAAAATTTAATTTTGTTTCAGAGCATAAGGGATCGAATCTATCCATAACAACCATACGGTGTTTTATGTTAAAAACATGCAAAGCATAAAGATATATTGCATATTTTAGCTATTTAATAATGTTTTGATTAGAAAATACTCCAGGATTTGAGGCAGAGTTTCAGAATCAAAAGTTAATTTCAGTGTTCAGCCTGAATATCTACGTCCATGCAACAACTCAACAAGCTCTTTGCAAATTTAGACAATGAAAAACATAAACAAGGTCTTTATGGAAGATATTACCTGTCAAACATTAACTTGAATGGCCAATCAGTCCTTTAAAAATACACTGATAAATTTGCATATGATATATATTTATACAATCAAAATATACAGAAGTGTTTATAAGATAAAATTAATTGCTTTTATTTATTTGCATGGATGGTATAGATATTCTCACAAGCACAGTCAGGTTTAACTATCTTTGAAAAAGTCACATGACAGTGTTATGTGCTCTGCTTAAATTTCTAAATGAAGACTGTTTACAGCCTATACTTATGTATAGGGGTATATCTATTTTAAGGAAATATTAATCATTTGGATTGTTAATTTACCCAAATATCAGGGAAATAAATTATTATAGGAAAACTTTTGAACTAAGTTGAATTGATCCAAATATAGCCTCCATAAAATTCAGTTAATATATTAACTATTTTAGATATAATTTTATATTTTGGTAATCCATAAGGTGGTTTTAAAAATAATGTTATACATAAAATTAACTCTCACCCACAATAAGTGAGTGATAAAGCATAGATGGAAATTTGGCAGTGAATATTTCAATATCGTATTCCCCTGCTAATTTTCTCTTCTTAGTGTTTCATATAAATGATACATTAACAGTGAAGTTCCTAGAAGATTAGACTCTCTTGTAAAAGACACTTCAATTTATCTTGATGATCATACTTCCTTTAAATCTGTTTGCCCTTGCCTACATCCTCTCCTGACCCTCACCTTCAATGACAAGCTCTATTTCCCAGTGCACCTCATGTCACGTCTTCACTATTTATAGCCCTAACTGAGTAATCTCACTCTTTGTACTGCTGATGCAAAGTATTACAAGTAATGGATGTAATAAATTACATCTTAGTTTAGACAGATAGAACCAAATGCTTTTGGATTTACCAGAATCATTTCAGAAATTGACATTTCTCTGCCACTGCTGCAGATGAATAGTGCTTCAGCTGTTGTCATCATAGTCAAATGATTTCTGCCTACACAGGTCTGATAAGAGGTCCTCAATAAATGCTCCATAGGAAGGAAATTTACTGTTACTTGCTTGTGTGTTTGTTTTATTTCTTATTAATTAACTCTTTTTTATCATTCTTTTTTCCTACTTCTCAATAATATTAATTATCATTAGCTGTACAATCAATACAATGATCATTAGCCTTTCCCCAGAATGTGGCCTTGGAAATAGCCAACACTATGTAGCATGGCACTGTGCACAAAATTATATGATAAATACATATGACTGAATGAACTTTTATAGTAGATAGAAAAATTTGAGATGTCATGGATGCACACATAAGCATATGCATGTACATATACACTAGAACATGTAAATTTCAGAAGCTGTTTTTCATTAAATTCATTCCTTGCTTCTAAATAATTACTGAACCCAACACTATGTCTAAGGAAATTTCTCAGATGCTTTACTGATTGCATATATATTAATAATTTTTCAATTTTAAATTAATTTTGTTATTAATTGAAGTATTTTTCCAAATCTAGGCACGTAAAATAAAAATATGTAGCATGTTAGTTTATCCTTGAAGCATTCCTGGATAAAGTGACCAAAATTATACATGGCATACTGTCACCCTACTAGGTTTCCGAGAGTACTTTACTAGTTTTATTTTTTCAAATGTAAGCAAATTACTGTTATACCATACTTCACAACTTATCTAGGAAATCAAATTAAAACTTCCAATTCCTTAAGTAGTGTACTATGTTGTAGATCTTGTCCTAGAGGGAAAAAGTGTGAAGGGTAGCAAGCATAACTATGGAGGGCATTTATCAAGCTAAGCAGGCAAAGTGCTTCCCCATGCATATTATTTTAATTGTCATATATATTCAGATTATTTAAGAGAAAAATGGTACACACTGAATGTAAGCTTATATCCAGCTGATGAAAGAGTAAAAGCTAATCTTTGTAATTCTGTTGCACATTAAGCATTAATTTGATCATACACAGATACACTCACACATGTACACAGAAAGGGAGAAAGAGAGAATATGGTAAAACAGAATTTGACTTCAAGAAGACAATAAAATGATGGCAGAAGTTGGGACAAATCATTTTTCATTGGAAAGAATATGGGAAAAAAGTGATCCCTTGGTCCAACAGTTTTATTCCTTATGGTTTAAAAAGGTGAGTCTTAAAAATCTTTTAGTGTTATACCCAAAATAATGCAAGGAGTGGTTAACCCTGAAATAGATTTTGGTTCTTCTGGATTAGTCCAATCACCCTTCAAGTAACCAGTATGGAAAAGATGGCTAAGACCATTTTTTACATGAGTTTTAAAAATCTCAAATATAGGGTATACATTCATATACCTTCCTAATAAAAACTTTCAAAAATGATATATATTTTTCCAATTATAAAGAGATTATAATAATTTAATTTGGAATAATGTCGATGTTTGGCCATATTTACTCTTGCTATTTAGTCTGACTCAGCCTTAAAGGAGAGTGGTAAAACTGAAAAAGACACTCACTACCCACTCACTGATGACCTAAATAAAACTCTTTTTCCTTAGCTTAATATGCACTAATACTGTGCTTAATATTAATACATGTTCTAGGGCAGAGAATATTTTAAATTGTGCAAGTCATTTGGTCTAGCCTGCATAAGGTTATTAGTATGATGTCCTGAGGATATAAGCACTGGAGGCAGGTAGAACTTTTTATGATCTTCTCACTTCTACTAACCCGCATGAGGCTTTAAGGAAGGGGCTTAGTTCTTTCTGAGAGTTGGTTTCTTAATCTTTAAAAAAAACTCTCACTAATTTACTATAAAAATTAATTAAGACTAAGTATATAAAGCCCTCAGCATACTATGTAAAATATTGTAAGAACTCAATAAACAGTAGAGGTTGTTATTGTTTCTGTTACACTATGGATTCATTATTATTATTTTCCTCATTACTATAATTTTATATAACATTGACATTTAAAAGATTTATGAGGTTGCATGGTAATCACTAATAATATTATAAACCTATGAATTCTATTCCAAAATAGTTTAAAACACACATACAATCACACAAATTTTACAAAATTTTAGGGAGTATTTAGATCTATGAATCCCATATGCCATATCTAGAGAATTCCATTGGCATTAAGCTAAGAGCCCCTCATCCTGGAGCATGTTTTCACTAAAACATATACACGAATGTGAAAATCTTAAATGAATATCATGAGAAGATAGCTAATATAAAATACTAAAAAGGCTACCAGTAACTCAGAAGGCAGAGAATTACAGTGGAAAATGCATAGGATTAAGAATGAAATGGATAAGGACTCAATGCAAATGTTAGAATTTGGGGGTTTTTTCTCCACCAGTTTTACTGGTAAATAATCGATGCATCATGGTATAAGTTTAAGGTGCAAAGCATGATAGTTTGATTTACATATATAGTGAAATGATTACCACAATAGGTTTAGTTAACATCCATCATCTCATATAGATACAATAAAAGGAAAAGAAAGAGGAAAGCTATTTGGTGATTGTCACTGAGTATATCCTTTTGCGTTTTTATGTATGCAGTTGGGAGAATTTTCGCAAAATTTAAAACAGCTACAAAAGAATAGCATGAAACTGGACCCTAGTGCAGGCAAATAAATGGCCAGGGATGAAGCAAACAAGTGCCATGCAGTCTTTGACACAAATGAGTAGAGCTGCAAAAGGAAGAATACTGTATATGCTGATAATTACCCACCAAGAAGCACATGGGTAGCAGGGAAGAATTCTAAAAGAGAGAAGAAGCCTGGGAGATAATGCACACAATGAAGGGACTAGTTAAGGATTAAAGAAAAAGAATAGCTAAAAATAGAATGTGGTTTTGATGTTGATATACATAAATGACACTTAGAAATGGCATGATGGCAGTGGATCCCAGAACAACCAAATTGTGTCCCTAATCAATTATTTCTTCCGATGAAGATCCTGAAGAAAATGTACATTCAGGTCAAAGACTAGGGGGACAATGCACTCGTCTGTAATTATTCAAGGGTTTGGCCCAAAATGTTAATAGGGAATTCTAGTGAACTAGAATAGACTAGACTCTTGGCCTCTGCCTTTTTCACTGGGGTGGAGTTGGGAGTACCTTGAAGACTTGAAAGACAGCAGGCTGTTTGCTCCAACTACATACACCTACGACCCAGGATTATTATACTGCCACTGCAGTTATAGGAAATACTTAGGAAAAGATGAGAAAGTTGCCCAGGAATGAAAGAAAGAGAAAGTCAGTGAACGTGTTTTTTCTTTTAGTTCAGAGACTGCTGCCCCAGGCGACAGACCAGGTCTTAAGTCTGAATACCAGGTGCCACTATTTGTGTGCTTAGGATGCTGTTTTCTTCATTACAAAATTTTGTTTGTTTATTATCATTTTCCTGGCATATGGGAAATGTGGATATTAAGCACTGTGTTTTATTTCCTTGGCCTGGTGGGTGGAGAAAAAAGGCACAACCAGATCCATACATGATGATCTTTCAACCCCTTTGAATTCCCTATCCTTAACTATTTTGTTCTTCTCTGGGTCCTCTAGTCTATTTATCAGTTTTACAGAGCAACCTTCCTTTTTAGTTGTAAATCAATTTGCCCTTAAATCTGACCCAAGTTTTTAGATAAATGAGGAAAGTTAAGGAAAGAGAAACAAGGATACTTAAATTTATCCTAAAAAATATTCCTGTTCATCTACTTCTTAACTATGAGGGTTTAAACAAATATCTTAGCTTCAACGTAAGACAGCTAGCTAGTGGGAACCTGCTGTATAGCACAGGGAGCTCAGCTCAGTGTTCTGTGAAGACCTAGATGGGTGGGATGGTGGGGGAGGGAGGTCCAAGAAGGAGGGGATGTATGTATACATATAGCAGACTCACTTCGCTGTACAGCAGAAACTAACACAACATTGTAAAGCAATTATACTCCAATAAAAAAAAAAAAAACCTGAAGAATCTACTGTATATTCTGTGCCATTAAGTGACAAAATTAATAATGTCTGATACAATGTCGGGCCCTAATACATATGTTAACCAATTTGACATTTCTTTTTCTTAGTGTGACCCTTTGTACATGTTTCAAATAGGAGAACAGATTCTAGAGTGTTGGCTAGTAGCTACCACTGCCTATACTTTCAAAGTACAAGGAAAAAGACTTTGTGAGTAATAATAATCACCTCTATACATCCGTATTTGTATAGATATAGATATGTGTATAGATATAGATATATCTATATCTGGAGGGAAGGCAGGGGGGAGATTCCAGATTTGCAAATTCACCTACTTGCTAAAATTCTGTTGTAAATCAGTACTTAAAGTGTTCTTGAGGTCATTTGGGACATGCCCAGAGCAGCAAAAGTTTTGTCACCTGTCAGAATGTTCCCAACTGATATCAGTTAAGGAGAATCTCTGCCTTCTTGCTTCAGCTCTCATGCCATTTTAGTAAGTTATAAAATTAATAATGTCTGATGACTCCAGGTTGGAAGAGGTAGGGGGCAGTGTTGTGTAGTGCAGGGAACTCTGGCTCTGGGGCCAGTTGGATGGGGTTTGAATTTCAACTCTGACACTTGTTAGGTGTACAGCCTCAGGCAAGTCACTTAACACTTCTGAGCTTTGTTTTATCTTTTTCAAAATAAAGAAAATCGAGTCTGCCAGATGAATTAATTTTAGGATTTAAGATTATAATTTATGTGGGATATATATGTATATACATTTATGTGTCTATAAGTATATATTATGATGAATGCAGATATAGTTTCATATATATCTCTCTCTCTCTCTTAGAAACTAGATCTCTTACAAACTAGATCATGCCATTTACTAGATTGACATTATGTACAACAAATATACATACAATTTATATTATTCTACTATGTGCAGGCTATGAACTAATATACCAGTTTGTTAGAGGACGACTGAGTATCAAAAGCAGTGACTACTATGACCGAAATATCTTCCAACTTGTAAGAGGAAGAATTTCTATTTATCAAACACATAATGTTTTCAATAAACTTCTGAACTTACCCAATTCAGTAACTTCCCCAAATTCTTAGAGCAACTAAGTGTAAGGAGCAAGCTCTGAACTATTTGACGATGAATTCAATGTTCTTTCCAACATTTCACGAGGTCAAGAGTTAGAGTAATTGTTTTTTCATATTAGGACAGGGTTGATTTGTAAGATGGCTACCTCCGTTCATAAGGTTTGTCCCACGTGTAACTCCTAAGTTATAAATATATAAAACTTGTTCAGTCTGTGTGTACATTCACATGAGTGTTGTGTGTGTGTGGTCAAATTCTATTCCTTTTTAAAACTTATCTTCTCATGGGAAAACCTCCCTGGAGAGAATTAATATGAGCTCTGTGTGCAGGTAAGTATACCAGGTTAAATAGAAATCAATGTTTTCTACTTCTGAAACCTGTCTCTATTTCAACTTCCATTTGCTAGCAGAGTAAAGGATGTCACTAGACTTCAGTATCCATCCATTACCTCTCACAAATTGGGTTAAACTTGGGCAGTGTAAAGTTGGCAAATGTCCTTCTATTTCTGAATTTATAATTGAATAATTACAAAAACAAGAAACTGTACTATGGGATATGGTCTGTCTGATCTGATTTCTGGGCATCAAAAATCTTTTAGTAACATAGACAATCATGAAAAATAATGCCTACATCTTGTGATTCCCTTTAAGTATTGGAAAATCACACAAAATTTCACCAAAGTATTCACATACAAATAACTTATACAAGTTTAAATGAGGTAAAATTTGTAGCCAGGTTTTTTTTAATGGACTCTATTTTTCAGAGAAGTTCTAGGTTCACAGCAATAATGAGAGGAACATCCAGATATTTTCCACATACCCCTTACTCGCATACATGCATAATCTCCCAGACTATGGACATCTCACACCATAGTGGTACATTAGTTGCAAGTCATGAACCTAAATTAACGCATGATTATCAACCAAAGTCCATAGTTCGCATTAGGGTTCACTTTTGGTGCTGTATGTCCTGTGAGTTTTGCCAGATGTATTCTGACATGAATATGCCATTATAATATCAATTCAAATAGTTTCACTGCCCTAAAAATCCTCTATGCTTTACCTATTTATCACTCCCTCCCCAACCCCTGATCTTTTTACTATCTTTATAGTTTTGCCTTTTCCAGAATGTCATATAGTTGGAATTATATAGTATAATTTATAGTTTTATAGCTCATTTATTTTTTTTTATTTTTTATTTTTTTTTATTTTTTTTGCGGTACGCGGGCCTCTCACTGTTGTGGCCTCTCCCGTTGCGGAGCACAGGCTCCGGATGCGCAGGCTCAGCGGCCATGGCTCACGGGCCCAGCCGCTCCGCGGCATATGGGATCCTCCCGGACCGGGGCACGAACCCGTATCCCCTGCATCGGCAGGTGGACTCTCAACCACTGCGCCACCAGGGAGGCCCCTAGCTCATTTATTTTTAAGGCTGAATAATATTCCATTTTCTGAATGTAGCATCTTTTATTTTTCTATTCAGCTACTGAAGGACATCTTGGTTGAATTCAAGTTGTTGACAATTATGAATAAACCTGCTATAAGCATCCATGTGTATTTTTTGTGTAGACATAAATTTTCAGTTCATTTGGGTAAAATTTTGAGGACGATTGCTGGGTTGTATGGTAAGAGTATGTTTAGGAAGAAACCACCAAACTTCCTAAGTGAATATACTGTTTTGCATTCTGAACAGCCATGAATGAAAGTTTCTGTCACCCTACATCTCCACCAGTATTTAATGTTGTTGGTGGTTTGGATTTTGTCCATTCTAATGGGTGTGTAGTGCTATCTCATTGTTATTATTTTTTTTCTTTTTAAAATTAATTTATTTATTTTTGGCTGTGTTGGGTCTTCATTGCTGTGCACAGGCTTTCTTTATTTGCATCAAGCGGGGGCTACTCTTCACTGCTGTGTGCGGGTTTCTCATTGCAGTGGCTTCTCTTGCTGTGGAGCATGGGCTCTATGTGCATGGGCTTCAGTAGTTGTAGCATGCGGGCACAGTAGTTGTGGCACACGGGCTCTAGAGTGCAGGCTCTGTAGTTGTGGAGCATGGGCTTAGTTGTTCCATGGCATGTGGGATCTTCCCATACCAGGGCTCGAACCTGTGTCCCCTGCATTGGCAGGCAGATTCTTAACCACTGTGCCACCAGGGAAGCCCCTCATTGTTATTTTAATCTGTAATTTCCTAATGACATATGATGTTGAGCATCTCTTCATATGCTTATTTACCGTTTGTATATCTTTTTGGATGAGATATCTGTGTAAGGTCTTTTCCCATTTTTTTAATGGGGTTGTTCATTTTCCTATTGTTAAATTTTAGGAGTTCTTTGTATATTTTGGATAACAGTCCTTATCACATATGTCTTTTGCAAACATTTTTTTTCCCAATCTGTGATATGATTGTATGCTAAAGTATATGATTTGGTAGAAGCTGTTTGGGGTCATAGAGAAAAAGTGATAAAACAGTATCCATAAAGAATGAGTGGCAGATATAGGCCCACATGTGCAGAGGGAGATGGAAAGGCAAAAATAAGGTGAAATAATAGGCTTTGGAAATGAGAGAAGAATGGGAAAGAAAGAGAAATAGCATTTTCTTAAAGAATCCATTGTTTGAAAAATGTTTCCTCTCCAATGTCGAATGTCTTATATACAAAGTTACAATATGTAAAACTAAGACCTAGTTAAGTTAAATACTTGCCCAGTTAGTATGTGTTAGATCTGAAACTCAGGTCTTTCTTGTACTACATTACCATGGCTCTAATATAAGTCACTATGAATGAGTGTATGTGTATGTTTGTGTGAACATATGTACACAAATACATGACACATGTATATAAATATATATTTACGCATATTCATCTTCCAAATCTTTGATCCAACAGTGATCTCACTTTCATTTTAGCTTTATGCTTTAATATTTTTACAAATTTACATTTAGTTATTATGAAACAACTTGGGACCTATTTTCCATTACTTGGTTATGTCTAATGATAAAAACAACCTTGGTATGGCATATGTTAGAGGTGTAATATAATATATTGTGTTTAAATGTAAGTAGTGGTTAAGATGTACAGAATTTATAGATGCCATAATGGATACATTACTTTCAATATCATTTTAATAACCAATTGAAATAATCAAACTATACATCAATTTTTATTTTCTAACAATCATTCTTTTTATATGTAATAGGTGAGTAAAATTTTGCTTACTTTCAAGCAATAGTATATGCATTTGGTGATAATTTTTGTTTTGTCATATAGATCTTAATAATCTGGTTTAAATCTCCAGATTATGTTAATGACTTAGTGTTAAAAAAAATTCAGTCAAGTAAATTTGAAGGCCTAATTGGCCTTATTCAAAAATTCATGAATGGAGCAGTATCCCATATAGTAAACAGACAGATGCTCTGAAGGCTTTTGCAAAAATTAAAGGTTCTTATAGGCAGAAGTAGGGTGGGACATGGAAGTTCTTAGCAAAAGAAAAGAAAAAATTATTTCAGGCAAGGTCATCTTTTGGGAATAGGGAACAACAGTGATGGGGGAGGGGTCCTTTATCGTTCAGATTAGCTCTTCTTCCTTTAGGGGATGGGGGATGGAAAGGGCCCATGTAACAGATTACCTCTTTGGTGCTGACCAGGAAGTTCCAGACTTCCGTTTAAGATTACAATTCTGGGGCAGATCGAAACTGCAATTAGGTCCGGTATTAAATCTAGGTTTGGTATCACGGGCTTTAGAACAATCTATGCCATTTTGGGTCTGTGGTTTTCTCTTTAGCAAAAGTCTCAATTTTACATTAAAGTATATCAAAAAAAAACTATTTCATTTCTAATTCTGATACTTAGAACAAAATGCTTTAAAAAGAATTAAGAATTACAGTAAACTTCAAAGCATTCTAATATATATATATACACACACACAGAGAAGATAAATTGAACAGTGTACTATCCTATTTATTTATGTGAATTTAATATACAATTAAAAAATCATACATTAATGAGCATTGAGTTATTAATTTTACAAATGATTTTATGAAACATATTTTGTAAAATTAAAAAATCAATTTTGTTCTTAATGTATAAATTCCAAAGGTTATAAATACAAATGGATAAGAAGAACAAAGTTATTTAATCAATTTAAAATAGGGTAAGAACTTTCAAAGAATAAAAATCAAGGAAAAACTACCAGTGATGTTATTTTATACAAGCTATGCATAAAATCTATGATAATTTTAAGGCAAACATCAAACTGAGACCATATTTGGATTAATATACTAAATAATTGAAGCACTGAGACTTAATAAGAAACACATTAACATACCAAACTGAGATAAAAATATAAATTCTTAGACATTAAAAACTTTTAGAAAGGACATATACATTTTATATCTATCTAATATATATAAAATGTTAAAGTCAACAATCAAAACGTTGACATTTTTAATATGTCAAATTATCAAAATTATGAAATTAGGAAATCTCCATTAGGTATTGTTTTTCAGTTATTCAACATTAGGTACCAAAAGATTTTTAATAATGAGAATGCTTCGTGGTATATTCCCAAGGGGAAAGTTAGGGCATAACCAAATTAATACTACACTTATAGCCAGCAATTGGAGACCCGTCCCCTCAAATATGCTCCCAAAGTCCCCAAGCTTTGGAGTGCTTTCCTAGAACTTTGCTCATTTCCCTTCTGATGCTTAGGATTGAGAGATCCCAAAAGTGCCATCTGGGAAGAGCAGTCTCAGACTTGAATTCAGTCCAAATTTCTCCCCTTCAGGGAAGTCTAATCATGTGGTCAATCACATGCCCTGGGAAGCTAGGAGGAGGGAAAAATTACACCTATGTGCTCATCCTGGTACCTGCTTGTCTGGCCTTTGTTCCACAGAGTAGTATGATGACCCACTTGCCTGAATTAAGTCACCAAAATAGAGTTGACACCCTGATTTTAGATGATTCTCCTTCACATTAGAACCAGGTTAAGTTCAGGGCTCTGCCTACTGGTCCATCACCAAGCTAAAGCCATATATTTGGACCAATGTAAGGAGTTTTGCTTTTCCAGTTCCCACCATTTTGCAACCTCAAAGGCAGTGTGTGTGTGGTAACAGCCTCCACTGACTTCATTGTGATGCCTCCACTGGCACCCAGGACAGTCAGTTGTCCTCCCACCTAAGGTCTGAATCATGTAGTCAGACAGTCTTTCATGGTTGCACCCAGAGGGTGGCTGTTCTGTCCTTTATGAGGACTTTCCAAACCCATGACCCGTCTGATTGATGACCTCTCTCTTATTGCTGATTAATGTGGAGGTGAAATTGGATCCTCACGGACTGGAGGTAGAATAAACATTCTTTGTGGGAATGCAACCACTGATTCAATCAGACAATGGGCTTCTCAATATCCTCCTTGCTGATGATGATCGGTGTATGAAAGGCAGGATGCAGTAGCATTCAAAGAGATCACATTTAGAAATGGGGCAGTTAAGGCCTAAACAGTTAAAATGAAGACATAGTTGGAAGATGCATTCTACATTTACTTAATAAAATTCCAAAGACTATATTTAACATGACCTTTTACTTTAAATAATCTTTTACATTTTCCTTCATGTTCTGGGCGAGATTTGCCTTCTGGTCATCATTAACAAAGCAGAATAACAAACTCAGAGAAACAACCATTAAAAGGCAGCGTTCTTGGGTGACACAATGGACGATGCAGCCTTATGAGTAACCAGCATTAACTAAATGATATCAGGGAACTATAGAGATAAGAAAATTTATATGGCTTCAATACAACAGCTGTATTGAAGAGATACAGCACTGTGAGTACAAGTGCCACTGAATTTTTTCTGGAGGGTATGGCATATGAAATTTGCAGTTATCGTGTGGTGTGCATATGTGTGTTCTTGTTTGTTTGTTTTTTGTTTTGTTTTTCAAAAAAGAACAGGAAGAGATGATTTCTACACCTAAACAGAAAGAAATGGTACCTGAATACTATGAATAATTTTCATGTACACTGATTGGACAATAAACAAATATGTAACTTCTCTTCTACCCATTATTCTAAAGTTCTCTTGAAAAATCACTGTACCTCAAATGAGCCCATGGATTTTATATTTTTAAAAATTAATTTTTTTATATTCCCTGTCATTGAGCAAAAGAAAAAATATTTATACAGGGCTCATGCACCTGAAGACACACTTGAATTCTACCAACAGTTTTGATAGCTTGCTACTTTTTATATTAGATTAACATTTCTCAAACAACTGTCAATCACATATTTGCTATTTCTGTATACCATCTTTATCACTATTTACTTATATGTTTTTAATCAGCATTTTAGTTTTAAAATACTTTTTAATGCATAATATGATTTTACTTTTATAATTTGAAGCTAGTGTTATGGGCAAAAAAAAGAACATGTTCCTAAAAATAAATATGATGAAAACAAAATATTAACATTTTGATCCACGTAGAAAGAGTTGCCTGTAAACACATGAGCCTGAGGCTGCCCCAGTAGTGTTAAAAAAAGATATGGTGTCAGACAATTGCAAATAACAGACCAACACCAAACTTTATTTTGTATTTTCTCATAGATTTGAAAGAGAATAAAAAGAAGTACATACTCACAATGTGACATTGGTAACAAATGCCACCTATGTTACAACTCTCACACTTTGAAATCACCAATATTATGTAATAAGCATGTGTCAGATTATAGATAACTTTTATTTTTATGAATTTTGTTTCTTTTCATATATTTTAATAGGTCTATAATTGTCAATTATTATAATTAAAAAAAAAGAAATATAAATACCCTCCCTTAGAGAGGTGGAGCATAACTCTCATTGCTTGAATGTGGAGTACATATGTACAGTATGAAAAGTGGGAAAAGAGATTACTTTCAGTGGAGAAACCTGAAAAAAGTTGGGGAGCCAAGAAGGCCAGTGATATAGTTCTAGTTCAAGTACCAAGACCTGAGAATCAGGAACTCTGACTGTATAAATCAAACTTGCCATCAACAGTGATGTCATGTTAATAACAAATGCCCCTGATACAGCTCGATAAAAATTACAGTTCTTCTCCATGGCCAACCTCCCATACAAAATCACCCCAATCTAATCATAGCAAAACATCAGACAAAGCTAAATAGAGGGGACATTCTACAAAATGCTTAATCAGTACTCCTGATCACCAGGAATACTTGAAAACTGTTAAGATCATAAAGACAATGAAAGTCTGAAAAAGTGTCACAGCCAAGAGAGCCTAGGGAAATATAACAGTTGGATGTAATGTGGTATTCTGGATGGGATCTGGAACACAAAAAGGATATGGTGTAAGAACTAAGTAAATCTGAAGAAAGTATGCTTTAATAAATAAAAGTAAATTGAGGGCTTCCCTGGTGGCGCAGTGGTTGAGAGTCCGCCTGCCGATGCAGGAGACACGGGTTCGGGCCCCGGTCCGGGAAGATCCCACATGCTGCGGAGCGGCTGGGCCCATGAGCCATGGCCGCTGAGCCTGCACGTCCGCAGCCTGTGCTCTGCAACGGGAGAGGCCACAACAGTGAGAGGCCCGCCTACTGCAAAAAAAAAAGAAAAAGTGAATTGATATTGGTTCATTAGTTGTAACAAATGTACCAGACTGATAGTGGTTAGTTTGATGTGTTAATTTGACTGGGTCAGACGGTGCCCAGATAGTTGGTTAAACATTATTTCTCTGTGTGTCTGTAAGGGTGTTTCTGGATGAGATAAGCATTTGAAGTTGTAGACTGAGTAAAATTGATCACCCTCTCCAATATGAGTGGACAAGACACAATCTGCTGAAAGCCTGAATAGAACAAAGAGGCAGAGGAAGGGAGAATTTTCTCTTAGCCTGACTACTCGAGCTGAAACATTGGTCTTCTTCTGCCCCATGACTGGGATTTACACCATCAGAGTTCCTGATTCTCAGGTCTTGGTACTTGGACTAGAACTACATCACTGTCTTTCCTGGCTCCCCAGCTTGTAGGTGATATATCATGGGACTTCTCAGCCTCCATAATTATGTGAACCAATTCCTATAAAGAAATCCCTCTCTCTATCTTTGTCTCTCTCTGTCTCTGTCTGTCTGTCTGTCTCTCTCTCTCTCTATATATATATATATCTTCTATTAGATCTCCTATCAGCTCTGTTGCTCTGAAGAACCCCCACTAAAATGTTAATGTAAGACGTTAAGACTAGGAGAAACTAGATGTGGAGTTGTGGAGTATAGAAATGATATATTCTATCTTCATAATTTTTTTTAAATTTAAAACTATCCTAAAACAAAAAGGTTATTTTTAAAAATTTTTATTTTGCATTGGAATATAGTTGATTAACAATGCTGTGTTGTTTCAGGTGTATAGCAAAGTAATTCAGTTATACATATACATGTATCTATTTCAAATTCTTTTCTCATTTAGGTTATTACAGAGTATTTAGCAGAGTTCCCTGTGCTATACAGTAGGTCCTTGTTGGTTATCTATTTTAAATATAACAGTGCATATTATGTCAATCCCAAGCTCCCGATCTATCCCCACCCACCACCCTTCCCCTCTGGTAACCATAAGTTCATTCTTTAAGTCTGTGAGTCTGTTTCTGTTTTGTAAATAATTTCATTTGTATCATTACAAAAAAAGTAATTTTTAAAAAGGACTTACAAATATTTTTGTAAAGTTAAAAACTATAAATTGAAAAAAATTACATATGCTGCTTCTTAGTGTCTTCTTCATATAGAAATTAAATATATTATTAGATCTATGCATAGGAAAGGATTTTTGTGGAATATCAAAAATGCTATATACAAAATATTAGAAAAATTACAAAGCACAATTTATGTGTTATATGTTATATGAGGAATCTGTTTGGTATTGGAAAAGATCAGGGGTTATACATTCAGGTAAAAATTTGGATTCAAATTCCAACCCTTCTATGGATTCTTAGACCAATTGCTATCCTCTCTCAACTTCATTCTTCCAGCCTATAAAAATGGGGCTAATTCCATATTCCTCGTAGATGAAATGTGGAAGATGTTGAACATAAAATATGTGTTCAGAGCATATTAGTCTGGGTCCTTATTTTGTGGTAAGCCAACATAATGTATGGAATCCCAAAGTAAATTAGCTGACAGTAACAACATGTAAGATCCATTTATTCAAGATCCAGGTCATTTTCAGTTGTGGAATGTATGTATTATATTTTAAGTAATTATTGAATTAAAGTATGGATATGTTGATGTTTTGAGGATGCTGAAAAAATGCCGAACTCCTTTTTGGTATCTTCTATTTTTGAAATTATTAAATAACTGCAAAATTTAAATAGAAGTAATATTTGGGCTTATGGGAATCAATATATTTATAGATTAATAATGAAATCCTCCAGAATTCATCCAGAAACATGCCAAAGGATAATTTTATCACTATAATGCCACCTTCATTTTTAAAGTATTACTATTTGGTTTTATTTCACATAATAACACCTTATATTAGCAAAAGTTGAATAAAAACATAGAAATTCAATGTTACCCAATATAAATTGATGGTTATACTATTTTTGATAATCACTATAAATTGTTTCAACTTGCTGTGTTTAATTTTAGATTTATCAGGTTATTAAAATCATCCCTTAGTAAATTATTATCTTCCTCACTGCTTAATTAGAATTTAACTAGCCTAGCAGTACTCTTTTTTCATCCTGCCCTTCCTGTTTTCCCACATGGCTGCACTTAAAATCTGCAAAGTGTCCATTTGAACCATATTTATGTTATGAGATCTATAGAACATCTTTCTGAATTGTCAAACCAACTTCCCATTCAAACTTGGAAGTAAACTGAAATTTGGCAAAATTAAAAATAAATAAATTAATTAAAATCTCAAAAACACTAATAGAGCTTTATTTTCTCCAATGTTTCTAAGGGATACTTACATAGAAACCAAATTCAACTAATTACTATTTCTTTTCTATATAAACCTCTCCTTGGAGGCCATATAACCATTACTGAGATTCAACACAAATAGCAAGTTAAAGAACATTTGCACAGAAAGATGTAATAATCCTAAAATTGCCTAATGAGAGCATCAGGAATATCAAAGAGAACAGAGAAAAGCAGCATTAGAGACAGTAGAACATACATAGTTGGAACCCTGCAGCATTATAGGAGAGATCAGGAGGGCACTCTATACAGTAAAGACAAATGGTATCAGTCATGGTGGACGAAGGGAGAGTGTCAGTTTGATTAGATATCATTAGGGACTATATAAGGGAGTCTTTTTAAAATTCTGCACAATATTTCTATATGCCACACAATACACAAAAATTCTAAAGTTTCTGGGTAACTGAGACACATATTAATGAAGAGTTAGGACGATGATGACAAGATTAATTTAGGACCTTTTAAAATCTATAGAGATCATGTCTTTACAGCTTGTAATTTAGACAATTTCAACAGAGAAATGCCTTCCTCTTCTAGTAGACCATTGCAGAACACAAAATTCTTAGATCAACTGCTGTGTAGTATAGGTAAAGAGATAATAGATTATATGTACTTATAACTAAACAAAAGATGAAACATTAGCTTGAGACAAAAACTGAGTCATATTAAACTTTAAAAGTGTTCATTCCTGGGCTTCCCTGGTGGCACAGTGGTTGAGAGTCCGCCTGCTGATGCAGGGGAGACGGGTTCGTGCCCCGGTCTGGGAAGATCCCGCATGCTGCAGAGCGGCTGGGCCCGTGAGCCATGGCCGCTGAGCCTGTGCGTCCAGAGCCTGTGCTCCGCAACGGGAGAGGCCACAACAGTGAGAGGCCAGCGTACCGCAAAAAAAAAAAAAAAAAAAAAAAAAAAAGTGTTCATTCCTAAAATTACTCTCAGGTAAAAATTGTTAACATTATGTACTTTCAAACCAAACAGGATTTGGTTGGGTTAAATTCTAACATAAATGTCTAAATGTTTACTAGGGACTCCTAAGCCCCTGGAAGTCAGGGAAGAAAACTAAAACAATTAAGAAAACTAATAACAATTAAGAAAGCATATAGACCCTTTACAACAAGTACTAGTACTTTTTAGGTGACATGCTCCTACTTTTTCCATTAGTATAATTTCTTATTAAATCCAAAATGTTTTTCTAAAGCTTCTAATAGTAAGAAAATAATTAGAAAAACTGCATGATTGTTTTGGGAGCAACAATTTAAGGAATCCAAATTGGTGACCTGCAATATACATGTCTGTATTTAGTTAAGCCAACATAGGAAAAATAGTTAAAGCAGCATTACAGAAAAGAAAGCAAAATTCTTAAACTCTGTGCTAAAAGTGAAAAGGGATAACTAAAAATAAGCCTTGAAGGAAGAAGGAATATTCCCAGGGAGTTCTATGTAACAGATAAGTCATATTCATCTGTACCACTTTTCTTCGTTTAGAATCTACTTCTTAATATTATGATCATTTTTCCCACAATCCACTGAAATCTCAACTTCAGTGTGTTAAAAAAAAAAAAAACAACAACAAAAATACCCAGAAACAAGATGGTCATGTGCCAGAGCAATTTCCTTCTGTGGCAATTTATCATATTCTGCATTCTTTAATTTAGAGCTTCACCACCAACTATATATACTTCTGTTTATTAGTACCCCAACAATAGATTCTTTCAAATTATTGTAATTCATCTCTTTCCTGACACCATATTATTATGTCTGTTGGTGACTGTTCTTTTTTATGTAACTCTTTATTCACTAGGGGCTCAAAATAAGGCAGTGAAGGATAAAGATCTCTGTCCTTATGGAGATTACAGGGTAATAAAGAGATAATGTTTTCTTTTACTTATGTGTCATCAACTATTCCTTATTTTACATGAACCTTTTCAATTCTGATTTAGTTATAATTTTACAAATTTTTCTAAGCTGATATGTGAATCCATAAAAACTTGGTTATAATTTATAGACAATATTTAGCATTTATCTAATATATAATTTATATGTAATATAAATTAAACTAATGATATATTTTATATCAATTATAGCATAGTATATGTATATACTGTTACTAGTACATTATATATACTACATATATACACATGCATTTTATATATATATATATGGTATATATAATATGATTTTAATAGCCACAAGTTGAAATCCTTTCAAATTCTAGCTTTGCTGTATGCAGGGAAGTCTATATCCTTAAATATCATTTCCAATTTGATTTTATTGGGGGATAGTGTGCATCAAGCAATAAATATTTTCCCCTTTCAACTTATATTTGCAGTGACATCAAGTGCCTTTGTACTTAGTATAACAGATGATCCTCTCTCTTTTGTGTTCCTTTCTGCATGAAGTTCAATTCCATCATAGTCTAAAAATTAATTTCTTCATAACCAATCTTGTTTCTGGGAAAAATAACTTCTAAATTACTAAATATCAAAATCAGGAGTTCTTCATCATTAGATATGTGGTTAACGATGATATTTGTAATGCATATGCCTATTTTGCTTTTTAGTCCATAGGAATTCTGTTTTCCTTCAGCATTTTAAAAATGTCATTTTCCAAAATTTTTTGACTCCTCCAAAGTAATATACATATATATATTACATAAAGTGATATATATATTCTCCATTATATTGCTACTTCGGTAGGATTTAATTTTTTTTTCTTATTTTTTAAAGAAATTTATTCTCTCCTACTGTTTTTTTCTCTGTGGACTTTGTCAAATTCCTCTTTCCCAGTACAGAGGTACTGAACTTAGTTTATACTGCTGTTAACTTATCATTGATACCATCCAGGATAAAGTTTCTTTTATATCATGATGTACAATTCCCAAAATCCATTTTTATGGACTTGATTCTGATAGTAACCTTTTGAGATTTGGAAAACTAATGAGAAGGAGAAGTCATTGTTTCAACATTCATCCTCTGTGGATACAGTTAAACATGTGAGCAGATGTGAGATACACATTTCCTTGTTAAGTTGCTGCTTATTTTATTTTTTGCTCTATATTTCAATAACTTTTTTTGACAACTTGGAAAATAATTTTATGGAAAGTTTCCATAATTTATTTGATTTTGTGAACTGTTTTTCTCTGATTTAATACAAAAATATATTTTGATATACCTTTAGTAAGAAACCCAACCTTCTCATTTTCCCTTTATTTTAGATCTTCTAATTGTGCTCTTCATTATTTTACTGACATGATCTACCAACTTTTCTTGAGTGTCTTCTGTAGTACCACAGATGTAGATAGATAGATAGATAGATAGATAGATGAATTATATTTTAAAACTGATTCTATCCTCAAATATATGACAGTTGAAGAGGGATGTAACAAGTGGTGTCCCAAATAGGGGTAGGGGTAGGAAGTGGAGGGTGCCTGTGGGTAGGAATGATCCTCCCTGGAGGAGAGGAATATTTTATCATTGTCATTATGTAGAATTGCTGACACATGGTGACAATAAAAAGCAGTCTGCATTGTAGTCAGGTTTATTTTATTTTTTAATTATCTACAGCCAATGAACTTCCCTAATCATTTGCACCTGTGGTAAATAGCACCTTTCCCCCCCCCCCACCTTGTTGTAACATTGGGTAGAATATATAAATCTATTTTAATAAAAGACTGTATATGTGTTGATAATGTTACTATCCAGTAATGGAAATAAAGTAGAAAAGGAATAGGAGGTTCTGTTGGTAGGGCCAAAGAGCACTTCACAGGGGAGCTGTTATTTCAAGGCTTTGTGAATGGCAAATAGATGATTACAAATGCTCAAGTTGCTCTTTTACAACAAGGAAACAGTGTTTTCTCATGACAAGTCAGTCAATCCATGTATTTTTTCCAACTTCTATGTGCTAAATACACTGAGATATATAGTAATGGATGTCTCTCCCATTTATGCATAAAAACATTCTTAGATGTTTTCACAAAAATGTAATAAAAACCAAAGATAACAAACAAAAATCTATGGGGTTATTTCTTATCATTCCAAAATGGAAGAACTCATGTTTTCGTACTTTAACATTTTAGAAGATGTACAATTGAGTTTACTCAAGCTAGTCTTCTACTTACTTGTCTTATTTTTTATAACTATACCATACAACTCCTATTTTGCTACTGTTATTTGGGGTCATAATGGCACTTGTATCATATTAAAGACACACTGAAAGCTTTATCACAGAAAGAAGCAGCTTCCTCAAGGCAATTTTATAATGTGTGAAGCTATCTCCAAGGTAAACCAGAGTAATTTTCCATTTAATTTGGCATTTTCTGGAAGATTGACTCCAAAATTCAAGGCTTTTCCAATTAAATTCAGTTGCATTTATGTCCAGATTTTCATAGAGGATTGGTTTCCTGATGTGGAGCTGAGTCTTAAAGCTACTTGAACTAAATTGCAGATCCTATCCAATGTGCATTCCTTTCAGCTACTCCCTCCATTCAGTAACCTGATTCTCAGAATAGTTGGTTAATTCACATTATGCATTCACACCTAGAAAACTGTAGTCTGAAAAGAATCTCACTGTATTAGAAATATTAAAAAACACTTGTTAAAGGCATTAATCCATTTCAGGACATAGAAAATATACACATCCCAGAGGAGATAATGGATATGTATAAAATCTCCTTCTGACAAAATTACAAAATCTATTCATTTTTGTCAGGATTTAATTTTACTTTTATTCAATTTTGTCATAGTTCTTTTGTGCCTTGGAAGCACAAATACTGAATATTTTCATCAATTCAAAAAATTATACTTCATGGGAGGCTTACTATTCTCAAATTAAGCATGTCTATTCACAATGCTTTTCTACTTCTGATGTTAAAGGATACAATAAAATGTACATGGGGAGAGAGGATTGTATTATTCTTCCCCCAGATGAGGAATAATGAGTTGTGCAAAGAATTAACTTCCTGTTCCTTTTTTATTTCCCGTTTTGTTTGTTTGTTTGCTTTGTTTTTAATTAGTATGCCACAAAAAGGACAGGATTCTAAGAAAATTACTGGTTTTAAATTAATAAAAGGAAAGTGACTAAACATAAAAGCAAAATTGAATATAATTCTTAATATAAAGTTGATAAATGATATGAACAGAACTCACAGTATATGAAATATTAAGATAAAAATTTAGAAAATGTCCAGTACTGGTAAAAATTTGTTAGATAATGCTTTTATAAACTACAAGTGTAAATATAAATTGATATGCTATTCTAAATAACTCTTTTTTCTTTTTTGCAATATTTCAGAAGTCTTTTCAATAGTTGCCTCCTTTATCCTGTAATTCTACTTTTTGGAAATTATTTTATACTAATCAGAAATGTACAAAAAGATATATTTTATAATAATTAACACCAAATAACTATTTATAATAGGGAAATATTGAAAACAATCTATGTACAATTAAAGGGAATATTTTGCATTTAATGAAAAGAATAGTATATAATAGTTAAGAAGAATCTTTGAAAAATATTAAAATATTTAATAATATAGAAAGTATGTAGGGCATTCTGTTATCTGAAAGTAAGGTTGCAAAAATGCATGTATGGTATATGCATTCATAGGTATTGTATGCATATAAGGGAAGAAAAAAACAGAAAGCAAGTTACCAAAATAATAACAATGATTTTTCAGGGTATAGACCTGCTGATGATACTGGTTTGAATGATTTGTGCTTTGCTTAGCTTTATGTAACTCTCACATATAATACCTTACTAAGCAGGTGACAGCAGTAATTACTCAGGAATGGTTATTTTTACAACCATTAAAAAAATAACAGCAATCAATCAAATGATAGAGCCAGTATTTTCTTTTAGAAAAACAGACTAATGGAAAGAACAAGATATCATATTGGGCCTTGCACATAGTATGCTTTTTATTAACATTTCTCCAAGTGTGTGGTAGCTCCTTAAGAGCAGATATTTTTTTCCTATGTATCTTGGGAAACCACCCTTGATCTAACTCCTCTAAGGTAGTGAGGATAATTCTTATATGAAAATAGACTGAATATAATGAAATGTCAAACATTGAAGTATAATTCATTGTTGTTTGGTTTTCCCCAAGTTATTTCATTTGAAATTAAATATCATAATAGAGACTATATATATGATCTTTTCTTTATTAGTACCATTATTAAGAATGGCTGAAAAATTACAAATTAACAATTATTTAAATCTTATCCCATTTCCTTCTTTAAACAATAATTGTCTTGTTCTTTAAACTCTTATATCTCTGTTGCATATTGTAGTGAAGGATGATCTAAAAAGAATTCAGTGTATCTTGTTCTATAAGTAGATGCAGAGTAATTTTATGAGAAATACAGAATCACTCGTTTTGTTATTAGTAAAATAAATATTACATGCTCCACTACTACATATTCAGGTTATTATGAGGTTTTAAGTGAAATGATTGATATGAAAATAATGGATATACAAATATAGTGTTCCATTTACTCTATTTTCTTAATATAATTCATCTTTCACTTCCTTTTCCTCTTTCATTAGGACAAAACAATTACCAAATACAAGATTAAGTAAATTAAATAAAGAATAAAAATATTTAAATTTCTCCTCCAACAGATTCATCACTTTTAGATTTATATTTCTTAAACTAAATCTTCATATTTTATGCACTTTACTATCACAAGTTCCATAATGAAGGTATAAAACCACTTGGAATATGGTTTAAAATACATCTGAGCCTCTCTGTGTGTGTGTGTGTGTGTGTGTGTGTGTGTGTGTGTGTGTGTGTATAGTGGGGTGTTATTTGTGTGTAAATCCAACCCTGATTAGAAAAAGAAGAAATAGCATTCCTTATACAAGTCCTGAGGCACCCAAATAAGTATAATTTGCTGTGAAATGTTATGTAACCAGCATACATGTTTTACTGGCAGACTTGAGTTTGAAATGCTCCTTTCCTTCTTATTTTTCCAGCAAATATATACCCTGCTTCACCCTAAAGTTGAATTGTTTGTAAATCCTCTGAAACTATAAAACAGCTCTGTTTTTTAGATTACAGTAACACTAATAGAAAATAAAGTAAGCCACATATGTACCTTTAAAGTGTATAGTGTTCACATAAAAATGAAAATTATATGCAAAATATTATCATTTCAACATGTAATCTAGGTAAAACTTATTAATGAGGTACTTAACATCAATTTGTTTGTTCTCAGTTTTCAAATTCTGGTGTGTACAGTCACAACACATCTCAATTTGAATTCTATATTTTCAAAGTTTTGGTAACATATAGTCCTAGGAAACAATAAAAATATGTCTAACAAAAAATGTTTACTCTGCTTTAGCTTTTACTTAAAATGTTGTTTAATTTAAATAATTTAAATTAAAAATTCAACTCCTTAGGCACATATCAAATGCTCATAGCCACATGCAGCAACAATATTTGACAGTGTTGCTATAAAACTAGGGCAGTATTAAACTCATAAAGCCAAAAAAATGTAAAGACAGCCACTGGCTTTACATTTTTTCAAGGAATTACTTGAAATATCCATTGAGTTTCTATTTAAAAGTATTATTCATTAAAAACAGAGCAGTAACACTTGGTTACAAATGTGATATCTGTGGTATATATTCTCTTATATTTTCCTCATCATATGTGTTAAGTGAAACTTCTCTTAATGGTCATATATTTTCTTCTTTTATTTCCTTATGATAATGTTTAGATAATATCTTGAAGCTAAAATCTATATTCTAACCAGGAAGCCTCAAATCAATTAACTAACTGCGCTACTTGAGGAAACTCAGTTCCTACAGCTGAAACCAAAATTGAAATAATATTATGAGAAAATGTAGCATAAAGGAATTGATTATATGACCATATCTAAATTACATTGTTTTTCTAATGATTTCTAATGAGAATCCAGAACAACAGGAATATACCTGATTAAATAGTAATATCACCTACTGGGTTGTAGATACACTATTGGAAATAGTACATAAACCATTCTAATGCTAAAATTTCAGTTTTATATAAAAAATTCTATTAAATGTTCAGTATGTGCAAGGAAACACTGCAAATCTGGCATTTCATTATAGGCAAAACAACACAGTGTTTGCTGACATGTTATATGGTGTAAGTTTAAAGTGAATATGAAGGTCAAGGCAAATATCAAGCATAAAAGTCTACTTCAGTATCAAGAGTGGCTCTCTATAGCACTTATTTACTAGATAATTTTTCCATTCTGAGTTTGTCTTTTCTATGAGAAACATTCTCTGATCATGACTTCCTTCCACAATGATGGAGTCCTAATGCCATTCATCACAATATTGTGACCATGCATACATCTAATTTTTTAACCCATGGTATTGTGTTATGTGTTGAATTGTATCCCCCTCAAAATGATGTGTTGAAGTCTTAAATCCTGGTGCTTTAGAACACGACTTTATTGGGGAATAGAGTCATTGCAGATGTACTAACTAAGTTAAGATGAGGTCATACAGAAGTTGGATTGGCCCTTAATCCAATATGACCACTTTCCTTATAAGAAGAGAAGAGACACAGAGATAGACATGAGAAGGAAAAACAGTCATATCTAACTGAAAAATATTTTTAAATGATTTTCCTCTTATTTCTTTCACAAACTTATAAGGTGAGGGCTGTTAAAAGCCACCAAAAATTCAGTTGTATATGGTTGCTTCATTAAATGACAACCGTATTTAAATTCCAAGAAAAAACTTTATCCTTTATCATGAAGGAAAATGTAACTCTACAATATCAGACAGTTATTTGAGGAAAACATTCAAAATCTTTTTCTTGTAAAACCTACCCTCTTGGATTGTCTATGCTGGAAATCTTTTTTTTTTTTTTTTTAACTGTTTTTAATTCACTTCCTCAGAACATAGTTGTGTGTGGGGAAAAAAAGTGTGTATGATGCTTGTTACAGTTGACACATACATTTAGAATGCATTTTGGATTAATATCTGTTTGTATTGTGTGAAGCTGTGTCCTTTGGATATTCAACTTTAACAGCCTCAGGGGCCAACTATTTTAGAGAAAGAAACTGGAATTTAGCCAGCCATGATATTTCCACTCAACAGTCATTCACACTTAATGCCTTCCCAGACAAACTGGCATTTGTCTACAATTATATTTGTCAGAAGTGCTTGCTGCCAAACATTATCATTTAGTCATATCTATGAGTATTTTTGACAAAAATTTATAAAACTAATAAGTAGATATAAAAATATAAGAGAAATCTTTTTCAGTTCCCTAAGTCTAATCAAGCACTTTCTCACCTTTACTTAAGATTCTTGTGCTGACAATGAGTATATTGAGCCTGCTTTAGTGATTTCACTACCTCAAGAGAGAGAATCAAAATTGCCCTAAAATAGAGGATTCTAAGAAGCCAAGTTCAACATTTTTTTAAAATTTAATTTAATTTTTCTTTTTTTTTTTTTTTGCGGTACGCGGGCCTCTCACTGTTGTGGCCTCTCCCGGTGTGGCGCACAGGCTCCGGACGCGCAGGCTCAGCGGCCATGGCTCCCGGGCCTAGCCACTCCGCGGCATGTGGGATCTTCCCGGACCGGGGCACAAACCCGTGTCCCCTGCATCAGCAGGCAGACTCTCAACCACTGCGCCACCAGGGAAGCCCCAAGTTCAACATTTTGAAAGATAAAATATAGGCTTCTTACACGGGGCTTTTTATGAGCTTGTGTTTCGAAGAATTCAATTAGCTAATTTTCTCTGATGAGCAGTACTGCTCTATTGAATCTTTTATCCAAAATTCTGTTGATTTATGATAGTCCAAGTAAGGGAATTAAATATACTCTCCACGTTGTCAAGTCTTTTATAAGCCTTTAAAATGTATAGATTTCTTGTGCTTATAAGGCAATTCTGTAGCGATTTCCAGAGATTCTTCAAAATGAACACAGTTGCTTCCATTCTGTTTCATGATTGTAATTCAGTTGACAAATATATAGTTCAAAAGATAATACATCATGATTTTCCAGCAGTGCATGCTGTGGCAGTCCTGCTCTCTTCTGTGCAGCAACCATGAGAACTATTCACAGCTGCAGAAGTTTCCACTGGGGTAGTAATATTCATGTGAGGCTATCTCAAAAATTTGTTCACTTCTATAAATCCAAGGAATAATTATTTACAATAAAGCTATGACAAATTTTATAAACTTAAAGGAAACTATGAAAGTAAGTCTATGAATATGTTTGTTTGAATTCCTGGATGCACTATGTTGTAGGGAATAAGTATTTGCAATTAGTAGAGTACTAATTGTACCCTACTAGAGCAAATGTTAAAGCTTTTAACTTGTAGCCTGAGAAGAGAATACATTACAGAAGTGTTAATGGCCTTAAACAATAGTTGAGTAAACAACATATGTAATTATTCTGTAGGGAAATGCTGCTTAATTAAAACACAGAGTCATTTTATTAGCATACACACCTGCTGCTTATATGGTTCATTTTTTCCTAAAATAACTTAATTCCTGAACAAGGTTCTCTCTCCACTTCATTTCCTTGGGAAATATCCACTTTGAATTTCTGCTTCAGATTTGTTGTCGATATATATATATCACAGGGAGTACATGAATTTATAATGACAACTGGCTCTCTGACTTTATTCTCCTGTATTTCTCCTGTATTTTCTTAAAATATTCAGCATCCGGTCATGACAGCCTGCAGATCGCAGTCTTTTTTTCTGAAGAGCCCATAAGCAAACTTATTGTCTCTACCAAAACAAGAGAATTATTATTTACAAAGGCTTCTGTCTGGCATAATCTTTTTTCAGACTTTCCAAGCTTTCAGCTTCATTCCAAGCTACCTTAAAGGCCACTGCATTTTTTAAAGTTTCTCCATGTTGAAATGAGGTTTATTTTCTACAGTAACGTCAGGCTCTCTGTGAGAGTGCATGTGTGTATTAATATTGTGTTTAATGTAATAAAATTAAATGTTGGGGTGTCTCTTCCCTATTTCTTAATCTACAGTGGTCACTAAATATTTTTTGTATGATTGCACAGAGGAAAAAGTAAGTGTGTGTGCACTTTCATATAGTACCTTTATTTTGTTTTTATATTTGTAGCATTAATATATAGTAGAATGATTGCTAAGTGGAAGAATATGTGACTTTAAATGTTGACAGACATGACCCATTTGTACTTCACAGAATTTAGGCAGTTGAGACTCTCACCAGTACTGCATGGAAATGGCCATTGCTCTTCACTTTCAACAGCACTACATATGAGAAAACATTTCACAGTCTTGGGTAATGTTTAAAATATTTTATCTGATAGTTCATAAATGATACCTTTCTGTTTTTTAATTGTCTTTTTTTGTTATATTTGACTTGGGAATATCTTGAGCAATTACTTTTGCATATCCTTTGCTCTATACATTTTCCTCAATAATAATAGCTCACATTTATTAACTGCTCATGAATGCCAGGCAGGCTTGTTATAAGCACTTTAAATATATTAACTAATCTCTAATCCTCATAATACATCTTTAAAGTAGGAACTGTTAACAGTTCCATATGAGAAAACTGTGGCATGGAAACATTAATAAATTGTTCAAGATCACTTTGGACATAAGTAAGTAATGGAGTCAACAGACCAACTGAGGTGGCTCTAGAGCCCATGTCCTTAACCACTGCCTTGCATGACTACTATGTAATAGACAAGAGTGGACTTGACTTGGTGTTTTTAATGTCCAATACTGAAGATGAGCCCAGAGAATTTTTATAAATCCCAATGTTATTTCTAAGAACATTATGCATTTATTAATCAGATAAATATCACAAGCTTTGTGATTACTTAAAAAGGTTGGAGAGGGAGGGAGATGCAAGAGGGAGGAGATATGGGGATGTATGTATATTTATAGCTGATTCACTTTGTTATACAGCAGAAACTAACACACCATTGTAAAGCAATTATACTCCAATAAAGATGTTAAAAAAATGGAGAGAAAATATGTAAAAAAGGTATAGTCTAACATTGGGAACATGCTTACATAAAATATTTTTAAAATGTTGTTAGTGGTATGATAAATATATCTTAGAAAGGCACAAAGCATTTAGCTGAAATCGTAAGGGACAGCTTATGTATGGTACACAGAATGGTGTTAGTTTCAAGGACTCCCTGTGGATTGGCAAATATGAATAATTTTGGTGGGTGCTGGGCTGTCCCTGGTTGTCTGGTGCCTGGCCCCTGGGGTGATTAGGGTGGGTACCTAGTGGACCTGGAGTGTGAGGACATCATAAGGCAGGTGGTTGAGTGTGTGGACTTAATCGGCTGCTCAAAAAGGGACTGACAGACATCTGGTGAAGACCTCAAAACTGGGTCAAGATAGCGCAAACAAGCAAAAAGCTATTACTATTGAAAGTTATACTGATTTACACATTAAACGAGCATTTGTTTAGTACCCTTAGGTATACACTTATTAGGTATTTGATGTATAGAAATGAATAAGCCCATGTTCTCAGCTTTTGTAAAGTGCAGACAGTTGATAATCACACAAATATACTCATTTGTATTTTAGAATGATCTCCCAGGAAGCACAATGAAACTTGAATAGAGACCCTCAAACTCTAGAGACATTAATAAGGTTAAAATTTTTCCTTACAATACAATCTAGAGTTAATTTGCCCAGAACTGCAAGGGACTATCCCTTCCATGTGGTTCCTTGGGGTCTGATTTTCTTCTATTTTGCTTTGCCAGGAGAGTTTTAGTTTCTTCATCAAGGTGAAGTTGGTTGGCCAGTAACGATTCCTCATTTCATGAGGAAATATCAAACAAACTTCAATTGAGAAATATTTTACAAAATATTTGATTTGAAGTCTTCAAAATGTCAAGATTAAGGAAATCTAAGAAATACTGAGAATGTATTCTAAATTAAAGGAGATTACAATGTGTAACAAATAAAATAAGCATGTGATTAAGAATAGTATCCTAGACCAAAAAAACTAGCAATAATAGAAGTATTCGGACAATTGATAAAATTTGAATCAAAACTGGAAAATAGATAATAGTAATATATTAGTGTTCAATTTCCATATTTCTATAATTTATGGTTACATAAGAGATTACCTTTGTTCTTAGGGAAATACATTCGGAAGTATTTAAGTTTAAGGGACATGCGATCTCCAATTTACTCTCAAATGATTAAGAAAAATTATTTATATATAGTTATAAACATATATATATTTCATACATAAATATTTACATATGTGGGATATATATATATATATATATTTGTGAGAGTGTGTAACTATATACAGAGAGTACAAATATGTACTCTGTGTGTGTATAATATGCACATGGGGGTCAATTGAATTTGGCAACTTTTCTGTAAATTTGAAGTTTTGTTAATGTAATAATTCACAGAAATTATTAAAAGACATAAAATGAGAGGAATCGAATGTGGAAAAACAGGGAGTCTAAGGGGAGGAGCATCGAGCAATGGTAGTAGCCTAGAGTCTGTGAAACAATTTTTTAAAGAGAAACTCCTAAAAGTGTGCAGATGTAGAACAGCTGTATAACAAGAGAACTTTTATCACAAGGATGTCTAATATTCAACTTTATATTATTCCATTGCTTCAGTATTAATCCCCTTTGTCACTTTGTTTTCTCCAATTCAACGAAGTTGGCTGCAGTTTAATAACCCTTTGTGAGAGGTTTTCTTTCTTTTTAATATTATGAGAGGAGACTTACATGTGTAGGTTGAATAAAGGCAGAAGGAAGAAGAAAGCCTCACTAAATGAGATGGAAATTAAATTGAATTTCAGCAGCATTTTTTTATTTATTTGGGACAAAAAGTAAACCCCCAAGAATTTGCAGACATTTAAAAAATGTTATTTGATTTCTCATAGAACCTGTGGAGAGGAAACTATTTGTAATTTTATTTAATTGTCAAGGAGCAGGAGAGTCTCTGCTGATATCTGATTCCCAAAATAGTTATAGTCTACACAAAAGAGTAATCTAAAATGGTGATTAGGGGATATGATCCCAAAGTAGAAAGATAACCAGAGAAAATGTAGCCAATAAAAGCAAAGGGAACAAATAAATATTTTTTCGGGTGAATAGAGAAGACAGTGGAGATAGACAGAAAAATCCACTGTATTTACCTACTTAGCAACTTTTTAAGAGCTTGGTGTACAATATGGTGAAAGTACTGGTTTCTGGGCGTTGGCAAATGAATTTGAGTTTAACTTGTGAATCTGAGATATGTGGGTAAATTTCTTAGGAACTCTTATTGTAAAGGTTCATGTTATCACCCATCATACCTAACAATCCAACAGAACCCTCTGGTTAGCAGCTCTACCTGATTGTTTTTCAGGTAGTTTTCCTCCTCTTCCACCAAAACACTTTTCAGAGCTCCTAGATGACTTTACTTATCACGGCATGTTTCTAACATATACATCGCGAAAATCTCTACTACTGCAGTTCTGCCCAATTTATCTTCCTTTTCTGTCTCCCATCTGAGACCTTTAATTTTTCCTTTAATAAGGGTGGTAAAAAAAAAAAAAATCCTCATTTAATCATCTGCACACTGCCAGGATATAATAAAAGCTCCATAAGTAATTATTGAATGAATAAATTCTTACTATTTACTAAATATTTGTTGAGAATAAATTTACCAAACCTGAACTCCTACAAAGGAGAATTGGTGATTGGCAAAACTGCTAAGAATGGGGCCTCCCTGGTGGCGCAGTGGTTGAGAGTCCGCCTGCCGATGCAGGGGATACGGGTTCGTGCCCCGGTCTGGGAGGATCCCATATGCCGCGGAGCGGCTGGGCCCGTGAGCCATGGCTGCTGAGCCTGCGCATCCGGAGCCTGTGCTCCGCAACGGGAGAGGCCCGCATACCACAAAAAAAAAAAAAAAAAAAAAAAAAACTGCTAAGAAGAGAAATCTGCTGTTTGGTAGCACCAAAAAAGGCTGGAGCACAGAGGCCCTTGAGATGCCTAGAGATAGGTTCACACACCAAACATCCTGTGAGGACAAGCAGGAAACAAGGGACAGGAGGTCCCTGTTTTCAGCCCTGCTTAGGCTCACTGGAGCAAACCCAGGAAAAAACTCTGCAAAAATCATCACTTGTAAAGTGCCTGCCACAAAGTTATCTACTGAACTTGAATACTTGGCAGAAATCGACTGCCAGGCACCACAGAACACAATTACTAGCTTCTATAAATTTATACTTATTAAATTGTTGAACAACTTGAAAATCTTGGACATCCATTTGTATAGATTTTGAGCTTTTTTTTATTGGACAGTAATATAATGTGTGAAAATTTTTTTCTTCAAAAGGAGGAAAGTGTGTTATTTCTCTAGGAGAAATCAAGACACCTTTAAGCTTAGCCAAAACTCTCACTATCCACAGCGCTGTGCATATTTTTCCAGCCTGTCCCTAGCTTAAAATAAATAAAAGAGAAGATAAAACCACATTTATAACCAGCTCCTTTACTCTTGTACACATTTTTCACATAGATTCAGAAATATGTGAATAATTCATAGCTCAAATGTGCTACCATTTCAATTAATAACACCACATTGTGGTTGCTGCTTTGTTAGAAACTAGATGTTACAAATAATTGTCTCCTAGACCCTCTCTCTTTTCACTTTCCACAAATCACCCTTTTTAAAGGCCCAGATCTGAAGGTCTGTATGTTTCTTTTAAATTTATGAAAATACTCTAAGAATTTCAGAATTTCTCTCAGTGGCATTTTTCAAATTGGTATATCGTGAGTGTTATTTCTGGCCCTTCCCTTTTACATTAGCAAGTATTTATTAGGACTTTTCCTTTGCCAGAAATTTTACAAGCATATTTCATTTAATCCTCATAATGCTCTAAGGGGGTTTCTATTATTTATTTTGCTTTACCGATGAGAAAAATGAGTTTCAGGGAGTTTTACTAATTATTCTAAGGTTACACAGCAGAAAGGTGACAAAACTAGGAATTTAGTCCAATCCAGGCAATCTGACATCAGGGCTTATATGTACACTTTACACTACTCTGTCCCTCCCGATTTCTTGTCAGGTGATAATGATGTTAAACATATGATTACTTTTGACTGACTGGACCAAACTGTAATAGCATAATAGATTAGATTACAATAACTTAACCTGTTCCCTTGCAGAAAATAAATAACAATTATATTGATGAGGCAGAGGAACAATCCCCACATAATACAGTCTAACAGTTCTCAAAGTGCTGTCCCCAGACCCACAGCATCAGCATCACATGAATACTTGTTAGAAATGCATATTCTTGAGTCCCATCCTAGACTAGTGAATAAGAAATTCTGGGGAAACAGCTATCTGTGATTTCACAAACCCTCAAATGAATCCTATAAATATTAAAATATTAAAAACAGTGCTACGGGCAAGGGATCAGCAAATTACTGCACATGATGCAAACTTAGCCCTCATTTAATTGTTTTTATGGTTTTAATATTTTATTGTGGTAAAATATATACGGCATAAAATGTTATTTTAAACATTTTCAAATGTGCAATTCAGTGATATAACTACATTCATAATATAATATGACAACCATCTATTTCCAAAAATTTTCCATCATCTAAAACAAAAATTCTGTACTCATTAAGCAATAACATCTCTTTACTCCTCCTATCAGCCCTTGGTAATTTCTAGTATATTTTCTGTATGTATGAATTTCCCTATTTGAGGTATTTCATATATGTGGAATCATACGACATTTGTCTTTTTGTGTCTTGCTTATTGCACATATCATAATGTTTTCAAGGGCTATCATATTGTAGCATATATTAGAACTTCATTCATTTTTATGGTTGAATAATATTTCTTCCTATTTATATACCACATTTTGTTCATCCTTGCATCTGTCAAGGACACTTGGGTTGTTCCTACCTTTTGGCTATTGTGAATAATGCTACAATAAAGGTTGATACACAGGTATCTGTCTGAGTCACTCTTCTCCCTTCTTTTGATTATATACCAAGGAGTAGATTGCTGGATCATATGTTAATTCTATGTTTAGCTTTTTGAGGAACTGCCAAACAAATTTCCACGGTGACTGTATCATTAAATATTCCCACCAGAAAAGTAAGGGTATTCCACCTTCTTTACATCTCAGACAACATGTTCTTTCACACTTATTTTTTTAAAAAAATCCATTATAACCATCCTAAGAGATGTGAAGTGCTATCTCATTGGGGTTTTGATCTGTGTTTCTTCAATTACTGATGATGTTAGATGTTAAGCATCTTTTCTTGTGCTTATTGGGTATTTGTATATCTTCTTTGAAGAAATGTCTAGACAAGTCCTTTGCATACTTTTAAATTGGGTTGTTTGTCATTTTACAATTGAGCTGTAGTTATTTATATATTTTGGATATTAAATTCTTATTAGATATATGATTTGCAGTTATTTTCTCACATTCTGCATGTTGTCTTTCACTGTCTTGATAATGTCCTTTGATGCACAAAAGTTTTAAATTTGGATGAATTCCCATTTATCTATTTTTCTTTAGTTCCTCATTCTTTTAGTGTCACATCTAAAAATCCATTGCCAACTTTAAGTTCATAAAGATCTACCTC
Source organism: Hyperoodon ampullatus (assembly GCF_949752795.1). Lineage (NCBI taxonomy): Eukaryota > Metazoa > Chordata > Mammalia > Artiodactyla > Ziphiidae > Hyperoodon > Hyperoodon ampullatus. Next base: position 186,601,132 of record NC_136914.1, read on the forward strand.
TGTGTTTCCTTCTAAGAGTTTTATAGTTTTACTTCTTAAGTGTTTTGGTCACTGATCCATTTTGAGTCTTTTTTATTTTTTTACATAATGTGAAGTAGAGGTTCACATTCATGCTTTTGCACGTAGAAATCCAGTTGTTCCAGCACAATTTGTTGAAAACTGTTGCTCCCCATTGATTAGATTTGGCAGCCATGTTGAAAACCAGTTCCCATAAATGTGTAGATTTAATTCCAGACTCAATTCAGTTGATCCATATGTCTATCCTTATGCCAGTACCATGCTGTTTTATTACTGTCACTTTTTAGTAAGTTTTGAAATAGTGAACTATGTGTCTTTCAACTTTCTTTTTCTTCAGGAGTGTTTTGCCTATTTGAAGTCTTCTGGAATTGCATACGAATCTGAAGATTGGCATTTCCATTCCTGCAAAATGACTTGGAATTTTGATAGAAATTTTGTTGAATCTTTAGATAGCTTTGGGTAGTGCCATCTTAACAATATTATGTCTTTCCATTTATATAGATGGGATGACTTTTTTTTAAAAGACATTTCTTTCATCAATGCTTTATTGTTTCCAGTGTACAAGTTTTCATCTTCATTAAATTTATTCATAGGTGTCTTAGTCTTTAGATACTGTTGTAAATGGAATTAGTTCCTTAATTTTCTTTTTTGATCATTCATTGAAGGTGTAGAGAAACACAAGTAACTTTTGTGTTGACCTTGTAAAATGCAATTTTGCTGAATTTGTTTAATTTACTCTGATAGCTTTCTGTTGGATTCTTTTGGATTTTCTCTATGTAGGATCATGCCATCTGCAGAGAGAGATAGTTTTACTTCCTTTCCTGTTTGGCTGCCTCATGTTTATTTTCCTTGTTAATTGTTCCACAAGAATTCCAGAACAGTGTTGACTGGTGAAAACAGGCATCCCTGACTTTTCTTGGTGTTAAGGAAAAGCTTTCAGCCTTTACCTCATTTAAAATACCTAACAGGTTAGCTGTTAGGTATTTTATAAATTTCCTATGTAGTATGGAAGAAGTTAGCTTCTATATCTAGTTTTCTGTTTTTTTTTTATCATGAAAGGGTTTGGATTTTGTCAAATATCTTTTCTGTGTTGATAAAGTTGCTCATTTTTCTCTTCTATTAATGTGCTGTATTCCATTGATTGGTTTCCTTACGTTGAATTACCTTTGTCTTCCTGTTGGTCATGGTGCATAATCCTTTTAAGGGATTTGGTTTGATAGTAGTTGGGTGAATATTTTTGCATCTACGTTACGAAGGCTATTTGTCCATAATTTTCTTTTGTTGTGATGTCTTCATCTACATTTGGAATAAGTGTAATGCTGGCCTCATAGAATGAGTTAGGATGTGTTTCCTCCATTTCTATTTTTGGAAGAGTTTGAAAAGAATTTGTGTTAGTTCTTTAAAGGTTTAGTAGAATTTACCAGTGAAACTGTCTAGTACTAGTCTTTTCCTCTTTGGGAGATTTTTTATTACAGTTGTAATCTCTTTGTTATTCTTTTGTTAAGGTTTTAAAATTTTCTTCTTGAATTAGGTAATCTGTGTGTTTCTAGGAAATTTGCCAATTTCTTCTGGTTATCTAATATATGGTACACCATTTTTTATATTATTCTCTTATAATCTTTTTAATTTCTATAAAGTCAGTAGTAATGACCCCAATTTTGTTTCTGATTTTAGTTTTTTTCTTTTTTTTCTGTCAGTCTAGCTAAAGGTTTGTCTATTTTGTTGATCCTTTCATAGAAACAGTGTTTTTTTTCATTGTTTCTATTTTTTTTCTATTCTCTATTTAATTTATTCCCATTCAAATCTTTATTTTCCCTCTTCTGCTAGTTTTGAGTTTAGTTTCCTCTTCTTTAACTGGTTCATAAAGGCCTAAAATTATATTACTGATTTGAGATCTTATTTTTTTAAATGTAGGCCTTTACAGCTATAAATGTGCCTCTGACCAATGCTTTTACTTCATCTCATGTTTAATATATTGTGTTTTCATTTTTATTTATCTCAAAGTATTTTCTATTTTCCCTTCTTTGACCTACTGGTTAAGAATATTTTGTTTAATTTCCACACAATTATGTATTTTCCAGTTTTATTTCTGTTGTTGATTTCAAGATTCATTCCATTATGGTCTGAAGAGATACTTTATATGATTTTAATCTTTTAAAATTTATTATGACGCTTTTTGTGGGTTAACTTATGGCCTATCATAGAGAATTGGTATTCTGCTGTTATGGAGTGTTCTATATATGGCTAGTAGATATAGAGGCACACCTAGGAGATATTGCAGGTTTGGTTCCAAAACACTGCAATAAAGGGAATATCACAATAAGGAGATTCACACAAAATTTTTGGTGTGACTGATAAGACTTACTTTTTGGTTACTGATAAGACTTACTTCTGCCATTTTGCTATTTGTTTTTGGTATGTCTTACACAGTTTGTCTGCCATTTCTTCCCTTACTGCCTTCTTTTGTGTTTAGTTCATATTTTTTGTACTGAAATGTTTTAAATCCTTTCTTATTCCCTAATGTGCATATTTTTTTAAATATTGTCTTTGTACTGACATGCAGATTGCTTAAAATTCTATGTTTAAAACCATCTAGTTTTTTAAAACCAACATAACTTCAATAGCATCAAACACTGTTCCTATACAGTTGGTCCCCCACTGTATGTTGTTTCAAAAATTATAGCTATATTCATTGCATGCCAATCATCATAGATTTAAAATTATTTTAAAGCATTTTTCTTTTATATCATATGGGAAATAAAGCTGTCACTACACACCAAAAATACAGTAATACTGAGATGTATAATTCCCTAAGTAGTTAACTTTTCTGGAAATCTTTATTCATCTGTCTTCAAGTTAATGTCTTGTGTCCTTTAATTTCAACTTGAATGACTCCCTTTGGAACTTCTCACAGGGCAGGTGTACTAGTTATGAACCACCTCAGCTTTTGTTTATCTTGAATATCTTAATTTCTCTCTCATTTTCGAAAGAGAGTTTTGCTAGATATAAAATTATTGATTGACATTTGTTTCTTCTTTATTTCAGGACCTTAAATACATCTTTCCTGGCCTCCATGGTTTATGATGATAAATTAGCTCTTAATCTTATTAGGGTCCCTTGTACATGATGAGTTGATTCCCTCTTGCTGCTTTTAAGATTGTCTCTTTGTTTTTTGGCTTTCAACAATTTGACAAAAATGTGTCACAGTGTATATCTCTGAGTTTATCCTATGTGAAGGGTGTTGAGTTTCTTGAATTTGTATGGTCATATATTTTCTCAAATCAGGGAAGTTTGCAGCTATTATTCTTCAAATATTCTTTCTGCCCCTTGTTCTTTGCTTCTGGGATTCCTATGATGTGCGTGTTGATCTGCTTGTGGTGGTTGTCTCAAAAGACCCTTTGGCTCAATTAACTTTTCTTCATTCATTTTTTCTTTTTGCTCCTCAGGCTGGATTTAAGTTGCTTGTTTTCTTGATTCAACATTGGCTTTGTTGCTATAAATCTATGACTGTTTTCCAGATTTCTGGCAATGTTGTTTCTAAGAGTTCCTGCTTGTTTTTGATGTTTCTGTGGAGGAAGAGGAAGTTGGAATTGCTTCATACAACATTTTGCTGATGTCACTCACCTCCACCTATTCTATTAAGTAAAGTTTGTCAGAATACAACCATTTCCATTCATCCACATATTCTTTTTTTCTTAAGTTTTAAAAAAAGTATTTATTTATTTATTTTTGGCTGTGTTGGGTCTTCATTGCTGCATGCGGGCTTTCTCTAGTTACGGTGAGTGGGGGCTGCTCTTTGTTGTGGAATGCAGGCTTCTCATTGTGGTAGTTTCTCTTATTGCGGAGCGTGGACTCTAGGCGGATGGGCTTCAGTAGTTGTGGCATGTAGGCTCAGTAGTTGTGGCTCACAGACTCTAGAGTGCAAGCTCAGTAGTTGTGGTGCACAGGCTTAGTTGCTCCGTGGCATGTAGGATCTTCCCGGACCAGGGCTCAAACCTGTGTCCCCTGCATTGGCAGGCAGACTCTTAACCACTGCACCACCAGGGAAGCCTGTCCACATATTCTTTACGGCTATTTTTATGCTACAATTTAGTTGAATTGTTGCAGCAAAACCATGTAGCCTACAAAGTTAAAATAGTTACTATCCAGTACATTACTGAAATGTTTGCTGACTCCTGCTATAGGCTATTGAGGGCCAGAATTAGAATAGTCCAAATAGAAACTGTTGTATAGCCCCTTTTTTTAATATACATCTTCAGATTTAATAAGAATCTACATTTTTTTGAGTACTTAGAATGTACCAAAGAGTTTTGATCTCTTCCTTGAAATTTTACCTGTTTTGGTTAAAAAAACAAAACAAAACTGGAAAGAACATTTCAGAAATGTTCTGACTCAGCAAGCTAGTGAATCTTAGGACTGAGATTCAAACAAGGTGTGGCTGATTCCAGCACCAAGCGTCCAATCATTTGAATCATATATTTTAGATAAAATTGGTCTGTCTCCATAACAAAAGCACTGGGATTACACTTGACCTGTAAATCAGTTGTATATAAAGACGTTATTATCACGCCAGTTTGTTTCAGAAGAGCTTTGGTATTCAAAGCTCAAAGCTAATATCCTGAGTGTCAGTTAGAGCCAAGAGTGAGCCTGTGATGTCATCACTACACCCACCGCTGCCACTAGTAAGCACAGAGTTTTAGAATGGCCAGTTTATTTGCCTGGTCTTTATTAACCCAGTCAACCTAAATATGATGTTAGATTTAATCATAATAATGAGCCTCCTTTTTATAGTAGCATAGATGGAGGTTAGAGTGTTTGTTCCTTATATCTCTAATGACACATTATATATAGTATAATTGTATTATTTCAGATTATATTACATCATGTCAAAATACATAATTTAAGAAACTGAATACAAAACTCCAAGCTGGTTTGGCCAGATCCACACTGTTTCCTTTATCCCTAACTAAGGTAGAATAAATTGTCAGAGTCTCCAAAAATAGCTTTCATTGAAGTGGATGGAACTTCTAAGATCATCAGTGACTTTTACAAGGATTTTTATAACATTATTCTTCAATAGTAAACCATCAATTTAGTTAGTGTTCTATTTGCATCTTTAATACGGATATTTCATAGCAATTTCAAGAAAAAATTATGAAGGCAAAATGAGAGAGAAGAATTAACATTACACATGTTCCATTTCCATTAACTTCCACTGTCTCCAAAAAGAAATTTAGATAGTAGCAGCATAACTAATGGAAACAGCACTGAATTCATAGCAGAATTCATAGTGCTGAATTCTGCTCATAGTTTTGATAATAATTAACTTGTTAAACTTGGGTAAGTAGTGGCCAGTGTGTTCCAGGTTCTTCAATGATAAAATTATTATATAAGAAGATATTATATCAGTGCAAGATGTACCTCATATGATTGTTCAAGTGGCTAAAGAGACTCCTCTAAATTAAATGTGTCTCCCCAACTCCAATATGCCCGCTTGTGGGTTCATTCTGTACTTAGCCTTGTTATCAGACTTGCAGACCTACATTGTAACTGCTTATTTACTTCTCTGAGTTCTCTTGTTATTGGTTTTTTTTTTTTTTTTTTTTTTCTTTTTTTTTTTTTTTGCGGTATGCGGGCCCCTCACTGTTGTGGCCTCTCCCGTTGCGGAGCACAGGCTGCGGACGCGCAGGCTCAGCGGCCATGGCTCACGGGCCCAGCCGCTCCGCGGCATATGGGATCCTCCCGGACCAGGGCACGAACCCGTATCCCCTGCATCGGCAGGCGGACTCTCAACCACTGCGCCACCAGGGAGGCCCCCTTGTTATTGGTTTTTGAATACTATTTTTTTCATTTGTCTTTTTAAAATATCTGGTACATAGTGGGCCCTCTACAAATATCTGTTCAGGAAAAATATATAATCTCTATTATTCATTCCATTCTGAAACATACACAGACATACATACACACACGCATACATAGATAGATAAGTGACAGGTAAGTAGGTGGGTGGATAGGTAGATAGATAGGTAGATAACAGATAACCAAGGTTAATGGCTGCAGATTTTTATAACAGAATCAAAGTGTTTATTGTTGTTGATTTTGTTTGAAATTAACTGGCATAATTGATTTCACTGACAAATAATATCTATATATCTGATATTATTATCCCTGACATATGTTAATTAGATGTTTGTATGAATGTCTCGCATCATCACTTCTCACCTCAGTGATCCTTAGAGATATATTTACTTACCAGAATAAAAAGTAATTTCTCCTAAGCAAGTCTATTATGAATTTGTAAAAGATGTTTTTTTCCAGTGATAACTTCAAATGTCATTGAACATATTTAAATAGAGCTTTATATCACATACCTTATGTTCAAGTCTTAGTGTGCAACCAAATGGACCTAATGAGGCAAAAAGAATCAGGCTTCCCAAAATAATCATAATCCTATATTACCTCTCAAATAAGGTTTCAATTTATACATTCTAGACAAGTATGTTTTTACATTAAATGCAGTATACTGTCAGTCATTTTTCTGGTTTACACTTGTTTTGGTGTCCATCTTTGTTCACGTAGATGGCTCTGAAGGTGATAAAGCATCTGTGTGTCTAACTATATCTCCTTTCCTGTTTCACATCCTACAGAAGCATTTCCCTTTCACTCAGACTGTTCAAGTACTCCTATTTGTATATAAACGCTTCACGATAATTTTCTCTTTTCCCTCTAAGGCTACATCATGATACTTCCTCTACCTAGTTTTATATATTTAGGGAGTGTCACAGATTTTCCTGCCAAGGGGGAGAGGGTAGGTAAGGGTAAAACTTCCCATATTTTTTCTCTAGCCATAAACTAGTGGTATTTATTTTCTCTTAAATCACAAAGGATGATTGCTGTAGCACTGCTTCTAAGGCCTACTTTCTTCTTCAAAAACCCTGTAAATTGAAGTGGATAGGCAGTTTCGAGTAATAATAAAAAAGTAATGTATTGGCCTTGACATCTGTGGTTTGTAGATTCTAGTCTCTAAATTCTCTAGCTTGTAATGTTTATTAGATAACCCATGTAAAGTGTTCATACCTACTTTATGCTAGTTTCATCATCTATAGAATGTGCTGTTGAGCAGAGGTAAGAGTGCATTGCCTGTATGTGAATATGCACTTAGATAGATTGAATGATAGATGGATGATACACAGATAGATAGATAGATAGATAAATACATACATACTTTACAAAGTAGTTTTTACAATGTAGTTCTCCCATCACAATATGCTCCTTTAGCTATACATCTCCTGCAGAAAGAGATAAAGTTATTAAAATGTTATTTTTACAGTTGCCTGTACAAAGACAAATTACAGAGAAATGCTGTTCTTCTTCAGAAATAGTATTTGTAAACAAATTTTTTAAATTAGACAAACCAAATTAGTACACTATGAAATAATTTTTTTTTGTTTTTAATCAGCGAACATAGATGATTAACTTATTCAGTAAGTCTTTCAGAAGAGTGTTTTTTTTTTTTTTTTTTTTTTTTTTTGCGGTACGCGGGCCTCTCACTGTTGTGGCCTCTCCTGTTGCGGAACACAGGCTCTGGACTCGCAGGCTCAGCGGCCATAGCTCACGGGCCCAGACGCTCCACTGCATGTGGGATCCTCCCGGACCGGGGCACGAACCCATGTCCCCTGCATCGGCAGACGGACTCTCAACCACTGCGCCACCAGGGAAGCCCCAGAAGAGTGTTAATATCAAATTTATTATAGTGTTTAATTTGTTCAAAGCTCAGTTCTTACAAAAATCAATGCTGAAATCCTGACAACTCTGAGGGGAACTTAGTATCAAATCTATATATACTATTCTTCCATTTGCACAAGACCTGATTTGTAGAAAAATTAAATGTGAAATTTTGTTAGTCATATGTGCTTTATAATCATTTCTATAAGAGAAAGGTTTTCTTGTGGCTTCTAGAAATAAATATCACATATCTAAAATAAATAATTGGAAGGCCAAGAGAAATTTGTGTTCTCTTTCATTTTTACAGCTAGGGAAAGAAAAAGTAAGAAGTAGCATAATTTAGAGGGCAAAATATCCATTGAAATAATATTTTATAAAATGAAATATTGACTTAAAATAAAACAAATGGATGTGTTTTTAGATGTGTATGTGTAAAGATGGATACTGTGGATACCTGATGGCTTCCTTGGTTAAGCCACAACTACTGAGCCTGACAAATGTAATATATGCAATTCTAAAATGGTGGTTAGCTCTCATTCCTGAGCTCATATTATCAGTGGGTTTCATTTCACATTTGGAGGCATCCCATTATTTGGGGAACTGGAAAACAGATGTATCTGTGAATTGTCTGTATACCTATTTTGAGCTGCCACATGTAAATAATGTAGACATTAAGCATATTATGGCATTCTATCTACTGCTCACATGGCAGAAAATATCCAGGAAGTAGTCAGAGGGGCATATGCATACTTGTTAAGTAGTCTGGCTCTCCAGTAGTCAAGCAAGTATTGCTGAATTTGTTTCACTCTTGAGAAATCAAGCTTATAGTTGAGTTACACAATCCAATAACAACTCTCTTCGAGTACTTGAGGTAATTTACATAAATAAACATACAATAAAATTAAACCTTTTATCATTCCCACTTATAAATGAGGAAACAAAAGTCTGAGTTATTTAAGTAACCAAAATTACAGTCAGACAGTGTCCATGATTAAAAATTCTGTCTGGTCCCAGAACTGTGTTCTTCAGATAATATTTTTGCATAGTTACAAACCTGAGTACACAGAGTTCACAGTGAATCCTCTGCTGACCTTTGGAGGTTCCATGCAAACAAAAGTTTGTCTATAGTTTCATTTTCTACCAGTTTACATTAATACATATCAAACCAACTAGGCAATCCAGTAACATATATGTACATAATATATATAAAAAGTAATATGTATATAAATGATGGATGGATGCATGGATAGGTAGATAAATACAGAGATAAAAGTAAAATCCATCAAATGAACAAAAGTATATCTTGGCATCAAGAAGAAGAAGCTCTGCGTGTTTTTGTTTTTAATGTAGGAATTCTGTCAGGCAAACACAATTATCTAAAATAAAAACACTCAATCTTATTTCCTAAGATAGATTTCTACTTCAGGTGGCTTACAGCTCTAAAATGGATCTACATCTAGGAAAGATAAGAATATTGTTAATAGAGATATTTCTGACTAGCAGTAAGTCCAATATGGACTTACTTATCATGTCTTTGTATGAAAAGTGAATCCATTCAGATGCACAGGATAGCAGTGTTCAAGGATATATTCTGTTAATAGAGCAATATTCAACTAAAACTTTAATGGTTCCATTTTAAATCTTCCAACCTATAGAGGGTTTGGGGTTTTTGTTGTTGTTTTTGCTTAATTGCTTTTTCAGGACTGTAAGGCACTTGGGCATTCTTACTTTAAATAAAATTATCTGCATTTATTTTCAACATTTCTGTCAAGGTTAAATGCAGGTGACAACACTATTTTATTTTCGACTTGAATGTTCTGTAAAAGCTGGATATCAATCCTCAACACACAGACAAACATACATACACACATACAAAGGCACACTGGCCTTTTTATTCAGTTCATTAATTTGTTCACTTAAATTGGCTCACAACTGTACACACATACAGATACACACACACTCAGGAAGGAATGGCTTTTGTAAAACACTATTTCCCATTAGTATTTCATTTATCTGTGCTTGATTTTTTATGGCTTATTGTTTTCCACCTCTAACACTTTTATTTTAAGAAGAAAAAGAAAGTAGGTATTTGGACCAAAGATATAAGGCCTGTGTTACTTTGAATGGTTTTTCTCACTCAGAATATGCACTAGCTGTTTCAGTTCTTATTTTCATATTTATTGGATGAGTTTGTCTAATTGTCCTACAAAACTTCAGGGAAAACTGGACACCATATACACTATTTTTCAGGTGTATTTATAAACATCATTAGGAAATATAGAAATGTTTCAGAGGGAATTTATAAAAGTTAGAACTCATGTTAGGTTAGTTTTAACCTCAGGTTATCACATGAACATTATAGTCACTAAGTATGACTCATACTGAAGTACCCACTGATGGAGTTAATAGATAAAAAGCTGCTCAATCACCAAGATCAATAACATATATCATCATTATTCAAATTCTCAGTTGACTGCTCCTACCTCATCACCTCTTCCTCCACCACTCAAACACGTGCACACACACACACACACACACACACACACACACACACACCTATCTCACAAGTACACTCTCATGGGTTTATCAAAGGTAATCCCACTGCTTCCATTCATTAAATAATTGAGCGAAAATAATTGTGTGAGAAAAATTGTTGTGTTATTATTGGCAATTAACTCATGAATTTAGAAATAGTCTGCCTGCATCTTAATAATATTTGATTTTAGAAAATTAATCCACAAAAATTGGAGAGGATAGCAATGCCCTATCATAGGGTATCCATGAAGATTAAGAGTAAAATAAATTGGTGTGACTATGGGTATATAGTAAAGACTCAACTTAGGCTGAATACTCCTTTTTCCCTTTAAAAAAGGAAATGATATGCTCTGGTACAGCTCTTTTTATAGTTGCCCACAATATTGATATTTTATAAGTAAAACTTTGAAAAGTTTTACCTGGATTTATGGGTCAGCTTTCTTCCATAGAGGATTCAATACGCTGCATAAAAACACTTTGCTCTTTGGAATCAAAAAATGGAATTATTTGATTATATATTCAAGCTAGTTTTGTTCTTTTACATATATAATATTTGACTGTTCAGCAGTCCACTTGAATTATTAGAATGGGTTAATCAGATTCAATAATTATACTTCCAAGCAGCACTAACCCATAAGTTAAGACTTAAGACTTTTATTTTTAGATCTGTCACTCATTAGCTCTGGGTTTGGGGACAATTCATTTATTCTCTTAACTCGTCCTAAATAATTTAGCATTGCTTTCTTTGGAGTGATTGAACTTAGATGCACTCTTTGGAGCTTCATGGGTTTTATTCTCAAACCAGGAAATCGTTTTTTTAAAAAAGTAAGGGGGAAAAAAAAGCTATAGGCAAAAATGATCTATTGCCATCTCAGAGCAGGAGTAGAAAACTGAAAAGCCTACATTGGATACAAGAAATTAAAATGAGGGAAGTACCCTGGGTGTGAAAAACAATAGCTGAAGCATGACAATAAATGATAAATGTCACCATTGTCACAATTAAAAACACTATTGAATGCTGGGCATTAAAGATTAATGGAGAAAACATCTGCCTAACTATGGCAGCAGCTATTAAGACTTATGACTGTCTATGAAGAATATGAGTAGATATTCTGTTTTTTCAAGATGTAACAGAAATTAAATTGTTCATGTGAAAAATTCCCATTTTTTATATTTTAGTTACTAACTTGTTTAAAAATGTAGTGATGTCTTTTAGTCAAACAAATATAGTGTCAGCCTAAAGATAACCAGTTTTTCATCCATCAAAATCCAGCTTTCCATTTGTTACTTGAATTTTCTTTATAACATTACAAAGAAGTGATTTCTTCTGCTTCAAAAAATGTATAGATGGAATTATTGTTACTTTTTTTGGCAGGTGTTTCCACATTTGTAAAATTTCCATCTTAAAAATTTACTTTATATATTTTGATAGTACTGTCCTGACTGTTAAAAAAAGAACAAAACGTTGCTCACTACCCCGTTCTATAAGGATTAAGTCATAAACTACTACAGTTGCTGACTGACAGTGCACTGAGAGGGAATTAAGATGGTAACAGGACAAGGAACTCTGTGCTTTAGACAAGCTGGCTCCTTAGAGAGTTAGATGTATATCTCAGGAAGAATTTTAATGAACACAGATTCTTGTATCTTCCCATACATAGAAAGGCACTAAAATCATTGACTTGAGATATCTGTTCTTTGTGACTAGCAGTAATCTTTTACCAAGATGTATGCTCAAATGCACGCATTCCTTAGCCAAAAAAAATTATATATAAACTGGCTTCCCCTTTACCTTTTCAGACCAATTTCCTCAGAGCTACTGAGAGACTGTCTCCCAGGCTTTGGTTCTCAGTAAGACCCTGAATAAAACTTAAAGTCACAACTATTATGTTGTGTGTTTTTCTTTAAATTGACACTACCATTCTTACATATATTTGTTAGGTTCATCTCCTAAAGTAACATTGAAGAAGCCTGCTAATTTTTCTGCTTTAATGTATTTAAGTATCACATTCCTGTACTCCTAAAATATCCAAGTCTTTTCTTCATTTATTTCACAGATATAGTTGGATTTTCTTCACCATCCCGATAGATCTCCTCTGACATGATAAAACCATTTTATGTTCTCCTACTATAGAGATAGAGCCAGAGCATAGTGCAGAAGGACTATTAATTCACCACATATCACAACCACTGTATGTAAATAATCTTTGTTTTGAGAAATATTTGGTTATTCAGATTAAGTTCTACATCTGTTATGTTAGGATTTTAAAAATTTTCTGAAAACTTTACTAAAAGTTAAATAAAACACATCACAATCATTGTAAATATAACATTAGCATTTTTAAAGGCATGCGCCATTTCTCTTTTTCCTGTTTCATAAACTCATTCTGAGCCACAGTTCCACTCTCTTCTCTTGAGTAAAATAAACATATTTTAAAGTGACGTTAATTATTTCTTATGTCTACCACTCCATCCACAGTAAGCAATTTGTTCCACAATTGTCTGAATGAACAGAATGTCTTTTATATCAGCTCCCTACACTCCTGCAAGGCTGTTGGTGCACAACATTATTTTTCTGAGGTTACAGTCTAGTCAATTTTTCTATTGTCCACTCTAAATGTACTTGCTGTTATCTCAGATTTGATCCTGTTGCCAGTTACTTGACTTCCACATCTCTGCCCAGGCTATTTAGATACATATTTTCTATTAGGCTATCCAATCTGGCATTTAACATATGGATGATGTAAATTACTGAGGTGGTGAGATGAAATACTGTGTGATAGATACCATTTCCTCTTAAGGAATTTCCTTCTCAGGCTGTCAAGCCCAGTATAGTTCAGTGCAGTGCTTATAGCTTCTCCCCTAAGGGCACAGCCAACTGGGTTCTTAGTCTGTGTCAATCTAAACAAGTTATTTAACCTCCTTAAATTAGTGTTATTGTTTTATAGATGGATGATAACAAAACTATCTACCATACAAAATTGCTATGAAGATTTTAGGAATATTGTATGTAGGATGCTTAGTGCAGTGTCTGACATATAATGAATAATTCCTACATTTTGATCCTTCTTATTGTTATTTTCACTGTCAGCTTTCTACATTACCCTTGGAACCTGTGGATTCGTAGTAAACCACCTCTGTCCCATAACTAGAACCTAGAACATTTACCCTTACATGGTTCCTATATCCTAGAACCCACAAATATAGGAGGGGAGAATTTTGCAATAGTATTCAAAAGATCTGGAAGCAAACTGCTATTCCTTTAGTTTGTGGTTTAGGGGTTTTTAGAATCTGGCATTTTGTTTCCTTAAAATATTAAAACTGCACACACATAAATGTATGCTATAAGTATTTATTCAAGTAAAGTGAAAGTTTTCATCCCATGTCTAATTTAACTAAAAACTGCTTTTAATATAAATGTAATTTTATTAAATATCACTTCTCCAACTGAAAAAAAAACCTAGGAAATGGATTACAAATGGACCCAAAGTGAGAAATTTCAAGCAAGAAAAATCATTTATGTTCTCGGCAGGATGCTAAGTGTTAGGGAATGGAGAAAAACAAAACATTCTTTCACTAGTGATTATTCTGACCCTTTGCAGTTCGCTGCCTCATTGTCTCCCTTGATTATGTTTGCTCCACAATGTAGGTATGAAACCACATGACCTGTGGTCTTCCCTTCTGCTTTTAGAGATAAATGAAAATCATCAATAAAAGCCTGCTGAGGGCTTCCCTGGTGGCGCAGTGGTTGAGAATCTGCTTGCTAATGCAGGGGACACGGGTTCGAGCCCTGGTCTGGGAGGATCCCTCATGCCGTGGGGCAACTGGGCCCGTGAGCCACAACTACTGAGCCTGCGCGTCTGGAGCCTGCACTCCGCAACAAGAGAGGCCGTGATAGTGAGAGGCCCATGCACCACGATGAAGAGTGGCCCCCGCTTGCCACAACTAGAGAAAGCCCTCACACAGAAACGAAGACCCAACACAGCAAAAATAAATAAATTAATAAATTAATTAAAAAAAAAAAAGCCTGCTGAAAACCATCTTTTCCGTTATTCTTTACATCAGGGCAGCTGTCAGCCACAACTGAGTGCTCAACAGGTCACCTTTTAGGCCATCTGATGTACTGTATCGATGAGTTATTATTTTCACTTGTAACAACTGTTATTACCATGCTCCAAACTTCAAGTGTTGAGCTAGAGATAGGGCTACAGTGGTCTCATCAGTCACACTCTTGTGCTTGGCAGTCTTTAAATGGAAATTCCCAAAGAGAAAACAGGTATCTGTCATGCAATATTTTATTTCACATCCTCAGTGCTTTATGCCTTTCACAGTTGGTAATATAAGTGACGTGCTGAGCTTAAACAAATGGATATTTCGTTTCAAACGGTGCAGCTGTGTTTTCCTCTGTATTAAGCACCTAGCACGTGGTGTTTTCTAATCACTTATGCTCAGTTTTTCTTCCATTATGAAAGAGAGCGAGAGCTTAGAGATGTGCTCAGTGACATTTGTAGTGAAATGACAATAAATAAAAGATGGTTCTGTACATTTTGATTAGGAGAGCATTTACTTGGGACCATGGAACCAGAAGTATGCGAGGTGGGGCTGAGCCCTGTCCTCAGTTATTCAGAAGTCATTTAACATCATCTAGCAGTCTTTGTCTTCGTTCTTGTCACTTGTTAAGAAATGATGAATTGGAGCATGCAATCAGTAGAAGTGTTCAGGACACTGTCTGCATTTAATAAAATCAAGTAGCAATTGGTAAACATTTTGTGTGGGAAAACTCTGAGAGTGGTGCAAAAATGCCTACGACATCCATAATATAAGTTACAGGGTCTCTACCTGTGGTGAGGGATCTATGCATTATCAAGGATATCAGCTTTCTCATCCAGTTATACAGGTTAAAGCCATCTTTTATACTTTCTGTATTCCATTCTCATTATAAATAAAGCAGACATCATGTTCAGTAAGAAGGATTCTGTATATCAGCTCACTGGCTCATATAGGCCTTTCTTTTCTTTCAGTTTCCTCTTTTCTTTTCAAATTCTGGAATGTAAACATGTATATCAT
The DNA here is from genome assembly GCF_949752795.1 of Hyperoodon ampullatus. Taxonomy (NCBI): domain Eukaryota; kingdom Metazoa; phylum Chordata; class Mammalia; order Artiodactyla; family Ziphiidae; genus Hyperoodon; species Hyperoodon ampullatus. The sequence continues at coordinate 186,616,477 of NC_136914.1, forward strand.
TTAGAATTCACCTCCTATTTGTGAATGTATGTGTACAGGGAAGAATGCGAAAGTGTTTGTAAGGGGATGTAAGAAAGGGCTGTTGACCCAAAACAAATAGGCTGCCAGATATTTCTCCAGCAAAGATGGTTTTATTCAGGATCAGGAGAGAATTGCACTTTGGGAGTCTACAACCATGGCAAGCCATGTGCAGGTCCCTGCCGGACAAGGGAAGGATTGTGCTTATATACAGTGGGAGAGAAAGTTGGAAGGCTTCCTCTCCCACTGTATATAACAAAGAGTCCATGACTTTCCACTGGATGTGCCCTTGCCAGGAAAGAAAAGAAGTCTTACTTTTTGTTGGGCTCAGCTGTCACCACAGGGCATGAGAGCTTCCCCTTCTGGTCTATGGACTCTATTTAATTGAGGTTTCTGATTATTAATTTTTAAACAAATTAAACTTATGAAAAGTTTATGAAATTTATGAACATTTATGAAAAAAAGTGAGATTATTGCCTATCCTTGGAGTTTTCTTTATTTTCTGATTCTCACACCCTCCCAAACTAAATGGACAGTTTCAATTTTTTTGGATAGAGTTCTGACTGAAAGGAACTCTGACAAGTAAGATGGTCCAGAAGTATATCCAAAACAAGTAGGAGATTTTGAAGATAGCATAAGCAATGGCAGAGTTCAAACCATGGCTCAGAAAAGAGGAAATGATTCAGAGCTGGAACATTAGTGCTCTTAAGGCATTAGATTAGTCCCAAATTAGGAGGATGATTTATGAGGTTAAACACAATAAAGAGTAAGAACAGGTGACAACAAATTTTATATATTATATATATAAAATATATATGATATATAGGTTAAGAACTTTAGCACCAAATCCATCAAGAACTGTAGTAAGCCTAAGTTTTCTTTATATAAGTTAATGGCTATGTGTTCTGAGAATGAGGCGACAGATTAAAGGAAGTAAGTATGATTGGACAATATTGGAAAAATACAAGGATAGATTTTCATCTGTTCAGTTATTCATGGATTTATTCATTCTTCAAAAGACTGTTTATGTGTGTTGATTGTTCATAATACTAAAACCACATGGGGTTAATTATAACCACATAGAAGCCTAATATAAAAGTGGAATCAGAATGTGTTCTGCTCAAGGCAGTTTTTAAAATCAAAATTGTCTATTTTTTTTTTTTTACTTTATCAGCAATCCATTTGAAGTCCTACGTTTTCCCCAAAGGTTAACAGCCTTATTTACATAATCATCCTTCTCAGTTTTCCTTGTTAAATACCTTCTTTAACACTATAACCCTTTTTTCTTGGTACTGTGAAGTGCTCCTCTAGAAGAAAATTAGAAGGTAGTGATTGTTTGAATTTTCTATCCATTGTATGAATTGTGGACAGATTAAGACTTTTGATTGAGGGGTCATGCAGCCAAGTATTTAAGACCTTGAGCTCTAGCAAGTAAAATACTTTGGTTTCAATATTGTCCCAGTTACTTAAGGGCCAGTTCCCCTTCCTTCCCAAGATTTTTAAAATCCCTGACACTGGACTAGTAATAATATGTCCTTCATATATTTGTTGTAATGATTGACTGAGTGTCTAATAGAGATTATTTTACAGACTCTGGATCATAGTGAGTACTAGATTAGAATTAGATATCATTCCTATTATTTATATGGTGCTAGGCAATGAAAATGAGTTAAATAATTATCATTAATATTAATAAGTATAAAATGGTTTGAATAGTCAGAAATTATATTTTCTAAACAGTATTTTTCATTCATATTGGTAAAACAATTTTGATCAGAGACTATATATAAAGTATATATATTCTTAAGTTTACACACATATAACTGTACTGATATATTTTGTACATCAAAATATACAAACATGGAAATTCTTTAAATTAGATAAAATAAGGCAGTGCCATTAAAACAAACAAAAACAAAACATAATACTTGATTCCAACATGAAACCAGGATTAAGAACCACCAGATTAGAAAAAGAAAACAAATTCATTAATACTAGGCATCTATTAACATTAAAGAACTTAGGTCTCAAAAGAGTCCAATATAAAAAGCTTCAGCTAGAGCTGGAAATTTACATTATAATGAACATTTGAATTAACCTTAACCCCTCATAGCAAGAACAATATTTAATTTGAGATGGCTTCACAAAAATATAAATACTGAAGCTTCTAGAAATAAAACTTTGAGAAATATCTTCATGATCTTGAAATCAACAATGATTTTTGTAGAGCACAGAACATTTAAAAATTGTATTGATACATTGGACTATATTAGACTTATATTCACTTACTCATAAAAACTTCATTACATAAATAAGGAACCCCAACAACTCAATAGCAAAAATAAAACAAAACAAAATGAACCAAATAACTCAATTTAAAACTGGGCAAAAGAATTAAATAGACATTTCTCCAAAGAAAACTTACAAATGACCAACAGGTATATTAAAAGATGCTCAACATCACTAATTATCAGGGAAATGCAAATCAAAACCACAATAAGATATCATCTCACCCGTTAGGATAGTTATTATCAAAACAAAATAAAAGTGTTGGTGAAGATGTGGAGAAATTAGAACCCTTGTATACTATGGGTAGGAATGTAAGTTGGTTCAGCCGCTCTGAAAAATAGTTTGGAGGGTCCTTATAAAATTAAAACTAGAACAACCATAGGATCCAGCAATCCCACTTTTGGGTATATATCCAAAAAATCTAATCAAGATCTTGAAGAGATATCTACACTCCCATGTTTACTGCAACATTATTCACCATAAGCAAAACTTAGAAATGACCTAAATTTTCATCTATAGATGAATGAATAAAGAAAATCTGTGCCATGGAAATTATATTCAGTCTTTAAAAAAAAGGAAATCCTGCCATATGTCACAACATGGATGAACCCGGAGAACATAATGCTAAGTGAGGTAAGCCAGTCACAGAAGGACAAATACTTCATGAATCCACTTATATGAGCTATGTAAAATAGTCAAGCTCATACAAACAGAGTGGAGTGGTGATTGCCAAGGAATGGGGGAGGGGTTTGCTGTTCAACAGGTATGTAAGTTATGTAAGATGAAAAAGTGCTAGAGATCTGCTGTACAACATTGTGCCTATACTTAACAATACTGTATTATGCACCTAAAGTTTTGTTAAGAGGGTAGATTTTAAGTGTTCTTACCACAATGAAAGAAAAAATGAATAAGCATGTCACAGAATAAGAGAACATATTTGCAATAATGTATACCTAACAAAATATTTCTATCCAGAATAAAGAAGTCCTACCCATCTATATGTAAAATATAACCACCAAATTAAAAATTTGGTAAAAAGATTTGAATGGTCAGTTCATAAAAGAAGACAGTCAAGTGGATAATAAAAGTAAGAAACACAAGTGGTCATCAGGAAAATAAAAATTAGAACTTCAGTAAGGTATCAATACCTACCAGGATAACTGCTAAATTAAAATGGCTGAATATACCAAGAGCTGAAGAAAAGATATAGGTCAGTGGAACTCTCATATATTTTGGTGGGAGTGCAATTACATTTTAAAGAAGTTTAGCAATTTCTTATAAAGTTAAACTGCATGCATACCCAATGACACAGCAATTCAATTTTTATGTATATACCAAAAATAAATGATTGTAATTTTCACCCAAAAAAGACAAGTGTAAGAATATTCACAGAAGCTATTTTTAATAATAGGCAAAAACTGGAAAAAAATCTATCGAGGAGAAAAAAATTTAAAGCTATGATATTGATCTATAAAGTAATGATACACAGCAATAAAGAATGAAGTACTAATACATACAATAGCATGGGCAAATATCAAAAACATGATGCTGAATAAAATAAGCCATACACAAAAGATTAAATACTATATGACTCCAAATAAATGAAGTTCAGCAGTAGGCAAAAGAAAACTGTAGTGATAGTAATTAGAATAGTCTTAGCCCTGTGTGGTTATTGACTCGAATGGAATACAAGAAAACTTTCTGGTGTAGTGGAACCGTTCCTTGTCTTGATATGGGTAAAGTGAACATGAATGCATAAATATGTAAAATCCATCAAGGTGTACACTTAAAGATCTGTGCATTTTACTAATGGTAAATTTAGCCTTAGTAATGCACTTCCAAAATCTTTTATTAAGGCTATAAATTATTATATATGTATATTTATTATACTGTTAGTGATATAGTATCTTATATTTGCATATTTTCTAAGAAATGACCTTGTGGTCTAAGATTAAGTATTTCATTTAATACTCATCATACATTTATGATCGAGTAAGTGATTTATAATCGAGTAATAACTATGTATAAATCTTTATCACAATCTATAATTTAGGTAGTATTGTCTTCATTTTAAATTAAAGTAGTAGGACAGTGATTTTACATGGCTTGCCTAAAACCCCACAATTATTTAATGGTGTATTTGGGACTCTAATCCAGGTCCACTTCTAAGTAGTAATATGTTCATTCTTCTTCAACTTGATAACTTTAAAATATCCTTTGAAAGAGTTATTATTTAATTAATTGGTTAATATGCTCTCTTAATGTATTGTAAATTATGTGGATCATGTAACACTGGTTGGGTTGCCATTGTACTTATGCCTTCTAATAGCCATCTGAACTTGGCTACTGAGCTTCCTCTTGGCAAAAGCGAATGATAATATCTCCCATTCTCAAGGCTATTGTGTGGTTTAAATGGAATTTTAAAAATTCCTTTTTGAAAGATTCTATCAGGACACAAAGTGCAAAGAAGATTTTCAATTTTCAGAAATCTCTGAAATTTTCCTTTACCTTCTCATTCTTACTGTCACCTCTCTCCATAATGTTGCTGCTTCCAATATATCCCTCTAAGTGGTAGATTATTTCTTACCCTCAGGTCCCTATCCACTGTCTCTAGAAGTGAAATAAATGTCCTCTCTTGCTCTTTGCTATCGATACTTCCAGAGCTTTCTCACTTCCTTCTCCTCCAACCCCTCCAATTTGGAATCATATGCCATTAGAATCTGTTAACTACTCTCTTCCATTTTTGTAGGCATGTTCCCTCATTCTTTGAAATCTTTATATCCTAATTTACTGTCAATATTTGCAATTCTGCCACTGTCATAATTTTGGTGTTCCATAAAATTCCTCATTCTTAGATATTTGACCTACTCATTTTCAATATTCTTGCCATCTTCAGTACCTCAATCACTCAATCCCATTATCTCAGCTCAAACCGTGTCATTACTCATAATACAATTTTTTACAATCTAAATTTTAAGCCACCTACTCTCTGAACATTAACTGCCATCTTTCCAGTTCACTCCTTTACTACTACAACTCCAAAAATTTCTTGATTCCTTCTGGTAATCTCATACAATATACAATCCTCAATCCAATTTTCACATGCATAGCTCTCATTTCTCAGCAACTCTACCCTCAAAAATATCTAAACAATTTCCACTACTATTATTATTCACTCAGTTCAAGTCAATGCATATTTCATCTGAATTTTTAAATATTCCCCTTTCTTCCACATTTGTCACACTTTTATCATTTGCCTCAATACATAAGCAAGAACAGAAAATAACTGAAATCATATCATTCATCTGACATCACCTTCAATAACTTATGATCTCACTCTCAGTGAAAGGTAGTCATTATAATAGTTTACAAAACCCTGTCCATGCTCCCCACCAGGTGTACCTTTCTCACCACATTGACTATTGCTCTCCCCTTCACCGTGTTCCAGCCTCCTTGCTGTCCCGGCCTCCTGATGATCTTTGAAAATGCCAGGGATTTTCTTACATTAGATTATTTGTATGTGTTTTCTCTGACTGAAAATACCTATCTCCAGATTTCCACCTGGATTGCTCTCTTACCTCTTTCATAACTTTCACTCAAATGCTAATTTCTCCATCACACCTTCCTTGATATCCTTAGTTAAAATTAAATCCTCTTCTTGACATTCCCTGTTTGCTTCTTCTGCTTTACTTTTCTCTGTATAACTTATAATTACCAACATATCATGTGATTTCATTATTTATTTTGTTATATGTCACCTGCCACATAATGTACACTGCATGAAGGAAGGGATTTTTGTCATTTTTGTTCACTGTGGTATCCATAGTGCCTATAACAACATGTCGTACATGGAAGGCATCCAGTATGAATGAATGAATGAATGTTAGTCTCATTACCTTTTAAGTTTACCTTATTTTTATTTTCCATCTTTAGTCCTTTGGGATATACTCACAGAAAGTAGCAAAGTTCAGGAAAGACCTAAGCAATCTAACCAGATTTACCCAAACTTAATTTTCAAACTTTAACTACAAAGCCAGCCACACAATGTGCGAGGGACAAGTAGTTATCATTTTTTCTCCAGTAGGTTATTTACCAATTAAAATTCACTAAAATAATTTGGGGCATTTTTTTCCTCACTGCTTACCCTCCCAATTATATGCTAAGCTCAAATATTTTTTTTTTAACTCAGCCTGAGCCAGTTTGTATTGCTTATAACTAAGAATTTCAAGAAATAAAATAGCCATAATAAAGCACTCATACAAGTTTATAAGAACCAAAGAGCCCACTCAAAAAATATCTGGGAAGACTTATTAATATTTTAAGTGCACATATCATTTGATCCCCAATTATTTTTCTAAGAAAGTACTAGAGGAAAAGGTTCAGTTTATAAAGATATAAACCAGAAGAGTTATTTCATCACTGCTTGTGACAAAGAACTAGTAAGAGCCAAAATATCCTCAAGTTGAAAACTGCTTAATACCTTTAATATAACAACACTATGAAATATTATGCACTTGTTAAAATAATATTTTTAAACAATTTTATTGGAGTATAATTGCTTTCCAATGGTGTGTTAGTTTCTTCTTTATAACAAAGCTATACATATACATATATCCCCATAGCTCCTCCTTCTTGCATCTCCCTCCCACCCTCCCTATCCCACCCCCCTAGGTGCTCACAAAGCACGGAGCTGATCTCCCTGTGCTATGCGGCTGCTTCCCACTAGCAATCTATTTTACCTTTGGTAGTGTATATATGTCCATGCCACTCTCTCACTTTGTCCCAGCTTACCCTTCCCCCTCCCCATGTCCTCAAGTCAATTCTCTACGTCTGCATCTTTATTCCTGTCCTGCCCTTTGGTTCTTCATAACAATTTTTTTTTCTTTTTTTTTTTTTTTAGATTCCATATATATGTGTTAGCATACGGTATTTGTTTTTCTCTTTCTGAAATTCTTCACTCTGTATGATAGACTTAAAATCCATCTACCTCACTACAAATAACTCAATTTTACCTCTTTTTATAGCTGAGTAATATTCCATTCTATATATGTACCACATCTTCTTTATCCATGCATCTATTGATGGACACTTAGGTTGCTTCCATGTCCTGCTATTGTAAATACAGCTGCAATGAACATTGTGGAACATGACACTTTTTGATTTATGGTATCTCAGGGTATATGCCCAGTAGTGGGATTCCTGGGTTGTATGGTACTTCTATTTTTAGTTTTTTAAGGAACCTCCATACTGTTCTCCATAGTGGCTGTATCAATTTACCTTCCCACCAACAGTGCAAGAGGGTTCCCTTTCCTCCATACCCTCTCCAGCATTTATTGTTTGTAGACTTTTTGATGATGGCCTTTCTGACTGGTATGAGATGATAGCTCATTGTAGTTTTGATTTGCACTTCTCCAGTGATTAGTGATGTTGAGCATTCTTTCATGTGTTTGTTGGCAACCTGTATAACTTCTTTGGAGAAACGTCTATTTAGATGTCCTGCCATTTTTGGATTGGGTTGTTTGTTTTTTTGATATTGAGCTACATGAACTGCTTGTAAATTGTGGAGATTAGTCCTTTGTCATTTGCTTCATTTGAAAATATTTTCTCCCATTCTGAGGGTTCATCTTGTTTATGGTTTCCTTTGTTATGCAAAAGCTTTTAAATTTCATTAGGTCACACTTGTTTATTTTTGTTTTTATTTCCATTTCTATAGGAGGTGGGTCAAAAAGGATCTTGCTGTGATTTATGTCATAGAGTGTTCTGCCTATGTTTTCCTCTAAGAGTTTGATAGTGTCTGGCCTTACATTTAGGTCTTTAATCCATTTTGAGTTTATTTTGGTGTTAGGGAGTGTTCTAATTTCATACTTTTACATGTAGCTGTCCTGTTTTCCCAGCACCACTTATTGAAGAGGCTGTCTTTTCTCCACTGTATATTCTTGTCTCCTTCATCAAAGATAAGATGACCATATGTGCATGGGTTTATCTCTGGGCTTTGTATCCTGTTCCATTGATCTGTATTTCTGTTTTTGTGCCAGTACCATACTGTCTTGATTACTGTAGCTTTGTAGTATAGTCTGAAGTTGGGGAGCCTGATTCATCCATCTCTGTTTTTGTTTCTCAAGATTGCTTTGGCTATTTCGGGGTCTTTTTTGTTTCCATACAAATTGTGAATATTTTTGTTCTAGTTCTGTGAAAAAATGCCATTGGTAGTTTGATCGGGATTGCATTGAATCTGTAGATTGCTTTGGGTAGTAGAGTCATTTTCACCGTGTTGATTCTTCCAATCCAAGAACATGGTATATCTCTCCATCTGTTTGTATCATCTTTAATTTCTTTCATCAGTGTCTTTTAGTTTTCTGCATACAGGTCTTTTGTCTCCTTAGGTAGGCTTATTCTTGGTATTTTTTTCTTTGTGTTGCAGTGGTAAACAGGAGTGTTTCCTTAATTTCTCTTTCAGGTTTTTCATCATTAGTGTATAGGAATGCAAGAGATTTCTGAGCATTAATTTTGTATCCTGCCACTTTACCAAATTCATTGATTAGCTCCAGTAGTTTTCTGGTAGCATCTTTAGGATTCTCTATGTATAGTATCATGTCATCTGCAAAGAGTGACAGCTTTACTTCTTTTCCTTTTTTTTTTTTTTTTTTTTTTTTTACTTCTTCTTTTCTGATTTGGATTCCTTTTATTTCTTTTTCTTCTCTGATTGCTGTGGCTAAAACTTCCAAAACTACGTTGAATAATAGTGGTGAGAGTATATTTATTTTCCCAAAGATGTCTACTAACTCCAAAGTCAGGAAAGAAATTGTGTAGAAATATTAATAGTATGAGAGCATTTTATTAAAAATTTCTGTATGTGTGTTTGTCTATATGTTTTAAAAGACTAATTCATAAGCTTTAAATATGCATTAAAAATGTACATTAGTAAAGATAATTATCCTTTTGTGAATGCTAAGAATTTATGGAAAAAATTGCTAACACATGACTTAAAACCATCAAAGAATAAAAAAATATTCTTTATTACTGAAGATTAAGTAGTCAGCAAAAATTATTAGTCACAGCATCAGCAGGAGAATTTGCCATCTGCCTCATCCAGACTTTGTAAAATGTTTCTTTCACATTTGTAGCATCCTTTGATAAGTAAATAACTACTAGACAAAGATATAGGCAAATGTCTTAGGTCTGCAACTTCAAACAATGTCTTAGAAACATTCAGCCCTTCCTTCTGTTAGGTGCTCTCCTTCTAAGGCTTCCAATGATTTCAGGAAGTTTCCAAGACACACCACATATTGCTCATAAACTGTATGTATCTGTTAGTTATTATGCACAGTGACTTCTTTTTTGATTCTCTTCTGCTTCACCTTATCTTTGTCCCATCTCTCTATGCAGCAAGCTGCTTGAGAGAGTCTTAACAGTAGCTGTTGTAGACTGTGCTTCAAGTTTGAATGTCAGTGCCTATCCCTCCTGATGCTTGCACAACTCCCAGTTCTCTATGAAGTTGCCAGGCTTGTGCGTAATGGCCCTCTCTCAAAATTGCATTTCACACTCTCTTACTTAGACATTGAAGTGGTACTCCTTGTGTGTGAGTCCTATGACGTCTTTAAAGAAATTAACTTTTCTCTTCCTCTGAGGTAAAAAACAGCCCATGGAGTATAGTTTATAATTTAGTTTCCTTTTTAACCATCAGTTTTTCAAGTGAAAATATATAAAAATATTTTAAAACACAATAAAAACTCTTTTTCCTCTTTCAGTGTAAATTACAAAAATACTATCAATTTGTCACAAAAACACAGGTATCCAACTCAATGTTTACTTGGGCTGTTTCAATCTATTGTCCAATATGAAAGAGAAAAGCTAACAAGTTCATAAAAGGCTAGTTTACATAATTATTATCATTTTCTTATTTTAAATTAAGTGTTTTCTTAAGTTGTTACTAACAAGCACAAATATGTGACATTCCTAAAGTTTATTTAAATGTCATATGATTTTATTACAGAGCAATATATATATATATATATATATATATATATTTAACATCTTTGTTGGAGCATAATTGCTTTACAATGGTGTGTTGGTTTCTGCTTTATAACAAAGTGAATCAGCTATACATATACATATATCCCCATAGCTCTTCCCTCTTGCATCTCCCTCCCTCCCACCCTACCTATCCCACCCCTCTAGGTAGTCAAAAAGCACTAAGCTGATCCCCCTGTGCTATGTGACAGCTTCCCACTAGCTATCTCTTTTACATTTGGTAGTGTATATATGTCCATGCAACTCTCTCACTTTATCCCAGCTTACCCTTCCCCCTCCCCATAGTGTCAAGTCCATTCTCTAGTAGGTCTGCATCTTTATTCCCATCTTGCCCCTTCGTTCTTCATGACTTCTTTTTTTATTTTCTTAGATTCCATATATATGTGTTAGCATACGTTATTTGTTTTCCTCTGTCTGACTTTCTTCATTCTGTATGACAGACTCTCGGTCCATCCACATCAATACACCTAACTCAATATCATTTCTTTTTAAGGCTGAGTAATATTCCATTGTATATATGTGCCACTCTTTCTTTATCCATTCATCTGTTGATGGACATTTAGATGGCTTCCATGTCCTGGCTATTGTAAATACAGCTGCAATGAACATTGTTTTTTGAATTATGGTTTTCTCAGGGTATATGTCCAGTAGTGGGATGGCTGGGTCATATGATAGTTCTACTTTTAGTTTTGTAAGGAACCTCCATACTGTTCTCCATAGTGGCTGTATCAATTTACATTCCCACCAACAGTGCAAGAGGGTTCAGTTTTCTCCACACCCTTTCCAGCATTTATTGTTTGTAGATTTTTTGATGATGGCCATTCTGTCCGGTGTGAGATGATATCTCACTGTAGTTTTGATTTGCATTTCTCTAATGATTAATGATGCTGAACGTTCTTTCATGTGTTTGTTGGCAATCTGTATATCTTCTTTGGAGAAATGTCTATTTAGTTCTTCTGCCCATTTTTGGATTGGGTTGCTTGTTTTTTTTCATATTGAACTGCGTGAGCTGCTTGTAAATTTTAGAGATTAATCCTTTGTCACTTGCTTCATTTGCAAATATTTTCTCCCATTCTGAGGGTTGTCTTTTGGTCTTGTTTATGGTTTCCTTTGCTGTGCAAAAGCTTTGAAGTTTCATTAGGTCCCACTTGTTTACTTTTGTTTTTATTTCTATTTCTCTAGGAGGAAGGTCAAAAAGGATCTTGCTGTGGTTTATGTCATGGAGTGTTCTGTCTATGTTTTCCTCTAAGAGTTTGATAGTGTCTGGACTTATATCTAGGTCTTTAATCCATTTTGAGTTTATTTTTGTGTTTGGTGTTAGGGACTGTTCTAATTTCTGTCTTTTACATGTCGCTGTCCACTTTTCCGAGAACCACTTATTGAAGAGGCTGTCTTTTCTCCACTGTATATTCTTGTCTCCTTCATAAAAAATAAGGTGACCATATGTGCATGGGTTTATCTCTGGGCTTTCTATCCTGTTCCATTGATCTATATTTCTGTTTTTGTGCCAGTACCATACTGTCTTGATTACTGTAGCTTTGTAGTATAGTCTGAAGTCAGGGAGCCTGATTCATCCAGCTCTGTTTTTCTTTCTCAAGATTGCTTTGGCTATTTCGGGGTCTTTTGTGTTTCCATACAAATTGTGAGATTATTTGTTCTACTTCTGTGAAAAATGCCATTGGTAGTTTGATCGGGATTGCATTGAATCTGTAGATTGCTTTGTGTAGTATAGTCATTTTCACAATGTTGATTCTTCTAATCCAAGAACATGGTATATCTCTCTGTGTATTTGTATCAAGTTTAATTTCTTTAATCAGTGTCATAATTTTCTGCATACAGGTCTTTGCCTCCTTAGGTAAGTTTAATCCTAGGTATTTTATTATTTGTTTTGCAATGGTAAATGCGACTGTTTTCTTAATTTCACTTTCCGATTTTTCATCATTAGTATATAGGAATGCAAGAGAATTCTGTACATTAATTTTGTATCCTGCTACTATACCAAATTCATTGATTAGCTCTAGTAGTTTTCTGGTAGAATCTTTAGGATTCTCTATGTATAGTATCATGTCATCTGCAAAGAGTGACATCTTTACTTCTTTTCCGATTTGGATTCCTTTTTTTCTCTTTTCCTTCTCTGACTGCTGTGGCTAAAAGTTCCAAAAGTATGTAGAATAATTGTGGGGAGAGTGGGCAGCCTTTCTTGTTCCTGATCTTAGTGGAAGTGGTTTCAATTTTTCACCACTGAGCATGATGTTGGCTGTGGTTTTGTCATATATGGCCTTTATTATGTTGAGGTAAGTTCCCTCTATGCCTATGTTCTGAGGGTTTTTATCATAAATCGGTGTGGAATTTTGTCAAAAACTTTCTCTGCATCTATTGAGATGATCTTTTGGGTTTTCTCCTACAGTTTGTTAATATGGTGTATCACATTGATTTATTTGCATATATTGAAGAATCCTTGCATTCCTGGGAAGAACCCCACTAGATCATGGTGTATGATCCTTTTAATGTGCTGTTGGATTCTGCTTGCAAGTATTTTGTTGAGGATTTTTGCATCTATGTTCATCAGTGATTTTGGCCTGTAGGTTTCTTTCTTTGTGACATCATTGTCTGGTTTTGGTATCAAGGTGATTGTGGCCTCGTAGAATGAGTTTGGGAGTGTTCCTCCCTCTGCTATATTTTGGAAGAGTTTGAGAAGGATAGGTGTTAGCTCTTCTCTAAATGTTTGATAAAATTCACCTGTGAAGCCATCTGTTCCGGGGGTTATGTTTCTTGGAAGATTTTTAATCACAGTTTTAATTTCAGGGCTTGTGATTGGTCTGTTCATATTTTCTATTTCTTTCTGGTTCAGTCTCAGAATGCCGTGCATTTCTAAGAATTTGTCCATTTCTTCGAGGTTGTCCATTTTATTGGCATATAGTTGCTTGTAGTAATCTCTCATGATCCTTTGTATTTCTGCAGTGTCAGTTGTTACTTCTGTTTCATTTCTAATTCTATTTATTTGAGCCTTCTCCCTTTCTTTCTTGGTGAGTCTGGCTAATGGTTTATCAATTTTGTTTATCTTCTCAAAGAACCAGGTTTTAGTTTTATTGATCTTTGCTATCATTTCCTTCATTTCTTTTTCATTTATTTCTGATCTGATCTTTATTATTTCTTTCCTTTTGATAACTTTGTGGAATTTTTGTTCTTCTTTTTCTAATTGCTTTAGGTGTAAGGTAAGGTTGTTTATTTGAGATGTTTCTTGTTTCTTAAGGTAGGATTGTATTGCTGTAAACTTCCCTCTTAGAACTGCTTTTGCTGCATATCATAGGTTTTGGGTCATTGTGTTTTCATTGTCATTTGTTTCTAGGTATTTTTTTATTTCCCCTTTGATTTCTTCAGTGATCTCTTGGTTATTAAGTAGTGTATTGTTTAGCCTCCATATGTTTGTATTTTTTACAGATTTTTTCCTGTAATTGATATCTAGTCTCATAGGGTTTTGGTCGGAAAAGATACTTGATATCATTTCAATTTTCTCTTAATTTACCAAGGCTTGATTTGTGACCCAGGATATGATCTATCCTGGAGAATGTTCCATGAGCACTTGAGAAGAAAGTGTATTCTGTTGTTTATGGATGGAATGTCCTATAAATATCAATTAAGTCTATCCTGTTTAATGTATTATTTAAAGCTTGTGTTTCCTTATTTATTTTCATTTTGGATGATCTGTGCTTTGGTGAAAGTGGGGTGTTAAAGTCTCTACTATGATTGTGTTACTGTCAATTTCCCCTTTTATGGCTGTTAGTATTTGCCTTATGTATTGAGGTGCTCCTATGTTGGGTGCATAAATGTTTACAGTTGTTATATCTTCTTTTTGGATTGATCCCTGATCATTATGCAGTGTCTTTCTCTGTCTCCTATAACATTCTTTATTTTAAAGTCTATTTTGTCTGATATAAGAATTGCTACTGCAGCTTTCTTTTGATTTCCATTTGCATGGAATATCTTTTTCCATCCCCTCACTTTCAGTCTGAATGTGTCCCTAGGTCTGAAGTGGGTCCCTTTTTGACAGCATATATATGGGTCTTGTTTTTGTATCCATTTAGCTAGTCTGTGCCTTTTGGTTGGAGCATTTAATCTATTTACGTTTAAGGTAATTATCAATATGTATGTTCCTATTATCATTTTCTTAACTGTTTTGGGTTTGTTATTGTAGGTCTTTTCCTTCTCTTGTGTTTCCTGCCTAGAGAAGTTCCTCTAGCCTTTGTTGTAAAGCTGTTTTAGTGGTGCTGAGTTCTCTTAGCTTTAGCTTGTCTGTAAAGGTTTTAATTTCTCCATCAAATCTGAAGGATATCCTTGCTGGGTAGAGTCATCTTGGTTCTAGGTTTTTTCCCTTCATCACTTTAAATATGTCCTGCCACTCCTTTCTGGATTGCAGAGTTTTTGCTGAAAGATCAGCTGTTAATCTTATGGGGATTCCCTTGTATGTTATTTGTTGGTTTTCTCTTGCTGCTTTTAATATTTTTTCTTTGTATTTAATTTTTGATAGTTTGATTAATATGTTTCTTGGTGTGTTTCTCCTTAGATTTATCCTGTATAGGACTCTCTGTGCTCCCTGGACTTGATTAACTATTTCCTTTCCCATATTAGGAAAGTTTTCAAGTATAATCTCATGAAATATTTTTGCAGTCCCTTTCTTTTTCTCTTCTTCTGGGACCGCTATAATTCGAATGTTGGTGTGTTTAATGTTGTCCCAGATGTCTCTGAGACTGTACTCAATTCTTTTCATTTCTTTTCCTTTATTCTTCTCTACAGTAGTTATTTCCACTCTTTTATCTTCCATGTCGCTTACCCATTCTTCTGCCTCAGTTATTCTGCTATTGATCCCTTCTAGAGAATTTTTAATTTCTGTTTTTTGTTTTATTTTTTTTTGTTTTATTTTATTTATTTATTTATTTTGCGGTACTCAGGTCTCTCACTGTTGTGGCCTCTCCCATTGTGGAGCACAGGCTCCAGATGCACAGGCTCAGCAGCCATGGCTCATGGGCCCAGCTGCTCCGTGGCCTTTGGGATCTTCCCTGATTGGGGCACAAACCTGTGTCCCCTGCATCGGCAGGTGGACTGTCAACCACTGCACCACCAGGGAAGCCCATCTGGTGGGTTTTACCTTGCTCCTTCATCTGCTGTGTGTGTCTCTGTCTTCTAATTTTGATAACTTACTGTGTTTGAGGTCTGTTTTTGCAGGTTGCAAGTTCTTAGTTCCTGTTGTTTTTGCTCTCTGTCCCCAGTGGCTAAAGTTGGTTTAGTGGGTTGTGTAGGTTTCCTGGTAGAGGGGAGTAGTGCCTGTGTTCTGATTGATGAGGCTCGATCTTATCTTTCTGGTGGGCAGGTCCACATCTGCTGGTGTGTTTTAGGGTGTCTGTTGTCTTAATATGATTTTAGGCAGCCTCTCTGCTAATCGGTGGGGTTGTGTTCCTGTCTTGCTAGTTGTTTGGCATGGGGTGTCCAGCACTGGATCTTGCTGGTCATTGAGTGGAGCTGGTCTTGGCATTGAGATGGAGATCTCTGGGAGATTTTCGCAATTTGATATTATGTGGAGCTGGGAGGTCTCTTGTGGCCAATGTCCTGAACTTGGCTCTCCCACCTCAGTGGCACAGCCCTGTCATCTGGTTGGAGCATGAAGACCCTGTCATGTACATGACTGAGAATAAGAGGGAGAGAGAGAGAGAAAGAGAGAGAGAGAGAGAGAGAGAGAGAAAGGAAGGAAGGAAGGAAGCAGAGAGAGAGACAGAAAGGAAGGAAGGAAGGAAGAAAGAAACAAAGAAAAAAGAATGAAAGAAAGAAAGAGTTAGATAAAATAAAATAAAGTTATTAAAGTAAAAAAAATAAGTATTAAAAAATTTTTTTAAGTAATAAAAGAAAAGAAAGAAAGAAGAGAGCAACCAAACCAAAAAGCAAATCCACCAATGATAACAAGCACTAAAAACTATATTAAAAAAAAAAAAGAATGACAGAGAGAACCCTAGGACAAATGGAAACAGAAGCATACACAGACACACTCACAAGAAGAGAAAAAGGAAAAATATATATGTATATTGTTGCTCCCAAAGTCCACCTCCTCAATTTGGGATGATTCATTGTCTATTCAGGTATTCCACAGATGCAGGGTACATCAAGTTGATTGTGGAGGTTTAATCCACTCCTCCTGAAGCTGCTGGGAGAGATTTTCCTTTCTCTTCTTTGTTCGCACAGCTCCCGGGGTTCAGCTTTGGATTTGGCCCCGCCTCTGCGTGTAGGTCCCCTGAGGGCATCTGTTCTTTTCTCAGACAGGATGTGGTTAAAGGAGCAGCTGATTCGGGGGCTTTGGCTCACTCGGCGTGGGGCGAGGGAGGGGCATGGAGGTCGGGCGAGCCTGCAGCGGCAGAGACAAGCAGGACATTGCACCAGCCTGAGGCGCTGTGTGTCCTCCCGGGGAATTTGTCCTTAGACCACGGGACTCTGGCAGTGGCAGGCTGCACAGGCTCCCGGGAGGGGAGGTGTGGGTAGTGACCTGTGCTCACACACAGGCTTCTTGGTGGCAACAGCAGCAGCCTTAGCGTCTCATGCCCGGCTCTGGGGTCCGCGCTGATAGCCGCGGTTTGCACCGGTCTCTGGAGCTCCTTTAAGCAGCGCTCTTAATCCCCTTCCTTGTGCACCAGGAAACAAAGAGGCAAGAAAAAGTCTCTTGTCTCTTCGGCAGCTCCAGACTTTTTCCTGGACTCCTTCCTGGCTAGCCATGGCGCGCTAGCCCCCTTCAGGCTGTGTTCACGCAGCCAACCCCAGGCCTCTCCCTGTGATCCAACCTCTGAAGCCCGAGCCTCAGCTCCCAGCCGCATCCACCCCTGTGGACGAGCAGACAAACCCCCTGGGCTGCTGAGTGCTGTTTGGCATGGAAACTCTGTGTGGGAATCTCTCTACTTTGCCCTCCGTACCCCTGTTGCTGGGCTTTCCTCCGCAGCTCTGAAGCTTCCCCCTCCGCCACCCGCAGTCTCCGCCCGCAAAGGGGCTTCTAGTATGTGGAAACCTTTCCTCCTTCACAGCTCCCTCCCACTGGTGCAGGTCCCATCCCTATCCTTTTGTCTCTGTTTTTTCTTTTTTCTTTTGCCCTACCCAGGTACATGGGGAGTTTCTTGCCTTTTGGGAAGTCTGAGGTCTGCTGCCAGCATTCAGTAGGTGTTCTGTAGGAGTTGTTCCACATGTAGATGGATTTCTGATGTATTTGTGGGGAGGAAGGTGATCTCCACCTCTTACTCTTCCACCATCTTGAAGCTTCTCTGCAGTGCAGTGTATGATAACTGTTAGGGAGAATTTATCTTGTGCCAGATACTGCTTTGAGTTTTTTACTTCCATTAATGTATTAAATAATTAAACTTTTTAGGGAAGGCACTGTTACTGTGCCTATTTCATAAATAAGCATACAGAAACTAAGAGGAATTACAAGAGGTGGAGTAAGGATGTTTCACACATTCAGTCTGGATGATATTCTGTTTTTAAATAATGTACCATAATTCTAGGCTTTTCAAAGCCCCCAAATTTCTCTGTTTTATTATACGAAAAGAATGAAAACATAAGAATAGATAACCTATTTTTATTCTCCTCTGTCAGGTAAGACAGGCTCTCCACTGAAATAAGGCAACAATATTTAAGGAAGATAAGAAATATTTAGAAAAAGACTCATGAAATGTAATCTTTCTTTTAATCATATATGCAGAAAAAGATAAAAGGCTTAAATCATTATTCAAAAATGGAACTACATGTTATATCACCTTTGAGGATCATTTCCATTTAATCAAAAGAAAAATAATGAGATTTTCTTGCTTATTATAGGTACCTAATACAAAAGGAAAACTGTCCTCACTGAACACTGGCTTACAATGTACCATTTACCATGAACCCAAAGATGTAGACATTGAGCTAAAAATGTGTTAAGTGTTTAATTTCAACACATCTTTGGCATCACCTTGGGTACCTTATATTTAATATTGTCTGTGAGTACTGACAGTTAAACATTATTCTTCTTATTTTTAAAAGAGTATTATGTAGCCCAAGGTCAGACAGAAGTCAAAAATAAGGCACTCATGGTATTCTTGATGAGTTCATTCCTTTCTTCTAACAACAGCATCCCATAGAGCATAGGTAAGCTAAGAAGCAATGAATACCTAATTAAGACAAGCTTTTCAGCATAACTGAGACAAAAGTATCCAATTTAGTAGGCTGAACCACAATGGCAACCACATGATTTTATAGAAATGTCCTTAGAATTTGCAGCATAATTATATAGAATGGCTCATAGAGAAGAAAACTTAAAAGTTATGTTCGATTTTTTAAGTTCCATAGGCGTGGAAACTGTAACTAAAGAATGCTACTTTGTCACAAAGGATTTATTAATGGCATTGCTTACTTCTCCAGATCTCTTTAATGCTATAAGTAAAGTGTACTGGATTAGGGGAAAACTTTCATTAAACACCAGAGCACAGAGACAAAAGCAGCATAGTGTGTGGGTTCTATTCCTGGTGCCACTAGGGTTTTTACTAACTGAAATGGAACTTGTCTTTCTGGTATACTACTTCTTTAGCGATCAGAATGTTTTATAGAAGCAGGAAGTCTTATGACCTTTAATATAATTGTCAGGTTTTCATTAAGATACATGTTATGGAGAGATTTTAGTCTCCTGGTTGTAAGAAGCTCAGTAGGTAATTTTCCTGAAGAAATGATGGAATATGCTTTGTTTCTTTCTATGACAAATGATGTGATGTCTCATTTTAATTTTTTGTTATATCTTCTGCTATAATTGCTGTCAATGGGTAAAAAGTTCAAATCCATGTGATCTGTGCTTTTAACAACAAAAACATGTACTTCAATTGATTTTCCTTTAATATCTCTACGTGTTTGGGGGCATCTGTCTGTTTAGAGGACATAGTGTGTAAAACATAGTTTTACTGATGAAAAAAGATGTCCTAGTAAAAGGTAAGTATGGAATTAGAATTCACTCAAGTTTTCTAGTTTAGTTCTCTGGACTCAATATAAAGAGGTCTTGACAGTTATTAAATGGACTGAGGTACAGGATGCATATGTTCAGACAAAGACAAAATCTCTTCTTTTTTATGTAAGACAAACCAGATTTCATGTTAAAAAGTAAGTTTGGTATACTAGTTTTATTTTTCAAATTGTTTCACTGGTAGGTGGGCTAGCTGCTTTACTCTCAGTACCCGTTAGATATTAGCTCAGTTGTTGGTTATTTATAATTGGGGTTATTTAGAATGACATGTTGATTGCTGTAAATGCCTGCTTGCAATTTATAGCCATGTGTTTTATACTACCTCAGCTGCCAATGGCTGCTCTAAGAAATCCAGAGGGATATAACCATTGATTTTTTTTAAGTTTTAGGAAATAACACTTACTAGCTTACTCTCATCTGACATTGATCTGTAAAAGTAATGTTTCTCAACTAAGAATTGTCCAAAATATAGAGTGTTCTGGTTATGAGCCAACTTTCAGTTTCATAAACTCCTTCTGAGAACACTAATGTGCAAGGCAAAAAATGGTACAAATAGAACAAAAGAACGGCAGAAGTTGCCTCTAGGTGAATTAAACATAATTTGTCTCACCCCTGGCTTGGTAACTATACACTTGAATAATTTCCAAAACTATTCAGCCTGAAAACAAAATCAACACCATGTCTCTTTGGCAAGGTTGACAGTGGCAGCAGAGACACTGAAGAAGGAAAAGGAAGGTGGATACACAAGGAAAAGTCATTGTAAAAGTACACTAAGGCTGCACTTCTTGATACCAAATCATAGCAAAGATGCCATCAGGTTCCTCTTGCTTCAATATTGAGATAAATTATTGATATTTTCATTTCAGTTTTCTTTACTGATGAAATTTTAACTTTATTCTTTGGCTCCTCCAGTTTAGGCTGTTTCTTTACACACTAAATGTGCTAGAAAGATGGATTTCCAAATAGTTTCATCTGACTAGTCAATCCATTCAGTATGAAAAATTGCCTCTGATGCTCTATTGAACTAAATGGTGTGATTAATTATAACAGTTATTCACTTCATATTCTTTACCTAGTCATTGCCTTTCTTATTCCTACCAAAGAAAAATGTAAAATGTAAATCAGCTATGTAGTACCTCAGATCATTTATTCAGTTTGGACTGAATGGTCAAATGGTAAATTGGGGTTAACAAGTTCACTTCTTTCTTTTATATCTGTAAATTTTCATGTAGACATTTTGGGATATGTTTTAGTTCGCTCATGCAAAGTCAATAATTGTTTAATATAAATTGTGTTTAAGAATAAATTCACTTTCTTATATATGTCTTTTCTACTTTCCAAATATATCTCTCTTACGAATATACTGTCATACAAGCTATAATTTTTCTTTGTAGCATATTCCATGATAATAAGCAACTACATGTTTTTGTATTAAGCAGAGCTGTTTAGTTATTAAAAGTCAGAAACAGAACTTAGAACAGTTAAATGAAGAGAGGTGTTTTACTGATTCATATCACTGCGAAGTCAATACTAGTTTGAATGGTTACATCCATGTGTTCAAAAGCTCAAATAACCCCCCCCCACACACACACACAGGCACACCACTTCCCCAACTCTTTATTCTCTATCTCTTATTTCCCTAAATATATAAGCTAATTATCTCCTCCCCACACCCGCCCCGGAAGTTAAACTTTCTTCAAAAATAGGATCTTCCTAACTCCTTCCCAGAAATGAAAGGATTGTCTCTAAACTTCTGCAATCTGATTATTGAACCCCAAATGCTAGGTAACTTGAATCAAGCTCAAATCTACCCAGATAAATAGTCAAGCCTGGACTTATGCCAATGTGTAATACATGGGCTATGAAAGAGGCAATTTTCCCAAAGAGGGGAAATAAGTGAAAAAAGAAAGAGCAGAGGGTAAAGAGATGAGGAAAAAAAAAAAAGTTGTTTGTAACAGAGTAATTAAGCACACCAAGGGAAGATGGTCAATTCTGTTTCTAATTTTGTAACATAGAACTGGGCAAAAAAGTAGATGCTCAACAAATAACTGTGATTGATTATTGATGCATCCTAGATATGTCTCAGCAATACCATAATTTAATGCTAATTGCTTTATTCTCATTGCTTTTGTAACTTTCATTAACTTTGACTTCAGTGATATTTTCCATTTGCATCTCACCACCAAAACATACAGGGGTATTTATGCCATCATAGTAAAATATCATTATCAAGTTGCATTCTGTTTTCCATCATTATCTTTGCCAAATTATGATCAATGACAAAAATCTGAAATGAAATACAAATATTTACTGTATTAATAAAAGACTTTTAATGTATATTTATATATTTAATATATTGTCATGTATTCACATTGTGGTCCATGTCCCCACAGAATATCTTTTCTAATGCCTAGACCTAGAATACCCTTCACATACTCTCTCCCTTTTCTCCATTTTACTTATCCTTAGAGGCTCAGCTGAAAACTAGTCAGCCTGTGAAGCAGTCTCTAAATCTCACACAATTATTTCTCTCTTTCTGTTTGGTTTCCACTGTACCTTTTACATGGTCTGATTAGTTGTAATTACTAGTAATTCATACTATTGTATTGAGTATTAATTGTAATATCAATGATAGCTCATATTTAATAATAACAAAGGACATTTTTTTAATATTTAAGGATTGACACTCCCTATAGAAAATTACATTTTAATGAAATACATAATTTTGTGACAGAATTATGATAAGCTGGTCAATGAAATCAATATAATAAAAAATTATTTAAAAATAAAAGATAAATTTAAAAATAATAAATAAAATAATAAAATCAATAAAATATTTCTAAGCAACTAAATAGATCACTTAATAATATAATTCTATAGGGGAAGTGAAAAGAATGCATGAATACATAAAGAACAAAAACAGCATAAAATTTCTGAATACTGAAGAAAATCATATTCATATGTTTAAATTAATGATAGATACTGAATCATTATAACTTTTTGATTTTATTAATTTATATGAAAAATGAAGCATTTTTATTTTTCAATGACAGAATTTAATATTTCAGAATTTATATTCTTTGCAAATATCTAAAATATGCATTTCCATAAAACTCGATTTAAAATCAACCAAGGAAGTACATGGTTATACAAAATAATTTCATGTAGTTTAGAGAAAAAATCTTGAAGCTGCACTTTCAGAATAGCCAATGCAATAAAATAATGAAATAGGAGGGCTGAAATCTGTTAATCTGTTGACCAAATAAGACTTAATTAATAAACTGATAGAGACAAATTTTATTTACTAATCAGAGCAAAGACTATATTTTAACAGTTGAGAAGTGAATTTTAACAGTTGTGAAGTGAATATATGTAAGTTGAGGAAGTAGGGACTCCAAACTTAGATTACTCATTTTTTACATAAGACATTAGAAAGAATATATGCTTTCTAATGTCTTTTTCTTTCTTGAAAGATAAATGACATAATTTAAAACATCAACCTCAAAGATACATGTCTATAGTCTCTTTACTTACTTATTAAAAGAATGGAATCAATGAAGTTCTGAAAATTAATTAGACTTCCATGAAGTTGATGGTTTGATGTTTTTGTTTAAAAATTTGATGATACAGACTTAGCATGATATAAATGAACTAGGTTTATATTCTACTTGGAAAGCATTCTGCACAGTGAAAAGCCAGAAAACAAAAGTCGTAAGTAAATCTAGTGATAGGCTAGAAGCTATTTCATGACCGAGGCAGTTTATAAAGCAGCATTAAGATGGTGCTTATTCACGGAAACCAAAATAATAGGAATCGTAAAAAAAAAAGTCTCTCTTTCTCTCTCTCCTTTACTTCTACTTCTCTTCCTACTAACTGAAATATTTTTCTTGGGATGTATGTGATTTTTACCTAAAAACTGAAAAATAAATGATAAAGAAAATATATTTCAGGGCTTCCCTGGTGGCGCAGTGGTTAAGAGCCCGCCTGCCGATGCAGGGGACACAGGTTCGTTCTCCGGTCTGGGAAGATCCCACATGCCGCGGGGCGGCTGGGTCCGTGCGCCATGGCCGCTGAGCCTGTGCATCCGGAGCCTGTGCTCCGCAACGGGAGAGGCCACAGCAGTGAGAAGCCCGCGTACCGCAAAAAAAAAAAAAAAAAGAAAATATATTTCAAAAAATCTGATGGGGTGGATAAAACATTAACAGAGGGGAGCTTTGTGGAATCAGAACTGTTCAGTATCTTAACTGGTGGTAGAAGCTGTGCAGATGATAACACTGGATAGAGCATAACACACACACACGTGTGTGCACACACCAATGAGTGAAAGTAAAACTGGAGCAATCTGAATAGCATAAGTGGATTGTATCAACATCAATTCTCTGGTTGTGATATTATACTATAGTTTTGAAAAATGCTAACATTGAGAGAAGGTGGGTAGAGTTTACCAGGAATCTCTCTGCACTTTTTCTTATAATTGCATGTGGATCTACAATTATCTGGATTACATGAAAAAAAAAAAATCTGGTAAGTCACACCTTTATATGGATATGTCAAATCACATCTTATTTGCAGCTTTTATTTTTTCTCTATATGATTTACAAATTGTTCTTTCTGTGTCATAGATTAATAATTATCATCAAACACATGGACAGAACTTTATGTGAATAAAGGGTCGTCTGTGGTATTTGGTATTATGGGATGTAGGCAGCCACTGATTCCACTTATAAATAGTCAGCCTTACTTGTGTATAAATTTATTCTTAATTTTCAGCGTTTTAAATTTATTCATATACATACAAATAAGTTGTTTACAACCTAAAGAAATATATAGATGAATTTTTAAAAATACATGCAGTTTCCAGTTCCTCATATAAGGACCTTAGAAGTTGCCACTCTGTCCTAACAAAAAAGCTGAATAGACTGAAAAACTAACTCTTCCAGGATTTATAAGATCAGGGAGGACACAGGACAAACGCCTGCCTTGAACATGGAAAGGTTGACAGGCAAATACATTTTAATATATTATCATAATTTTGTTTATAATATAATGAAATGTATACTGTACTGTAATATAATGTAATATATAATTTTGTTTGTTTTTCTATTTCTTCCTTTATTCCATGAGCTATGGGAAGAAAATGTATGCACCTTATTCATTTAAATAATCAGTTTCTTCAATAATTCTTGAGTCTAAATAGATAATCATTAAAATAATTCTGAATGAATTCCTGGAATAAAGAATGAGCTAATAAAGATAAAGTATAAGCATTAGCAAACTCATTAGCTCTGACAATTTCACTGCCTTATTCATTGCTTTGAACCTCACTAATGGGTAAATTGATTATATTTTTTTAATTTGTAATGTAAATTAGTGAGTAAAAAGTAGAGAAAAAGCTAAAATAGTATTCAGAGCATTCTGAGACAATTTGTAACTAATTCCTAAAATATTATTAGATAAGCCAAGGATTTCTCCAGGATGCAGTGGAAATATTTGAAATGCTGGAGACTGGAAGAGAAGGATAAATAAAACAGAGTCAGCCAATTCCTAGCTCTTCCCAACAAACTTCTCAGTGGTCTGCCAACTCAGTCAGTTGTTATAAAAACTGAGTGACTAAATTAAACTTGAAAATAAGAAAATTAGCTGTGAAATAAACCATGAAAATAAATGTCTTCTAATGAGTCTTACTAAAAGTTCATCTTTATTGAATATTTATGATTTAGAGATTATATAGTTGTTTGATTATGTTTATTATATTTTTCATTTTTTAGATAAGGTATAATTTATGAAACTAAAATTCGTGCATATTCCATAATGACATATAAGTGGAATCATATAGTATGTAGTGTTTTGAGTAAGTCTTCTTTTACTTAGCATACTGCATTTGGGATTTAGTCATGTTGTTGCATTCATCAAGATTTCACTCTTTTAAGATTTCACTCTAAGAGTTTTATTATTTTAAACTATACATTTAATTTAATGATCCATAAGAGTTAAGTTTTGTATATGATTCAAATGTAAACCATTTTTTTACATATTGGTTACCATTTGCAGTGTAAAAAAAAATCCCTCAAAACTTAGCAGTTAAAACAGCAATTATTTGTTATTTCATTTTCTGAATGCTAGGAATTTGGGACTGGCTAGCATGATGGCTCTAGCTCAGGGTTTCTCACTGGGTTGTAATCAGGATATCCTCCAGGTTGCATTCATCCAAAAGCCTAACTGAGCAGGAGAATCCATTTCCAAGAGCCATACTGACAGGACTGTTGGAATGAGGCTTCAGTTTTGCCAAACAGAAATCTGTTTAGGACTGCTTTAGTGTCCTCATGACATGACAAGGGCATTTCCCAGACTAAGTGATCCAAGAAACATGTCAAGGAGAAAGCAACAATGCCTTATGATGTAGTTATCAGATAACACACACCTTCATTTCTGTCACATTTTATTTGATAAAAATGAGTTTCTAAGTGCAGACCTCATTCAAGGGGAGAGGATTTAGACCCCAATATTTTCAAATAAGGAGTATCATTTAATATATATATATATATATATATATATACGATAACCATTACACAGAGGAATATTTATTTTTCTAGCATCATTTATTGAACAGACTACCACTTTTCCATTTAACTGTCTTTGGATTTGTACAGAAGTCATACATGTATGTATTTTAAAGGCATTCTATTCTTTTCCATTAATTTATATGTCAGTGCTTTATTCAATATGACACTCTTGATTACCATAGGTTTGAAATCAGCTAGTTAGTGTCCTCCAGTTTTGTTTTTTCTTTTAAAAATGGATTTGGCTCTCCTGGTCCTTTGCCTTTTTGTGTAAATTTTGTCAATTTCTACAAAAATCCTATTGGAATTCTTATTTGGGTGGCATTGAACTATAGGTTACTTTGAGCACAAGTGAGATTTTAGCAATATTGAGTCTTCCAGTCTATAAGCACAATATGTGTATATGTTATATACATATATTAATCTAGTTCTTTATTTCTTTAGTTTGTTTTCATCATATAGACAGTGCGTATATTTTAGAAGATTTGTACTTAAGAATTTCATGTTTTATAATGCTATTATAAATGGTATTTTTTCAATATCAATTTCTAATTGCTCATTTGATTTCTGTTTAAATCAGTTTAAGCAACTGATTTTTTATATTGACCTTGTATCCAGCAAACTTGCTTAACTTGTGTATTAGTTCTATTAGCATTTTATTAGTTCTTTGGGATCTTCTTTCCAAATAACATGTGTCTGCAAAGAGTTATAATTTTGCTTCTTCTTTTCCACTCTTTATGTCTATTATTTCCTTGCTTATAGTGCACTGGCTAGGATCTCCTCTGTGATGCTGAATAGGAATAGGAAGAGTGTGGACATCCTTGGCTTTTCCCAGACTTAGAGGGGAAACACCCAGTTTTTCACAATTAAGTATTATGTTAACCACAGTTTTTTGGTTTATTTGTTTAAGATACCCTTTTTCAGATTGAGGAAGTTCCCTTCTATTCATGGTGTGCTGAAAGTTTGACATCATGAAAGAATGTTAGATTTTGTCAAAAGCTTTTTCTAGGAAGGTCCAAGGGACACACTCTTCACCAAAGCACTGTAGAATTTACTAAGTAGAGGGGTACCAATATTGTTTATAAGGACAAAGCTGTCTTTCCTCTATAGGCTAGGGTTACTCTCCAGGGATGCTTCTATTGTCAATGGCAACAGTAGCATTCCAGAATAGCATAAGGCAAATAACAGTACTCACATGACAAAGACAAAGTGACATAATTACTTTAGTGAGATAAGATGGCAGCTAAGAAGAGCATTGGTTGAATTACATACAGGAAAAACTTTAACAGTTGGTGAATAGAAGAACAAAAGTTATCCATCATAATAGAAAATCAAAATTTCTCTTTCAATTTTCCAGACGAGCAAGTTCTCAGACCTAGAGTCAATCTATAGACGGGAAGCCCAGTTATCTTAAGAAAAGTCCCAGCAATGCCATAGCAAGAATGTAAAATAGCAAATAGCAAATTCATGAATCCTTTTACCAAAGAGACCTATGGTCATTTTCCTGAAAAACTGTACACTGATGAAAAAATATATAGCTCTTGTGAGGCTTATGGCATACAGGTTCTGAGCTGACACTGATACCAGTGGTGACACAGTACCATGATTGACCCCTTTAAAAAGTTGACTGCACCTTTATTATGAGGAATAGATTAGAAGGAGGGGAACATGGATTAGATAGATTAGTTAGGAATCTACACTGTAGTTTATTAAAGATATGCATGTAACAGACAAAGTTGGTGGTAATCAAAATGGAGAGGAGTAATTGGATTTGGTAGGAGGCAAAATTGACAGGAATATGTAGACTCAAAGTACTTTGATGTATACCATGTATAGGGATAGATAAAATCAGATAAAACTATAGGTAGGAATATTTTCACTTAGAAGGCTCATACAGTGCAAGCATGAACAAAGGTGAATATATATTCAGGTAGGGCAGGGAGAATGGAATACAAGGGTCTAATATGAAACATTTCTAACCTGTAAATATTTAAAGGTAGAGAATACCCCTAACTGTCTTTGTAATACTTGCATGAAGACGACCCAGACCCACTGAATCAGACTTATAAGGAGGGAAGTTAAGAAACATGTATTTGAATAAGCTGTAAAGAAGAATCTCAGAGAGCACACTGCCATTGATCTACAGAAAAGACTCTGGAACACAGCCCTACATGACCTATGAAGTAAAAATACTAAATAAATATCACATTGAAATACACATTCTAAAGGAAATATTTAAAAGGAAATACATGTAAAATACATTACAGAAATAAACTCCTAATATTTATACTTAAAGTTTGGGCCTTTAAATTTAATGTTTATATATATTAAACCATTTCCTCTGTAGTCTGATAATGCTTATATTCAAAGTAATGAAAAAAAGTTGCTCAGAATTATAATATGATCTTACCTTAGCAGAGCTTCCACTCAGAAAACATCTGCATTTATCATGCTGTGGTGTATTCCCCTTGACATAGTACCCAAAATACTATTCACGGAGGAAGTAATTTCACACTAATTTGAGTACCTGGAGCGTAACGAGAACTATAAGTACAATTCAAAGGATTCTTTCTACTGCCTATAAGATTGGTTTGGAAAGAATGCTTAATTTGTACAGTTGGGACACATACTATCAGCAAGCAAATCACTTCCTGGGACCTGCTTTTTGTAAGGCAGGATAAACTTTCCAAAAGGAGATTTTATATTTTCTTCTCTTGGGATTTTAAAGAGGAGGGGTGGGAACATTTGAAAGCACTTCTTTCTATAATCACACTCATCTTTGTAAGATATAAATCTGATCATATTTTCTTTCATATAGTTCCACAGATTCCACATTGCCTGCAGGATAAATTCTGAAAATTAAAAAATTACTAGACAGAGACTAAATTTTCTAGTTACTAGACTAAACTAGTTACTGCACAGACTCAGAAAGAACAGATATGCAAAGAGAAGTGCCTCTTAGAATCCAGACCCTCTAGAGGCACAGCTTCACTTTCTGGGTGTTCCTCAATTCTGTTAGATCATTCTGTCTCCTTATAATCAAATACCTGTTTTGATTAAATATCTTGAGTGAGTTTGCATTTTTTCTATCAATGTTAGTGTAACCATACAAAATGTTAGCCTTCAAGAATCCCGGTTACAGCTATAGTTCTGCATCCCATTCAATTCAGCATCAACATCTCCTGGGTTTCCATTTTGAAGAACATATTATTGTTCAAAAATTATGAAAATAACCTGTGATGGGTTCCACAGGACTCCACTTTGTACTTTCCACTCTGCTTTTGTCTAATTAAGCATTTTCAGTGAAGATGGCTGTCAAAAAAAAAAAAAAAGATGACTAATTGTGCAACTCTCTTTCCCTCAGCTGTTTTACATGCAGCATTACAAACTCCTTCCTTACAAAAAAACATTATGTAGGGTGAGCTCAAAAGGAAAACTGGAGAAGTATTGAACGCTGTTGAGCCTGATGGATGTTTGCTGGATGTTTGGCAATGCTGTCATGGCTTATCCTGTTCCTCTCAAAATGCCCTACCATTCTAGATTGCTAGTAGATAGGGTCAGGAAGAGATGTGAGAAATTGTACTTTAGGGTGTACACAAAATATACTCACAAAATGGCTGAATAGTTCTACTATAGCACTTATAAAAATTATTATGAGCATTCTTGCTACTGAAGTTGATTTTGGTTTTTAGGAACACATTTTTATTCTGCAATAAACACTTTTAGAAATAATAAGTTGAAAATATGATTTTAATTACTGCATTTTAAATACTCAAAAAGGTACCAATTAAAGTATAATTTGCATAAAATATTCACTGACATGTAACACTTACCGTTGGGGCTGTAGTTATAATAGTGATATCACAGAAAACATGAAAATAAGAATACATGAATCTTTTAACCACATTAATGCCCACGCCAAAAGTCAATGATCTAGAAGACTATACTTGAAAATAATGGAAACAGATTCAACTGCAAAATCTGGGTTTACCTGTCACAGTGAGAAGCCTGACTTTTCATTGAGAAAAAATGACTGTCCTAGAGCACAAATATAAGTGAAATGATAGCTTTTAATGTGTTAGCACTGTTAGCAGAACTACCCAAATATTTAAATTATGCTTGACTTACATCAGTTTCAACAGATGTTTTGAATAGGTTATCTCCAATTAAGGGTTCCTTTTTTTATACAAATCTTGGCAACAGATAAACTTTTAGAAGTTGATTCCATAAAGGTAAAAGACCTGACATAATTATTAATGCTATTGTAAATTCATTTAAAAGCTCAATATTTGGAGAAAATAGTTTTGTGACAAAATTTAGTTTTAGGTGGAACACAGTATTGTGGTTAAAAATGTTCATAGGAAATTAAGACATTCGTGAACACAAATATACTTGGAATTGGTTATGGAGACATAATTATATCAAGTAAGCTATGATATTTCATAAATCAAAATCGAAGCTATAGACTAAGATACAAATGTTTTCAATATACAAAGATTAATTTTACTACCACATTTGCTAATATTTCTCATATTAAAATAAAAACATACACCTTGGAATACACCCATTGACTCTTTATTGATCATCTACCATCAGGTAGACTTCAAAATTATTTGTACCTTTGCAGAGCTACTTTGTAAATCCACATAACTGTCCTAAGATGATGTTGAACTGTTTTTGTAAATGCTCTAATTTTAGTTACAAAAATTAGCTGAAAATTTAAATCAAGTATTCAATGTATACAGAGGTTTGCAGTCTTTTTTAATCCAAAATCTGGCCCCTCTCAGACAGTTTCTGTTGCCTGGTTGGTTTTTTATTTGTTTTTTCTTTGTTGTTGTTGTTTTTTGAATGTCTCCTTCCTGAATACATCCAGCTGTACTGGATGAGCAGTGCTCAAGTAATTGACAGCTGATTGCTCTATTGTTTTCAACCATGCCCTGCAGCATAAATTACTGCACAGACAGAACCAATGATATACTGGCTCCTTTAAAGGGGTTGTTTTTGAGGTCAGGGTTTGAGGTTTGTTCTGATTCCAGGAAGGCTTTCTTAACCAACTCTTTCCCTGTTTGTTTCTGGAAAACTTGCTGGGCTACGGTTTAGTTTATATCTCCCATAAAGCCACTATCCTCTACTTAATTGCTTTCCACTAAAACCATTGTTTTTGAGGGTGTCCTTAGGCCTGAACTTCCTCACATTCTCTTTCAAATTGGGGAGAGCTATAGAGCTTTCTATTAGCATATCTCGCACCCTGGGCAAAAACTCTGAGGTATGGCTCTGGAACTGATCCTGGGATAGTGGCTTTTTTCTGAGTGGCGCTGCTGCTTTAGAAGCAGAGCTCTGGGTAGGTGTGACAATGTGTGTTTTTTTATTCGCTTGTTTTAATTTCCTTTTACCTTTACAAAGAGAAGAGTGTAACCTCTGTTCTAAGAATGAGCTGGAGCAAAGACAATTGGTCACCAGTATTCTCAGTGTGTTGCACCTTTGCTGGAGCCTCCGATTCTGAGTGGCGGTCTGCCTAGAAGAATGGAGCCTCCAACTCACTTGGAATTTAGCCTCCACAAAAGGTAACTGGGTAGAGAGGATGAGAAAAATTGTTGTCCCACACCCCTCTGGAACATGTCATAACCTTCAACTTGGAGGTGGGAGAACAATTCCTGTGTTCTAGTTGCACCCACTTGGAGTTGAGTTTCCATCTTACTGGGCTCAAGAACGTGTGTGGGAGGGAGGCAGTAGTTTATGGTTCAAATGCCAGAGACTCTGCCTTACTGAGTGCCCCTAGGTTTTCTTGAATAAATGTTTCTTAGACTGCAGTTTGTTCTTAAGACCATTTCATAAGACTTTAAAATGTTCTTTTTTTATTGTTTTTTCACCAGTCGCTATGGTCTAAATGTTTATTCCCCTACTCCCCAAAATTCATATGTTGAAAACCTAACACCCTGTGTGATGGTATTAAGAGGTGAGGTCTTTGAGATGTGCTTAGGTGATGAGCCTGCAGGAAGGTGATTAATTCCTCTACAAAAGAGGCCCCACAGAGCCTTCTTACTTCTTCCACCATGTGAGGGTTCAGGGAGAACGCACTGGCTATAAACCAGGAAGAGGGCCTTCACTAGAATTCAACCATGCTGGTGCCTTGATCTTGGATTTCTGTTCTCCAGAGCTGTGAGAAATAAATTTCTGTTGTTTATAAGCTAGCCAGTCTATAGTATTTTGTTATAGCAGCCCAAACAGACTAAGAGACTAGTTATACCTGCATCAGTGGGGAGCATATCTTGACAAATTTTGCCTGGTACTATTAAGTTATTGTGAATTATATAAAGTAGAGTACAGTATGTATGGGGTTAAGATAACTGATTGGGAAGACCATAAAAGTGCAGAGAAATGAATGAAACCTGGATCACAGACCAAGAATGCTGGGTTTACAAGTTAGGTAGTCATTAACAGGTCAAAGTTATCCAAATGTAGTAGAGAATACTACAGATGCCTTAAAATTCGATCTTTTAAATTATTTTTGTGGGGAATCCCCTGGCTTTCCAGTGGTTAGGACTCTGTGCTTTCACTGCCAGGGCCCAGGTTCAATCCCTGGTCAGGGAACTAAGATCCCACAAGCCACATGGCACAGCTAAAAAAAAACAAAATTGTGAAAAATTCACGTGTGTGTGTGTGTGTGTATATATATATATATATATATATATTTATTTATTTATTTATATACAAACATATATGTATGAAATTCATATATAAATGTATATAACAGATATATAAAATGCAAAACATAATTCATATATAATTTCTATAAATAGAGGTTATTTTATATATTTATATATAAATTTTCATGCATATAATCTCTATTATATATATAATAATGGAGATTATTTTAGTCAATCTAACAACCTATCATAAAGATTTAACAAATTTCAACATTTGCCATATTTACTTCTTTTACTTTTAATTTACTGAAGTATTTGAATCAAGCATGCAATTATGAAATGATAGTGTACATCTCTTAAAAGAAACAGTTTTTTGGGGGGCTTCCCTGGTGGTGCAGTGGTTGAGAGTCTGCCTGCCGATGCAGGGGACACAGGTTCGTGCCCCAGTCTGGGAAGATCCTGCATGCCGCGGAGCTGCTGGGCCCGTGAGCCATGGCCGCTGAGCCTGTGCGTCCGGAACCTGTGCTCCGCAATGGGAGAGGCCACAATAGTGAGAGGCCCGCGTACAGAAAAAAAAAAAAAAAAAAAAAAAATTTTTTTTAATATAACAGAATTTAGAAGTCTCTGAATTCATCTAGTACCCAATCCACATTTAAATTTCTTTGATAGCTAAAGCAAAATAGTATTTTTATCATTGAATGATTGAATCAATATCAAAACGGGTTTTTTAAAGAGAATTACCATTTGTGAATATTTCTTAATTGAAGACATTGGCTTGGAGAGAGAACATCCGTTTTTGTTTACAATGTTAAGAATCCTAGAAATCTGATTGCTTCTTTGTATGATTTAACTTGTTCTTATTTTTCTTGTATTTCTTGTGAATTTAAAAATAGATGCAAAGGTTTCAGGAAATTTTGTTTACCATTTTTGCAAGACCATAAAAATAGGCAGTTGTATCTATTTAATTTTACCTTATGTCATGCAGCACAGGATGCTGGAAATTCCACCTTGAGTGATTGATCATCTGGTTCAGATGGTGACAGCCTGATTCCTCCAGTGTATATTTATTGTTTTCTCCTTACAATGAGCAGATAATTAGGATAGCAATGCTTTGATATCTTGTGAATGTACAGTCCCCAAACTAGTTTTCAAGTACTTGTCTTAGCATCTGTTGATAATTATTACATCTTTAGGGAGTATAAAAAGGCAATTTACTGATATAATTATTTACCTACATTTTTAAAATCAGAATTATAATGTAGTAAAGCCTATTTACTCAATCATGGCCTTCTAGTTGTCCTTACAGACAGTTGGAACAGGCAAATCAAAGTAAAGGCTTAATTCTTTTCCTTTAACTTCTCAATTTTCAGAGTCAGTATTTGGTGAAGTAGATATTTTCAATAGTGACAAATTTTGTTTGTTTTTTGAAAATCATTGTGAAATCATGGACTTTCAGATAATCTATATGTCTCAATCAGTTGCATACTTTGTTTTTTGTTTGTTGCTGAAATTATCACATCTTTGCCCTGCCCTGTGGGATCCTTTTCAGATGTGCACCATGCCTTTTTGTTACAACCATTAGTCTTCCGGTTTTTTATTCTTCGTTTCTTTGTCTTCTGTCATGAAAAATAATGTTCTGCTAATGCCCATCTTATGTTTCCTGCCTCAGACCTTAATTCAACCATTTTTTCCAAGGAGCTCTAGTTCTTTCATTTGAAAAGGAAACTTAATGACAAAAATATATACATGATTAGAGTACATATCATTACTGGCAATTGCTTCCCAGTAATCTTTTCTTTTTGGTGGTCAAAATTCTGAAATATGTATTTAAAAATAAATAACAATGAGTTCATAGTGCTATTTCTAATTCTCATTTAACATTATAGAGTTGTACTCATTTCTTTTAGATTTTACTTGTGTGTGTGTGTATATATATATATATATATATATATATATATATATATATATATATATATTAACCAAGGACATTATTTCTAACATTTTGTAATTTTTAATTTAACACAGTTTCTTACAAAATAAATGAAGTTGTTTAAAAATCACTTTGATAGTTATTTTTTGACCTGAAACATTAAAATGTCTGTACCCTAGAAAATAAGTGAAAATTATAACATAGTGCGGAGGTCAGGGTAGGGAATTTTCTAGTGTTCAAAATTGAAATTCAGTAGGTAAAAATCACATTATGAACAATCTACACACAGAAAAAAGTTTAAATCAGATTTTTTTTCCTCTAATGAGTAGTTGTTATCAACTTCACTTGCAATAGAGATAGTGGGTAACGTGTTTAGAATAAACATTTTCTCGCCTCTACCCATAGTTTTTGTATCAGCAGTTACAGGAAATCAAAATTATAAGAAGCTTCTCAGGTAATTTTGAGGTACATGGTATACCAGACCATGCCTTGACTGATACTTATCTGAAAGCTTTTTGATGCTGCTTCTTACAAAAATGAATTACCCTGTGTAGCTAGTGATAGGTAATTCTCATGTAAGCTCCAAATTGTTGTTGCTTGGAGAGCTGCAGGTGTGCTTGAGCTAAGATTAGAGGCAGTAAAAGGAAAGCGAGAACCAGAGAAAGAATCCTATGCAGAACTCCTTAATGAAACAAAGCATTCTGATTCTACAAAACATTGCATGTTTCAGTAGGCTGCATTTTAAAAAAATTCTGGTTAAATAAATAGCGGTTTTGTTATAGCACACAAAATCTTGTCGTCCTTGGCAAGATTTAAATCAAACTTACGTTCCTTGAAAAAAAGTTTGTACATCTCCAAACAAATAAA
Source organism: Hyperoodon ampullatus (assembly GCF_949752795.1). Lineage (NCBI taxonomy): Eukaryota > Metazoa > Chordata > Mammalia > Artiodactyla > Ziphiidae > Hyperoodon > Hyperoodon ampullatus. Next base: position 186,651,835 of record NC_136914.1, read on the forward strand.
GACCTATCATCTGGTGACAATGGGAACCAATATTCATAATGAAGGGTACCTTAATTACAAAGATAATGAAATGACCAGAGTCACAACTACCTGGCCTAGAGTTTGGGGATCTAATTACAAATTCAGATCTGTCTAGGAACACTGCTATTTGGCCCTATCTACATATATATTTTTGTTTGCATTACATATATATATATATATATATATATATATATATATATATATATATGTGTGTGTGTGTGTGTGTGTGTGTGTGTGTGTGTTCTGTTTGGCCCTACTTGCTAATGCATATTTTACTTAGTATCAGTATGGATAATTCTGTCTTATGGATGGCTGGCACTTCCAAGACAGTGGCAGAGATTCCAAGAATGTCCCAATTCATTTGTTCCAATTGTATCCTCCTGATCAGGAAACATGGAGCCAGAAGAATAATGGAATGTAGGGGTAACATCTGACTCCTTCCCCTGGAACAACTCCTGCCCACCTAACAGAACAAGCCTCTATTTGACAACAGCAGTTGGGTAGAGGCTGGGGGTCAATCCCAATCGTATTTCTGTAATGCACATCAAAGAAGTTATATTATTATGGTCATCTGACTTTCTGAAAATAAAATGGACTCTCAAACTGGAGAGAGATTAGTTTTAATACCAGTTGTATTAGAACATTTGTCTTTCTAAATCTTGAAATATTATTTTGCTGAGCTATGAAGAACTTTAGAACTCATTCACTGCAACCTCCTATTTACAGATTAAATGTGTATATTATGTCATTTGCTAGAGTGATTAAGTGACTTAACCCAAGCTAATTTGTAATGTGTAGAACTGGAACCCAAATATTTGTAGTTGTAATTCAGTGCAAACATGAAGGAAGTGCAATTTAATATAGCTGCTTTATAATGCAAGTCAGCAGGTCAGCTCAGTTTGTAAGAATAAATCCCTATCTCCCTAAAATTATGTTCTTTCTTACTTGTTTAGGTAGGATTTTTAGCTCATACTTTTTGCACTGCTACTTTAGCTTATTGAAGGCAAGAAAATAACAAAACAATTAAACTTATGGTAAATAACATAGCAGGATTTCAGATAAACAGACATTGTTTAGCTCCCTTCCTCTGCAAAGATCTCATCTTCTCTGGGTAGCATGAGTAGAAAGGAGAGAAATGATTAGGAAGTAATTGATGGTGATCAAATGGGACTTCCTTAGTTCAGTTATAGACTCCTTGTTATCTTAATTTCATTCTTTTCTTGGTGACACTGCAAACTGATTAAAATATTGTGGGGTTGTTTCATAATAGTGTGAGCCTTTATTTTATATAATTAAAATTTTAAACTCAGTTCCTTACATAAAATTTCTAGGTACACCAAGGCACCAACAAAGCTAATGCCACTTTGCTGATGGTCAGCTAAGCTACTGAGGCATTACACACTTGAAAGAAGGAAAGAACTGGAACAATCAGAAATATTAGTACTGAGAAACCATCTATGGAGGTAGTATGTGTCATACCAGCAAAACATTTAACATAAATGAAGGTAGCTAGGTAGAGACAGAGGGGAGTAGAGGAATGACTGAGGGAGAGAGGTCTTGTTTAAATGCTTATTTTTAAAGCCCCCAGTTTTAAAGATACAATAATACAGAGATGGTTTCCAGAACTGAGGACATTCAGTGGAAATGAAACACAAAATTACCTCAAGTTTCCTGTACTTTCATAGTGCTGGGATTTTTTAAAATGTTATTTTGTTTTTTCCCTACCATCTCATCTTAATTAAAGCAAATCTTTAACTAATTTCTAGAATAATGAAAGTATAAACCATCATCATCCTCTTCAGTCAAGCAGAAAATATTATTTTTGCTCGACTTTTGCTTAAAAACTGATTTAGCATTTAAAATCATGCAAAGGTAGGCAGACACACCATCAACAAGTCCACTGTCTTTATTTATTTATTTATTTATTTATTTATTTAATTTTTGGCTGCATTGGGTCTTCGTTGCTGCGCGTGGGCTTTCTCTAGTTCTCTAGTTGGTGAGTGGGCATTACTCTTTGTTGTGGTGTGCAGGCTTCTCATTGCGGTGGCTCCTCTTTGTTGTGGAGCATGCGCTCTATGCGCACGGGCTTCAGTAGTTGTGGCACATGGGCTCAGCAGTTGTGGCTCGCGGGTCTAGAGTGCAGGCTCAGTAGTTGTGGTGCACGGGTTTAGTTGCTCCGCGGCATGTGGGACCTTCCCGGACCAGGGCTTGAAACTGTGTCCCCTGCATTGGCAGGTGGATTCTTAACCACTTCACCACCAGGGAAGCCCAAGCGCACGGTCTTTAAATGTCAAACTGACCTCAGTAATTGAAATCAGAAAGCTGGTTTTGTATTGCCCTTTTTGAACAGTTTGTGATTGCCATTCAAGAAAGCAGTCACACATACTGCACTGCGAAAGAAGTAGAAGCCTCAAACCAGTGTATCCATTGCCATCCAAATTATTACACAGTAAATGGAAGCAGTGAGTGCAACCATAGTCCATTCAGGTATTGACAAATAGTTTACAGAAAAACTTCTGAAATATGGACAACTCAAAATTACTCAGTTGAAAGTATTTTGTACAGAGTTGTTTGGTAGTTTGGGCAACCCTGTAGCCCAAATAGATGACTGTCAAAATACCCATATCCATTTTATTCCTGATATATGAGAGGATAGCTAAGGTATAAAGCACTTTTTTGAGCATATTTATCATTGGTTAACTGGAGAGTCTCCAGCTATTTGATAACTATTAGAGTAAGTAATTGAAGTTTAAAATCTTGAATCTCTCTTTCAATATTGACCAGTAGTTTATAAGCTGAGTAGTTCCCTGCCCCTAATAGTACCCCTGTCCTTTCTGGTATTAGAAAGATGGATTAGCTTTGTAAAGAACTAAAATAAAATGGATAAATTAAATAATTCCACATAGTATACATAATTGATAGTCTTCAAAATTGATAGTCTTTCATACATTTCACCCATTTGAACTCAATAATAACCACATACAGTGGAAAGTGTATTATTTTGCAGCAGGAGCACAATGTGGGTCTAACCTGTTTGTACATCAGAATGTCAGTATGTCCAGATCTGTCTGGTGCACTAGTAAAACAGGCCTAATGGGAATCTGTTTGACTGAAGGGTCAAAGAATTTCCTGAGAAAGATGTTTTTGGAGGGAAAAGAACAAAAGTTGCCAAGTTTATTTCAAAGACAATGAATCAGGATCAGTGGAGTAGCATATTTACAAGTGTAGAACTGTTTATTTCAGATTTTCCTGTGAGTCAGGAACTTTAAAAATATGTCCAAGTCATAGGGCAAGATGTTATATCTAAAGTTTCTCATTATCAAAAGTTTTCATGAGATGTTGACATTGTAGGATATCAGAAACATCAGTTGCATTAGCAGTGGAGTAAGCCAGCAACATCAGTGAAGACCTGATGGCAGGTGCTACTAAATAGTTTTTGCAAAGCTGACTTCTTGCTTATATTAGACAGCATCCTCCTTTGTTTCTTTTTTGTTTGTTTGTTTGTTTTTGCGGTACACAGGCCTCTCACTGTTGTGGCCTCTCCCGTTGTGGAGCACAGGCTCCAGATGCACAGGCTCAGCGGCCATGGCTCATGGGCCCAGCCATTCAGCGGCATGTGGGATCTTCCCGGACCGGGGCACGAACCAGTGTCCCCTGCATCGGCAGGCGGACTCTCAAGTACTGCGCCACCAGGAAAGCCCCCTCCTTTGTTTCATAATTTGCTTTTTATTCTGAACCTATCTGTAGAGGGACTTCATTTTTCCTGTATGACTGTCATGAACATAGGGTCTGTTAGTGAGTTTTTTCCATACTAATGAAGTTTTCTTTTGCTTTGTCAAGTGCACTGGGATATCACCAGTCCAGATAATTTTAAAATTATTTTCTGAATTTGCATATTCCAGAACCTCAAGAATAATGTAAAAAGTGATGCCTAAATCCACTCTAAGTGCAAGCCCTTAATTTTGAGTCTTCTAGGCTTTTATTCTCCTTTCATTTAACCTGGAGTCTTCAGAGTAGATGTTTGTCATCTTTCTGGGCAAATAGGTGAATTTTCTGTCCTTTTACATTGATGGTACTGGATCTTTTGGGGGGTAAGTTCATACATAATATCCTTTTTTTGTCCTCCTTTCTTTATCTAGCATATCTGTTAATATAAAAGCCCTCATTTTGAGTGGAATCAACCACGAACTCTGGATGTAACCCTAAGAGCAAATTCAGTGTCTTTTCTGAAGGTACTCTTTCAGAGCACACTTCATTAATGGAAACTGAACACTTCCCTTTTATTTAACAAATGTAGGTATGTATTGCATTCTTGTCATTGCTGTAGATATATGTTATGCAAAGTATTGTATGTAGTGTTTGTAGCCAGAGACTTCATTAGTTCAGCTGTCTTCCACTTTTGGGAAATAGAAATATCTGTATTTGTCTTCCCCCTTCCCATTCTTTAGTCTTCAGCAGCAGCTATTTCAGGATATCACACCCTGAACTTCTTCAATATTTCTCATTACTGTACGTTTTTCATTAAAGACCAAAATCCTTAATATGAACTGTAATGTTCAGCCATTTTTGTCCTTTACTTCCTCCTTCATCTTGCATCACACTCTTACTCACTCTTTGTACTTCAGCTCTACTGGTCATCTTTCAGTTTTTCTACCATGCCATGCTTTCTCCAGATGTAGAAACATTACATGCATTATTTCTGTTGTCAGATTGCACTACCCCTCTTTCTTAGCCTACTTAATGCTTTAAAATCTTTCAGGTTTTAGAAATGTATCACTTCTCAAAGAAACTTTCTTGATTTCTCTTCAATGTCATCTCATAATCCTAGCTCTTGTCACAATTATCAGTGTTATAATTTTATATTTATTTTGGTTGTTATTTGTTCCATGTAAAACTTATCCTCCCCACAGCACCAGACTGGAAGTTCCAAAATGACACAGATATTTGCTCACAATTTTATCCCCAGCACCTAGCACAGAGTTTGGCACAGAGTAGGTATTCTGTAAATATTTTTTGTATCAGTTAAATAATATATTAGTTCAATGTTCTCCAGATTTCACTCTTTTGTCAACATAATCCACATAACAAAAAATCAAGTGTTGAGATATTGCCTCCCCAGTGTCTTAACATTTTTAAAAAATCACTCAAATTTCCTGACTTTCCATTCCTTTTATACCTAAGTCTGATGTAATACTTAAAGATTCCTAGTCACAAAATATTTGTGTATAAAGAGCAGAAGCTAGCTTAGCCCTGAAAAGGAGGGAAAGCTTCATATATTAGAATAATACACTGAAAGTATAAATGAAAATAGAATAAATTTATGAAAATACAGAGCCTTCTTACATTGTGAATATTCAGACTCAGGAGAGAAATAATGAGGAAAAAAATTTTTTAAATCCTCTCTGCTTCAATAGAGAACATTTGGTTCTGATAGACCATTTTCCTTGGAGTCCCTCTTCTAATATATTTTAGCTCTCCAAATCTTTCATCAGATCTTTAACAAGTTATATCAATTATTCCTTCACATTTTCTTAGGTATGTCTCTAAAGTTTTATTTCACAGTCAGCAAGCCTTGTCAGGCATTTATTTTCTCACACATATCCCTGCAGTAACCACCTAACTCAATTGCCTTCATTTGATATCTGTTGCAATCTATTCTGCTTCCACTGCCAGATCAATCTTCTGTTACACAGTTTTTGTAGCATCACTGTTCTTCAAACACAGGAGCTACACAAACAAATACAATGTGATTACTTAAAAGATAAAGTAAAAATACTAAGATCATGCAACACAATTTTTTTCTGTAATTGCCCAGGCTTCTCAGAGACAAACACTTCTCCCCAGTAAGATACTCCATCAATTCAGCATCCTGCGAATTGAATATTAGTTGCTTTTGTCTCTGCAGGAATCCTTTCCCTCTTTTGATAAAAGCAGCCCTCTTTTTGGTGAAGAACCTATTCCATGTGATTCATGTAGATCTCTCCCCACTCAAGGCATGAAGGATGAACTCATAGTCTGGTCCATGCCAGACTATTTTATATCTTAGATCACAGTGACTATTTCAGTGATTGTGTTAAGCAGTCTCAAAGATGACCACCAATGATCCCCATCTCCCAGTATCCAGATCCTGTATCATCCTCTGTCCAGACTTACTGACTTGCTTCTAATGACTAGAATAGGGTAGAGGTCATGGTATGTCACTTCCAAAATCAAGTAACAAAAGGATTATTATTTCTGTCTTGGTCTCTCTCTCTCTCTCTCTCTTTCTCTCCCCCTCCCTTTCTGTTCCCCCTACCCCCACCCTCCCTTGGGAGGAAGCAAGCTATCATGTTGTGCATAATCCTGTGGAGAGACCCATGGGCAAGTCTGAGACCAAGACTGTAAATTAACAAGGCCCTGTAGTCTGCTGAAAGCCATGTGAGTGAACTTGGAAGTACATCCTCCACAACCCAGGCCTTGAGATGACTTCAGTCCCTGTTGACTCCTATATTGCAGCGTTATGAGAGACCTGAACAAGAGGTGCCTAAGGTGTACTCCCAGATTCCTAATCCATAGAAACTGTGAGAAAATAAGTGCTGTTTTATGCCATTGGAGTAATTTGTTATGCAGCAACAGATGATTAGTACATGCGCTTTCAAGAAGAGTAGCTCGGTCTTTTGAAAGTTGTTATATACAGTGGGCCCTTGGTATCCACGGACAGGGTAGACCAACTGTACTGCACGGTTTTATATAGGAAACTTGCGTATCTCTGGATTTTGGTACCTGGGGAGGTTCTGGAAGCAATCCCCCACCGATACTGTGAGATGACTGTATTGGAGGGAATCTGTAAGGGAAATCTAGACCTGGGACTGAGAGCAGCCATATTTTCTGCTGTTTAGAAATAGTCCATCTGAGAATTAAATCAGTATACGTAAAGAATCAGAGCCCAGAAATGGAAATACAGACAGACCCCTGACCTCATTTGAGTCCCTGGATTCAGCAGTGCCTCAGAATTCTTAATTATGTGAAGCACTTCTCTGCTTACGTTAAAGTTTGTTGTTTGCCCTTTGTAACCAAAACAATCTAGAATAATGCATCCTCCAGACTTACTTAAAGCCTTCACAGAGCTGCCTTTTTACTCAAATTTTACCTCTCATCTAAGATACCATCCTCTGTTCACTCTGATAAACTGGTTAATTTTATGTGTTAACTGGCCATGGGGTGCCCAGATTAAACACTGTTTCTGAGTGTGTCTGTGAAAGTGTTTCTGGATAAGATTAACATTTGAATCTGTGGCTTCAGTAAAATAGGTGGCTCTCCTCAAGGAGGGTGGGTAGCATCTAATCCATTGTGGGCCTGAATAGAACAAAAGCAGAGGAGGGAGGAATTTGTCCCTTCTTGCCTGATTACTTGAGGTGAGATGTCAGTCTTCTCCCTACCATGGTGATACTGATTTTAAGTCCTTTGGGCTCAGTCAGAATTACCACATTGACTTTTCTGGGATTCCAGCTTGCAGATACCAGATCATGGGACTTCTCAGCCTCTGTAATTGCATGAGCCAATTCCTTGTAATAAACTTCTCCCTGTATATTAATCGTATTAGTTCTGTTTTTCTGGAGAACTCTAATATGCTAGTTATCCTTTAAGACTAATTAAAGTTTTTTTTTTTTTGTCTAAAGACTTTTCCATTTATTTCAAACAAGTCCACTGATGTATCCCCATTATTCAGACAGCCTATTTCATGAATTTAGCTCTTAGAATACTGTATTAGTTTAACTCTGTATGTGTGTGTGTTTTGGTGTAATGGCATATTTTTGTAACTATATTACACATATTTGAGGAAATCAATGATTTTATATACTTCTTTGTATTAGCCCTAGTGTCAAAAATAGTCATGAAATAATATCAGTCATTCATTCATTAGATAGTAGTTTCTCAACTATCCAAAAGAAAAAAAGCTCATATATGATCTGTTATTCAGGGAAATAATTATTCTTCTATATGGAACTAAAACCCTTTGTCATCAGTAACTTAAAGTACCATAACTTTAAAGTTATTGGTGCCTACCAGGTAGAAATGATATGTTTTATTTGTGGGACATGTGATATGTATACAAGTACTAAATGTGTTTTACAATTTTTAGACTATCATCATAATTAGTTATATATATATTTGCCAGATGTCTCTCAATGACATTCAAAATCATAGCTAGCTGTGTATTTACCTTTTTATGAGTACATTAAAAATAAAGATAGAATGTTCTCCTTTTATTCAAGCCTTATTGAAGTAAATACTTCTTCAAAAACTTAACAAATACCTAGCATCTTCCTTGAGTTAAAATGTGCATGCTTTGCTGCATGTGATAAGGACATAGAAGCAATAAACAGGTCAATTTTTTCACATTTCATGTTCTAGATTTTAAATATGTGTCAAATACTGATGGTAGGAAAGAGCAATAGAGCTCAATGATTCCAAAATAAAGAAAGAATTTCTATAGGTAGAGACTGTGAAAACTAGTATGCAGCTAAAATGACATGGAAGCTACTCATCCCTACAGCATGTCTTACTGGGAAACTGAAGGAAAAATAGCACAATTTTTAACCTCCAAAACTGTCATCATTTCCCTCCAATTCCTCCAGTTTACTTCAAATAAAGGTATAATCTAACAAACATAATTGAGTAAATAAAGTATTTGAGACTTCTAGAAAATTACTAGGTCTCTCTTCTAACAAAATCAATGCCCCCTATCCTTCCTACATAGAAATTGTGGGGCTTCCACCCATTTGGTAGAAATTTGGTCAGAAGATATTTGTTAATTGTCTCAATGAATAAAGGAATAAAAGAAGAGAGCCAAGGGAGAAGGGAGGCAAGGAGAGAAGTTTGGAAGTTAAGAAAGCAGGCAAGATTATGCAAAAAGTACAGAGTATCAGAATCAAGTGTTAGGAAATATCATTTATGTATTTAGACTATATTGCCTAACTCTTTTACAAAGCAATTTATTTTTCTTCCTGGAAATACAGCAGTACTACATTTTTCAGCTTTCTTTCATGTTAGTTAGCTGTGGCCATGTTTCTAACTTCTGGCCAATGGGATGTTAGGAGAAGTAGTGGCACCTCATCCAAACTGGGAGACTGGGCTAATTAAAACGTCCTATACCTAATTTCCCATGGTCTTTTCCTCACTTAATATTGATAAACATGGCCACTGTGGAAGCTTTAAGTTAAAATAAATCTGTCTCTGATTCCTCACTTAGAACCACTTAAAAAACAGAGCAGGAACAATCGCTATATTTGGACTCCATATGATCAAAACATAACATTCTCTATTTTGAGACATCTGGGGGTTAGTATGTTGAAGCAGCTAATGTTGCCTTAAGAAATATGCTTCTTCTGGTGAATATGCTTTTTTAATGTCTCATATAAAAGGCCAGAATTGCTTAGAACTTAGAGAAGAAATTCACAATAGAAATGTAAAAATTAAGCCAACTTGTATTAAGTGGAAATTAAATCACACCTCTGCTTCTATGAATCCATTTCCAGTGTTCTGGTTTACCCTGATAATTATTTTCTCCAGGACCATGTAAAACTAATCTAGGAATCGAATCTCCTAGCATTTTATAGAAAATGATCTTTATCTTAAAATCACAGCAAAATCAAAGCAGTAATCAGCAAAACCCATTATTCACCCAGTTTTCATAGTTCTTCAGTAGAGAAATCTTAGAGAAGAGCCTCTTGAAACTATAGTAATCTGCTGACTCAAGCAAGCAGATTACTTTTGTGTCATGAGCAACTGTGTATATACCTCCAAAACTGAAAAGCTAACACAAGGTGGTGCTGACGCTGCTGTGACTATTTCAGGAAATGGATACCTCATTATTCATCTTTTATTGAAGATAGTTTAAGAAACTTAGGTTTACATATAAAGACCTGTAACAGAAGCTTCCATAGGACAGGTAGTGTTCCCCATTTTGGGGTTTATACTACTTATTATTATTTTTTTTTTTTTGCGGTACACGGGCCTCTCACTGTTGTGGCCTCTCCCGTTGCGGAGAGCAGGCTCCGGACCCTCAGGCTCAGCGGCCATGGCTCACGGGCCCAGCCGCTCCGCGGCATGTGGGATCTTCCCGGACTGGGGCACGAACCCGTGTCCCCTACATTGGCAGGCTGACTCTCAACCACTGCGCCACCAGGGAAGCCCAGGGTTTATACTACATTTATTGAAAGTGAAGAAAGGGATGATGGAAGTGAGGGCTGTTTAAAATACATCATTTGTTCATTCATTCAACAAATATTTATTATACACCTGCTCTGTGGCAAGCACTGTTGTAACCACTGGTGATTGATGATTCAGCAGTGAAAAAAACAGTTCTCACAGAAGTGCTCTTTGGATGGAAAATTTGGCTTCTGAAACTGCAAGTACTTACAGGTTTAACTCAGCTGTGAAAGCCTGAGCTCTCAATTAAGCAATTATGATTTCCAAGTTTATATCACAAAAGGTCTTACAGAAGCTTTCTCAATGGACCAATGTGATACCCCAATCACTCTATTCTAAGTGCAAGGATGGAAAGATAAACATTTTAATTAAAATAGATATGTTTGCAGAGTATGAATCTAAGGGAACTTATTTATTGTAATGTAGAAACTCTAGTCCCCAACAGAACTTGGCTTGGGAGCTGGTTTGGTTAATGGAACAGAGGAAGGTGGGCCCACTTGAGAGTAGTTTTGAGAGGGAAGTATCTAGCTTGTGAAGAGCACAAGCCATTATGTTAGGCAGAAGGGATGGAGAATATTGGTAGACTATTTAAGTGAGGTCTTAGAGCCCTACCTTTTTTGGTGGGATATAATGAAGACAAATATGGTACACTAGAAATAGCAATGAGTTTATAATCAAAATGTACAAGAACGAACCCTAGCCCCAACAGAAATGTTTTATGTGATCCTCAGACTTCTGAGTCTCTACTGCCTCAACTGTAAATAATGTTTTAAAATTCTGTGGCAGTATGAATTATAACTCATATTGACCTGTATTATTTCTTACAAATGACTGCCTTCCTGCAATGTAACATGGTTGTTAAGCACATGACAGAAGGGGGTTTGATTCTTGGCTCTACCTCCTACTAATTGCATCACTTTGAACAAGGAATTTAACTCTTCAACATCTCAGTTTCCTCATCAGAGAAATGACTATGATATTGTTACCCTTACTATAAGTTTTGTGACTATAATATGAAATAAGCATGTATAATAAACAAGGCATTTTAATTGCTGAAGAGCTGTGGCTTACTATGATTTTTCACATAAAAAATGAATCATGAAAAGCAAATTAAGATTATGTGAAGAAAAGCACTTTAACATCTGTACAGATATTTTACACATGCAAAATATAATCATTTAGTCTGGTTCCAGAAATCCAGGATACCACATAATTAAAATGCATGTGAAAAACATACTTCAATGCAGTATTTAAAGGGCTTCTGAAGTAGTATCCCCATTATCCAGGAAATTTCTCTTATTCTCCAGCTTCTAAGTCCATGCTTCCTTTGAGCATTCAATTGTTGAGTGTTGATCTAGTATTTATCAAAGTATTAATTGAAATATGTATTCTTTTCTTTACATTTGCATGTGGCATTAGAGTCTATTAGCTAAGTTTGTTGATTAAAGAAAGGGATGAGTATTTCAGTTTGCTGCAAGTGAATCTTAGAAGCTTCAATGCTTACACATTTCAACTATAATTGCTTTTATTTCAGTGACTAATTAAATTTTCTGAAACTCCCTATGAATCTATAATGATATACAGATTGGGGAATGAATGAATTTTCAACACCTGAACACTATTTAAGTTAAATATTCTTAAAGTTATGGAAGTTTAGTTCTGGAAAGAACTATAAGAACTATCATAAACTTTTCCCCTTAGTTTAACCAGCTAGAAAGCTGAGGTAATGGAGGGGAGTTGATCTGCACAAGGACCTGATATTGGAACTAAGTTCATTACTCTTTCCATGAAACTGTGTGACCCTTATTATACCATATATTATTTGAAATCATAATACAGGAAAGATTTAGTGTGAGGTGAAGAAGAATAATTCACAGAAATATAGAAAATCCTGAGTTAGAATTTAATGTGATTAGGTAAATAATAATTGGTCTGGTTTTATTGACACAAATATGATTTTCCCCAAATTAAATTATATTAGTCACTTCCTATGAATTACTTCCCAAATACCAATATTCTAGGATGAATTTTAAGATGAAAACTAATATAATTCTCCAGTTTAGTAAATACTAAGGATGTTATTAAGAATGTTTGGGAAACATATTTAAAGTATTTTATGAGTGACTGATCACTGCTCATAGAATCAGGGAAAGAAATGATGTCCTTCTACCTGGTAGAGTTCTTGGAATTTGTTAGATAATAAATGATTGTGAATGAAAGATTAAATAAATGAGTAAATGAACTAATTGATGACCTAAGGTAATAATTTGTTTAATAATGCTTTCTTAATCTTATGTAGTTAAAGCATTTTTCAAAATTAGATAGGAAATCACCAGGGAATCATTATATGCTCAGAATATTAATTTCCCATGCATCTTTCTAAAGCAACTACCAATAAGGTTATCTTACAACTTAGCAAAATGAATATGAGAGAAGAAGAGACGGGAAGTAGAGAGAAACAGTAAGAGAGAGAGGGCAAGTTCTATCCTCTGCATTCTGTTTCTGAGGATGCTCATTTATGTGACTGGACCGATGTAAATACCTGTACACTAAGTAGAGTTGTGAACAGAAGAATAGCTGAACAGATGGATACATTCTCTTAATATTATGGATATATTCATTCCCAGAGGATAAATGATAATAGCTATCAGAAATTATATAATAGCTATGTAATAGTTGCATGAAATGCTCATGATAGTTGTTGACATGTAATAAAGTTACAGAAATTCCATGTAATAAATGAATAGAATAAATTATGAAAGCACATTATATACCTTAGCTCATTATGTTTCTTCCGAATTTAATTCACTGTAGAGATCTTAAATGGTTGAATGGCTTCCACATGTACATTTCCTTTTACTTCATTCACTAACCCAGTTAATCATTAAGGCTATTAACTGCTAGTTCACTACCTTCTTTGTACCCCATCTACTTCTCTTCTCCAGCCCCTTATTAATCTCACAGGGATTTAGATTCCTGCTGAACTGAGCTTGTTAAAGTTTGAAACAATTGAAATCTTTATAACCATTTCATACAGAATATACAACTCCAGAAAAGATCTACTTAAGCCCTCACTTCCCGTTATACTTTGAGAAGTGGTTCCTCTGTTTCATACATACTTGTGCCAAATGTGCTGTTTTAAGATGAGTTTGAGAAGTCAAATTACTCTTCTGTGTGAAATCACTTTACATCAGAATATAAAAGAATTTCCCATATGACTGTAAATCTGTTTCATCTTTGTCTTTTATTTTCTAGGTTACTCTTGGACACTTGGAGTTCTGGATAAAGAGTCTCTGGCTGTGTTAGTAAGTGATCAATCATTCTGGTCTCTACCTTCTTGTTGTAGGGTTTACAAAAATGCAAATACACAGAGTCTCAGCCACCTCAAATTTCACTTTTGAAAAGGCAAATATAGATCCAGTATCTGTCTCAGTCATAGTATCTGTGACTGTCAAAGTCCCATGGGATTTTACTGTCAATCCAATTGCTGACTGGCTTATTTCAGAACAATCTCAAAGATCCACCAGCACAGCTGTATATAGTTTAAGTCATTCTACTGATAGTATTTTATTAGATTCATGAAAATGAAATACGTTGCAATTTAGAAATAACAATACACTGAAGAATGGTATTGCTATTTTCTTTTTTAATTATAATTCTATTTATAGTCCTTTCATTCTTTTTATGTACTAAAAATGTGTTTTCTATGGCTATTTTAATAAAAATTTGATTTTTGCCCCTCACTAATGATTATAGACTCCATGAGAGTAGGGATCATATTTATTTTAGTAATTGCTGTATTCTTACTGCTGGATAAGTGTCTGACACCTAGTAGGGGCTCAATAAATATCCCAGAATGAAAAAAATTGTAACAAAAGTGGAAACATTTATACCACATGTTTGAAAATAAAACTGTTGAATTGCACTTGCTTAGAGGGGAGGTGTAGATACAAATGTGTGTAAGACTTAGTTCCTAATCTGACAGTTTTCACATATGGTGGGGCATATTGACATATACAAGACTCACTATAATATAAGGCAATCAGTACTCAATAAGATACAGTTAAAATTGTTTTTAGACACAAGTTTCAATTTTACTAGCACTGTTACCTTTGGCAATTTATGTAACCTCTTGATCCCAGTTTTATTATCTGTAGTTAATATCTGTTTATACTGTAGGAATAATAAATGAGATAATGAAGATAAAACATCTAGTTTAATGCTTGGCTCAGAGTAGGCAATCAATATAAATTTGATATATAAATTTAAAATAAAATAATTTATTCAACAAATATATTTTTAAAACCTACTAAGGACAGCATACTGATAACTATCTCAAAGATCAAAAAGAAAAAAGACATGAGTTATGCAATTGAGCACCTCACATTTCTATGCTGTTACAGATGTTGAATGCTGTAAATGCCTTTCATTCAGTCATTATGTATAAATTGAATACCTACTCTGTGCAAAGCTCTTAGCTTGGAGCTGAAAACAGTATGAAAATGTAGTCAATTGTATGTGTTTATGTGTGTATGAGAGAGAAAGAACATTCCTGGAAGGTGAGGAGCCAGCACTTACAAAAGCCCTGAGTCATGGAAGCATGGCATGAATGAAGAAATGAAAGATCTGAGTTGCCAGATTATTGCAAGTAAGGCAGAGTGGTGTGAGATAAGGTGGTATAGTTAGGCCAATTTATACAAAGCCTTTGATAATTGTGTCTCTGCCTCAAGAAAATTAAGTGACCATCCAATACTTTTATGTACGATTGAGGAGATATGCATTGTATATGTATGATAAATATTTCGTTTAGAGAAAAAAATGTTGCAGGACGAACAGCTTCTCTGAAATCTGGAGAGCTGGGTGAATATATAGAGAATCAGGCTAGAAACAGGAGCCATTGGAGCCATAAACTGGTAGAAAGAAATAAGTAGTAATTGTGAGGAATTGCTAGAGGCCAGGCATAGAGTACAGTGAGAGTGAGAAATTCCTAGGGACCACAGGATTATGGGGTGCCCACACTTTCATGAGTTTAACCTCCAGGAGCTCCACAAGAGTCTCATGATGAGGAATAAAAAAAAATCCCTTCAGGACTTCAGCAGGAGAAAGGGAAAATGACCAATTTACAAATATTTCTAGAGTGTTTTCCATAAGAAAGGCATATTCCCCAAAGACAAGACTTTATTAAAACCTTATCTCACCAAGGGAAGGAACATTGACACAACTTTAACAACATCTAGCTTTCCTTTATCACCTAAGAGGAAAGGGGAGAGCTAAAAAACCTTGTGAATTTCATAGCCCCTGGACAAAATTCAACTAAATGACAAATATTTAATTGTAAGATTATAGAATGATTTCACTCCATACTCTACCACCACAAAAACAGGACATCACTATAAAAATAGTAAATATCAGCTGAAAGAACTGGAAGGTACAGACTTTATTTAAGGAAGAGTTCTTAGGAAAACCCAAATACAGTAAGAACAATAAAACCTTTGAAGTCTCTGACAATTGTAACTGCAGCAAAGGTGAACAAAGAAAAACTCCTAACCAGATTAACATAAAACCTCACACTATAGGCCTTTTACCCCAGTTCCTATTACTCAATAAATCATGCCTGGCTTGAACAACAACAAAAGTATTCAAAACATTGGAAAAAAGCAAGAAAAAACAAACAAATCAGTCTGAAGAGACAAAGCAAGCATCAGACCCATACTCAGATATGGTTCTATTGGAAAAAGTAGACAACATGAAAAAAAGATTGCATAAAGTAAACAGAGAAATGGAAACCCTATGACAGAATCAAAAGGAAAGGCTAGAAATCAAAACCAGTGCAACAGAAATGGAGTATGCCTTTGATTGGCTCTTCGCTAGATGGGAAATGGCTGAGGAAAGAATCAGTGACCGAGAAGATATGCCAATAGCAACTTCCCAAACTAAAATTGAGGAAGAAGAATCTCAAATCAAATCAAAACAAAAACAGAACAGAACATAATACCCCCAAACTATGGTGCAAGTTTGGATGGTAAAGGATGTATAGTAGAAATACCCAAATAGAAGAAGGAGATAGGGGAGGACAATAAAAGAATTTGAGAATTTTCCAAAATTGTTGAGTTGTACAAAACCACAGATCCAGTAATATTAGAGCACACCAACCAGTAAATACCCTTTAAAAAATTACAATTAGTCATATGATATTCAAGTTGCAGAAAACCAAATACAAGGAAAAATAAGCCTTACTATAGAGGAATAAAAAAAATAAAAAGAATTACATCAGACTTCTCATCAGAAACCTTGGAATCAAGAAGGGAGAAGAGTGGAATGTATATTAGAACATTGAAGGGCAAAACCCCTACAATTCTGTACCAATTGAAATTACCCTTCAAAAATGAAGAAGAAATACTCTGACAACAAAACAAAACAAAAAGCCCCAGAGTATTTATTACCAGCAGAACTGCCCCATTAGAAATGCTGAAAGCAGTTCTTTAGGGAGAAAAAAAATCATGTGTTCAGAACATTTACATAAAAAAGGAAGAGAGGGCTTCCCTGGTGGCGCAGTGGTTGAGAGTCCGCCTGCCGATGCAGGGGACATGGGTTTGTGCCCCGGTCTGGGAAGATCACACATGCCATGGAGCGGCTAGGCCCGTGAGCCATGGCCACTGAGCCTGCGCATCCAGAGCCTGTGCTCCTCAACAGGAGAGGCCACAACAGTGAGAGGCCTGGGTACCGCAAAAAAATAAATTATTTAATTAATTTAAAAAATGAAGAGATACAAAAATAGAATAAATGAAGGTAAAATTAAATCTTTTAATTTACTTATTCTTAAATGACCTAATAGATAATTGTGTGTTTAAAGTAATAACAGTAGCAATGTCCCCAATAATAGTAACAAAAACTTATATGGAAAGACAAAAGACCTGGAATTAAAACAAAATTGAAATTTCACACTGCTGGAAAAGAACAAAATTGGGGAAATAAACAATTCAATTAAAAATGGCCAAAAGATCTGACTAACTACTTAACCAAAGAAGATACAGAAATGGAAAATAAGCATAATAAAAAATGCAGATGCTCAACATAATTTTCATTTGGAAATTGCAAATTAAAACGGAAATGAGCTAATTCTACACAACCCTCGGAAAGGCTTAAAAAAGGAAAAGACAAACCAAATGCTGGTGAGAATGCAACACAAACCTTTTGTGGTAATACAAAATGGGGAAGGCCACTTTGCAGGATAGTTTATAGATTACTATGGAGCTAAATATAGAGTTACCATAAGATATAGCAACCACTATCCTGCATTATCCCCATTCATCTGAAAACCTATGTTCATACAAAAACCTGCATGTGAATATTTATAGCAGCTATATTTATAGTCACCAAAACAAAGAAACAACTAAGAGGCCTTTCAATAGATGAATGGATAACAAACTGTGGTACATTCATGTACCGGAATAGTAGTATATAAAAAGATGTAAAAATAATTTTTTAATTAAAAAGACATAAAGGGATCTTAAATGCATATGGATAAGTGAGAAAAGTCGGCCTGAAAAGACTAGATACTGTAGGATTCCAATTGTATGACAATCTGAAAAAGTCAAAGCCATACAACCATTTAAAAAATTCTGACTGTCAGGATTTGGGGAAGGGGAGAAGGAAAGAGAGTTGAATAGGTGAAGCACGGGGAGATTTTAGAGCAGGAAACTATCCTACAAGATACTGGAATGATGGATACATGACATTATGCATTTGCCAAAACCCAAAGAATTTAAAGCAGTAAAAAGGAACCTTAATGTATGTAAAATTCAAACGATCATTTAGGGCTGTGGGGGATTCTATAAAGAAATGCAGACTGTGACAAAAGTATCTAAGTACTTTATGAATATATGAAACAATGGTACTGAAGGTTGTTCTAAGGTGTTGAACTAAGTACCTTTGGAAATGAGCGGAATCTGTAAGACTCAAGGCATAAGGAACAGCACTTGATTTCCATGGGCTCTGCCTTCACAACTCTGATACCTGTACACATGTATGCTACAACTGAACAGTTAATTAAAGAGATGGTTGATGGTGGGGGCAAGGTTTCTCACTGTTAGAGTTTGAATTTATGCATAAGCAAGGGGGAAAATCTAGAATGATCTATTTGGTATGAATTAGAATTGGAGAAATCAGTATTAACTCATTTAGCTTAACATATAGATGTTACATATATATAAATAAACATATATATGTATTTACGGATATGTGTATATACAGATGGTAGTATATATCCATATAGTCTCTTTTTCAGTCAGCTGAGAAGACCTAAAAGCAACCACACGCCATTAGCAATGAGCACAGCTCATACCCAGATCTTTGTTCCCAATACCATTCTCCATTTAAAGAAACCAGGGCTCCTCAGAAAAAGGTCTCATTCTGGGACTGAGGCAATAGCTATATTAGATGATACTGCAGCATCTTGTAGTATGAAAAAGTAAGAAAGTGCTGAAAAAAAATTAGATGTGCCAAAAGGGCACAGGAGTCAAACTAAAGGAGGTCTTAGTAGCAAGAACTAGGACAATTTGAGCAACAAAATAAATAAAGTAGTTTTGGATTATAACCCAAAGAGTAAAGTAAATACCCATAAGTCCATACTGGTATAAATAAATTATTTCTACATGCTTGAAAAAATAATATAATGTAGAAAAAATTTTAATATGGACCCAAATTCAAATTTCTTAAAATATGTAATTTTCTCTACGAAAATAACAACTATTGCTTACTAAAATTATTTTAGTGGAATAGTTTTATGACACATCAGAAATGTGAATTTTAAAAAGCAATAAAAATAAATTATTGAATACATAAATAAGTGGGGGGGAAGTCACATCTCTCATATATAATTATTTCAAAAAATTTTTGTAGATAATTCATCCTCAAAGAGGGGGAACATCACTCCCAATTCCTTAAGTTTAAGCTACACATACTTCCTTCCTTCTAATTCATACAGTAAGAAAAGAGGGAGAAAAAATAATGACTTTACAGTAGAAAAACCTGACTAACACTGCCTTAGGCAGGTGATCAGGGTCAGCATCAGCAGTGATTATTAGGCAGGTTGATAGTAAGCATCCTTGATATGTGATGAAAATAGTACTTCCTCTCTGTAATCTTCTTCCCCAAAACCCATAACTATAGTTTAATCATAACAGAAACACCAAATTCCAATAGAGGGACATTCTACAAGTACTACTCAAAACTGTGAAGGCCATAAAAAACAAGCCTGACAAACTGTTACAGCCAAAAGGAGCCTAAGGAGACATGATAACTTAATGAACTCTAATATCGTAGATGGGATCCTGGAACAGAAAAGGGACATTACTTAAATATTAAGGAAATCTGAATAAAGGGTCAATTTTAATTCATAATAATGTATCAATATCAGTTCACTGATTTTAACAAATATATCAGACTAATGCAGGATGTTAAAAATAGGGGAAATTGGTTAAGGAGTATATGGTGCTACCTCTGTGCTATGTTTTCAATTTTTCGTAAATCTAAAACTAACATTTAAAAAAGATTTGAAAGATATCCATTTGGGCTCCTTAGGTCATCTTGATTCTACATTTTGCGATTTCTATGTTGCCCATAAACCTCAACTAGCAATGCCCATCATATTTGCAATTCCTTCTCTATTTTATGCTGCCTTCACCCCTTTCACTGAAGGAAACCAAATTCTCTCTTCATAGTTTTTCTCTACTCTTCATCACTTTTGCTTCTAGTAAATCTTTTTTTCAACATCTTTATTGTAGTATAATTGCTTTACAATGGTGTGTTAGATTCTGCTTTATAACAAAGTGAATCAGCTGTACATATACATATATCCCCATATCTCCACCCTCCCTATCCCAGCCCTGTAGGTGGTCACACAGCACTGAGCTGATCTCCCTGTGCTATGCAGCTGCTTCCCACTAGCTATCTATTTGACATTTCGTAGCATATATATGTCAATGCCACTCTCTCACTTCATCCCAGCCCACCCTTCCCCCTCCCCGTGTCCTCAAGTCCATTCTCTACATCTGCGTCTTTATTCCTGTCCTGCCCCTAGGTTCTTCAGTACCACTTTTTTTTTTTTTAGATTCCATATTTATGTGTTAGCATATGGTATTTCTTTTTCTCTTTCCGAATGACTTCACTCTGTATGACAGACTCTAGGTCCACTCACTACAAATAAATCAATTTCATGTCTTTTAATGGCTGGGAAATATTCCATTGTATATATGTGCCACATCTTCTTTATCCATTCATCTGTCGATGGACACTTAGGTTGCTTCCATGTCCTGCCTATTGTAAATACAGCTGCAATGAACATTGTGGTACATGACTCTTTTGGAATTATGATTTTTTCAGGGTATATGCCCAGTAGTGGGATTGCTGTGCTGTATGGCAGTTCTATTTTAAATTTGTTGAGGAACCTCCATACTGTTCTCCTAGGTGGTGGTATCAATTTACATTCCCACCAACAGTGCAAGAGGGTTCCCTTTTCTCCACACCCTCTCCAGCATTTATTGTTTGTAGATTGTTTCATGATGGCCATTCTGACTGGTGTGAGATGATACCTCATTGTAGTTTTGATTTGCATTTCTCTAATGATTATGATGTTGAGCATCCTTTCATGTGTTTGTTGGCAATATGTATATCTTCTTTGGAAAAATGTCTATTTAGGTCTTCTGACCATTTTTGGATTGGGTTGCTTGTTTTATTGATATTGAGCTGCATGAGCTGCTTGTAAATTTTGGAGATTAATCCTTTGTAAGTTGCTTCATTTGAAAATATTTTCTCCCATTCTGAGGGTTGTCTTTTTGTCTTGTTTATGGTTTCCTTTGCTGTGCAAAAGCTTTTAAGTTTTATTGTGTCCCATTTGTTTATTTTTGTTTTTATTTCCATTTCTAGAGGAGGTGGGTCAGAAAGGATCTTGCTGCGATTTATGCCATAGATTGTTCTGTCTATGTTTTCGTCTAAGAGTTTGATAGTGTCTGGCCTTACATTTAGGTCTTTAATCCATTTTGAGTTTATTTTTGTGTATGGTGTTAGGGAATGTTCCTATTTCATTCTTTTACATGTAACTGTCTAGTTTTTCCAACACCACTTATTAAAGGGGCTGTCTTTTCTCCATTGTATATTCTTCCCTCCTTTATCAGAGATAAGGTGACCATATGTGCGTGCCCCTTTATCAGAGATAAGGTGACCATATGTGCGTGGGTTTATCTCTGGGCTTTCTATCCTGTTCCATTGATCTGTATTTCTGTTTTTGTGCCAGTACCAGACTCTCTTGATTACTGTAGCTTCATAGTATAGTCTGAAGTCTGGGAGCCTGATTCATCCACCTCCGTTTTTCATTCTCAAGATTGCTTTGGCTATTTGGGGTCTTTTGTGTTTCCATACAAATTTTGAAATTTTTTGTTCTAGTTCTGAGAAAAATGCCATTGGCAGTTTGATTGGGATTACATTGAATCTGTAGATTGCTTTGGGTAGTAGAGTCATTTTCGCAGTGTTGATTCTTTGAATCCAAGAACATGGTATATCTCTCCATCTGTTTGTATCATCTTTAATTTCTTTCATCAGTGTCTTATACTTTTCTGCATACAGGTCTTTTGTCTCCTTAGGTAGGTTTATTCCTAGGTACTTCACTCTTTTTGTTGCAATGGTAAATGGGACCACTTCCTTAATTTCTCTTTCAGATTTTTCATCATTAGTGTATAAGAATGCAAGAGATTTCTGTGCATTAATTTTGTATCCTGCAACTTTACCAAATTCATTGATTAGCTCTAGTAGTTTTCTGTTAGCATCTTTAGTATGCTCTATGTATAGTATCATGTCATCTGCCAACAGTGACAGGTTTACTTCTTCTTTTCTGATTTGGATTCCTTTTATTTCTTTTTCTTCTCCAATTGCTGTGGCCAAAACTATGTTGAATAATAGTGGTGAGAATGCACAACCTTATCTTGTTCCTGATCTTAGAGAAAATGCTTTCAGTTTTTCATCATTGAGAACAAGGTTGGCTGTGGATTTCTCATATATGGCCTTTATTATGTTGAGGTAAGTTCCCTCTGTGCCTACTTCTGGAGGGTTTTTATCATAAATGGGTGTTGAATTTTGTCCAAAGCTTTTTCTGCATCTATTCAGATGATCATATCTTTTTTCTCCTTCAATTTGTTAACATGGTTTATCACATTGATTAATTTGCATATATTGAAGAATCCTTGCATTCCTGGGGTAAATCCCACTTGATCATGGTGTATGATCCTTTTAATGTGCTGTTGGATTCTGTTTGCTAGTATTTTGTTGAGGTTTTTTGAATCTATGTTCATCAGTGATATTGGCCTGCAGTTTTCTTTTTTTGTGACCTCTTTGTCTGGTTTGGTTATCAGAGTGATTGTAGCCTCGTAGAATGAGTTTGGGAGTGTTTCTCCCTCTGTTATATTTTGATAGAATTTGAGAAGGATAGATGTTAGCTCTGCTCTAAATGTTTGATAGAAGTCACCTGTGAAGCCATCTGGTCCTGGGTTTTTGTTGGTTGGAAGATTTTTAATCACAGTATCAATTTCAGGGCTTGTGATTGGTCTGGTTGTATTTTCTATTTCTTCCTGGTTCAGTCTCAGAAGGTTGTGCTTTTCAAAGAATTTGTCTATTTTTTCCAGGTTGTCTATTTTATTGGCATATAGTTGCTGGTATTAATCTCTTATGATCCTTTGTATTTCTGCAGTGTCCGTTGTTACTTCTTTTTCATTTCTAATTCTATTTATTTGAATCTTCTCCCTTTGTTTCTTGATGAGTCTGGCTAATGGTTTATCAATTTTGTTTATCTTCTCAAAGAACCAGCTTTTAGTTTTATTGATCTTTGCTATAGTTTCCTTCATTTTCTTTTCATTTATTTCTGATCTGATTTTTATGATTTCTTCCCTTCTGCTAACTTTGGGTTTCCTTCTGTTATTCTTTCTCTAATTGCTTTAGGTGTGACATTAGGTTGTTTATTTGAGATGTTTCTTGTTTCTTGAGGTAGGATTGTATTGCTATAAACTTCCCTCTTAGAACTGTTTTTGCTGCATCCCATAGGTTTTGGGTCATTTTGTTTTCCTTGTCATTTGTTTCTAGGTATTTTTTGATTTCCTCTTTGATTTCTTCAGTGATCTCTTGGTTATTTAGTAGTGTATTGTTTCGCCTCCATGTGTTTGTATTTTTTACATATTTTTTCCTGTAATTGTTATCTAGTCTCATAGCATTATGGTCGGAAAGGATACTTGGTATGATTTCAGTTTTCTTTAATTTGCCAAGGCTTGATTTGTGACCCAAGATATGATCTATCCTGGAGAATGTTCCATGAGCACTTGAGAAGAAAGTGTATTCTGTTGTTTTTGGATGGAATATCCTATAAATATCAATTAAGTCCCTCTTGTTTAATGTGTCATTTAAAGCTTATATTTCCTTATTTATTTTCATCTTGGATGATCTGCCCATTGGTGAAAGTGGGGTGTTAAATCCCCTATTATGATTGTGTTACTGTCAATTTCCCCTTTTATGGCTGTTAGCATTTGCCTTATGTATTGAACTGCTCCTATGTTGGGTGCATAAATATTTACAATTGTTATATCTTCTTCTTGGATTGATCTCTTGATCATTATGTAGTGTCCTTCTTTTTCCCTTGTAATAGTCTTTATTTTAAAGTCTATTTTGCCTGATATTAGAATTGCTTTTCCAGCTTTTTTTGATTTCCATTTGCATTGAATATCTTTTCCCATCACCTCACTTTCAGTCTGTATGTGTCCCTAAGTCTGAAGTGGGTCTCTTGTAGACAGCATTTATACTGTGGGTCTTGTTTTTGTATCCGTTCAGCCAGTGTAGGTCTTTTGGTTGCAGCATTTAATCCATTTACATTTAAGGTAGTTATCAATATGTATGTTTCTATTATCATTTTCATAATTGTTCGGTGTTTTGTTATTGTAGGTCTTTTCCTTATCTTGTGTTTCCTGCCTAGAGAATTTCCTTTAGCATTTGTTATAAAGCTGGTTTGGTGGTGCTGAATTATCTTAGCTTTTGCTTGTCTATAAAAGTTTTAATTTCTCCATCAAATCTGAATGAGATCCTTGCTGGTTAGAGTAATCTTGGTTGTAGGTATTTCCCTTTCATCACTTTAAATATGTCCTGCTACTCCCTTCTGGCTTGCAGAGTTTCTGCTGAAAGATCAGCTGTTAACATTATGGGGATTCCCTTGTATCTTATTTGTTGTTTTTCACTTGCTGCTTTTAATATTCTTTTCTTTAGATTTAATTTTTGATAATTTGAATGATATGTGTCTTGACATGTTTCTCCTTGGATTTATCTTGTATGGGACTCTCTGCACATCCTGGACTTCATTGAGTATTTCCTTTCTCATATTAGGGAAGTTTTCAACTGTAATCTCTTCAAATATTTTCTCAGTCCCTTTCTTTTTATCCTCTTCTTCTGGGACCCCTGTAATTCGAATGTTGGTGCATTTAATGTTGTCCCAGAGACCTCTGACATGGTCCTCAATTGTTTTCATTCTTTTTTCTTTATTCTGCTCTACAGCAGTTATTTCCACTATTTTATCTTCCAAGTCACTTATCCATTTTTCTGCCTCAGTTATTCTGCTATTGATTCCTTCTAGAGAATTTATAATTTCATTTATTGTGTTGTTCATCATTGTTTGTTTAGTTCTTCTAGGTCCTTGTTAAATGTTTCTTGTATTTTCTCCATTCTATTTCCAACATTTTGGATCATCTTTACTATCATTGCTCTGAATTCTTTTTCAAGTAGACTTCCTATTTCCTCTTCAATTGTTTGGTCTGATGGGTTTTTACCTTGCTCCTTAATCTGCTGTGTGTTTCTCTGTTTTCTCATTTTGCTTAACTTGCTGTGTTTGGTGTTTCCTTTTTACAGTCTGCAGGTTCGTAGTTCACATTGTTTTTGGTGTCTCCCCCCCCCACCCCAGTGTGTGTTGTGTAGGCTTCCTGGTGGTGGGTACTGGTGCCTGTGTTCTGGTGGATGAGGCTGGATCTTGTCTTTCTGTTAGGCAGGACTGTGTCCTTTGATGTGTTTTGGGGTGTCTGTGACCTTATTATGATTTTAGGCAGGCTCTCTGCTAACAGGTGCAGTTGTTTTCCTGTATTGTTAGTTGTTGGTATAGGGTGGCCAGAATTGTAGCTTGCTGGTCGTTGAGTGGAGCTAGGTCTTAGCACTGATATGGAGATCTCTGGGAGAACTTTCGCTGTTTGATATTACATGGAGCTGGGAGGTCTCTGGTGGACCAATGTCCTGAACTCGGCTCTCCCACCACAGAAGCACAGGCCTGAAACCCGGCTGGGACACCAAGACCTTGTTCACAACACAACTCAGAAGAAAAGGGAGAAAAAAAGAAAGAAAGAAAAAATAAAATAAAGTTATTAAAATAAAAAATTATTAAAAATTAAAAAGTAAGAAAAAAGAAAAAGGACAGACAGAAGCCTGGGACAAATTGTAAAAGTGAAGCTATACAGACAAAATCACACAAAGAAGCATCCACATACATACTCACAAAAATGGGAAAAGGAAAAAATATATATATATCTATATATTAAAAAAAGGAAGAGAGCATCTAAATCAATAAACAAATCTACCAATCATAATAAATTCTAAATACTAAACTAAGATAAACATAAAACCAGAAACAAATTAGATGCAGAAAGCAAACCCCAAGTCTACAGTTGCTCCCAAAATCCACCACCTCAATTTTGGAATGATTCATTTTCTATTCAGGTATTGCACAGCTTCAGGGTACAAGTTGATTGTGGAGATTTAATCCACTGCTCCTGAGGCTCCTGGGAGAAATTTCCCTTTCTCTTCTTTGTTCACACAGCTCCTGGGGTTCAGCTTTGGATTTGTCCCTGCCTCTGTGTGTAGGTCACCTGGGGTCATCTGTTCTTCACTCATACAGGATGTGGTTAAAGTAGCAGCTGATTAGGGGACTCTGGCTCACTCAGGCGGGGGGGAGGGAGGGGTACAGAACGCAGGGCGAGCCTGCGGCGGCAGAGGCCAGTGTGACGTTGCAACATCCCGAGGCGCACCGTGCATCCTCCCAGGGAAGTTGTCCCTGGATCACAGGACCCTGGCAGTGGTGGCTGCACAGGCTCCTGCGGAACTGTGGATAGTGACCTGTGCTTGCACACAGGCTTCTTGGTGGCGGCAGCGGCAGCCTCAGCGTTTCATGCCCGTCTCTGGGATCCACGCTGATAGCCGCTGCTCGTGCTTGTCTCTGGAGCTTGTTTAGGCGGTGCTCTGAATCCCCTCTCCTCATGCACCGCGAAACAATGGTCTCTTGCCTCTTAGGCAGGTCTAGACTGGTTCCCAGACTCCCTCCCGGGTAGCTGTGGAGCACTAGCCCCCTTCAGGCTGTGTTCAAGCAACCAACCCCATTCCTCTCCCTGGGATCGGACCTCTGAAGCCCGACCCTCAGCTCCCAGCCCGCGCCCGCCCTGGCGGGTGAGCAAACAAGCTTCTCGGGCTGGTAAGTGCTGGTCAGCACTGATCCTCTGTGCAGCAATCTCTCCACTTTGCCCTCTGCACCTGTTGCTGTGCTCTCCTCTGTATCTCCGAGGCTTCCCCCCTGCGCATCCCCTGTCTCCGCCAGTGAAGGGGCTTCCTAATGTGTGGAAACTTTTCCTCCTTCACAGCTCCCTCCCAGAGGTGCAGGTCCCCTTTCTATTCTTTTGTCTCTGTTTTTTCTTTTGTCCTACCATGTAAATGGGGAGTTTCTTGCCTTTTGCGAAGTCTGAGGTCTTCTGCCATCATTCAGTAGGTGTTCTGTAGGAGTTGTTCCACATGTAGATGGATTTCTGATGTATTTGTGGAGAGGAAGGTGATCTCCACGTCTTACTCCTCCGCCATCTTGAAGGTCTCTCTAGGAAATCTTGGAATGTTTTACTTTCAAGGTTTGTAAATTTATTTCTATCATTTTAATAGCCACAGTGGTTCAGCATTCTGGACACAAGAGGCCATGAAAAAAGTAATTAATACCTTAGAAAATAAGGAGAAATGCCAATAATTATCCTGACCAATCCTGAATTCCATGTTTTTTTTTTTTGCCTACAAATGTAAATCTCACAGTGTTGTACTCTTGAACTGAGAAATTCATGATTGGCTTCACTCAATAAACTGAAAGGTAGCAGCAACATATAAAGAAAATGAGACTTGAAACCCAAGGAGTCAAGAGGCTTAAGCTCTGATTCAGTCTCTTCCACAGATGAGAGTAGTTCAATCTCTTCCACAGATGAGAGTAGGAAAATTAGTGAGCAGTTTTAATCTTTTTGGGCCTAGTATTTCCACCTTTGAATTTGAGAGGGTAGGTCTATATTTACCACCTGTTTTTCTACCACTTATAGTGCTCCATGTATTTTATGGATCAACAAATAATAGTAGTGATGTTTTAAAAGTAAAAGAGAAAGGAAAGTGGAGAGATTAACAAAAGAGAGATTCTAATTTTCTAGGGTTTTGTTACTGCTTGTATTCTGTACCCACTCCCAACTATCCTTCTCACAGAAAAATAAGAAAAATCCACATTTAAAACCATTTAATGATTTAACACTGAATTTATAATATAACGTCAACTCATTGAGTATCTTAAAAAGTCCTGCATGATCTGGCTCCAGCATCATTTTACTCATTAGTGGGAGTTTTGCCAGCTCCCATTAATTTCTGCCACACTGGCTTTCCTCCAATATGTGGAGCTCTTTCCTGTTTCAGATTTTACACACGTTACTGGAAAACTCTTTTTCCAACTCTTTGCTTTTGTAGTTCCTGTTCATAATTCAGTAGTGTTTTAGGTCACCTTCTCTGAAAAGAATGCCCTTACCTTGAATCTAAACTAGTTCTCTTTGTTATTCTAGTTCATCACATCTTTTACCTTTACTCCAGAGTACTGATCACATTTTAAATTAATATGTATGAGGGGGATTTTTAATGTGTTTCCAAAAATCTTTGACATTCTTTCTATTGAGGAGTTCTCTGTTCACTTCTCCTTGAATAAGGTCAATCTTAGTGATTCACTTGTAACCTGCATCTGAATGCATCTGAAGTGTTGAAAGATAATTTTGAGCTCAGAAAAGCCCTTAAAATGTAGTGCAGATTCTGACTCTTTAGATGTTGCTCTGGGGAAAGTCAAGCACCATGTAAGAAGCCTGACTAGCCGGAGAAAATCACGTGACAGAAACCACTGGTAGGAATTTCAATCAGTAGCTGAGCTAAGTTTCCAGCTTCCTGCCATGTGGAAGAGTCATCTTGGAGGTTCAGCCCAGAAGAATCATGAGATGACTGGAGTCCAGCCAACATCTGCCTGTAACTGCATAAGAGACCCCAAGCAAGATCTGCTCATTCAAATCCCTCCTAAGACCATGACCCACAAAATAAAATGGTTATGCTAATTTTGGAGATAAAGTATTATGCAGCAATAATAACCAAAACAATAGGTCTGTATGTGACTATGTGTTTGATATCTTCTCCTCTATGCTGCAGTATGTGTATATGCAGAGAGGCTGTGCCTATTTGTTCACTGCTGTATACCCAGTACGTAGGATGGTGCACTTAATATATTAATGTTAAAAGAATGATACTAATGGGTAATAGTTTCACAAACATTTAAAATGCTTATAATAAGATATTCATATAGTACACTTGATATTAATCCTTTTATGAATATGCTAAAATATTTTCAGAGGGTTTTAATATAGAGTACCATTTAAAAACATGTTTGTTTTTCAGAATATATTTAAACTACATCACTGTGGATTTTATTCTTTCAAATAGCTCCAACTACATTCTAACCTCATACATTGCTGGTTGGATTGTACATGGGTGCAGCCACTTGGGGAAAAAGCCTAGAATTTTCTTAAAATTTTAAACATAATTTGTTAAATTTATTACATGAGTCAGCAATATTACTCCAAAATATACATAAAAATGAAAACATATATCCACACAAAGAGTTGTATATGGATGTTCATAGCAGCATTATTCATAATAGCAAAAAGCAGAAACAACCCCAATGCCCATCAACTGGTGAATAGATAAATGAAATGCTATATATCCATGCAATGGAATATTATTTGGAAGAAAAAAAGAATGGAGTACTGATGTATGCTACAAGATTAATGAATTCTAAAACATACTAAGTGAAAGGACCCAGAAACAAAAGATCACATGTGGTTTGCTTCCATTTATATGACATATTCTTAAAAAGCAAACCTACGCATACAAAAAATAGATTCATGGTTGTCTGCAAGTTGAGAGAAGAAAAAGGAGTGTCTACAATAGGAAAGAATATTCTTCTTGGGGTCATAAAATGTTTTAAAATTTGATTGTGATGATGCTTCTACAACTCTATATATTTTAAAATATATATATATTGGATTTCAAAAATAAAATGAGTGAATTTTATGGTGTGTAAACTATCCCTTAGAGAAAAGAAAATGTGCCATTCTATAGCACCAAACTATTTCAGTTTTTGAACAAGACTTTGCAGACGTCCAATGCCACTAGTTTTGAAAGAAAGAGTTCTTAGAATTGTCTGAGTATTTGTAGAAACATATTTCTGAATGTGATTTACCTCATGAAACAATTTATAAAACGTTTTTGGGGGGCTTCCCTGGTGGCGCAGTGGTTGAGAGTCCACCTGCCGATGCAGGGGACACGAGTTCGTGCCCTGGTCTGGGAAGATCCCACATGCCATGGAGCGGCTGGGCCCATGAGCCATGGCCGCTGAGCCTGCGCATCCAGGGCCTGTGCTCTGCAACGGGAGAGGCCACAACAGTGCGAGGCCTGGGTACCACAAAAAAAAAAAAAAAAAAAAAAAAAAAAAAAACCCAAAACCTTTTTTTGGTGAGTATACATAATGACATAAAACAGCAACCTAAATACAAAAGAAGGAGCTAAAGCAAAGAGAGAAAGACAAAATGCAATGAGTTAACTGAAAAAAATAGAAGCATTTTGTAGCAAATGGAGAGGAAAGGAAACTTAGAAAAATCAACAATATATCAAATGGTGCACAAACTAAAAGAGTAGCCAGAGTTTATTCTTGTATAAACTGATTTACGACACTTTCAAAAGTCCTGTGGTGAAAAATATATTAAGAAAGTGTGATCCACCAGAGTAGAAAAACAGATACCTGAGTATATATTGAAACCAGTGAAAATAAGAAAATTGATCAGAACAATGACGTCTTGTCTATGTGATAAATCAGTGATACTATTTCTCTCCAATAACAACTAAAAATTAAACACATTAACAAATGCAACTGACAAAGTTAATTCCCTATTGTAAAACATGACTTCCCTTTCTCATACATATTATGGTATTGAACAAGATAAACTTAGAAAGCAATAATAAAATAACCAAGATTATAGACATTTTATGAATTCTAAGGAATTTAACTTTGAATGTATTCTAACTCATGAGTAATTTTTAAGCCTTCTGTACAGACTGCTAAATTCAATACTAGCCAATTATCACTTAAACAGAAAAACAATGCAGATTACATGAGCAGTTACTGTTTTGTAATGCTACAAGATTAGTACATTTAAAAAATGCAATTGAAAGAATGAAATAAAACCTCTTTGGGAGCAAACATCACTGAGCAGTGATCTTTTTTGAATAGTGATCTTTCCGGATCTGCTGAGGTCTTTAAAACTTGAAATTCATTTGGATGGAAATAGGCCTTCTTTAATAAACTTTATACTGGTCTGAAGTTATTGCTTCTTGTTGTCTCTGGATCACCATTAAACCATATATAATTTTTCAGGCCAGGGATACAAGGATCCCTTTTATTCATGGGCAATTTGGAGTTTTTGAATTACACTAAGTGGACTCATTTTCATCTTCCAGAAATTGCTGAATAACTTTTCCTTTAATATTGTTTTTTATTTCTTGTTTCTGTCATGTGGCTTATTTGAAGACGACCACTCGCTTCCTGCCTCTAAACTACCTTCTAATATGAGTTAGAGCTAAACAAAATATCAGAGTAATAGGAGAAGAAAGGATAATTTAATAATTAAGTGTAACATCATCTGGCGTGAAATCAAGAGGGTATGGGCGGATGGTCAGAGTAGCCTCTCCCCTTGAAATGCAATAAAATGCATAGGACTTAGTCTAATATTCAGAAATTTTGTGTGACTTACTTTTATATTTTTATAGGTTGAGCTTGGTAGAGTCTGAATACTTGAGAAGTGTTACTTTGTCAATGCCCTAAAATTTTCAGAGGTGTAACCTATTTTCCATTCAACCTTTCAAAATATTTTTCTCAAATCAGATTAAATATGTGAAAATGTACTGTAACTTCAATTATTTTCAAGCATTTACCCAGTTTCTATATTTTTATCTATTATATTCTGTCCTTCAATTTGTATTCTACTTTGTAATTTCCCCAGTTTGTATTTTCGCTTTTCTCCTGAAACACAATTTTCTGAAGTCAAGAGCAGTGATCAATAAGGACCTGAATGTCAAATTATTAGGAGTATTTTCCCCTTTCTCCTACTCATATAGCTCATGTTGAGTGTCATTTAGAGTGTCCTGGTTTATCTCCTTACATTTTAGTGTTTGTGTGCTTAGACCTGAATTGTCTTCCTAGTGTTTGAGAAGTTTTATTTCTTACTCTATAAGAACGGGAAAAGATAATTCTCAGCCAGTAATTCACAAACCTTGAGGTTGTTAGAACATAGGGAAACCCTGAACTGGAGCCCCTGGCTGAGAATTGCCCACTGTGGACATTTTGAGACCAGAACTAGTGTCATAGTGTCAATGGTAGAGGAAGAATACTGCTCTCTGCTCATTCATGTAAATCAACTGCAGTCAAAAATATGTCTCAATGAATCAATTTATTTTTTTATTCAGTTTCTCCATCCACGAAACCAACTTCCTCAAATGTCTTCTTAAAATCCCAGGATTAGCCTATTTTAGACCATCTTGTCTAAACAAAGGAAACAATGTTGAAAGATAAGATTAAAGTATGAGTGCATAAGTAAGAACATGAAGAAAAGATATGAAGTAAACTTCTCATAGAGGACTCTCTAACTTTTAAATATGTATTATTTTAGGCATCCTTTAACATAATTTAGAAAAAAAGTAGTTCAAGAGTTTCCTGTTTATTGTGTTATGAGGAAATAGTCTAGAAAACTTCCTGAAACATCAATTTAACATGCTAATTGAGAAACAAAAATCCAGATATTCAAAAGAGCAAGAGCTACTATCAAGTAACATTTTTGTTTCCTCTTCTCACTAATGAATCTAAAGTTATTATAGAAATGAGAAGAGCTTGCATATTTTGTGCTTAAATTTTTGTCATCCAGATTGTCATAGAGCTCTTAAAATGGAAACCAGGGAATCTACCTTAAACCCTGAAAGTGGAAATTAGGTGAATTTAAGTCATGTGCTCCATAGCACGTAGAAGAAATAACATAGTAGAAAGTACATAGTAGAAAGACTGGCAAAATTAGCCTTTTTACTGTCTTCTCAAAAGCAGTGAAAAGTGTTAATGCCTGTGAATAAATGCTCTGAACTAGCCAGTTGGTATTAAAAAGAACATTTTAAGTCAGAACTTGCATGAAAGTTGAGGCACAACATTTGTTCTCTCTAATTTTTATGAGTCACATAACAAATGACAGTTCTTTAAGTGAACTTAGCAAGAAGAAAAAGACAGTTCAGAAAAGAAATGCCATAGAATTTGATTCTCTTAAGTCTAGTTCTTTTCATTTGCTACACTGGATTTGGAAAGCTGTAAGTGACAACAATATCAGTGGGAAAATTTGTAAATGCTTGAAGTTACTGTGGCAGAGACTATGATGTGTTCATCAGAACCTATTTCATTTTCCTACCATATACTCTGTTAGGCTATATTTTATCATTTTCCTTGCACTTAAATGAGGTAATTTCCTGAGTTCTGGCCAATAAAATGTAAGAATTGTTATCTATGTCTATTTCAGGCCAAGTAGTTAACATAGGCGTGTTGTCTCCCAACAGTCTTTCTCCCTATCTTCTGGGAGAATGATGAAAACATTGAGGACCTAAAGAATAGTGGCATCACAGGAAAGAAGTCCGAGTCCCAGAGTAGTCAGATGGAAGGCAAGAACACCTACATTGCACTGTGACATGAAAGAATAATAAGCTCTTATTTTCTTAAGCCATGGATAAATCAAGATGCATTTACAGCAGTGAGTGATAACTAAGCTAATAAAGAAATTAGTTCTTTAGAGTGGGATGCTACAATAAAAACCTATAAAATGTTTGAAATTGGTTTTGCAATTGGGCTTTTAGCAATGAGATAGCATACTGGAAAGCTAGAAATCCATATTGTAAAATGCAAAATATTTAATGAAATCTTATCTGTGATAACATGGAAGGCAGAACAGGTGACTATGAAGCAGGTGGTCGAGGAAAGTGGTAGCAAAGAGTAGGCATGTTTGTGTGTTTTTGACATTCTTTGCCTTCCACAAAGTACAACAACAAAGAGCTCAGGCAGAAAGGGGCTGGATCTCAAAATAATATTAAAGGCAATATAGACACACTAGAGAGCAAGAACCTTTAACAAACAGAAAATTGTTTTAACATTCACCTACTCATACTAACACTTTCCCTCTACTCCACAGTTACTTAAATACTTCTGTTTATACGATGCCCTTTTCCCTGGCAATATTAGTTACATGTGGATATTTTTTAATCAAATAATAGATATCAGGATCTGGCACGTAATAGCTCCTTAACTAAAGTGCAAGAACATTGTTTGTATTGCTTTCTCAAGTGTTGCCAAGTGCACAGATGAGTGTCCAGCATATAATAGGCACTCAGAAAATATATTTGCTGAATATATTTACATGTTTAATGTACTAAATTAAAACAAGTTAATTAATGAGAAATGAAAGTTTAAGTTTCTATTCTGATAGTCTCACATAAACACAAATCTCAAAAAGAAAGGAAAAGTCACAAATAAGTCAGCGGAATACGAAGGAGCCTTGTATGTTTACAGAGTGTCATATATGTGCAGTTTCATATATGTGCAAAATCACTACTTTGCAAAGTCATGCAACTTCCCTTTAGTCAAAGATCATTAGGAGTACCTATATGGGCAAAGGAGGTTTAGTTTATAGGCTCATTGCAACAAGGAAGATAGCCTACCATGGGGAAAGAGGAAGCATCTCAGCAAGAGGGTATTAGTAGGAGGTTGTTATAAGATTTTAGCTTCTGTTAGATGATTTTGGAGACGGTTCAGGAAGGCAGTGTTTTGTTTTGCATTGAGCGCTGTTGGAAAGCAAGGGTAATTCTAGGATTGGGTAGGTTAACATGTTTTATTTACATGGTGGCAGAATTGGAGGAGATCTAAAGCTATAATTGATAAAGAAGCATCATTAACTCATGTTATCATGAAAAAAAGGAATGCTTGGTCATTTTTGTGGTTTGGACAGCGTTCTTATTTTTGTCTGTGCTCAAACATGATTAAAGAGTGGTTTTTCTTTTGTGTCTCATGATCTCTGAAATTGTTTATGTTCAACAGGAGAAAACCATGGCTTACCTCTTAAAGCCAAACCCACTCCTACCTAATAGCTATCAGGGACTACCTTTCTCGATCACATGTTTGCAAATGAAAAATGATGATTGATTAGGTAAACTACAAATATAAAAATCATAAAATCATTGTCATTTTCAAATAAGGTGGGAAAATATCCATATGTTCTGGTCAGAAGAGGAGATAGGGATTCTAATATATTAATCATAACTTTAAAATATCCATAGGTTTCAGTTTGTCTTTTTCTGAAGTTATTCTCTTCTGAAAAATAAATAATAGTAAATATATAAAGTGGACTTTGGTTACTGCCAGTCTATTTTTCTTCAAAAACAATTGTGTCTGTTCAGAACAACTTTTTTTTTTTTTTTTTTTTTTTTTACAATATGTTAACAGAGCCATTGGGCCTTCCCAGAAGAAAAAAAATATATTTCTCTCCTTTATTTTTCCAGTATGAAATATCATACTAATGAATGTAATTTTCTGAACAAAGTAACCAGAGTATAATGTAAGTAAGCATACTTGGCTTCCCTTCCATTACAATTCAAAATAGTGCTTCAAACTTAAAAATACATCTATATCTCTATCTATCTATCTATCTATCTATCTATCTATCATCACTAGCAAATGTGGACTCCAATGCATGAAGATAGATAATATTTAAAATAAGCAAGGCAAAATTTCATTAAAAACCTAATACATATGAAACAAATTTTTCAAATTAATGATACATTTCATCAAGGCAGTGTCAAAAATGATGGGATAATACCTTAGTGACTTTTTGAACAATTAGACAATGCCTCTATGCATTGTATACTGATAGGTACTAAGGGAGGACTATTAAAGCACAATAGAAGTTTGTCCCATGGAGGCCAAGAATGAGATTCAAAATTAGATAAAGGTACATGACCTAAAATTTCCCTGCATATCTTAAACCACAAAAATAACTTGGCCCTTCTGAAACCATATACGGATAATATAGATAAAAGCCTCTCTGCATTTTATACTTTGATAACAGATACCAGCACATTGTTGATCTAGATTTTGTAATTCTATCTCACAGAAGAATCCTAATGCCTTAGGAGCAATGTTTATAGAAAGTCAGTTTGGGTGATAATCATGAAAGACTGAATTCTGATAACTGGGTAGTAAAACAACGTGGTTACAGAGCGCTGCGATCCTTGGCCTCCTTTCCTCTAAATGACAAGCAAAAATAACAATTTTAAAAGTATCCTCCTTGGTTTTTTTTTTTGTTTTTTTTTTTTAATCTTAAAAAGATACTAACTCTCTTTTAGTCAAATATTAATCTGGTAAAATATTTACTTTTCTCATAATTTTTTAAAATAGAACAGATAGAGACCATTTGACCATGTGCATAGAGTACCTCTTTATTTATTTATATGTTTGACATTTGGTAATTTCCTTTCTCTTAATTACTGAGAGAAAAATACAGTAGTGGAATCTATACCATTGAAAACTTTCTAGTAGATTTAAATTGGAGGATTGTGTGCCTAATTATTGAATTTTTATCAGGCTTGTAGATGGTGTTATTAGGTCATAATTACAATTTAAGACAAGTAATATATTTATTTTTTAAATATTTTGATTTATGTCATAAGTCAAGTTTATGTCTAAAATAAGTGTTACATCTATAACTTTATTTCACAAACAGTTTTATTACTTTTGGAAAGCAAAACCTTGGTCATTAAGATCTGCTTGTATTAGAAATCCTGATTGATATTCTTCCCTGGTGAAAGTGAGATCATATCAAATAAGACATCATAGCAAATTGTAGTTCATATGAGTTTTTAAGGCACTATAGGAGGGTTAAGAGTTGGTAAAATTTGATTGAAAATTAAATTTGCTTTAAGAGATTGTCCTCCATTCTCTATGAATAAATTGCAAATAGATACCTTATGTGGAACAGGAAGAGAAGTAAGTCATTTGAAAGAAATTTTGACACCAAATTTCTTAAGACCCTGACAAGCCAGAGATAGAGACGTGGTTATACTGGGAAGGATTCTGATTCTACTGAAGTTCACCTTAGCTCATTGTCGCTTCTGTTTGGAATTTAACGAAAGAAGATACCTAATTTTTGTAGCTGCTCTGTGTGTGTGTGTGTGTGTGTGTGTGTGTGTGTAAAATTAAAATTAGATTTGCTTTAAAAAAGTCACATTAGCATAAAATAATTTATACCTAGTTTAAGAATAGATGAGTATAAAAGTACACTAAACTAAGCATAACAGTATTTTGGTCATAGCTCAACATCCTCATGATACTTTCACCAAAATATATAGGCTCTTGACAACTAAGTCACCATGTACACTCAAACATATAAAGAAATATGTTTATTTGATCAATTAAAAATCACTTTTGTTAGATCAATTAAGAATAAAAATATAAAAGTCTATATTTGCATATTTCTTCTTTAATGCTTTTTCTTTCTTTATGTAAATCCAAATTTCTGACCTATTCATTTTCCTTCTTTCTGAAGAACTCTTTCTAACATTTCTACAAATCAGGTCTACTGGTGAAAAATTCCCTCAAATTTTGTTTGTCTGACAACATCTTTGTTTCTCCTTGACTTGTTCTTTGAGCTTCCTGGACCTGTGGTTTGTTGTCTTATATTAATCTTGGGAAATTCTCAGTCATTGTTGCTTCAAATATTTCATCTTTTTCTTTCTCTCTTTCTTTTTTTCCCAGTATTCCCATTACACATATGTTTGAGGGCATTTAGTATGTTTTAGAATGTGTCCCAGTGCAGATTCAGTGCAAGTAAGGGAACCTGTCTGAGTCTCATTAAGTAATCCTTGAATACATTGGAAAATGCTGTATAAATAAGTTAGTAATGATTGGCTAACCCTTGGGACATTGGATCTTATTAATAATAGCATATTTCATGGAATTTAAAAAATACTGGGTTAGTCATGGAAATTAATCATTTTCTTTAGAATGTATGTTTACTATATTCCATTTCAATATGTCATAAAACTAGAATGATATGACAAATGACAGAATTTAATAACTTTGCATTCCCATTTATTTCTCAATTACTGTCTCAATTTTGGTATATTAAGGTAAGATATCTGAATTGAAATTATTAATGAGAAAGTTAATCCTCTCTACTTATTTCATTGTCTAAATATATTCTAGGATTGTTCCAAATTGTACACGTATTAACAGACTTAACAGAAACTCCATTTTAATTGTTTCTCCTCATTTTAATCCACCATGCCTTAACCTCATTGGGCTCTTTGCTGCATTCCTGTAATTTAGGAGCCAACACAGCACCATTGTTAACAAGAAGAGTGCATTTAATAATAGCGTCTACCTCTCTGTACATCCATTCTGTTAATGGGCCTAACAGAAAGCTAATCATCATTAGTGTGATCATTTTATTTCAGAAACTCCTAACCTCCCTGTTGAATTATGGTATTAGCAATTGCAAATTATTAAAAGTTATGGCAGGAGGACTAGGCTTATTATGATCTAGCTCTTAAAGAAATCCAAGTCACTGGGAGACGTTCTGCAATAAGAATAGAAACAAATCTCTTAGTAGTAAGCATAGAGTAGGTAATGATAAACACATCATCAAACCACCAAATGCAGAGAATATAATCCTTTAGAGGTAATATTTTGTTTGAATAGCTCCTACCTTTAAGTGATTCACTCTATCTCTCTAAAACTTATATATTTGTTTCTTTTCTTTTACTCCAATAATTTGTTTAACATAACATGGATAGAATCACACAGCTAAGTAACAGAAACTGGATTCATCATAAGTAGCATGGTTTCAAACACTGTGCTCTTAACTAAGCTAACCTGAAATTTAAAACATTTCTTTGATATATGTCTTGGTTTGACTCTATAGTCTTTTTTTTTTTTTTTTCTTTTTTTCTGTACACGGGCCTCTCACTGTTGTGGCCTCTCCCGTTGCAGAGCACAGGCTCCGGACGCACAGTCTGAGTGGCCATGGCTCACGGGCCTAGCCGCTCCGCGGCATGTGGGATCTTCCTGGACCGGGGCACGAACCCGTGTCCCCTGCATCAGCAGGCGGACTCTCAACCACTGTGCCACCAGGGAAGCCCTATAGTCTTAATTTAGTTAATTTTGGTTGCTATTTTAATATGTTTATTAAAGTATATATGCCCATTTTTGACAATCAAACACTTTATTTTTTTTTGTGCGGTACGCGGGCCTCTCACTGCTGTGGCCTCTCCCGTTGCGGAGCACAGGCTCCGGATGCGCAGGCTCAGCGGCCATGGCTCACGGGCCCAGCTGCTTCGTGGCATGTGGGATCTTCCCGGACTGGGGCATGAACCCGTGTCCCCTGCATCGGCAGGCAGATTCTCAACCACTGCGCCACAAGGGAAGCCCGAAAATCAAACACTTTAAATACCAAAAAGTTTATAAAAGTAACAATCCTTTGCCCCAGTTTACCTGATCCCCAATTCCACATCTTAGAATACTCCATTTAATTCTTTGAATGTGTATTCTGGTATATGCTTCTGCCATTATGATTTGTTCTATGAAGTTTAAATGCTATCCATGGACAAACTACAATAATTTAATTTAATTCATTTACATATTTAATTAATTTACATATTTTCCCTATTACTTCCCTTACCGCTCCAAGGAAAATATTACTACTTTAATTTCTCCCATTGATAAGTATTATACATAAAGGATTTATTTTTCTAAATGTATAAACTAAATGTCTTCATTATGTATTTGTACGTTCAAGACAGTAATGATCCTAACTCAAAAGCAATATTTCTACTTCCTCAAATCTGTCATAGATAGTTATCTTTTCTAGTTTGGTGTATAGCTTACCTATCAAGATTGAAAATCAACAATTTAAAAAATATTATTGTAAACAAGAATTTTTATTGTAATGCAAAGTGATGTGCGATACTGTTTCTTTTCTTATTCAGTGTTTTGTCCTTAGCTTTGTAAATGCATGCCTCTTTTTCTTTGTTCCATTTTCCTTTGGTATAGCCTTAATTTTTCCAAGTATGCA